>NC_138952.1:30835145-32035145 GCF_965226115.1 Aulonocara stuartgranti | reverse complement strand
CATAACAACGTTGTAAATGACGAGATATGCCGTGGCCAGGGCACCGGGTCCCTTCTTTCTCTTCGCAGCCACATCGCCGTGGGCCGCCTTGCTGGTTCCCGAAGCAGCTGCCGACATAACTGCAACTATCAACGGTCTCCGCTCCTGAACGACGGCGGGTGTCAGGAAAGGAACATGGGCCACACCAGGAAGTGTCGTACTGAAACGGGATGTTCGCTCCACCTCACTTCCGTCTTCGTTTTGAGAAGCGTAGTTTAAAAATAAATAAATAAAAACAATTAAATAAATATTCATTTTTTAAACATCAAAAATATATGTATTTATTCTCTTATTTAAGTTTATTATTTTAAAATATTTTTATTTGCCTTATTTAACTAAATTACTGCCCGCAAAGTGTGCAGGATCACTGAGTTATCATCGTCAGGTCCTGTGACTGCAGGTGGCGGTTTGTGCCACCCTGTTTCAGGGGCCCGGTTTGTGTTTCTTCACATTGCCTTATTCGTTTTCTAAATAATGAATAATTTTCTGCGGCAAATAAGTGGCACAGAATATTTGATTGTTCTGACTTGGAATTTCTAATCAGCAATGAAAGTATCGTTATGGAGGACCCAATGTTTAAAATATTTATTTATTTATGTATTGCTTCTGAGTGTATTCAACCTTTAATAAACCCCCAGTTTATTGTTCTCCTTCTGATTTGATTTAATCTTATTTACTTTATTTTTATTTACTTTATATTTATTTTTATTTACTTGCGTACTTATTCTTACATACATTTATTTATTTATTGTTTTAGGCATTTATTTCTTTGAACATAATTACCACAGCTTCTTTGTATATGTACAAGGACAGTAAAGGCCTATTCTATTCTATTACATATTTTCAGGAATACTGAACGTTTCACCAGCAGTCAGAAACCTAATAATAGAGTTGGGCCAGCTTTTAAGAACCGGGGAAACTAATTTGCTTTAAAAATGGCAAGTAATTTTCTCACAAACAACCAAGCAATTGATTGTGAAACTGATAGTGGACAAATCTACAAACAAGCCCAACAATGATTTTTGCTTATTGCGCTTGGCAAACACCACAAATACACACTAACAGATCCACAGCCAAAATATATCATCAAATTCAAGTTAGTTCCTCAATTCTCTATTCCTCCTGTTTGACCTGTTGCCCCCACTAATAATAGGTCATTCAAAACACAGATCACCAGACTCATGAGCAGATTCTTCCCCAAGGTCATTTGGACTCTAAATCAACATACAAAATCAACATAGCTCTTGTGTAACTTTCAAAATCGTTCTTGTCAAATTTGTCATTTTGAAATACATTTTTCATTACACTACTACAATACCAAGTTTTTATTTAATTTTAACTTTGTATATACCAGCTTTGTATATACACCTATGCTTTTTACATATATTTACTCTTTGTAATATTTAGCTATTTTTTTTAATTAGTTGTGTAAAAAAATACTCCACCAACCACTTAATGCATTTTACCGTTTTCAGTAACAATAAACTATTTTTTTATTACATTCTTTTATATTGTGTTCTATTCCATTCTTAAGAGGTTAAACTGACCTGAACTACATCTAGATAGACACCTGTGCTTATGCTTTAGGGAACCATACTCTACAATAAAACGGCTCTTATGATGGCTTCTGCACTTTTAAAGAATTCTATGTCACTGTCATTGAAACTGAAGAGTCACAATTGACTGTACAAGAAGATGATTTTGGTTTTTGATGCTAGTGAAATCTGCATTAAAAAGAAATGCCTGAAGGTAATGCCCAGTTAATAACGTTTCACCATAGTGACTCTTAAAAATACCAGTTTCCCCTTTTTGCTAAGGACCACTGCACTGTTGAATTTTTAAATAAATATGAGGACCCGTGTAGAAAAATTGTGGTGATATATAATAATTTATTTACCTAAAAGCTAATACTTTGTGGATGTATCATTGGGGCAACAATGCTGAGCCCACATCCATTATTACCCCACTAGATGCCAGTGTTTCTCTTTAACCATAAAAAAGGTGTCACCCTTAATTGCTTAAGTATATGTAATGCCACAGCGCTATATTTCCACTAAGTAAAAATGTAAAAAAAAAAAAAACACAATTAAAGGAAAAGGTGCTACAGACTCAGTTGCTTAGTATTTTTATTTCTTATTTTTATTTTTTGTAAACAGGCATTATTGGAGACAGCCAAATTTCCGGAAGAGCAACTGGTGAGAGTTAGATGGACGAGGAAGCGATATTTGTTTAGGTTTAGCTTGAAGAACGCACGTACTTTTTTTCATCACAAAGTCTGCCTCTTTATAAATAGTTAACATGCCTTTATTTTCCCAAAATCCATTTGACCAAGATGTTGGTAAGTGAATTGTTGTCTCTTTGGCCCTTTGAGTGTGTCACAGCCAGAAGCTAACGATAGGGCCAGTCACACTAGAGGCTAATGCTAGCTTAGCTCGAGTTGTTTATTCGCTAGCGCTACGTGATAAGTTACTTTAGGGCTGCCAATTTTTGTTACAACACCATATACCAGTCCTGCTAGCCTTTGCTAGTTTGTACCTGACATATCGATGTGTTGTCGACCTCTTTTATTAAGTTTCCAGTTCATTTGTTAGTATCAGCGATTGCTTTGTAAGAAAAAAAACTTGGTGATTCATATAAACTCACAGGATAACCGCCATTACAAGATCAGCTGATCCCAAATCAACTCAAAATACGTTTATGGTTCTATTTTTATCTACTTTATCACACAAATACCATTCGTTTAAATCTCCTTTATCTTTTTTCTGTTTTCGTTGAAGCGTATACTTTGTTGATGCTCGAAAACAGTGAAATCCCCATTGCGGTTCACTTGACGTCTCACTTGGGAGGATTTGGTGTTTTCCTTTGTTTTATGTAGAAACTAAATGAGGTTTACATTTTGGTGTATTGGTTAGACAAAAAAAGAAGTGGATTGAAGATGTGTCCGTGGGCTGCAATTGTTAGTGATGCCTGTTTTCAGTATTTGGAGTTGATACGTCATTGGATAGTTAAATGTGAAAATAATATAGTAATGAGTCATTAATGATTACAGTTGTTGAAACCTTTTTTCTCTCCGGCTGATGATTAATTAGAAAATCTTGGTCAAGACTAATTAATCAATCACTCTCTGGCCTTTCGGGTTTGGTTGTTATCTGTCTGTATTCAGATGGGTGTAAAATTAAAGGAAAACTCTGAATGTTTCACCCCAGCATGGCGATAATCCTGCTGATTTAACATATTGTGGCAGTCTTCTGCTGGCATTGTTTGGGTCAGCATGTCCCTTTAGCGAGAACTGTCAGTGAAAACAAATGTAAGTTGTTCGCAATAATCGCTGATGTCCTATGACCTTCCTGTTCTGATGAATAGTCTCTTCCCACATGACAAACGGGTTATCTATAAGGTATATGAGTTAAATAATATGGACTTCACACTCGTGAGGTCCTAACCCAGTTGAACATTTATGGAAGATTTTGGACCAGTGTGTTAAACCTCACTTTCTACCACCATTTTTTAAACATAAAATAAGGGGATATGTATGTTATTTATTTATTTATTTTTAAAGGGTGTTGTTTTCCTGTAGTTGAGGTCTAGAGTCTTGGAAAATCCATGCCAAGCCTTTCTAATGACCCAGCACCTTTCTAAGACATTTTATATCGTGTTTCCCTTTAATTTGTCAGCTATCCTATGTGTTTTCCTAGGCTTATCCTATGTAAATTTTCATAGACACTTCCTGGCTGAACAGCTTTATCTGACTGTGCAACACTATAGTCCTTGTATGACCATACAATAGAGCACTATTGCACTAGAGAGTCATGGGAGTGACACTATGAGTCGGAAACGTCATACAAGTAATTTGCTACCAGCATATTATGAAACAGTGGCAGGTCACTTTGCATGTCAGAACACCACTTAACATCAATATAGTTTATGTTGTGATTTTTCTTTTAACTCAGAAGATAATGCAGTTCAGTTGTTAATGAGGCTTTTCTTTTAGCTTGTCAGCTGCTGAACGGGTCACAGTTTAAAGTACTTAAATATTTACATGGGATTTCTAAGTGTCTTGTCACAATAGGCCGTTAGGAACAGTAGGAACAGGTTGCACAATAAAAACAGCAACATGTAGTTGGCTTATAGAACTCTTCCACTCTCATTTTGAGTTCGATAGGTGACAGTATAACATAAATTAGATGTACAATGTGCCAGTTAAGGGCTTGCGGCTCATTTTTATATTACACCATGCATTTGGCATGTCTTCCCACATTTTCTTTGGAGATAAGCAGCCACAATGCCATTGGAGTTATTTTCTCACTGGAGCATATGCACTAAATCCGCATTTTACATATTTCCAGAGAAGGCAACCAATGAAAACAACACAACAGATGACTGGGCACTTATCATGGACATCTGTGATAAGATTGGAACAACAGCCAATGGGTAAGCTTGAAAGAGCCATCTTCCGTTGAATATTAATGGCACATTTTGATTTGAGCAGCCCAGTGGCCCCAGATACTTAATTTGAAAGTGTTTCATACTTGACGACATCAGCAGTACCCCCAATCCACAGGCTGTGTTCCCTTCTGTTGCAGACCAAAGGACAGCTTAAGATCCATTATGAAGAGAGTCAACCACAAAGTGCCTCATGTGGCGATGCAGGCTCTTAATGTAAGTTTGTTGCTTTACTATTTAATTTATTGTATAAAAATGCCATTACAAATAACTGCAAATGTTTAATAAATCAATAGATTGGGTCAAACACCTCTCTAGTTTTGGGGTTAGAAGTACAGTTTACTGGCATTTGGGCTGCAAACCCATTTCCTTTAAAAGGATACAGGAAAGTAGACCCTTTCCACGCCAGTATTATTTAAATGAAATGAGGACTGTGAGACCTGTTTGTCTGAGTCATTGTGAGCTAATACTGTCACATGACCTGCTCTATTCTTAGATTTCTGTCTTTAAATTACTGAGATAATTTCAGACTGTTGTCATCAAATCCCACCTCTAAACTCACCTGCTGTTAAAATGTACTGTAAATAATGAGTGGCTGTCTTTTTACTGCGATACTTATTTCACTGTCTTGGCTTGCAGTTGCTGGGTGCTTGTGTATCAAACTGTGGCAAAATATTCCACCTGGAAATCTGCTCAAGGGAGTTTTCCAGTGAAGTGAAGAGCATTCTTAACAAGGTATGAAAACTTACCTGGTTTGCGTTTCTTTTTTTTTTTTCTTCCTTTTTTGGGGTGGAATCTTATCCAGAGAATTTCTTGTCCATGTAGTCCTTCAAACTCAGAGGAACTTTAAGTTTAATGTTACAGTTAAAATCTTAACCAATGCCAGACTCCATAGCTGTTTGTTTTCATGTCTTCTTTAGGCACACCCTAAGGTATGTGAAAAGCTAAAGGCTCTGATGGTTGAGTGGGCAGAGGACTTTCAGAAAGATCCACAGTTGAGCCTGATTGGGGCCACCATCAAGTCTCTGAAAGAGGAGGGTGTCAGCTTCCCATCCCCATCCTCACAGGTATATTGACATGATGATTCTGAGAAATGTAACAAAGTCATTTAGAAGTCTTATACAGTCTTTACTTTGCAGCAGCTGCAACTGAGTTTTTATTTTATAATTCTTTGTCATACTTGATGCCAGTATAACAGATAAACAAAGTGTAAGTATACTGTATTTGCAGCATAAATAAAGGCCTCTTTTTATAAAGTATCAGATTTTACATAAGCTGATGTTCTGTTAAACAATATTTCACATCACAATATAAACATTTTACATTGTGTTTTATAGTGACCACACAATCTACCTTCTTTTTTCTACTTGGAAATAGTTTCTTCTTTTAAGCTAGTAATATACATCCCACATCCAGTAGGGTTCACTAGCGTGCTGAGGCTGGAATTGTAGCCATGATTTGACCTCAGGCTAGTGTAGTGATTGTGAAGGTTCAGGCTGGGTGGAGTTTGTCTGTTTTGGAGAGTGTATATATGAGAGGAGCTTAGAGTGGAATTTCCTCTTCACATATTTCACATAATTCTTTGGAGGTTTATGTCATAGAGTCTGACTTGGTAATGGTAAGAGCTGCTTTCTAGTTTCTGTTCTGCTGCTTAATGTGTGTGTGTTTTTTGTTACGCAACAAATCTGTATGTGCCACAGATAAAACTGGACTTTGACATCAGTTTCTCATAAAGCATCTGACATACTTGAAGACTTTAACGCTAATAAAGCTGCCACTGAGGGGATAACTATTGTAGCCTTCAGTAGAAATGTAAATGTGCAACACATCCTTTTCCGCACAATAAACAACTCAGAGCATTAAATAATAAACAACGAATGGCAGTGATGTGAGTTAGGGCTGCGCTGATTTAAGTATTTCGAATAATTTGATGAAAAAAAATTCTCGACACACATTCTTTGCTTCGATGGTTGGTTTAAGGCACGGCTCTGTGGCGCACCATTGTTACAATGGAAACGCCATAAGACTACAAGCAGACCTGCAATACAAACTTTTTTAAGGAGCAGCGTGTGAATAAAAAGTTTGATATTAAGCGCACGCACACTGATAACACAACAGCAGCAGTGATGATGAAGCTGGTGCAGTTTAATGTGGAGCCAGAGTCTGTTTACACACTGCGACGAGCACATGCAGTTGAACTGTTAACTTAGTCTGAAACATGTTTAAATTATACAGCTTGCTGAGCAGCCGTCCCATTTTACAGGGGTGAGTCTAAAGGGGGACATGAGGTGTACTAGACCATGTTTATTATTTATTAAGATTTTCATACAATTTTTGAGATTTGAAATTGAAATGATGTAAAATACTGGGTTTTTTTTGGGGGGGGGGGGGGGGTTGCGTTAATATTTAAAAAAAAAAAAAAATTACATCTTTTTTTCCAAGCCTATAAAAATATACATGGCCCAGTAAAACTCTGAGCCACTGATCTGAGGGTTGTTAGGTTGGACAGTGAATTATTGTTAATATTAATTAACGTCTACACCATCATAACGTCTTGTTTTCAGGAGCTCAAAAACTGTGCAACAAAGCAGAGGGCAAACATCAGAATGCTGATATGCTCACTTCTCTTCATAGAAGCCACCACATTCTCCTCTAAAGTTTGCAGTGAATGAGAGTTTGTGTCTGTAAAGACACAAACTCTCATTCACTGCAAACGTAAACAAGCAGAAACACATGTACACAAACTCATAAAGCCTTTGAGGAAGACAGAGTAAAGGTAAATGTTATGGCTTTGACTCTACTTGAGATTTAGAGATATCTTTGCATTTAGGAAAATGTTTTCTTTAAAAAATAAAATTGAGTATGACACGTAAATACAAAGGGTTTGTTTGTTTGTTTTTTGTTGTTCATCATGGATGAAACATACTGAAGTAGTTGATAGCTGCAGCCCTAATATCAGTAGTCTAAAATCCCTTCGATTTTATTTGCTTTCTCATCCTGGCTTTGTTATCACTGGCTGTGCTCCATTTGGCTCTGATGATGGTGCGCTGCATTTCCTTTTTCGGGATAGGCTGGCAAATGTGCCTCAGTGGAGAGCAGGTGGCTCATGTGGCAGCAGGTATGACATTTAATCTCTGTCAGCTAAGGGGAAAAAAGCAGCAGGCAGCGTGACTCAAGCTGTGGCAGCGTTTACCTGTTTATTTATTTACTTATTGTCAGTTTGGATTTGGCCGCACAAACTCAAGCTGTAATGAACCGGTTTTCATTTTTCCCGTTTCTATTGTTTAGCTTCTGGACATAAAATAATTAACGAGACTGCTCCTGGGAGTATTTGTGTCTAAAGGCTAGAGACACATTTCTGAACAATATGTGATACCCAGCATGAACTCCAGGTGGCACCGTGTTTTTAAAAACATTTTGGTTTTTCATTTAAAGTCTTTGTGCTTCATTCTCCCTCAGGTGCACTTATTCTGCACTCTGATCTGACCTTGTCTTTCTATACTGACCACAGGGTTCCAGCACAAAGGCCAACCCATCAACTGCAAGCAAACCAGTGGATGATGACGATCTTGCCAAAGGTAAAGTTAGTGTATTCCATTCATTTTTTTAAATCCAAAAGCTCTACACAGATTTCATAGAAAGTAATCTGATAAAAATACATGTGAAAACCTTTAAATTGATTCTCCGTGGCTGAAAATGTGATTGGAGCACCTGCCTTAGAGCCATTTGCATTTTGAAAATTAAATGAATCTGGAATGTGTGCCAAGTCTGTCTGTGCTAAATACCCTTTCTTCATTTCCACTTCTCTTGTTTATTTTCTTCAGCTATCGAGCTGTCCTTACAGGAGCAGAAGCAGCAGGCAGAGACACGCCCCATGACCATGACCTCTGACCCTCCAAACTATACTAATGGCGGTGGGGGGCAGGAGGCTCGGAAGGTGCGTGCGCTGTACGACTTTGAAGCAGCTGAAGACAACGAGCTGACCTTCAAAGCTGGAGAACTTATCCTAGTGTTGGATGACAGGTAATATTTTATAACACTTCCTGTCATGAATCAGCTCTGCTATATCCTCCCAACCAATAGATAGCACCGTTTTACCGACATTGAATGAAGATCTGGATGTGCAAAAATGAGTTTACTGCAGATGAGTTGTTTACGTAGCTAAAACTGAAAATGTTCATTATCCAGAGAAGGGGACAGGTCTGTCAGGTTAGAGGGCGCATTCAGCCATTAGCTTTGATCTATACTTTACCACTGAAAGTCCCAGAGTATGCACGACCTTTAAGATCAGACAGTCATGTTGCTATATCTTCATGGATGTTGAATATAAATACCATCCCTGCCTTGTAATTTCAGTAATAACCCAAAAATTGATGTAATGTCTAAATAAAATATAAAAATAATATATAAATGAAATGATCTGATGTCAAAAACTAACCTTTGATAAGTTATTATGACATGGCGGTAACCACTCCTCCATGCTCATTAACTGTTTTGAAACAGAAATTTAATCAGTCGGGTTCAAAGTACATGCAGTGCAATAGTAACATCTGTCAGTGATAATAATGTTACAAGGTTTGTTTGCCTGTTGGAGATTCATCCAGAAGTGTGAATATTTTTAATATGAGATATTATTTTTAGGACTTAAATGATCTGTAAATTCTGTTCTGCAAGTAAAACTAGGCAAACGTCAAAATACTTTTTCATACCAAGAGCTCTGAAAACTCACCATAACCGCCTTTTCTGGAGCTGCCAAAGACCACATCAGGGCGAGAATTTTTAGACTTCTTGTTGTAATGGTTCTGACTGGTATGAAGCTTAGCCAGACGCTAAGTATGGCTTTCTCTCAGCTGCTCTTTGACTTTGGTTTTATGTTTCCGTTTACAGTGATCCAAACTGGTGGAAAGGAGAGAACCACAGAGGAGTTGGGCTTTTCCCCTCCAACTTTGTCACAACCAATCTGAATGCAGAGCCAGAGCCAGGTTGGTAGCTCCTTAAGGACAGACTCTTGTTTGTACCTCCTGTTGAGCATATTGATTTTATTTCTAATCAAATTATTTCTAGAGCTGCTAATGTAATTGAACTTTTTCTTTCATAGTTACTTATGTTGATAACCCGGCGACTCCAGAAGAGACAAGCCTGGAAACCAAAATAGAGCCTGAGCCCGTCTTCATTGACGAGGTAGCACATTTCCTCAGCGATTCTTCATTTGCAAATCCATCTCTCAGTTATTTTACCAACACGTATCCGCTCACGTCTTTCTGCAGACAAAGATGGACCGAACGCTGGCACTGCTGCAGAATACAGATCCTGCAGATTCCACTCCTGACTCCCTAGAGCTGATCCAGCTGGAGGGTAAAAACTTTAATGCCACTCTAAATCTAGTCAAACTGTCGCTGTCAGCTGCAGTCAGTGTGAGCCGTGCTTTTGCTTTCTAACCTCATTTCTCCTTTTCTCTCCGTGGATGTAAACAGGTGCATGTGCACAGATGAACCCACTGATTGATGAGAAGCTGCAGGAGATTGACAGGTAATGTGTTAATTATATAACATTTCTCTATTATTAATCAGATTGATCATAATCACGATATGCATAGCAAATGCAAAAGGTTCTTCATCCAGTACTTGGGACTAATGTTTGTTTGTGTGTGTTGCAGGAATCACTCAGAGTTATCAGAGTTGAATGTGAAGGTTTTGGAGGCACTGGAGCTTTACAACAAGCTCATGAATGAGGCTCCATACTACTCGGCCTACTCCAAGATGCAGTCACAGTATCCTCCAGCCAGCTCTGCTGTGGGCATGCAGGTCAGAATAGTCTTACGTGGCTCTGATTGCTAAGAGTGACTCTCAGTCGTAAATGACGTCGAAGCTGAAACCTTGTATACATCCGTGATGTTTAGATAGCAAGCCGAATAGAAAAAATAAACAATGGCTGTTGGCAAAATATTGTTTGTGTATGTAAACATATGGAGAATCAGCAGGACGCAGAGCTCAATCATACATGTTTTAAGGATGTCTCTAACATGTCTCATTCACACATGTTTTGCCTCTAAACTAGTTACTAATCTTAGACTAGTCCTGATGGCTTGATATTCAGTCAGCATTTTTTTTTTTTTCTTCCCTGGAGAGCGTCACAGGCCGCCGGAGCTTTCTCAGCAGATGCTGTTTTCTTGGTGGTGATTAATGTCACAGTCTTTCCCTGGAGATTTAGAAAACTGTCCACTTCGCATAGCAGGCAAACACCAGAGCTCCTTGCAACTTATTATTTTCCTTTTTCCAACTGTCAGGATTTTATTGCACCTGCAGTAACGGGGACTTGGTTAAAAACAAAAATTTAAAATGACAAAAAATTCTGAAACTGTTAATAATTTAAAACGAGTGTTTTATCAGCATCATTTCTGTATGCTGAATAAAGACTGAACACAGCAGGTCTTCTGTCTGAAGATTATGTAAACTCAACTCTGTTTTCCAATATTATTTAATTTGTAATTGTATAACTGTTTTTTATATTATTGGTATTTGTTCTTTGAATATCTCTGTTGGTGCACGTTTCTCTAGAGGCTGGCTATTTGTGTAACATAGCTCACCAAATCTCATTATTTGGGGCAGCTGCTGGTGACCTGCTACTGACTGAGGATGTTTGTAGCATCTCAGACAATGAAGGTTGTAGTTTCTGGATGTAGCAGTCTCCAACTAGAGCTTAAAGGGTGGTGAAACTAAAAATAGCTTCATTATATGTCTTGAATAAATTCAAAAGATAAGGAAATTGTCATCATAGAGATTTGGATTATACAATTCTTGCGCAGTTCTCTTCATTTGTAATTTGTTTGCATTAATTTCAAGTAGCTTATACAGATTTCTAGGTACAGATGTCCCATAATCACACTGCTATAGGTTTTGGTTGGAGCAAAAACAACACAGCATCAGTTTATATAACATGAAGGATTTTCTTTTTCTTTTGGGGGGGTGGTTAGTGGTCTGAAAGATCTAAATGACTACAAGTTGACTTAAACAGGGCTAGTCGAGGACTAACTCATGCCAATTTTTCAGCTGTCTGTTTAAACAAAATGCAACCAGAGCAATAGGAATGTGTTACAAGACTGCTTTATACCCATCACACTAACACTACTAACTCTACAGTAAGCATATTGCGAGAACTAGCTGTTTATTTAAAAAAATAAGCTACCCATATTAACCACGTGTTATACTAAATAGGCAAAGGGAGAACTGTTAGCACTGTGACAGTCAGGAGGTGGCCAGTTCAAATGAGTTACCAACACAAGATAAAACTGGAAAATCTAATTTACATGTAGATATGAATGCATTGTGAGCAACCCTTCTCCTAATTTACCTTCCTCATGTCTGGTGGCTTAGATTTGGATGTTACAATTTATAAACTGTTAAATATTCACTAATAAATACTACAAACCGCAGTATCGTAGCGTGCCGGCAGCTGCAGCATAGGTGTAGTAACAGGTCAGTATAAACGCCAAAACAAACCAAGCAGCACCTGCTGGGAGTGGTCAACCAGTTTTTCTGGCTCTGTTCTATATTTACTGGGAAATAAGTTCACTGCCAAACTGTTACATCCTTTCAGTGCATTCACTTATCAGCACGCTCCTCTCCTGCTCTTCTCAGGGCTACCTTGGACCAGCGGCACCCCCTTATCTTCCCCCATCCATGCCTCAGATCCCCTCTGCACAGCCCTACAATCTGCCCAGCGACCAGCCTGGACCTCTACACTCACTACCGCCAAATGTCTCAGCTCCACCCAACACCTTACCCAACAGCCAAACTGCTCAGCCGCCCTACATGAGGTAAGAATAACACCTCCACCCTTTTAACAAGGACGTTGAAAGTCAGATTTTTAATCACTTGATGTGTCTCCAAATCACCAAAAACATTTTAATTTGTACATCATAATGAACAGTGTAATTGTCACTGACATAGCCGTCACATCACAAGGGAAAATAACAAAAACTTGTGATACGCTTTTCTTCTCTCATAAATATACAGTGGTGTGAAGAAGCGTTTGCCCTCTTCCTGATTTCCTTTCTCTTGTATGTTTGTCACACTTAAATGTTTCAGATCATCAAACAAATTTACATTTAAACAAAGATAACATAAGTAAACACAATGGAGTTTCTAAATGATGGTGTTTATTATTAAGGGGGAAAAAAACAAAGTTATGATGACCCTGTGTGAAAAAGTGATTGCCCCCTAATCCTAATAACGGGTTGGGCCACCATTAGCGGTTTTACAGCCCCATGGCGAAATTTTAGCCCATTCATCTTTGCGGAATTGTTGTAATTCAGCATGAACCACGTTTTTGAGGTCATGCCACAGCATCTCAATCAGATTCAGGTGAGGACTTAAATCCTGACCTAAATCCAAGTCTTCATTTTGTTTTCGTAATCCATGCAGAGGTGGGCTTGCTGGTTTGTTTTGGGTCATTGTCCTGCTGCAGAACCCAAGTGAGCTTCAGCCTGAGATCACAAACAGATGGCTGAACATTCTCTTCAGGGTGTTTTCTAGTCTTCCAGGTCCTGAGGCACTAAACAGCCCCAGACCATGACACTACCACCTCCATATTTTACTGTATGATGTTCCTTTTCTGAAATGCTGTATTACTTTCACGCCAGATGTAACGGGACACACACCTTCCAAAAAGTTCATCTTTTGTCTCGCCAGTCAACGGAGTATTTTATTAGAAGTCTTTGGGGATCATCAAAATCCCCAAGTCTTTATCTTTTCTGTCAAACCTGAGACGAGCCTTTAGGTTCCTTTGGCTCAGCAGTGGTTTGCAGGCCATTTTTGCCCAGTCTCTTTATTATGGTGGAGTCATGAACTTGCAGGCATGCAGTTCTTTGGATGTTGTTCAGGGGTCTGCTGTGATCTCTTGGCTGAGTCGTCACTGCGCTCTTGGGGTAATTTTGGTCAGCCGGTACCTCCTGGGAAGTTTCACCGCTGTTCCATGTTTTCGCAATTTGTGGATAATGACTCTCACTGTGGTTTGCTGGAGTCCCACAGCTTTAGAAATGTCTCTGTAACCTTTTGTAGACTGAGATTATGTTGTTCTTATTGGATCGTGGCATGATGTCTAGCTTTTGAGGATCTTTTGGTCTACTCCGCTTTGATCGGGCAGGTCCTATTTAAGTGATTTCTTCATTGAGGAAAGGTGTAGCAGCAATCAGGCCTGGGTGTTCATAAACACTTTAATTTAGAAACTGCATTTTGTGTTTACTTGTGTTATCTTTATCTAATATTTAAATTTGTTTGATGATCTGAAACATTTAAGTGTGACAAATACACACAAAAAAAAACCCAGGAAATCAGGAAGAGGAAAAACACTTTTTCACACCAATGTGTTACTATGGAAACACTCTTTTAGAAAACCGAATTTGATCACTACTAACAAAATCATATTACCTACCAATCATATTTCTCTAGAGGATGTATTGAAATGATAGATTCATGAATTTGTTGACCTAAATGTCACTTGTGGATTTATTTCACAGCAGTGGTTTGAACGCTCCGTACATGAGCCAAGCCACAGGAGCTCCTTACCCACCTCAGGCAGGCATGACCATGGATATGTCAGCCTACCACAACTCCAGCATGCCTCCTGTGTCCTATCCTGTAGCAGCTCCCCCTCACCAGGCTCCTCAGCAGCAGCAGCAGCAGGCAGCATATTATCAGCAGCCTCTTCTGTAAAACTAACACAGGGCAGACCTGAGAAGATGCACCCTTCAGATATTTCAGTTGCTAGTTGTGTGTTCATTTGGTTTACCTAGCACGCATGTGTGTGTCAGGTTATTGCTTTAGGAAAATTCCTTTGGCTTTTTGTTTTTGTTTTTTGTTTTGTTTAGTTTTTTTGTGCCTGTCAAGCCGAACAGGACACCCCCTGGAAAGCTGAAATAACTGATGCGTGTATGTAACGCAGGTCTGCTATGCATCCAAGTCAAAACTCGGCTACTGTATGTGAGGCTTAACACGGCACCGAGAGTTTTCTTAGTCTCCTCGTTTATCATGGGTGACTCAAAGCAATGCTGGTTTTCTCAAACAACATCAGTCGGCACGAAGAAGAGTTGGTTTTGCTGTACAGGACCATGCAACAAGCAGTCATTGTCTAATTTGTTTAGGAAATTAGCATATTACAAATAATACATCAACACCATGCTGTTTCGGATTTGAACTGCGAGTCTTCTTATTGGTTAAAGAGGATTAGTCCACACTAGCCTAGATGAGATAAAATGTTATTTTCTTCTTTGTGTATGATCTGTTCACACAACCTTGTCTGCAGACGCAGCATTTTGGCAGCCCTTAAAGCCTAATACATCGACGGTGCGATAACGTGCTCAAGTTGGAATAAAATCGAGTAAAGTATTCCTTGTAGCTCTGAGAGTGAAATGCAAGCAGCGTCCAAGTCTTGTGCACAAGTGTGGCTATCAAAATCTCTTTCCTGAGAGGGATCGCTGAGAAAGCCAGCAAAAAAATTAAACAGCCTGCAAGCATGTAGAGTAAATGTGAATAAAAACACAATCATATGTTGTAATGTAGGCAAGGAAAATGGAACAGTTACTGGTTTGTTTGTTTTTCTTGTTTAAGTCTGCAAGTGGATTCATATGAAGGTATGAGCCGTTTATCCTGATCATCATCTTGATTGCAACACTCAGCTGATGTAGTTTATTCATCTGCAAAGACTGAATTCGTGAGTTCCAGCTCAGGTGCTCTCTTCAGCACAAACATGTGCAGGTACTTAAAAGGCCAGATCTCCCATTTCACTGTTCTCATCACCAGCCACCAACGCTGTAGCTGATCAGTGTCTCTAACAGAATTTAGAAGTGCAAACTCTATTTCTCAATTGTCAGATATGTTAACATTGTAAATAATTCAGAAATGACGTTCCCATAGACTCTTTGCCTTGTGCATTCTATGATTACATTTGACATATTTAATTATGTGTATGTGTGTGTGCACATTTGTTTTTTTTCTCCATGTTTGTGTGTGTTTGAATACTTTCCCAAAAAGAGGTTCGTTGTCAATGTAAAGTGACACTGATTTTCAAAGGTTTGGGTGAATGGATAATAGATAAACGTCTGAATGGGTTTGGTAGTCTGGTAAAATGCTGCATCTCTTCATGGTTCTAACATCATTCTGTCTCTTCTATGTTTTATGCAAATCCACAGCACATTCTTTAATGTGTATGTACTAAAACGTCATAATTGTCATCAGCATTGCCTGTACTTTGATATATATATATATATATATATATGTGTGGAGACATGAAAAAAGTGGGTAATTATTTTTACTGGGCTTCTGCTTTTACTTTTATTTTCTTGGCAAAATGTAAACGACAACATTTTTTTTTTTTTTTTAAATACACAAAAAAATCTTTAGTCAAACTGAAGAAATAGATGTTTTTCCCTCCACTTAAATTAAGAGCTCTCATACAGTCTTTTGGGCTGCTGCAGTAACTCCACACTTCTAACTTTAGCCAGAACTCAATTTCTGTTAAGCACCTCTAATGTTAAAGGCAGTGTATATTAGATGTAAAATATCTGGATTTGTCAGTGACTTTGGCATTGCACCTTAGCTTTGTAAACATTTTATTTTACCACTGAATGCCTTGTTCTTCTGTAGAAATCAAACACAACGTTGGGAAGCGACTTCTGTCTCTGAATCCTCTGGACGTGTATAATTGTTTATATTTGAAATATCCCAGGAAACGTTGTGTCATCCAGGATTTTAAAACTGCTTTTGTAACAGAGCAAACTGTATAATATTCTTCAATAAATATACTTTGAAATAAGAGAAACGGCGTGTGTGGAAGTTGATTTTGTTCTTTTAGCGCCGATTCCTCTGAAGCTGTTGAAGTAATTACATTTGTACAATTAAGAGAAGGGTGATTAAAATAGAAACTGTCCACCTACAGTAATTAGCCTCTGCTATTCCCTGCACACATCCTCATCTGCATGACACGTACAATCCAATAATATGCTCTACCCAGAAGACATGATTTATTAATTGCACTTGGCCTTTTTATAGCTTCTTTTTTTCTTTCTATTGGATACACTGGAGGTTATGTGAATGCTAGAGATGGTTATGGGTAGCAAAGTGCAGGTAAAACTGTTCTTCAGTTGCAAAGTCAGATTCTTGCCTGCTCTTCCAGGATACGTGGGAGTGTGAATAAATGTTTTCGAGATTGTCTGAAAACAGCACAGCTGGTGCCTTGGTCTGCTGAGGATGGTTGAGAAGATTCCCTCATCTGTTGTTTGTCCTCGTGAGATATTTTTGAGTTGAAAATTGGCCTGTTTTTAAGTGAAGAATGCGGCACGAAACTGGTGGAAAGTGATTACGTAGGGCTGCAAATGTGTTTATTGGAATATTTTAGTTTAGCATATAATTTTACCTGTTTACAGTTACCACTTCTCATGAAAACATTTGGAGAAAACACACTTGAATATTCATGACTGAGTCATTCTAGCAGTGTGCCATAATAAACGGTAAATAAGAATAAATAATAAGTAGGACCGTGGTCGATCTTTATGGAGGTTACTGTGGTTTTATATACCTTATGAGGGTGCTCTATCAGTACTTTACTGCAGCCACCTTCATTTTGTTGCTTGTCTGTGGGTCAGATAGATCACAAAAATGACCATTTGTAAAACGCAAGCTTCTGAAAAGTTGATAAAGAACCTGGCATCAAAGTATGGACCAATCTGAGAAATCAGAGTGAAATTAAATCTGTAGAGCAGTGGTGTGAAACATAAGGCCTAGGGACCAGGATCGGTCAGCAAAGATTCAAATCCGGCCCACTGAACAGCTTTGAAATAATGTGAAGGAGGGCATAGATTTTGGACTTGCAAGAGAGTCTGAACAGTAATTTACGGCCAGGGGCGGATCTTGAGAAATTTTCTTAGGGTGGCATGAGGGTGGCAAAGAAATCAAATGGGGTGGCTAAATCGGAACCCCCCCCCCCAAAAAAAAAAAAAAACCCCACTCATGCAGGTGGTTACATATGGTTAAAATGATTCAAATGCAGTAAGTATACAAGTTTTTCATATAAATAAAGTCTATAACTTAATTATTGGCTGTTGCCCACATAATTACACACTTTAGTTACATAAAACATGTGAGTTTTGACCTTATGTACTGTATAGCCTGTATGATAAATAAATATGTAGCCAATAAGTATAAAATCCAGAAAGATCCCACAACATGAGGTGCTTCATTTACAAACACAAGTCTAACTTAAGTTTCACTGTTTTTTGTTATAAAACAATCACATTGTTACAGCTTAAATTACACAAAATGTCAGAAATCTGCACTGTCATGAACAAAAATGTAAAACTTATTTTTCATGATTTGTTGGATTAACCCACTGAGGTCTAAAATACAACCGGCCATTTTTGACTCCTTTTGAGTTTACGTTTGTATTTCACCCTCAGATTGTTTAATTTTATTTTTTCTTTTCAGAACTCTTTTCAACTGAATTTATTTATTTATTTATTTTACTTTCTTTTTATTGTTTTTCTTTAAACATTATACATGGGGTAGGGGGGTAACAACAAAACAACAACAACAACAACAACAACAAAAAGATAAATACAACAGGTAGGATAACAAAAAAACATGTTGGATCTCCTTGTTTCTACAGTTTGATCATTTCTCATTATCAATATGTTGGTCTTTAACCTGTTGGGTTTATGTACTCAGTCCATTTCTCCCACTTTTTATGGTATTGATCTTCCTGAGTTCTTATTCTGTAGGTCAATTGTTCCATAGTTTGTATTTCATCTATAATTTTGATCCATTCGTCCTGTGATGGTGGGTCTATCTTGTTCCATTTTCTTGTAATTGCCTTTTTACAGGCAAAAAACAACTACATTCAGCTCAACTGAATGTAGTTGTTTTGACTGACATACTGCATTAGTATTACTGATCTGAAATCACACAAAGAACTTAAGCTCCTAGTAGTATTTTTTACTGTAAAAAAAAAAAAACAACACAGACATGTTGAGTAAATTTTTATAACTTGAAATGCAAATATAAATTGTACATTTTGTAAAAATATACAACTATTTATCTAAAAATGCAGCCAATACACCTGCCGTTTTTTTCATTTTGTACAACCATTTAAAAATATTACTGAAACTAAAATGAGAGAACAATCAGGTGTCGCAATAAGATGCCCCACAAATGATGTGTGTCAGTAAAAAAAAAAAAAGTTTGTCCACCAAAAGACAGAAGAGCACAGGGATAAACCTGCAGGCCTGACAACAGGAGGTGTATCACTCCGCTGGTTTTCTACTTAGTGACAGTGTTTACGTTGCAAATGTGCCTTTGTGACATTCATTAGTGCCCTCACTGACACACAAAACAAAACGACTACATAACAGAACAACTACACAAGACAACACAACACACTAAGTATACACTCCACACTAAACGTCACAAATCTCCCACATCAAAAATTCTCTCTCTCTCTCTCTCACTCGCTCGCTCTGTCTCGCTGCTGTTACCTTCACTCCTAAAACTTTTCCCTCTTCCTAAACAACCAAATCCCACGTGTTGACTTTTTTTTAAATTGGGCAACATGGTACATTTTTCCACCGATAGGAAAGAGGTGGCTTTTTTCCTTTCTTTACTGTTTTCGCGCTGTCCTTAGAAAATGCTTAAAACACACGCACACAAACGTGATGACAGTATTTAGAAAAAAGCGTGGCTCATATATATTATCATAACTCTGGATTTACTGGCCTGTAATTAAAATTAAAAAACTTTGAAGTCCGAACTTTCAAAGTGGGCTGAATGCAGCTTGTTGCTATGTCAGCTTATATCAGTCATGTGATTTGGAGGTGCAGCGTGTCCGTGGACCACAGAGGGTTAATAACACTCATCTTCCTTCCATTTCCAGAGTTTAACATCCAACCACCTGTGTAAAATCCAAAATTCCCATGGTGTTGTTCAAAATGTGCTCTGGCACGATCATAAACATCGCTTGCTACT
This sequence comes from Aulonocara stuartgranti, assembly GCF_965226115.1. Taxonomy (NCBI): domain Eukaryota; kingdom Metazoa; phylum Chordata; class Actinopteri; order Cichliformes; family Cichlidae; genus Aulonocara; species Aulonocara stuartgranti. Next base: position 32,015,652 of record NC_138952.1, on the reverse strand, counting down.
GAAAACAAGAAAAAAGCAGGTCCTGCTATGGGTTGAACCATTTGTTAATGGTGCGGGGGGGGGGGGGGGGGGACGACACTATGCAATATATTAAGTTTTAGCATTTATATTCGCTGTTGACTGCAACTACGCTCAAACTGTTAATGCTATCTTATTTTAATAAACAACACTGTCATATGCAAAACTAGGGTGGCACTTGGGGTGGCAAGGGATCATCGCTGGCTGATGGCGCGATATGGCAGCCTCGCTTCTGTCAGTCTTCCCCAGGGCAGCTGTGGCTACAACCATAGTTTGCCTCCACCAGTGTGTGAATGCGAGAGTGAATGAATAGTGGCATTGTAAAGCGCTTTGGGTGCCTTGAAAAGCGCTATATAAATCCAATCCATTATTATTATTATTATTATTTTAGGGTGGCACTTGCCACCCCATGCCACCCTTCTAGATCCGCACCTGTTTACGGCACATTTATTTATTTGTGATTCCTTTCATTTACTACAAAAGCATTTATTTATCGTGTAGACGAACCAGACTTGCTGTTAGAACTGCACTTCTTTTTTTATGTATATAAAACTAGATTAAATGTGTAGTTAAACATCTTCACACCAAGAGAAAAGGAAGTTTCGCTTGTTCGGCCCACTGACTAATTAAGATGAAAATGATCTGTATGTGGCCCAGGAAGTAAAATGAGGCTGACGTCCCTGCTGTAGACAGTGTTGGGGAGTAACGGAATACATGTACCGCCGTTACGTATTTAAAATACAAAATATTAGTAACTGTATTCCGTTACAGTTACCGTTTAAAAAGGTGGTATTCAGAATACAGTTACTTTGTTGAAATAAATGGATTGCACTGCGGTACTTTCCTGTTTCATTTTGTCGCGGGTCAGGACTGTTTGGGTTTTGTTTGACAGCTACGTTCTGTTGTTCCAGGCAGCAGCGTTACGGTTGCCATGGTTACAGGGCAACGCTCTCTCTCTCTCTCTGCGACTTAGTGTTTCCTGGGTGAGAGAGCGCCTTTTCGTTGTTGTTGTTGTGCTAAGCTAACAGGCAGAATGCTACAAGCATAGCTCTAAAGAATGTAGCATCACGGGCAGTGTAGTCCGTGTTGCAGGGAGAATGGACTGCCATACACGTTATGTGTCTGTGAGCGCGAGGAGGGAGAAAAAGGGGAGTGGAAAGGTACGAGTTGTCATCGAGGAAAAACGGGCGCTGGAAACATGTAAATATAATAATAACCACTGCAGCCAAGAAGACAGCCTGACGAGCCCAGTTGTAAGTAAGCTATTAAGGCTCGACTGTACACTGTGTTCGTGTTTTCCTCCGAAAACAATAAGTTCTGTTGGAGCAGTCTTTCAACGCCTCTCTCTGTCTCTCGCAAGCAGAGTTGACCCAGACAACAAAGTAAAGCTATTTTTCGGCTACGAGCCGACAGGGACCCCGCCGTATTAGTCAGAGGTCCCTTTACTACAGTTCGGAGTCGCGGACCTTCAGTAACAGTAATAAATCACACAGCAATAGTACATTCACGTTGTTGTAAAAAGCATGATAATATATTAAGTAATCCAAAGTATTCAGAATACGTTACTGTCATTGAGTAACGTAACGGAATACGTTACAGAATACATTTTGGGGCATGTATTCTGTATTCTGTAATGGAATACATTTTAAAAGTACTGCGGTCAAGTGAGCCCTCACTTACGAAGTCGCAGTCAAGCTAGCCGCCCCGCCAGCCGCACCGAAAATGTGGTTGCACTACTCTTACGTATATTACGGTATGGGTGAAAACCGGCTTAGAAACGCAGTGTTTTGTGTCCTGACACTATTTTACTTCACAATCCACTCCCATTTTTAGTGTATCTCCACTTTCCCCCCTGTGATCCACAGCCCAAATTACTGTATGATTCAGAGGAAATTAACAATAAAATTTACCCAATTTACTCAACTATACTTTTAATGTCCTCATCTTTGACCTCAGATTACAGGAAAACTGTAAGAGGTGACGCAGATATTTCACTGGATTATGACTCTGGGTGACCCCCACTCTGCACCCTGTGATCCACAGCCAAAATTACTGTACGGATTTTGAGAAAATTCATAGCAAAATCTTCCCATTGTGCTTTACTGTACTCCACATATTAACATCTTTGAGCTCCGATTACAGGAAAATTGTAAGAGGTGACGCAGATATTTCACTGGATTCTGACTCTAGGCTGTCGCCACTCTTCACCCTGTGATCCACAGCCAAAATTACTGTATGGATTTTGAGAAAATTCATAGCAAAATCTTCCCATTATGCTTTACTGTACTCCACATATTGACATCTTTGAGCTCTGATTACAGGAAAACTGTAAGAGGTGACACAGATATTTCACTGGATTCTGACTCTGGGGGACCCCCACTCTGCACCCTGTGATCCACAGCCAAAATTACTGTACGGATTTTGAGAAAATTGATAGTAAACTTTGCACAATTTACTCTACTGTACTCTATATATTCTCATCTTTGAGCTTAGATTAAAGGAAAACTGTAAGAGGTGACGCAGATATCTCACTGGATTATGACTCTGGGTGACCCCCACTCTGCACCCTGTGATCCACAGCAAAAATTACTGTATGGATTTTGAGAAAATTCATAGCAAAATCTTCCCATTTTGCTTTACTGTACTTTATACATTGACATCTTTGAGCTCCGATTACAGGAAAACTGTAAGAGGTGACGCAGATATTTCACTGGATTATGAATCTAGGCTGTCGCCACTCTGCACCCTGTCATCCACAGCCAAAATTACTGTACAGTTTTTGAGAAAATTGATAGTAAACTTTGCACAATTTACTGTACTATACTCTATATATTCTCATCTTTGAGCTCAGATTACAGGGAAACTGTAAGAGGTGACGCAGATATTTCACTGGATTCTGACTCTAGGCCATCTCCACTCTTCACCCTGTGATCCACAGCCAAAATTACTGTACGGTTTTTGAGAAAATTGATAGTAAACTTTGCACAATTTACTCTACTGTACTTTTAATATCCTCGTCTTTAACCTCAGATTACAGGAAAACTGTAAGAGGTGACGCAGATATTTCACTGGATTATGACTCTGGGTGACCCCCACTCTGCACCCTGTGATCCACAGCAAAAATTACTGTACGGATTTTGAGAAAATTGATAGTAAACTTTGCACAATTTACTGTACTATACTCTATATATTCTCATTTTTGAGCTCAGATTACAGGAAAACCATAAGAGGTGACGCAGATATTTCACTGGATTATGAATCTAGGCTGTCGCCACTCTGCACCCTGTGATCCACAGCAAAAATTACTGTTTGGATTTTGAGAAAATTCATAGCAAAATCTTCCCATTTTGCTTTACTGTACTCTACATATTGACATCTTTGGCCTCAGATTACAGGAAAACTATAAGAGGTGACGCAGATATCTCACTGGATTCTGACTCTAGGCTGTCACCACTCTTCACCCTGTGATCCACAGCCAAAATTACTGTACGGTTTTTGAGAAAATTGATAGTAAACTTTGCACAATTTACTCTACTGTACTTTTAATATCCTCGTCTTTAACCTCAGATTACAGGAAAACTGTAAGAGGTGACGCAGATATTTCACTGGATTCTGACTCTAGGCTGTCGCCACTCTTCACCCTGTGATCCACAGCAAAAATTACTGTACGGTTTTTGAGAAAATTGATAGTAAACTTTGCACAATTTACTCTACTGTACTCTATATATTCTCATCTTTGAGCTCAGATTACAGGAAAACTATAAGAGGTGACGCAGATATCTCACTGGATTATGACTCTGGGTGACCCCCACTCTGCATGCTGTGATCCACAGCCAAAATTACTGTACAGTTTTTGAGAAAATTGATAGTAAACTTTGCACAATTTACTCTACTGTACTCTATATATTCTCATCTTTGAGCTCAGATTACAGGAAAACTATAAGAGGTGACGCAGGTATTTCACTGGATTCTGAATCTAGGCTGTCGCCACTCTTCACCCTGTCATCCACAGCCAAAATTACTGTACAGTTTTTGAGAAAATTCATGGTAAAATCTTCCCATTTTGCTTTACTGTACTCTACATATTGACATCTTTGAGCTCCGATTACAGGAAAACTGTAAGAGGTGACGCAGATATTTCACTGGATTCTGAATCTAGGCCATCTCCACTCTTCACCCTGTGATCCACAGCCAAAATTACTGTACGGATTTTGAGAAAATTGATAGTAAACTTTGCACAATTTACTCTACTGTACTCTATATATTCTCATCTTTGAGCTTAGATTACAGGAAAACTGTAAGAGGTGACGCAGATATCTCACTGGATTATGACTCTGGGTGACCCCCACTCTGCACCCTGTGATCCACAGCAAAAATTACTGTATGGATTTTGAGAAAATTCATAGCAAAATCTTCCCATTTTGCTTTACTGTACTCTACATATTGACATCTTTGGCCTCAGATGACAGGAAAACCATAAGAGGTGACGCAGATATTTCACTGGATTATGAATCTAGGCCATCTCCACTCTGCACCCTGTGATCCACAGCCAAAATTACTGTACGGTTTTTGAGAAAATTGATAGTAAAATCTTCCCATTTTGCTTTACTGTACTCTACATATTGACATCTTTGAGCTCAGATTACAGGAAAACTATAAGAGGTGACACAGATATTTCACTGGATTCTGACTCTAGGCTGTCTCCACTCTGCACCCTGTGATCCACAGCCAAAATTACTGTACGGATTTTGAGAAAATTGATAGTAAACTTTGCACAATTTACTGTACTGTACTTTATATATTGACATCTTTGAGCTCAGATTACAGGAAAACTGTAAGAGGTGACGCAGATATTTCACTGGATTATGAATCTAGGCTGTCGCCACTCTGCACCCTGTCATCCACAGCCAAAATTACTGTACGGTTTTTGAGAAAATTGATAGTAAAATCTTCCCATTTTGCTTTACTGTACTCTACATATTGACATCTTTGAGCTCAGATTACAGGAAAACTATAAGAGGTGACGCAGATATCTCACTGGATTATGACTCTAGGCTGTCGCCACTCTTCACCCTGTGATCCACAGAAAAAATTACTGTACGGTTTTTGAGAAAATTGATAGTAAACTTTGCACAATTTACTCTACTGTACTTTTAATATTCTCATCTTTGACCTCAGATTACAGGAAAACTATAAGAGGTGGCGCAGATATCTCACTGGATTCTGACTCTGGGTGACCCCCACTCTGCACCCTGTGATCCACAGCCAAAATTACTGTACGGATTTCTGATAAAATTAAATCCTATTCCATTACCAAACAAAATGAGTTCATTGAAGTATTTGCTTAACTACAAGAAATGTCTTTCCACACACAATTTAAATTTTTCAAAATGTCATTCACACACCACCTCAAGTATCAACTTCAGTTTTAGACATTATTTATTCAGTGCTTAATCACAACAATAGTCAACTTAAGGCACTTACATAATAAGTTAAACCTTACAATAATACATACAGAGAAAAACCCAACAATCATATGACCCCCTATGAGCAACAGTGGGAAGGAAAAACTCCCTTTTAACAGGAAGAAACCTCCGGCAGAACCAGGCTCAGGGAGGGGCGGCCATCTGCCTCAACCGGTCAGGGTGAGAAATTACATTTCTCAGATTACTGATTTCTCATATTACTACTACACAGTTTAGATACACTCAACAAAAATATAAACGCAACACCTTTGTTACTGCTCCCATTCCCCATGGGATGGACGTAGAGACCGAAAATTCATTCCAGATACACAATATAACCATCCCTCCCAAACAGTGGTCACAAATCAGTCCAAATGTGTGGTAGTGGGCACATCTGCTATATTGAGATAATCCATCCCACCTCACAGGTGTGCCACATCAGGATGCTGATCTGACATCATGAGTAGTGCACAGGTGTACCTCAGACTGCCCACAACAAAAGGCCACCCTGGAATGTGCAGTTTTGTCTCACAGCAAAATGCCACAGATGCCACAAGCAATGAGGGAGCGTGCAATTGGCATGCTGACAGCAGGAATGTCAACCAGATCTGTCGCCCGTGCATTGAATGTTCATTTCTCAACCATAAGCCGTCTCCACAGGCGTTTCAGAGAATATGGCAGCACATCCAACCGGCCTCACAACCGCAGACCTCGTGTAACCACACCAGCCCAGGACCTCCACATCCAGCAGGTTCACCTCCAAGATCGTCTGAGACCAGCCACCCAGACAGCTGCTGGAACAATTGGTTTGCACAACCAAACAATTTCTGCACAAACTGTCAGAAACCGTCTCAGGGAAGCTCAACTGCATGCCCGTCGTCCTCATCGGGGTCTTGACCTGACTCCAGCTCGTCGCCGTAACAGACTTGTGTGGGCAAATGCTCACATTCGATGGCGTCTGGCACGTTGGAGAGGTGTGCGCTTCACGGATGAATCATGGTTCACATTGTTCAGGGCAGATGGCAGCTGAGAATGTCCCAGTTCTTGCATGGCCAGCATACTCGTCACCCATTGAGCATGTTCGGGATGTGCTTGACCGGCGTATACGACAGCGTGTACCAGTTCCCACGATTATCCAACAACCTCGCACAGCCATTGAAGTGGAGTGGACCAACATTCCACAGGCCACAATTGACAATCTGATAGACTCCATGCGACGATGTGTTGCACTGCATGAGGCAAATGGTGGTCACACCAGATACTGACCGGTTCTGGGTCCCCAGACCCCCAATAGCGCAAAAAACTGCACATTCCAGGGTGGCCTTTTGTTGTGGGCAGTCTGAGGTACACCTGTGCACTACTCATGATGTCAGATCAGCATCCTGATGTGGCACACCTGTGAGGTGGGATGGATTATCTCAATATAGCAGATGTGCCCACTACCACACATTTGGACTGATTTGTGACCACTGTTTGGGAGGGATGGTTATATTGTGTATCTGGAATGAATTTTCGGTCTCTACGTCCATCCCATGGGGAATGGGAGCAGTAACAAAGGTGTTGCGTTTATATTTTTGTTGAGTGTATCTAAACTGTGTAGTAGTAATATGAGAAATCAGTAATCTGAGAAATGTAATTTCTCACCCTGACCGGTTGAGGCAGATGGCCGCCCCTCCCTGAGCCTGGTTCTGCCGGAGGTTTCTTCCTGTTAAAAGGGAGTTTTTCCTTCCCACTGTTGCTCATAGGGGGTCATATGATTGTTGGGTTTTTCTCTGTATGTATTATTGTAAGGTTTAACTTATTATGTAAGTGCCTTAAGTTGACTATTGTTGTGATTAAGCACTGAATAAATAATGTCTAAAACTGAAGTTGATACTTGAGGTGGTGTGTGAATGACATTTTGAAAAATTTAAATTGTGTGTGGAAAGACATTTCTTGTAGTTAAGCAAATACTTCAATGAACTCATTTTGTTTGGTAATGGAATAGGATTTAATTTTATCAGAAATCCGTACAGTAATTTTGGCTGTGGATCACAGGGTGCAGAGTGGGGGTCACCCAGAGTCAGAATCCAGTGAGATATCTGCGTCACCTCTTATAGTTTTCCTGTAATCTGAGGTCAAAGATGAGAATATTAAAAGTACAGTAGAGTAAATTGTGCAAAGTTTACTATCAATTTTCTCAAAAACCGTACAGTAATTTTTTCTGTGGATCACAGGGTGAAGAGTGGGGGTCACCCAGAGTCAGAATCCAGTGAAATATCTGCGTCACCTCTTACAGTTTTCCTGTAATCTGAGGTTAAAGACGAGGATATTAAAAGTACAGTAGAGTAAATTGTGAAGATTTTACCATGAATTTTCTCAAAAACTGTACAGTAATTTTGGCTGTGGATCACAGCATGCAGAGTGGGGGTCACCCAGAGTCAGAATCCAGTGAAATATCTGCGTCACCTCTTATAGTTTTCCTGTAATCTGAGCTCAAAGATGAGAATATATAGAGTACAGTAGAGTAAATTGTGCAAAGTTTACTATCAATTTTCTCAAAAACCGTACAGTAATTTTTGCTGTGGATCACAGGGTGAAGAGTGGAGATGGCCTAGATTCATAATCCAGTGAAATATCTGCGTCACCTCTTATGGTTTTCCTGTAATCTGAGCTCAAAGATGAGAATATATAGAGTATAGTACAGTAAATTGTGCAAAGTTTACTATCAATTTTCTCAAAATCCGTACAGTAATTTTTGCTGTGGATCACAGGGTGCAGAGTGGGGGTCACCCAGAGTCATAATCCAGTGAAATATCTGTGTCACCTCTTACAGTTTTCCTGTAATCTGAGGTTAAAGACGAGGATATTAAAAGTACAGTAGAGTAAATTGTGCAAAGTTTACTATCAATTTTCTCAAAAACCGTACAGTAATTTTGGCTGTGGATCACAGGGTGAAGAGTGGTGACAGCCTAGAGTCAGAATCCAGTGAGATATCTGCGTCACCTCTTATAGTTTTCCTGTAATCTGAGGCCAAAGATGTCAATATGTAGAGTACAGTAAAGCAAAATGGGAAGATTTTGCTATGAATTTTCTCAAAATCCATACAGTAATTTTTGCTGTGGATCACAGGGTGCAGAGTGGGGGTCACCCAGAGTCATAATCCAGTGAGATATCTGCGTCACCTCTTACAGTTTTCCTGTAATCTAAGCTCAAAGATGAGAATATATAGAGTACAGTAGAGTAAATTGTGCAAAGTTTACTATCAATTTTCTCAAAATCCGTACAGTAATTTTGGCTGTGGATCACAGGGTGAAGAGTGGAGATGGCCTAGATTCAGAATCCAGTGAAATATCTGCGTCACCTCTTACAGTTTTCCTGTAATCGGAGCTCAAAGATGTCAATATGTAGAGTACAGTAAAGCAAAATGGGAAGATTTTACTATCAATTTTCTCAAAAACTGTACAGTAATTTTGGCTGTGGATGACAGGGTGCAGAGTGGAGACAGCCTAGATTCATAATCCAGTGAAATATCTGCGTCACCTCTTACAGTTTTCCTGTAATCGGAACTCAAAGATGTCAATATGTAGAGTACAGTAAAGCAAAATGGGAAGATTTTACTATCAATTTTCTCAAAATCCATACAGTAATTTTTGCTGTGGATCACAGGGTGAAGAGTGGAGATGGCCTAGATTCATAATCCAGTGAAATATCTGCGTCACCTCTTATAGTTTTCCTGTAATCTGAGCTCAAAGATGAGAATATATAGAGTACAGTAGAGTAAATTGTGCAAAGTTTACTATCAATTTTCTCAAAATCCGTACAGTAATTTTGGCTGTGGATCACAGGGTGAAGAGTGGAGATGGCCTAGATTCAGAATCCAGTGAAATATCTGCGTCACCTCTTACAGTTTTCCTGTAATCGGAGCTCAAAGATGTCAATATGTAGAGTACAGTAAAGCAAAATGGGAAGATTTTACTATCAATTTTCTCAAAAACTGTACAGTAATTTTGGCTGTGGATCACAGGGTGAAGAGTGGAGATGGCCTAGATTCATAATCCAGTGAAATATCTGCGTCACCTCTTATGGTTTTCCTGTAATCTGAGCTCAAAGATGAGAATATATAGAGTATAGTACAGTAAATTGTGCAAAGTTTACTATCAATTTTCTCAAAATCCGTACAGTAATTTTTGCTGTGGATCACAGGGTGCAGAGTGGGGGTCACCCAGAGTCAGAATCCAGTGAAATATCTGCGTCACCTCTTACAGTTTTCCTGTAATCTGAGGTTAAAGACGAGGATATTAAAAGTACAGTAGAGTAAATTGTGCAAAGTTTACTATCAATTTTCTCAAAAACCGTACAGTAATTTTGGCTGTGGATCACAGGGTGAAGAGTGGTGACAGCCTAGAGTCAGAATCCAGTGAGATATCTGCGTCACCTCTTATAGTTTTCCTGTAATCTGAGGCCAAAGATGTCAATATGTAGAGTACAGTAAAGCAAAATGGGAAGATTTTGCTATGAATTTTCTCAAAATCCATACAGTAATTTTTGCTGTGGATCACAGGGTGCAGAGTGGGGGTCACCCAGAGTCATAATCCAGTGAGATATCTGCGTCACCTCTTACAGTTTTCCTGTAATCTGAGCTCAAAGATGAGAATATATAGAGTACAGTAGAGTAAATTGTGCAAAGTTTACTATCAATTTTCTCAAAATCCGTACAGTAATTTTGGCTGTGGATGACAGGGTGCAGAGTGGCGACAGCCTAGATTCAGAATCCAGTGAAGTATCTGCGTCACCTCTTATAGTTTTCCTGTAATCGGAGCTCAAAGATGTCAATATGTAGAGTACAGTAAAGCAAAATGGGAAGATTTTACCATGAATTTTCTCAAAAACTGTACAGTAATTTTTGCTGTGGATCACAGGGTGCAGAGTGGGGGTCACCCAGAGTCATAATCCAGTGAGATATCTGCGTCACCTCTTACAGTTTTCCTGTAATCTAAGCTCAAAGATGAGAATATATAGAGTACAGTAGAGTAAATTGTGCAAAGTTTACTATCAATTTTCTCAAAATCCGTACAGTAATTTTGGCTGTGGATCACAGGGTGAAGAGTGGAGATGGCCTAGATTCATAATCCAGTGAAATATCTGCGTCACCTCTTACAGTTTTCCTGTAATCGGAGATCAAAGATGTCAATATGTAGAGTACAGTAAAGCAAAATGGGAAGATTTTACTATCAATTTTCTCAAAAACTGTACAGTAATTTTGGCTGTGGCTCACAGCATGCAGAGTGGGGGTCACCCAGAGTCAGAATCCAGTGAGATATCTGCGTCACCTCTTATAGTTTTCCTGTAATCTGAGCTCAAAGATGAGGACATTAAAAGTATAGTTGAGTAAATTGGGTAAATTTTATTGTTAATTTTCTCTGAATCATACAGTAATTTGGGCTGTGGATCACAGGGGTGAAAGTGGAGATTAACCAAAACTGGGAGTGGATTGTGAAGTAAAATAGTGTCAGGACAGAAAACACTGCGTTTCTAAGCCAGTCGGCACCTATACCGTAATATGCGTAAGAGTAGTGCAACAACATTTTAGGTGCGGCTGGCGGGGCGGCTAGCTTGACTGCGACTTCGTAAGTGAGGGCTCACTTGACCGCAGTTTAAAAGTAACCTTCCCAACACTGGCTGTGGAGGATAGAGTTAAGTTGAATATCATATATAAAGTAGGCTATAAAAAATGTTGTTGTTTTTTTTTTACGTGTGACATAAACACAAGTGTGAATGTTTTTAAATATATTATCTAATTGAGTTTGACTTTTGACGGCTGCCCTCCAAATGACACACGCTGAGTGTACGAAATTCTCAAGTTCTACTTCGTCCTTGAACGCAGCACTCCTGTAACCCTGTGTGATGCGTGTGGGAGGAAGAGGAGGGCTACATCTGATGTACGTGCCCTGTCCACTCCGTAAAGATCTGCAGGAGGACACGTCCGAGCTGCCGTCCAAGTCTTTTCTCTTCTGCTGGCGTGAATCGGAGTAAAGCTGGAGCCGGCGGTTCACTGTCCGCCGCCCGAGGAGCGGCACTTCCAGTGGAGTGGCACCGAGCGCCAGCCTCCGCCTTGGACCGACGAACTGGCTGAGATGTCCCGGCACATCTACACCCGTCACGGGATAGCAGAGGGGATGCAGAAGCCCGTGTTTCAGGTAGAAAAGAAAAAAAAAACATGACGTGAAACAGCGAGAATCTGTAGCAAATGTTTTAATGATGAAGACAAATCTTAAAATATATGCAAATATGCACGGGGGGACAATGAAGCCCCCTTACTCCACACTACGATGACATACCTAATAATAATAATAATAATAATAATTGGAAAAAAAAAAAAGTCATCCTGCTCGTTGTCTTGGTGAGGATGCATTCATTATCTTCAACTAGTCCTCGAGGTGTTATTAGTCAAACTGAGACTGCACGGGATCTGCAGCGTGGCGTGAATTTGATTTATTCAAAAAGGAATGAAATTAGGTGCTCAATTATTAAGCACTTTATGACTGAGCCCAGCTCGTGATGCATGAGGTAGTTTAAAAAACTTTTCCAGAGAAGGGAGGTACTTTACCCCCTCCCATATTTTTTCAATGTTACAACATTTGCAGATTGTTAATGTAACTGTGTGCGCACTTAGATGTAATGAATGGGAGTGCTGCTATTTGATTACCAGGAAAGAATCAGATAGGAATCAGATATTATGAAGCATAATAATCAATGAAATAATTAATTTTCCCAAGACTATGTAGCCTAATAGTTGTGGTCAGAAATTCATCCTGCTCAGGATGGTTCAGGCTCGGGCTTGAATCACATTTCTTTGTGTTTTTGAACTGCTGACGTCACTAACTTTAAGGATTTTACTCCGGGTGGGGGGAAATTTTTGAACATTCAGTACATTAATCAGGCAAATAAAACATTATCTACTACAGAATGTGTGTAAATACAGAACTCAGCAAAGTGGCCTCGTTAGAGACCGTTATACACAGCAAAGGCACTTTTGCTTTGTGTTGTGATTTTCTGAAGTTATAGTTTGGCCATGCCTGCAATTTAAAATTAAGATGGGATCACTGAAAGTGATATTCCTCCCTCTGCTGTCACAAAGGGATATGATACCAGGCGCAAGAGTGTCATAAGAGCCAAGCGCTGCAACCATTTACTATATTTCACCTCATTTCCTGCTCAAGTGAAGTATGCCCTCGCTGCACTTAAACAAATTGCTTGTGTGTGAAAATAGGTCAGAAAAAACTGAATCCGTACATCGGGGCAGTGTTCACGCAAAGCTGCACTTATCATAGACCTTAGTGTGACAGTCCGAGAAAGCATTAAAAGACCGGCTTCTTATAATCAGGTCATCACAGCAGACAAGAGACAGCTGGTTGGCATCAACGTCACTTTAACCAGAGAGACTGAGATGCTGGTTTTAACGGGGTTACTGAAAGGAAGGTGCCCTTGGGTTTGTCCTGTAGAGGAGAGGGGGATAAATAAAGGGAAGGGCCAACAAAAATACAATCACAAATATAAAATAAAAGAGCAGAGTTCATTCGCGGGTCTGTTTTGCCTTCATTAGGCTAACAGGGGGACTTACTCCAGACGCAGTCGACTGAAGAGGTCCGATGGCAGCACCACTTCCACCAGCTTCATCCTCAGACAGGTAGGACATGACGAACTTGAACTTTTAGAGGTCAAGCATAAACCTGACTGCATTTCTGCTTCGTCGAGGCATAGATCTGGTTAATACTGATGAAAGCTTCACCATGTAGCGCTGCACCTGGCTACAACACATATGACAAGCGTCTTTAGTTTAGGCAGCAACTCAGTTCAATTCAATTCAGTTTTATTCATATAGCACCAAATCACAACAACAGTTGCCTTGAGGTGCTTGATATTGTAATGAAAAAACCCTACAATAATACAGAGAAAACCCCAACTGTCAGATTAGGAAAAAGGAAGGAACAACTCTCTTTTAACAGGAAGAAACCTCAGGGGTCACCATCTGCTGCAACTGGTTTAGGGGTAAGGGGAGGGAGACGGGACAAAAGACACTGTGGAAGAGAGCCAGAGATTAATGGTCTTAGCAAACATCCTAATTGTGTCTTAATAGCCTACCAGGTCCTTTGGAAAGGAGTTAAAGAGCTATAAACAACACTATGAAGCACTTAAGACTAATAATTGATGCAAACCCCAGCTCTGACAGTGAGTGGTGAACACTTGCTGTTTGAAGATTTCCCTGGTGGAATGAAGTGTTTTTGAGAGCTCATCTCTGGACCACTGTTGATTTCTGACCTCAATCCATCATTACATAACTTTTGGTTAGACTCATATGGGTTTGGCTCCAATGTGAAGAGAAAACACTGTGGCAGCAGATAACATGTTGTCAGTCTAGAAGATGTTCTGCTGTAGTCCAGGGAATAGATGGCCTTGATTTGGTCTCACTTGGGAATTTAGCTAACTGACCTGCTTTTGAGTCATCTACCAAACTTTCACGAGTCACGGGAGCAGCGCCAGGCAACACTGTTTGGATGCACCGCCTCTTTTGTATATGTCACAGTGAAAACAAAATTCAATTTCTTAAGTCCCTTCTTTAATTCATAATGTGCTTGCGCCAGACTACTTTACAGTGCTTACCGTGGACTTTGACATCCTGCTGACAAGTTACCAAGGGAACCAAGGCTGCAGAGGCCATACAAAGATACAAGAATAGTTCATCTGTGACTACCTTTGTCCCAAAGCCCCACTCTTTCTCTCCCTTTTTCATGCTTTCAAACCTGACCTCAAACAAACTTGGTCACACGTGCTCTTTGGAGATACAGTAAATCAGGCCAAATCAAGTTGGAGAAAGAACTGAATCATCAGATGTCAGTTATGATGGTGTAGCCCTTCATTAGTCACAGAAATCATCTTTTTGTACATAATTCCATTTGAACAAAACTGAGCATAACACCAGATGATTAGCAATGTAAATAAAATATAAGATCTGTATTTTATTGAGCAGCACACTAATGAATGCAGTTTGTGTTCAGTGTAAACATCATCCATTAATTAGTGAATGCCTACTGCTTGACACTGGAGTAATAATATGACTCACAGGAAGTGAAGAAGGTGGAAAAGACAGTTTTGCAGACAGACCTCAAAGAAAGAAAGAGTAGACAAAAAGAAGGAGAGGCAAAAAGTAAAGCACAAGGACAGTGGAATGAAATGAAAGCTCTTGCCCACTCCATTTACTTATTACACACTCAGAGATTTCTGTAACGCCCCCGCTGTGATTTGTGTCATCACCGGTGTGATCGTCATCAGGTAAGAAGAGAAGGAGTGGGCTCTCTCTCTTTGATGCCCACGTGTATCCATAGTAACAGCCTTCAACAACAACAGGGGTCAAGCTGACAAGGTTGATTAGCAGAAAACTGCGCCGCCTCCTTTCTTTTCACAAGAAGGTAACAGTTTTTTTTTATTTATTTTACAGCAAAAACTCAATGAAAGGAGAAAAAAGTGAGATGAAGGCATTCTTTACAGCAGCCGAGGTAGATATCGAATGTTTTTATTGAACGTTCCTCCTCTACAGGTCATTTGTGGACATTACAGAATCATGGTCAACATTATAAATCTTCCCTGGACTCTGGAGTTATTAATGTTAGTTTGTTCAGCTCTGCAACGAGGGAGAAAAGGATTAGGCGTGATCCATGCGAATACCAATTTTTGTATCGTTTTCAAAATTTGGTTTTTAAATATTAGCCTTTTCTGTTGCAAATTGTGATCTTAGGCCAGTTCAAATGTGGCTATGTGATGTTAAGAGTCCAAGAAAGACCAAAAAAGTTGCAGTGTCACAGTTCAGTGCAGCCATTTACTGTCTGATCAATTATTGTGGTTCCAAAGACAGATCACGTTGTACAGTACAGTAAAATGATGGTGATACCAGATGTCAGTAAATTACTTTGAAGTAACATTACATCACTCGTAACCTTGCAGTATTTCACTTTACAATGACATTACGATTGGAAAAAAAGAAAGAATAATGTTCATTTTACTGTGTGGGTGTGGTTTGACAAGATATGACAGGTTGTGTTGGCAGCATAAGCAAACAGCAATCCAACTGTCACCAGAATGCAATATAAATATTGCTCTTCACCCACTTCAAACCAGTAGGAGCACAAATACAAAATTTTTCATCTGTGTAATAACCAAAGATTGGCAGAAAATAGTGCATTTAACTAGGAGACCACAGGGATCAGGGCAAGGCGAGGTGGGGTCTGCCGTCTTCTGAATGACCTCTGGTGCTTGTCTTACAAAGAAAAATGAGAGAAAATGACTTAAATTAATTGTTTGCTCCAATGGACGGCTGTGTCACAATACAGGGACATTATGTTCCAGGAGATATGGATGACGAGTCTGAGTCACTGCATGTGATACCGAACAGATCTGCTGCCGAGATGGTAAAAAACTGATTCTCCCAGATGGTACGCAGAGCACCTACACACAGATGTTTATGTGTGCTGTTGGCGAGTGGATACCTGATCGAATCCTGAGCCAGGCTTTAAGGTCCATGAAAGGATTATTTATAAGACAGACTTGTAAAAAGGCCTTTAACCTTTCCTCCATAGCAACAACTTAAAGATGCAGATAGACACAGAAGACGAAACATTCAGCTTTTTTATTGTCTGTTTGGATTTGCATCTGTTTGCAACCAGTTTGCACTTCTCTCTGGTCACTTAGCATTTTTGTAGCAATTCTTGTAATGTGAATTTTCTATCTCCTTATGCTAATTTGTCATCTGTTTCTGTTCAGTTTTTGTCTCTGTACACAGTTTCAGGTTATTTTGTCTGTTCAAAATCGTTTTGCAGCTGTCTGTATTCATCGCACCTCTTTCTTCGGCTGGCTCTATTTGACCCTCATGCATCTAATTATGTTTTGTTTTTAAGACTAGCTGCTGGTTTGCATCTTTGGAGGTCTTTGCAATTGTTAAATGCATTGACCTCTTAATAAGAAATGTTAACTCCCCCTTCAAACAGGGGTTCTGAACTCTTGAGGTTAGCTGGGTCTGTACTCGGGTAGGCCATTCAGCAGTTCTGAACTATGGTTGGGATTTTATCAGGAATTCCTGAATTCATATTAATATGAAACAATATATATGTAGCAAATGACAAGAAAGATCATCTCCTTCAAAGGTCCCACATTTACATTGTGTACAGCTCTCATTATCTTCGTTGTTTTTTTTTAGTCTTTCAGTTCTACCGGAATCTACTACTTATAACATAGACACTTCTCTACACATATGTATTAAAGATAGGTGCTATGAGTGGGAATAATTTTACAGTGCTGCTAACAGCAAGTACATGTATGTAATTTAATTTAGGGTTTATGCTGTCTAACAAAAAATGAGTAAAAAGCACCAACAACCGGTTGCAGCAGATGGCCCCGCCCCTCCCTGAGCCTGGTTCTGCTGGAGGTTTCTTCCTGTTAGAAGGGAGTTTTTCCTTCACTGTCGCCAAGTGCTTGCTCACAGGGAGTCATCTCATCGTTGTTGTTTTCTCTGTATGTGGGGTTTTTAATCTACAATATAAAGTGCCTTGAGGCAACTCTTGTTGTGATTTGGCACCATATAAATAATGTTGAATTAAATTATTCAAAGCAGAATAATTGTCATTTGGGGAACTCTGAGCTTATTAAAACCAGTCTGTCTTGATAACACAGACATAAACATATATGTATATATTTAAAAACCCCAAACCAAGCAATTTATGTTTATCATGGTTCAAAGGTGAAGGCACAGATGATCTTTTTTTCTTGGTGTTGGAATTAATAAGCCTAGGTCAAGTTAATTCCTACTCTAGCTGTCTCTTACTTACAGTTAATTCAGTTGATGCTGACATCCAAATGACGGGAAGAAAAGGGGTTTCACACGTAGCAGACCTTTTATTTTGAGATGTCCTGAGGACACAACAAGAGTACAGTGATGAATTTTGGTGGACCAATAGATGTTCTCAGCAGAAAATGACCTCTTAGTCACAGCCGAATTTCCTGACTGCCTCTGTTACGTCGCCTGAATTAATTTCTTATCTCACATTCACGTCCTGGATCGTCGTGTTTTCATTCTCTAAATCTGTTCCGTTGCTTTACATGAATAAATCTTGGAATCATGAATGAATGTAAGGCTCGCAGAGTTAATTGATTGAATTCATTGTGAGATTGATAAACCTATAATGCCGTCCCGGAAATTTAATTTGCCTTGCCGACTCACGATACATCAAACAGAGGCAACTCTTTAACCTCATCTTTCAGCTTGCAGCTTGCAAAGTGATAAGGAAGAGACTTCACACTGCTAATCCGCCTTATGTAGGTCACATGGCTAAACTCAACAGCCTTTAATTTGTGAATTACTTGATGGGCCAAGCCACCGCTGCCGTCGCTCGCAGCTGGTATTGCACGCTAGTTTGTCAGCACCTCCTGAGTAGATGATGGAGACAATCTCATAAATTACAAATGAAAGGTACTTTGTTATCAGTTGGAAATGATTGCATGCTTAATTTAGAAAATGGCAAAAGGAGTGGGAGCAAGTTGGAGTGCCTTTCTAGCTGAGAAACTAAAGTTCCTTTCTGGCTTGTCTGACATTTCTTGCACTTTGTTTCTCTGGGATGTTACATTTTGTCTCTTGATTGGGCACAGCGTGTGTTGGAGACATAAAACGCCTAAACGAGTTCTCACATGTTCAACCTGTTTCTACCCTGATAGGTTTTCTGATTTTTAAAGGATCTAACTGAACTCAAATGGATGACAGTGACAGCTCGAGATATGAGTAAGAACACAAACTCTTTGTGCCTCTCTTATCCACTTTGTTCCATTATTAGTTCAGTTTCTTGTCATTTTTGCAGCCTGTGTGCGTATGTGTTTATTTTCAGTAAGGTAATGTTGCTCGAGCTGTCGTGTTACACGTGATATCTAATTATACCACCAGATCTACGTGGCAGCTCGGACCCACTTTTCTCCAGAAGCATATTTCACCCTTTGTGCTCTTTCTGTTTTGCTTCCCATCTTTCTTTATTTCTCTCTTTCTTTAAAAAAAAATAAAAAAAGCACCCTTATATGTGATATTTCATGCAGCTTCAGCCTGAATAAAATGACCTTTATTCTGAAAGGTCTCCCTTTGATCTACTGTTCCACACGGGCCAGAGGGGGTCTGCTGGGAGCTGCTGTGCAGAATAAAGACACAGAGCAATATCTAAATAATAATGGATTGGATTTATATAGCGCTTTTCAAGGCACCCAAAGCGCTTTACAATACCACTATTCATTCACTCTCACATTCATACACTGATGTGAGAGTGATGAATGATGAGGATGTAGCACCCGGCTCTGTGCCTCCACTAAAATACGTGCAGGATAGACACAAAAAAATCTGATGTTTTGGGAAGAGCTTGTTCGGAGCAAGCTTAAAAAAAAGGAAAAGGAAAAAAGCGTGGCGATGTTGATGAAGATGCATTATCGGATCAAGAGAGGGTGCTGTTGCTCTACTATGCCAAACAAATGGCAACGTCCCAGTGCCAAACTTGTTTGAGTAGGATCATTGCTGAGTTTGTGTAACGTGTGTGTGTCTGTGTATTTTTAACAGGGAAATTTATATTATTATTGTGAATAGTATCAAGAATTTCTTTTAAAGCTCAAAGCCAAAGGAGGGAAATATGAATTGCAAAACAAATACTGTAATTTACCTTATTAATGATTTTCATGTATGTTTGTATTTCTGAGGTGTTTACTCTGAAAATAAACAGTCTTTCAGCTGCACAAATGAAAACCTTTTGTACAGCAATGAATTCAAAGTCTTTATCTAATTTGTAGCTTAACATCCTGCGGTAATTATGGGATGGTTAAAATAGGAATCTATATTTTTTAAATGCACTGTTGTTTCACATGTAAAGTAGTTATAATAGCAACAGATGCTGTCCATGAAAGGTGTCAAACTGTAGATTTGAAGTTCTCTAGCTTTTCTTGATTGATCTCCTCTGCCATCACTCTCCCTGTAGCAGATATTTACAGATTGATTTTTACGGCTCCGGTGTGTTCATGAAGCTGTAAAGACGCGGGCGCTCCTTGTAGCGGAGCAGCGGCTCGATCGCATCGAGTCTGCCTCTCGTTCTAAGTATCATCACTCAGCTGTTTGCCTTTGCTGCCGTTCTGCATGTGCAAATTAAATGTCGGTGTTTAGTGTGAAAGATTACCTCACGCTCACATACAAGGACAGGATTGACACGGCTTGCTGGTTAATGATGCTCTCAGGCTGCAGACGCCCCCGCCTCTTTCTCTTCTCTCTTCCTTATTCACAGCCAGCCGGGCTGACTGGAGCCTGCATCGGCCAATCGGCAGCCTGCATCTCACGTCTGTCATCAACCAGTGCTGGGGAAGGGATTGGCTCGTGCAATCTCAGCTTGGAAGGCAGATGAAATGCCAGGTCTGCTCAGCCTCTGGGGATAGCCAAGCTTGCCTTATAATGGGAAACAACACTTGTTTGACCTGGGAGCAGTAACATCTAATTCAGCATTAGGAGAAGACTGGACTCCAGCTTTTTTCCCTTTTCTTTTATAAATCTGTTGTTCTTCTGTGATCTGGGTTCTTTTTCATCTACCTTCATGTGGAGGAAGAGACTGCTGGTGCTCTCTGTCACTCCCCTATCCTCATCATCCATCCTCTCCAGAACAGGTTGATCTTGAGCCGTTTCGAACTATTTTTGCACTGAAGAGCTCATTTTTGGGAACCTCACTCCTCCATGTACGATAACTTGTACCTTCATGGATTTGAAGACTCGGAGGCGGTGAGTGGAGAGTGGCGTCTGGCACTTGTAAACCACGCTGTTCTGTTCCGTCGTGGCTGCTTGATCCATACATAAACTCCCACAGAATGCGTTGAGACTTGAGTGGGCTGAGCGTGCACTCACCTCGGGGGAGTTAGAGGAAGGTGTGTGTGTGTGTGTGAGTGTGCATTTGTGTGCATGTCTCCTCAACCGGTCAAAAAGAAAAATACAGTTTTCTCACTGATACTATCAGCTTGGACGCCAGTTCTCCTCCTGTCTGGGCCGGCTGTCTGCAAAGCTGAAAAGTATTGTCTTTACCATGTATGGCTGACTGGCCGGTATGCATGCTGTTTGCCTCTGTTTATGAGCATTGTGAGCACGTCTGCATGATTCCTGTGTGCCTCCACCTTTATCAAACCCCACTGTACATCATCATGGTTTATTGAAAAGGCCAACAAACATAATCAGCATTCACTACGGCCATCTGCGTGATGCTGATGTGCTGATGCGTGCCAACTGTTACATTCGTCACTCGCAGCATGAATGCCTTTATGTTCGAGAAACACGTTGCCATTAAGGGAATTCTTATCTTTGCCACAGATAAGTGTGCGTAGGCACCTTTAATACAAAGAGGCAGACAGCAAGAAAAATCTGCGGAAGCAGAGAAAAATGCTTACAAAGGCAAGGAATATAGAAACTGCTGCCGGGTGGGGAGGAGGGAGGGAATCCCACTGAGGCAGAATCTGTCAGAACCTTTCCATAAGTCCACCTGAGATACCGGCTGCCTCATAAAGACTAAAAAGTAGAGTTAGCATGTTCTGTCCTGTCTGCAGCGTATACAGAGAGATCTTCTGTGTTTGCGTTGTTGTTTGTTGCGACTTTGAAAAATGTGTTCATTTTTATGTGCCAAGTTTTGTAGGTGGTGTGGTATTAGTAGCTTCTCTTTGCTGTTGTTTCTTTCCTGCATTGGGAGTTATTTCCAAAAACTCAAATTTCAGGCCTTACACTCAAAAGCTCTGAGTGCCCAAAATAACTCTCTTAATTTAGTTACTCTCTTAGCTGATAGTACAGCAAGATCCAGAAATAACATGTTTATTTTTTATTATTATTATACGTCAGAATAACTAATGAGCCTGAAGACAGTTTACTCCCATGTGAGACTGCTCGGGAAATGGATTCGGGAAAATCCCAGTACTCTCTAGAAACTGTCTCATACAGGATAAAACTGGATCCATTCAGTCCTTCATTACTACGAAGTCAAAAACACACTACGTTTGATCCTGCTGGTCAATTACAGTGAATCAGTCAATGAGTATTTCTGTCAATACAGGCAGCCTTTGGTTCTGTGTACTTTAATAAGTACTATTAAATCAAACCTGGAGAACTTGTTCATGCACTCTGTTGGGCTGCTGTGTTCCACATTGTTCCATATTTAGCTGTACTGGCAGCGTCACAGAACACACCTTTGACCTTACTGACCCTGTGGTTTGCTATCAGCACTTATCTTTAGCTTGTTTTGTTTTTTTAAAGCCAGGAATGTCACACAGACTTGTCATTCATTTCATTTCCAGCATATATTAAACTGCAGGCTCTCTTGTGTGACTTATTTTCAGTAAGAGTTTTGGAGTGACATTGTTTGACACACGAATATATTCTATGTGTTTGGCGTTTATGACCTTCCCACCTTTTTTTTTTTTTTTTGACGATTACTCCTTCTTTTCCAAAGCTCAACATTTTCCAGCCCTCGGACAGTTTCACTAGAAATGTTAGTCAAGTAAAATTAACACTCCAAATTAAAAATCCAGAACAAGTGTTTTACCCAAGACTACCCAGAAAGCAGCTTTTTGGTCCATTTTAAAAATGTTTAGCAGAACATGCAGGACTTTCCGTTTTGTGGCCTTGATCCATTTTTATCTGATGATGTAATATTTAGAGTCATAGTTGGTGGAAACTTCCATATGAGTATTATTCTTTTTTTGCAGAGTCACTGTCCTTCCCTAGCTTCTGGTAGTGATGTAAACCACTTTCTACCCTTCTGCAAACATACAGTATTGTTCACTGCATGACTCACCTTTATAACAGGTATTATGAAAAACACAAAGCCCAGTAAACCTTCTGCGCTGGCTCATAGTAGTTTTACTATTGCAAATAGTAGTGCAAACGTGGAAGCAGCGCCTGAAGAAGACACTGTTTATTTCTAAACCAAGTCTTTCCATTATACACTCACTGGACCCCTTGGTACTCAAAGGTTTCATCCATTTTTCGTCTTCAGAGTTGTTTTAATTCTTTGTGGGGCAGGTTCAAAAAGGTATTGGAAACTTTGCTCATGGATTTTGGTCCAGTTTGACATCGCAGTATCAAACAGTTTTTGCAGTCGCTGTCAACAAATCACCCATTCCACCGCATACATCATGGATTGAGATCTATTGGCTTTTTGGCTGTTTAAGTACAGTGAACTTACTCATGGTAAAGTAGCCTGTTTGAAATTATTTGAACTTTGTGACAGGACACATCCTGTTGGAAGCAAAAGCAAAATGTACAGCAAACTCTGGCATTTAAAGGGTGCTGAGATGGTACTGAGGGCGATACTCTATTTTCTCTTTTTTTTGGCCATGCTCTGTAAACCCAAGAGGTGTATACCCAAAACCCTGCGCTGAATCATACTTGTTATTAATCTCTGGCTCTTTTCCACAGCATGTCTTTTATCCTGTCTTCCTTCTCTCTCCCCAACCGGTCGCAGCAGATGGCCCCGCCCCTCCCTGAGTCTGGTTCTGCCGGAGGTTTCTTCCTGTTAAAAGGGAGTTTTTCCTTCCCACTGTCGCCAAAGTGCTTGCTCATAGGGGGTCATATCATTGTTGGGGTTTTTTTCTCTGTATGTATTATTGTAGGGTCTACCTTACAATATAAAGCGCCTTGAGGCGACTGTTGTTGTGATTTGGCGCTGTAGAAATAAAATTGAATTGAATGGTTTTGTAGGAAAATCCCATAGACTGCGACCAACAATCATGCCATGCTCAATTCAGTTAACTTCAACAAGATATTTATGATGACGTCTAAATGCATTGAATTGGCTGCTCAGATATTTGCATTCATGAACAAGTGAACAGGTATATCTAACAGAGTGAGTACACAAGGAGCTAAAGGCCCAAAGTGGGCCAGGTTTTCAAAGAACTTAGAGACGTTTATCCCTTAAAGCTACTGGATGCAGTGTTGGTGCCAGCTGAGTGTGCTGAGGAGGGAATGCTTTTCGTCTTACAGTCTGGGACTGATAGTCACATAGGTCAGGGGAGGAAGATGATTGGAGATGGGAGAACGGACTGAGCTTCGGCATCTGGACAGATAAGGTTAGAGTGTGGCATGACGGACTCAAGACCGGCCACTTGACACTTCGATAATGAGCCACAGTTTGTGCAGAAACGAAAAGCGGGGGGTAGGAGTCTTTGCTTGTGTAATGTGCATGACAGTAATTTTAGACATGCCTTGTGTTGACTGACGTCTTTGTCATGCATTAATAACTTCAGGTTTGTAAAGTGGCAGATGTAGGGATCTGAGGTAATATGGCCTGATTTTAAAACACTACTACTAGTAACAACTGGATTTTTATTCTTACTTTTGAGATGATTGCTTCCAATAAACGTGCACAAGGGTATGAAAAATAAACTGTTATTTTACATTATAATATAATGTAAAAGTAAAGCTACTGTTTAAAACAATAGGTTCATGTTATAAACAAAGCCAGCCTCCATGTTGAAGATAAAATGTACATTATTCTGTGTTACAAAAAGATGTAGTTTGTTATTTTAAAAGAAAAAAACATACATCAGGTGATACTCTGCAGTGGGCAGCTGTGTGGTGGTTTTATTTCTTTTTCTCCACTCTTCCAGCTATAGATTTCATTTGTAATGAGGCAGTAAATAACAGTTATTTGTACCAACCAAAGACTCCCATGGCTCTGAATGGATCATTAGCGGAGACGCCTGCAAGCCCTGGACAAAGACATTAATCCACACTGTCCAGCCTGGCAGGTTGACTTCAAAGACTTATTCTAGTACCAATGCCCTGTTACACATTTTGCCCTGTTACACATTTTGCCCTGTTACACATTTTCATTTAATTTTTGATGTCCAGTGGGAGTGATAGTCACCAAACCCATGCTTCAAGCTCCCAAAAAGGCCATATTCAGGATAGGAACACATCTTTTCATAATCTCTTTGAAAGGTTGCAAATGGGGGACAAAGACATTCAACTAAAAAAATTAAGGCACTTTAAAAAATAATCGAATGCATTTCAAACTGCTTCACAAGTGACAGACAGGATGGAAATATAAGAGAAACAAATATGAAGAAATCAGTATCCAAACAAGATTTTGTCTACTGCTCCATGCGAGATTTGTGTCCTCCATGAGCTCACCATAGCAAACCTGCATCAAAGTTTCTCAGGTGTACTGACCCAGTCAAACTCCCCATCTGCCACTGTCCCCCGAGTCGATCCCTGACAACAGTTGGGTGAGCCTCCTTGCCTCCTGGGGTAAGTGAGCATAAAGAGGGTGGCACGGTAGTGAGCACTGTTCCCTCACAGCAAGAATATCCCGATTCTGAATCCACCGCTCAGCCTTTCTGTGTCAAGTTTGCATGTTCTCCATGTGCCACATGGGTTCTCTCCTTGTACTCTGACTCCCTCCAACAGGGCAAAGACATGCATGGTAAGTTGGTTGGTGATTCTAACCTTAGAAATGAACATTAGCTCGAATGGTTCTGTTCTGTATCTCTACTGACGTGTCCACGTGGTATGGGTTTGTGAGCTTTTACCCTGAGACGGCTGGGTTAGACTGCCTAAATTGGAAAAGGAATTAGCAGAAAATGGATAGATGAAACATATCAAGAGATGAATGCATAACAAAAAAAAATGCATTTGATGGAAAAGTTTGGAAAGACAATTCTGAATTATTCTGAAAGACAATGGGAGTGAATTATCAGTCACTCCCATTAGCAAACCATGACAATTCCAAGTTTATTTATATAGCATATTTGAAACAACCTCAGTTGACCAAGATGCTGTGCAATGTAATTATTAACGTGCAATTATTAGCATGTTAATAATTACATTAATGTACGTTAATTACATTAATATAAAACATAATTACACATGTGTTATATTACATAACACATATGTAATATCATACATACACATGCAGCGAGAGTTCTGTTTGTCATGCCAGATGATCTTGATGACGACGGCCTCGAAGCAGTGCATCACGCCTTAGTCAGAAGTCAAGGGTTTATAAGCATGTGTCATGCTGCCTGCAGCTTTGCACCATCGTTGTCATATATATGTGAAGAATCACAGCTTTCACATATTTTAAGATGAAACTGGAATAGCGGTGTGCGTTTGGCATCTAGTTGTAATATTTCAACGATAGTAAGATATTCCCAAAACAAACTATTTTCTGACATTTGCTCAAAAAGTCTTCTTCACCACATATGACATTTTAAAATGAGACAAATGATGCTCTTTTTATAATATGGCATAGCTGCACCCTCCTTCTTCAGTCCTTGTCCTGCATGGATAGGTTGTTTTAAATAGAGCGTCTGGCAGCATCCATGGGGGAACAGACTGTCCTGTCATCTGCTAGGTAAACATTTATGCTAAAGTCCAGTTTTTCAGCCCATTTAGCCGAAACTGCAGGACTCTGAACATCCACCAGCTGGCTACTCGGCAGAACTGAATGCTGAATCCGCCTGAGTTGATGAGCTGGAGACATACTGGTATGAAGCAACAAGGCATGTCTGTATTTAAACTGGTGTAACTGAGCACATTCACATGAATATTAGCGTGTATTAAGACTGAAATGAGGTATTGTGTTTTATTGTATTAATTATCGGCCTTTTTTTCAATCATTCATCATCTCCTGACATCTGCTTTCACAGTTTCCCCAGTTATTAAATATCATGGTGTCTGAATGAAGCTGACAGACAGAATCGGAGTGTTAGTTTGTTCTCTGTGACTTTATTTCTGGCACACACAGGAACATGATATTCTGAGTTTTGTTCTGTTTTGAGTGGATGGATGGCATGACGACTCCGGGGCACAATACTGTTTAACTGTTTAGAAAGAAGATATTTAACTCCACCTGGGCGGGGCCTTTCTGTGTGGAGTTTGCATGTTGTCCCTGTTTTTGCGTGGGTTCTCTCTGGGTACTCTGACATCCTCCCACCATCCAAAAACATGCTGTTAGTGGGCTTAGGTTAAATGGTGATTCTAAATTGCTCATAGGGGTGAATGTGAGTGTGAATGGTTGTCTGTCTTTCTGTGTTAGCCTCTCGCCCTATGGTAGCTGGGATATGGTGGAAGAGGGAGGATGGATGGATGGATGGATGATGGACACTTTTTAAGGATTTTGTTTTGCTATCATATATTTCTTCATTTGTTTTGATGTTAATCAGGACACATGTTGTTTCATGTGTCACATGGTGGGAAATGAGCTGCTTTGATTGATGAACAGCGATATGAAAGAAAAGAAGTCATTAAAATGAATGAATACATTCATGCATTACGTCATTACTCCTTCATTATACATTACATCATACCACGTGGTTTGGTAGCATAGTCGTCTTTTCAGATATTGCATAACATTTTCACAGTACGCGTTAACTGAATGTCTGTAGTGCTTTGTTCCTGTAACTATAGTCCAAGTGACAGATACAAGCAGTCAGATTTGCAAATAAAGAGATTTATTAATGCCTGCAGGCAGGTGGGTTACATGAACTGTGAGGCCAGTGAATCATAAATGATATTGACATTGCTGGTGGCAACTATTTTAGCAGCTATGTTCCGTCTCATCATTCAGCCATTTCCCTTATTTAATGCTGGTGACAAGGAGAATAACTGGCTCATGACCCTGGAGAGAAGGGTGTGCACAGCAGCCTGCAGGCCACAGAACATAGTACATTGCCTCTACCCTGAATGGAAAGCACTGATTAGCAGAAATTAACATTTGAACCCCAGAGACTCTATGCAGTCTAATACAGTGCACTGAGTTAGACCTTTCCTGCTAGTAAGACACGTGTCCAGTGTCCATGCTTATGTAATTATTCATCTGCACCTACAATAATTTTGATTACTGTATGGGTTCGGATTGTTTTCGGAAGCTTTTCAAAGACCAAAGGAGGGTAACTGACTGATATTTTGCTCAGTAAATGTTTTCTTCTCAATTTAACAACATATTAGCTGTGATCTCAAGTACTGTTAAAGTCTGCTAAGGCAAAGTTACAGTATGTTGCTTTGGCCATTTATTGGACTTTTTTGGTTTAGAACATCACTATTTTATCCACAGTGACGACACAGGATTTTAAAATGCTGTGGCTGTTTATATAAAATAGTCCTTGAAGCATTTCTCAGTCGCAGTAGTATCTTGAAAATGCCTCTGATTGCTTAATTAGGCAGTTACTGTAAAGCATTATCAAAATTAAAGTTGATTTCAATTATCGCAAGACTTTAAAACTGCATGGATTATATCAGCATTCAAAATGGTTCAAAGGTTTGGTTCTAATAGTTTTGTTGCTAAAGTAACAATTTCCTCTATAAATAAACAATTTCTAGTAATGTTTATAATCTCATGGGATCTACATCCACTACTGATGAAGTGTCCCAAATATTTAATATTATAATCTAGATCAGATTTCTAATCCCTAAACCTAACCAAGGAAGGTAAAAAGAAACTAAAAAATGGCAGAATAGCTTATGATAAAAGACCGAAACACCCTGTGAATTTGAGGCACACAACGACGTGTCCCGCTGGTAAAGTTTCCGGGTTGCCTTTCCTCATAGTAGCCATCCCTCAAGACTTTCTCCATTTGAAGGAATGCACTATAAGGGATTGTAACATATAGTCATTTTATTGAATCATCACATAACAGGACATTGACTTTTTCTCTGTTTTACTTGTGTCCATAATTTTCCTCTCGCCTGCTTTGATTCTTTGCTCATACAGAGGCTGCTAGCTTTAGCCTTGGCTACTTTGCCTTTTTAACTTAAAATGTCCATGTTCAGTTGGGTAGGTTATAATTCAGGTGTCTGATTAGGTTTGCTGTTACAGGCCCCTTCTACATTGTCTCTTACAGTGAAGAGCGTCTACACTAACGCCGTGTTAGTGGCTGCGCATGTGTGCATGTTACACATGCGTAGACTGGGTTGTATGCAAGGCTGACTGGTTGCTCACTGGTCCAAGTTAAAAACCCTGGAAACTGCCCAATACTGGTCCCTGGCGCATCAACAGGAGCATCCATCTGTCCATTTGCTTCCGCTTATAGAGCTCAGGGGAGGGGGGCTTAACCAGCTGCCATAGGGTGAAAGGTGGGGTATGAACTGGACTGGTCACCAGTCTGTCCCAGGGCTAACACAGAGAGTTAGAGAAACATTCACACCTACAGATAATCAATAACAACCATGTAACCTAATAACCTCCATATCTCTGGAGTGTGTGAGTGTCTGTTTTTGGTCACATATTGGTATTTTTAATGTTTAGTAACTCCTCTATTTGTCCCTGTAATTGTTAACTAGTCTGTTTTTAACTCAAAATAAACACTTTTTCACCAATGCATTTTTCAACTGCATAAAATTCAGTGTATTCAAAAACTATATTACCACTATAATTAAAAGATTTCACAGTGTTCAAGCACTCTGTTCTGCCATGGTGCAGTTGTAGCAAATTGAACTGTTGCCAGTTCTCCCACATGGCATTACAAACAGTAACAGTACCGGTCAGCCAAAGGTGACGTCCTCAGAGCCAAGATTTGCATTACTGCTGTGAGTTGACAGTGTAAGCAAACTATAAGTCAGCCCTGTTTGAAAATAGAGGCCTTGTACACTGTGGCTGAAAGCACTTGTTATGACTGATGGGTTTGTATTCCAGGTCCATTATCCCAACTCATGTGCAAGAAGTGTGTTCTTTTTGTTTCACTCTCATGAGCCTATAGCATTAAGCTGATATAGTCACCTTAAATATTCAGGAAGGCAGGAATAGTTTTAAATGGTTTATTCCCAGAAGTGTGGCACAGAGGCTTGCAGGGTAACCAACAAGTAAGCAGACAGGTAACAGGAACAAACTGGAGACTGGGCAACTTCAAATCAACTGTGCATTGAATTGGACCACTGCTTATCAAGAATTAAATCATGCTAGCTGTGCTATGGCCTGCATAGATCTTAGACGATCCTTTTGCTGGAAAACCACACATTCCCAGTGAATCACAGATGTAAGTCACAATGGATAGGATGCCTTTTATTGGTGGGGTGTCCAAACCATCCTTTGTATTACTAGAGCTTTGCTGGTGTTGATTAGCAGTAGTAGCGACAGGCTCTTGGTGGAACCTTGTAATGACTCTAGTCAGGATACTGGTGAGGTCTGGCACCCAAAAAGATTTATTGTTTAGTGCATGGCTGTTACAAGAACATCAGCCCCAGTTTCCATTTAAATTGAACTTATCCATAAGCTCTTTGGTGCAAAACACCATTTTGCCATTCTTTGCCTTTATTGCTACTGTAACAGCAACACAGATGCGATCTGTTTCACCAAGCCAGCTGGCAATTTATTTGCTGTGTCTATGAACTCAAAAGCACTTTTTTCCTCCCACAGAACTTGCTTCACACAAGTGAAATGTTCTCTCCCACCAAATCAAGTTTGCAAATTGCTTCAGTAATTATTCCTTCTTAATCCTTCTTAATACCATAAGGGAGGACAAAATATCAGCTGTGCAAAATATCCTGCAGTGTGCTTCCCTCACTGCAGGATGGGCAGCTCACTGTATTTGATGCCTGGAGCCTGTTGAGTGCAATGATGTTGTAATAATTCTCTGCTGTGGGAAAATGTGCTTCCCAGCTGAGCATTCACTGTTGTTTCAAATTATGTTGACACATTTTTTTTTCAGCTAGTTGGTCAGAATCTTGCTCTTGTTGTAGTTCACAATCATTTTATCTGCCTTGAATAAGTGGGTGGGTGTTTTTACTGCTCCTCTAGCCCAGCAGTTAAAATGCCCAACACTGACTCTGCTGCAGAGTGACAGTTATGACATATGATCAAACTGATCTTCAGCCTGAAGCAGACTTTATATTTATATACAGGCACACGTACTTAAGAATAATGCCAGACAAGAATTAGCCTGAAACTCTCCACAAACCCAAATATGGTAAAAGGGGCGACACAAAAATACCACATTGGTACTGATGCCCCAAGGAGGGAATCCCTGGGTTGAGCTAACCAACTGACCTTGCTATCTCTTCCTGTACTTGGCGCCTCTCTCAACTGTCTCTATCGATTAATCCCCCAAACCTTATATTTACCATGCACAATTTCTACTTTTCCTGGTGTCTGTATAGGAAAAACACAGTATGGAGCAAAAATGTGGACATTAATAAAATTAGAAAAGTTACAGAAAAAAACTAAAATAAATTAGTTTCAAGAAATATTTTAACTTGAACTTACCTGTCAGAATTAAGATAAGAGACCTAGTACTGTTCTCATGTCTGTCTTAAAGTAAACTTTACACAGACAATGTATAAACTCACACTTTCCCTGTGATAGACAGTTTGATTACATTCTCACATCATGTGAAACTTTTACTAACAGCAGCTAACAGAGGCTAACAGCGGCTAATGAGGGCTAACAGTAGCTAACAGAGGCTAACAGCAGCAAAGCCTGCACTTACCAACAGAAAATTTCAGGATATCCTCAGTTTCTAACTCTCATCTGACAGAAGTGAGCTTCACTGACTCATCAGACTCTTTTCACAAAGAGTGAAAAGTTTCAGAGTAAATAGATATGAACACCTGCTATATTGACAGCTGAGGTAGACAGTTAATTGACAGCCTATACTCAACACAGATTTATGGCAGCCAGCCTTGTCTGATGCTAAAGTGGCCACTATAGCTAGGATTATGCACCTGAATTGGACCTACCATTGGCCTGATAAAAGGGGGGGAGCCTATGAACCATATAAAGCAAAATAAGTGATGTATTATATTTCATAAATTGAATGTTATATTTCTTTTAACAAAAAGCATGACTTAAGGTTGTTTTAGTTTTCTCCTCCAAATCTGAGAAGGATGGTGGGTGGGAGCATTTGTTTACTATTCCTTTAAAACAATACTTATGACTTAAATAGTGCGTTACCCCTAAGAAAATAAGAGATGAACATCATATTATTCAAATGTCCTTTTTTTTGTCACTTTTACTTGAAATTATGTTACTGTGATAGTAACGAGCCTTTTTTCAAATGAGCCTTTTTTCAAGGGAATAAAAGATTTTTGACATTTGTATTCGGTCTGCCGTGGTCTGTTTCGATTTCATCCTTTGAAATAAAAAATAGCTTCTGAATCTTTTCAGCTATTCATGCAACCGTCATCTTAGAATGGGTCAGCCTTTGATCTTGCATGGAAAGTAATTCAACTAATCACATATGACACCCCCCCCCCCCCCCCCCCCCCCCACACACACACACACACACACACACACACACACACCTGGGTTTCCATAAAAATCTCTTTGTCTCTATATTTTTAAGAAATAGGCTCTTGCCAAGCCCTGCATCTGTCTGTGCAGGACACATGAAATTGCACAACAAAGATGTCACATTTAATCTGGAGGGCATAAAGAAAGTTATGTCACCATGTGGTTATTTATCCTTAGTACCTGCATCTATTGTGCTATTGGCTTGTTTCCACGTTTTGTGTACTCTTTTTCTTCAGGGCTCAGCTGATTCCTACACAAGCCGACCATCTGATTCAGATGTGTCCCTGGAGGAGGAGAAGGAGGGCGGCCGGCAGGAGAGGGAGCAGCAGGCCACTGTTCAGCTTGAGAGAGCAAAGGTCAGTTTCACTAGGAGCTGTTTATGGGTAACAGAGCACCATAACTGGCTGTATATCACATAAAAAAAAAAAAAGGATTTTGCATCACTGGTTGCCCTGCTAATCTGTGTTAATGGCTGTGTAAAGGTTGCCATACTGTTTCTGAACTTTTACAGTTTTCAACATTGTAAAAGTGACACCGTGTGCCAACATTCACACCGTAAATAAGTTACATGAAACAAACACAACAATGCAATTAAGTACTTCAGTGAAATGTAGCCTTTAACATTAGGAAAACACCCGTGACACTTATTACTGCATCAGTTTAGGAAATAATGGTGAAATTAAACAGTTAAGCATTAAGATCACTCAATTTGATCACTTCATTCACTGCGCAGGAGCAGATGATGATAATAATAATAATAATAATAATAATAATACTTTGGTTTTATGGCCTTGGTATGAGGCTTCCCTGCTACCTGCTGTAGATGTGGTGTGATCACTACTGATGCTGTCTTCCAGCCACTGTTGTCAGGAGGTCTAAAATAGCTTCTCTTCAGCAGTGCCCACCCCTCACTGCAGGCCATTCGTTCTGCATGTGTGATGCTGGAGCACGATGGTGCTCCAGCATCACACATGGTGTGTACAGCACATGCTGTACAAAATGTCACATTCTGTGATTGTCTGAACCAAATTATTCACTGCTAATATACATGGTTATTGCTACAAAAACTCGTCCCTCCTTTCTGTCTTGCAGACTAAAGCAGTTGCGTTTGCAGTGAAGACCAATGTCAGTTACTGTGGTGCGCTGGATGAGGATGTTCCCGTGGCTGGCACGGCTGTATCTTTTGATGCCAAGGACTTCCTCCACATCAAAGAGGTGCAATTCAGTTGCGGTGTGGCACTGTAGGGGGGGGATTCAATTCAGCCTGCACAGTTTAGTTTTTAACCACAGGAGAAAGTGTTTTTTTAACTAAACAAAGAGTTTCATGTTAGCTATTTTGCTACTCTCTGTGTAACAACTTTTCCCATCATGGAGCTTGTGACCTATCTCTGTTTTTTTTTTTTTTTTCATTGCAAGAGCCAAGAAAAGAGTCACAAGTTAATCTGATATTCATAAAAAGAGCTATGCTCAAAATGTAGCTTTTAAGTTAACAGACTGAATGTGCGTCCAGATTTCATTAATGTATCTGTATGGGTTGTCATGGTAACAACCTGAGCATCTGTAGCTATATAGCCATGATTAAGATGCAGCTTTCCATCACATAGGTTTCCCCCAAAGTGCCTGCAAACAAGTTGTTTGTTTTTTTTGCTGTGTGTGCACAGGCTGTTGTTCTTCCCAGTTTCATACATTGCTTCCTGTTAAGCTGTTAAGAGTTTGAATCCAGGAACAGGAGCGTAGTTTGCTGTGATTCTATTGTATGTGGGGGCAAAAAACATATCTAAGCTGATAGTCTGAACAAGGCCTTGGAGTAAATACACTCTCTATCATCTTTACTGCGCTTACCTGCGCTTTTCCATTTCCACAAAAATTGCCACTCCTTAGATTTGAGTTAAACTCCATTAATATGTCCTGATATGATTGTTTGTGAGGCTTCTCACAACAACTAGTTAAAGCAAATCAATACAACTTTCTGTCTGGACACACAAAACATCAACCTGTGACTTAAGTTGGATCATGAGCCGGATGAGTTGATGTTCTGGTTTTGTACAGTTGGTGTGGTGCAGGGCTCACTAATGTGTCTCATCATAGACGCCTGTAAAAGCAGAAATAGCAGTCTGCTTTAAGGTCAGTTTGACCGTTCTTTATTTGTTTGCCCTGACTGAAATCCAGCCAGCCAATAAAAAAAGGATCCTGTCTGTACTTTGTATTATTAGTACACAGCGTTCTGAAATATTTGTGTTAGTCTACTGAACACTGTTATTTGTAATTACAGCATGAACAGTGATAAAGGTATCTTTATGGACAGAGATATTTGTAATGTGGAAGCTGTTTCGCTGTATTGCATACCGATACAGAGGAAATTCACTTAATTACAATGGATTACTCTTAAGGACTAATTTAAATTCTGGGATTTTGTCGCTGAGACTTTTCTCGTTCTGTTTTTCAGAAATACAACAATGACTGGTGGATTGGACGCCTGGTGAAAGAGGGCTGTGACATTGGGTTCATTCCCAGCCCACTGAAGCTGGAGAACATCCGCCTTCAACAGGAACAGAAGAGAGGACGCTTCCCTGGGTGAGCAGGAGGAGGAGGGCTGGATGAGTGCGGCAGAGCGAAGGCGTCAGCAGCAGCAACAGATATTGCAGAGAAGAGACATGGATCAAATGGGATAAAGAGAGTTTGAAGGGTTTGGGATTGTACTGAGAGCGAGCCACTTTAGGGATGAGTAGAGGCTGGCAGATAAGCAGGATGTCAGGTGGATGAAATCCAAGTTGTGCTGTGTGGTCCAGGCTCTCGGAGGTATACCTGGATCAGAGCCACCACAGAATTTTCCATCAGATGGGATGCTGGGTTGTAGTCACCGAGACGATTAATGGTGCTGAGTACTATTATCCTTTCGCAGTTACCATAAAATACAAAAAAAGCACTTGTCACTGTGAGGTACTTTGTGATTTCTATCACAAAGCCATGTAATCACAATAGTACAGAAAGAAAAATGATGACATATTTAGGTCATATATATTTACAGTGAAAGAACAATCGACAAACTGCACGCCAGTCTTTGATTAATGCAATCACTTTTGTCTTGTATGTATTTATATCTTTCAGTAGAAGTCTGCCTTACTTTACAGACACATCACTGATTCACCAGTTCTTTGATGTTATTTAAATCCAAGAACATAGTATAATATGCAGTTTATGACTGTAGGAGATAGTGAGTTTATTCGTGGGCGGTGGTGGTGACAGATGAAATCATCCCATTAGCTTTTACAGTAACACTGCTCTTTCTATCCGGTGTTATCCATCCAGCAGTAAATCCAGTGGGAATTCCTCCTCCAGTCTGGGAGAGATGGTGTCAGGAACGTTCAAACCAAACCCAAACTCTGCAGGTTGGTTGCACAGATCCGGTTATTTATAATAGCAAATGCTACGGTTAGATTCACAAGGGATGGTCTTGTCTTCTGCTTTGCAGTTATATCTGTGTATCAGTAGGAGCATCTTTTTTTAACCTTTTGTAGTAAAATAAGGCTTTAACATAGCTGATAGAAATGTGTGCACTTACTACACATTTCTCTTCTTTTTCAGGAAAGCAGAAACAGAAAGTGGTGAGTGTGACAGCTTATTTGCTTATTTATGTAATTAAAGGTGAACTGTCAGTTATTAGAAAAAGGCTTTGTGTCCCTTTAAAACAAAAGACCAGATCTATACATTGCGTACATATATGGACGGTGGAGATTACTCTGTAATTTTGGCAAACTTTTTATTTAACATTAAAGTGTGTTGGAACCTTATGCTATGAGCAAATGATGCCAGTCACATCGGCCATGCTGGAGACAGTGTGATCAAATACACACCAACCACTCCTGCATAAGATCCAAGACTTTCTTAAAAAAGTGGAAGAAATTGCTTGACTGCATCTCAAATGAAGAGGACGCCTCCTCGTTACAGACACTGTTCTCTCTGTTCTTTGTCTTTTATCTTATATTTTCTTTTATCTTGATCTTCCCTTGTTTACATAAACAATTAATACGACCATTAAATTGATTCACCGCATTCTTAGTCATTTAATCGTATTAATTATAATATGTTAGTTTATCAGTTTCTACCTTCTTCTTCCTTTTTTTCTCTTTTTTTTTTACAGCACCAAATCACAACAACAGTCACCTTAAGGTGCTTTATATTGTAAGGTAGACCCTACAATAATACATAGAGAGAAAAACCCAACAGTGGGAAGGAAAAATTCCCAACCATCCAGTTAAGGTTGTGAACTTCAGAGCAGGTTTTGCATCATCAGTGTTTACTACTATTTAATCTTTAATTCACAGTTTTGACGAAGCAGAAGTTGTTTAAAATCTTTGATTTCAACATCTTTCTCTGGATTGGTGCTGGCACTGGTTAAAGCTTTTCTCCACTTACACTCAGACACACTGGGAGAGTTCTGGGTTGCTTTCAGACTTTAGGAAACAAATGCTAAAAATATTAGAGCTTGACTTTATCTCTGTGTTTCTGGACCTCCAGGCTGAGCATGTTCCGCCATATGACGTGGTTCCCTCCATGAGGCCAGTTGTCCTGGTGGGACCCTCCCTGAAAGGTTATGAGGTAAGAAAGACTGCTGCTCCTCCAGCAGGCTGACTCTGCCTTTTTTTTCCTCCACAAAAGATGAACAAATAAATGAGTCGTTTTTATCATGAAGGATGAATTCACTAGTCCTGGTGAAAGAGACCACTCAGAAGTCCTTTGTTCTAGATGCAGATTCTTCAGTATCCTTATGGGATCCTATTAAAAACAAGTAACACTTTGGAAATAACAAGTCTGATAGTGCTCTTCATTCAAATTCACTGTTACTTAGTGAGGACATCCTTAATCTAAGACTGTGGCGTGACATTCGTTTTACAGCAGAATACTGTATTGGGTGCTTCCCAGTGTGAGCAAACTTTGAAAGGACAGAAGGGGCTGGAGCATGCTGATGAATTCACAGCTTTTAATTGTGCAATCAGGCTGACATTTCGACAGCAGTGTGTCTTCATCAGTCAGAATGAACAAAGAAGGCAACCAAGTATTACCTCAGACCATGTCTGCAATCTTTATTGGACAGGAACGGGAATTTAAATCTATTGGATAAAGAACTCAGCAGGGCGAGTTGCCTTAACATGCGTCCATATGGGCCATGCAGACTCATGCCTTACATGAATATTACATCATGTTGTAAGTTACTGAATTTCAATCCCAGTTAATTCATTCTGCGATGAGCGTTCCCGGGGTAACAGCATCCAAATCCAAACTGCTCGTTGATAATTGGTTGGAACGACAGTGCAAAGCATAAAGGAGGCCAAGGACGCTGTGGAAGGTGGGAGTGCTGAAGTCAGTTGTCATGGAATCACAGTCCTTGTCTCCCATCCTGGTGTTGCCGTGGTAACAACCTTCTGGTTAAACTGCATCAGTCTGAAAAAGTGGAGCATCGCTTGAAATTAGAAACATAAAATAATGTGTACCATGCCTTGAGATACTTTTCATGTCCCAAACCTGTAGTTTATCTGTTCATGCAGTACCCTACAGGTTTTTTTTGTTTTTTTATGTGTGAGCAATAATATTATTTATTTATTTATTTTGCCAGTGCCACAGAGTTAACATGTAATCACGTGGTAATTAATAGGTGTCACATGCAATATTTCAAGGTTGCATGAAGCTCTGTGCAGTTGTACTGTTGCACAAAAAGATGCACTTTGAAAATTCCTTTAAAAAATTAAAACTCATTTGGTTGAGTAAGTGATCCATATGCACGGCAGAGGTCTGGGTTTGATTCCGCCCATTTCCTATGTGTCATTGCCCCTCGCTCACAGCCAACTTTCTTGTCTACTATCTACTACTGTGACATAAAATACAGGCAACTTGTATTATTGTAATGCACTGTTTTCATGTCTGTCTAAAGCATCTATTAATGACCTCACATCTCCCCGAAATGCTACTGCAAGGCTTTTAACTCACTCTCATAAATCTTCCCATATCACCCCATTATTAAATGAGGTGAGGCTCTGTGTTGTTGATCTACTTCACCCCTATTCTCCAAACCAGTTTTTAAGGTCCACAGATAAGGATTTTCTTGGCACCCATCTAAAGGGGGACTCACACCTCAGCACCTCAGCTCCAAAACTATGGAACAGCTTACACAGTTACACAAGTGTGACCTCTCGTCATGGCATATGTACACTTCATAGTCTTTAGGGGAGACTAAATATCTTCAAAAGTGGTAATATAGATGGATAAAGAGCACTACGGAAAATGTTTCTTTTTCCTCACCTGTCCCTTTAAGTAAATTTAAATAAGAACCTCAAATGTGAGTAGAGCATTTATGTATTTTGACATTTTAATAGGACTATTTATTCCTTACAACTGCTTTGTGTTACAGCCCAATGGCCATGAAGCCCCTGTCAACCCAATGTGACTGTCAGTGTACTTTGACCAATTTAGAGCGACAACTGGCACAATCGAATAGTCGCCTTTGCCTGATTTTATTCACGAATCCATGTATTTCTTTTCTGAGTCAAAGACCTTGGGAAGTATAAGTGTATGTCTTTGAGGGTAACTTTGTGAACTTAAACTTCTGTTTCAGTTCAAGGCCTCAGAGCTGCAAGCATGTTCACCAGCCAAGCCTATATATTCAAAGCTACACCGAGGGATTGCCCCAAATTTATCACCTGTGCACTCGTCTTTGCGACATCGCTCACTGAAGCTTTTGATCGCTTTATTTAATGTGACCCACGTTCATCAGCCAGGATGGGGAAAAAAAAAAAGCTTTTCACAGGGTAGACTATAGCTTGGTCAAGTGTGTAATGTAAAAATGTGGCTCAGCCAGAGACTGACCATCAGAATGAATAATGGGGGGCTAGCTTCTTTTACTGCCTGCTCTGCTCCATAGCTGCATAAAATTGCTCATGTTATGAGCCTCTATAGCCACCTTTTGCTTGCTTGGTACTGCCATTGGGTGTGCTGTGTGGGTAGTGGATAATTTTGCAGACTCAAAGGCAGACAAGTGGATGCTGAAGTTAAACTTAAAGCGAGCCTTTTAATGCTGAAGTTCAGAGATTAACTACTGGTTAGCAAATGGTAAATAGCCTGATTCTTATATAGCACTTTTCTACTCTGCTTGATCACTCAAAGTGCTTTAAATAGCAGTGCAGGGTAGTTATAGGACATGGAAAACAATGCTAGAGAACACACAACTATGCAAACAATGTAAAATAGGACAAGAGGAGACTGACATAATATATAGACGAGAAGTGGTGCATGACCAGGAAACGGGTGCAGCTCTAAACACAGCTGAAGACAATAGCATATGAGACAGGGGAAGTAACACTCACTGCAAGATGCAGAGGACAACCATTACCAAAATAAAACAGGAAGTGGGACACAACAGAACAGGGTAATAGAATTTACTTGGCACAGAGGAGGACAAGAAGACAAGACAGGCGAACACAGAAAGGTGCTTTATATTGTAAGGCAAAACCCTACAATAAGACAGAGAAAACTCCAACAATCAAACAACGCCCCCTATCTGCAAGCGCTTGGTGTCTGTGGGAAAGGAAGGAAAAACTCCCTTTTAACAGGAAGAAACCTCCCGGAGAACCAGGCTCAGGGAGGTGCAAGACTCGGGGACCGTGACAGTA
Organism: Aulonocara stuartgranti; assembly: GCF_965226115.1. Classification (NCBI taxonomy): domain Eukaryota; kingdom Metazoa; phylum Chordata; class Actinopteri; order Cichliformes; family Cichlidae; genus Aulonocara; species Aulonocara stuartgranti. Next base: position 31,976,208 of record NC_138952.1, on the reverse strand, counting down.
ACAAGTTTGACAGCCTTCCCTATTCCCCCTGCCTTTAATTAGATTAATGTTTTAATCTATTCTTCTCTTCTTCCTCTTTTCCCCATGTCCATGTTGTTTGCGCCGCCTTCTGCGCTCCCCATTGCTGCAGGTCACCGACATGATGCAGAAAGCGCTGTTTGACTTCCTGAAGCACAGGTTCGATGGGAGGTGAGCAGTGAAAGCGAAGCAGAGTCTGTCATATACTGCATCGAGGTGCTGGCCGTGCTCTGTGTGACGCGTACAGTTTTTGTTCCAGGATATCCATCACGAGGGTAACAGCTGACATATCGTTGGCCAAGAGGTCAGTACTAAACAACCCCAGTAAGAGGGCCATCATTGAGAGATCCAACACCCGCTCCAGCCTTGGTAAAGCTACAGGAAACTCACTCAATGATGCGCATGTCTTATAGGTGATGTGGAGCGTAAATATGTTGCATATTGTTTCTTATTCATATTTGCTCTGCCGTACATTCTTTACTTTTTGTAGCTGAGGTCCAGAGTGAAATAGAGAGGATCTTTGAGCTGGCCAGGTCTTTACAGCTGGTGGTTTTGGATGCTGACACCATTAACCACCCAGCGCAGCTCATCAAGACTTCATTAGCACCCATTATCGTCCATGTTAAGGTGTCCTCGCCTAAGGTGAGATTAAAAGCTTAAGTTACTTAATTACATTAGCCTAACAGGATACTATATATTATGTTAATTTTTTTTAAACTGATATTATTTAAAAACAATGACAAAAAACTTTATTGTGTTGTACTTGACAACATGCCAAGTGTCAGTGTAAGCTGTGAAATACCAAGAAACCCTTCAGGCAGTGAGAGAAAGTCATAGTCTTGACTGTAATGTGAGTTTGGAGCAGTGACAGGCGTGCCATTGCTTGTGTTGGCTGGATTTTCTAGAAAAGAATCTCTTGTCACAAACCTACATGTAACAGAGTCCAATTTCCATGGGCCTGCTACGACTCGTCTTCTAGTTTCTTAATTTTTAGACTGTTTTTGTGTCACCCACAGGTCTTGCAGAGGCTGATCAAATCAAGAGGGAAGTCTCAAAGCAAACATTTGAATGTGCAGCTTGTTGCAGCAGAGAAACTAGCACAGTGTCCTTCTGTGAGTAATCATCACCCCCTTTTTTTTAAATTAACTTAGAAGCTGTTGCTTCCCTTAAGTTAGGTTTCATGATGTAATCACAAGTGGTGAAAAGAAATCCAAATGCAGCAGCAGATTACACCTTCCTCTCTTCTTTTCCAACCTTAGGAGATGTTTGATATTATTTTGGATGAGAACCAGCTTGAAGATGCTTGTGAACACCTGGCAGAGTACCTGGAGGCGTACTGGCGTGCGACGCACACTTCGCTTTCCATGCCGCTCAACCCCCTCCTGGGACGCAATCTGGGCTCCACTGCTCTCTCCCCGTATCCTGCTGCCATTCAGGTGAATTTCTGAAGTTAAAGAGCAAAAAACTGTCCCGGGTTTCTTTTCTTCTCATTGTTGTTTTACAGAATCCCAGATTTCAGTCATGTATGACTTCGATTTACCAACCTGCCGGATAGAAGGAAATTTGGATCATTTCAGTGTGTGAATACTCAGCGTTTGATAATGCACTATGCCCTAAAGCCATAGCTGAGGTGCATGGTATTAGCAGTAAAATGTTCTAGCAACAAGATGAAAGCCACACTAAAATCTTTCGAGAAACAAAGGCCCTCCTGCTGTCTTTAAAGTAAAAAGCTTGCAGCTCCTTTACTGATGTAGATCAGAAGCCTTGAATGCTTAGAGTGAGTTATAATGGTTTGTTGTCACATTTTCAATGCTGGAAAAATATCCACAGCAGGTTTTAGTGGACAACAGATGAGTCCATTATCTACCCAAATCCCCAGTATAGCCCAGGCACCTAAAGGTTAGTAGTAGTTAGGGTATAGTGAAATAAAGTAAATATAATTTTTGGTACCTACTTACAAGATGGTTTAACAGTGAAATGGGGTTTAACACTATTTTAAAACTTTTTACATTTTAATCTATTGTAATTGTAACTTCCTCAATACTGTAAGTGAAGAAACTATAGAACCTTTAATAACTAAAGTTGTAAAAGAACTTAAAGTTCTGTGAAAAAGTGCATGTGAAACATCACACTTGTGTTTAGGACAAACTGACCTCCTAGGTGTACGTATTTTTCCGAGTACTTGGCAGGTAGTTTGTTTTTGTTCCAAGAATCGGCTTCATTCTTCTGTGTAATATAATCCAAGGCTATGGGATCAGGGCTCTGTGGGGGTCAGAACTCCTCGTTCTTATTGTCTGATGATAATTCTTTGAGTTTAGCTGTATGTTGGCACTGATTTTGGATGAGATGACTCACTGATGGCACTGAAATACAGATATGAATATTATCTTATATCCACCTTATTAGCAGATATGATGTCCATAAACTGCAAAGAACCTCTACCAGAGCCTTTACCTTGCCTGTAGACTCTCATCTCTGCAGTACTCTCTAGCCTTTAGGCAATCTGCTTCAAGTTGGAGCCAAATACTTTAAACTTTGATTCATGACTCCAGAGCAGCTGGCATGTTTTTTACACAGATTCTAGTGTTTTTTGAACGTAGGTGAGTCATTTGGCTTTTGTTTCCACATCATCATTAAACAGTACATTTGCACAAAAACAGAACCTAGACCACTTAATGAACAGTAGGCTGTGAGGTCAGTTCCTTAATCATTAATATGCAAATTCTCATGACCATTGATCAAGAAGAAGAAGTCACTTGGATGAATGACGAAACGTTTGCCCCATTGAAAACGCTACGTCCAGATGAACAGAATCAACCTTTTGGTATCTACAGTGATATATTTCACGGGGACACCAATGAAGAAGACTCAAAATAACCATGAGTAACAAACAATTTTATTTGATATGATTTTATTTTTTTATTTACTCATTTACACTCTGTCTGGCTCCATTCAGATTAGTTGCAAAGTGCCCTCTGGTGGACAAACTATAAAATCTCAGCACTAACTATTGAAGTGTTGAAGGGTGTTTCTCCCATCTTTACTTCTTGGATTTTTCAATCATCAAATATCTGATATGGACCGATAATACCAGCCCACTGATAAATCTGTTGGACTCTAATGCAAACATATTAAAAATGCATAGTTATGTTGATTCTGTTCGAGTGTTAACAAAGCAAAACGCAGTTTGAAATCAGCATTACTTCTCTCAAACAGGCCCAAAGAAACCGGAACAGCAACCACACGACGACAGACCATTCGCCCGTTGAACGTCGCAGTCTAGTGCCTGCCGATGAGAACTGCCATAACGAGCGGGCACGGAAGAATCGCAACCGTCTCTCCTCAGGCTCACAGCACAGCAGGGACCACTCTCCTCTGGTGGAGGAGGACTACCAGGACCCCTACCAGGACTCTTATAAGCCCCACCGTAACCGAGGATCCCCGGGAGGCTATAGCCAGGACTCCAGGCACCGGCTCTGAGCTGTGGCCTGCTGTTAACAAAGTATAGGCCTGTGTCTCTTCAAGCGACCACCGTGAACACAAGGGGAAAGTTTGCTATTACATGATAAATCTCTTACATTCACGAGGACTGAAACCACCTTTTATTTTGTGTAGTACCTCATATCTACTTTGGCCTTGGCTCCTGACAAATGAGCATTTGAACCCAAAAATAAGAATCCTGCTCTTGCTTTGATGTGAACAAGGTACTGGATATGAAAGTAGCACAAGATCAGTAAAGTTATATTTAAGAGGGAAAGTTGGACATTTTTTGAATATGTCACCAGTATGACATGTGAGTGAAGTAAACTAGGCCCTTCTGGACCATTCCCGCTGTCTCAGCTGTTACTGTAGCATGCAGGTAGGATTGTAATTACAGGGACCATCTGACTCAGGCCAGTGCCAGACAGCATCCAGCAGTGATGATCAGCGCAGAACTTGTTTGCACGGGTCCAGGAGATGGTAGAAGGAGAGTTTAATGCATCTTTAATGTGCCGCTGTCCTTGATGTGTGTGATAAGTCCTGTAAAGCTTGCTCCAGAATCCTGAGTTTTACAACTATTGTTTTAAAGTGACATGAATGGCTAATTCAGGGTTCATGCAGTAGCTTCCCGTTCCCTTTCTTTTTAAACGCTGTTTTTGTCATAAATCATATGACAGAAAAGGAGAAAAATCATGCAGATACTAATACATTTCAAAGCTCCACAACCTCAGGAATGAGAGGTCAATTAGACCTAGAAGTGTAGCGTTTATGTTCTCACCCCTGATGGGAGTGTGATTCTGAGAGTTATGTTATTTTTGTGATTTTATGATTTTGTTTCTTGAAAAAAAAAAGCTGTTTTTCCAGCACAGAAGTCTTTAAAATGGTCACAACAGCGCATTTCTCACATGCCATGCGTCAATTAACTGCTGTTGTCTGTCATGAGTTTCGTAGGACATGGAATAAGCAAGACTTTGGGTTTTTGTGAGTGATTTATATTGAGGGCTTCCATATATAATACACTGAAAAATAATCAAAGGAAAGAAATTTTAATTTGTGTAAGGTTCAATTTCCAGAACAATAAATTACATTCCATTTATGTCATTTTATATAAAAGCCTTGCTTACACCCTCCAACCATCAGACAAAGAAATATATTAGTAAAAGGTTTTATAAAATAAAGTAACACGAAACACTTTCCTTGAGTAGCAATTTAACATGCACCTCTTCTATATTGTCATTTACAGCTTTTCTGTGTATTCTCCTTGAGTTTTATTAAAGACTACTGATAAGTAAGAAGCTGTCTAAAAGCACTTGGGCAGGACTGCACTGCCTTTGTTAATAGTGTCATTTACATGCTACTTTTATGGAAATGTTGAGCAGCCAGTTCTCCCCCATCTTTCAATTTATATGTACGCTACCAGCTAATATGGGATTAAATAGCATTACCTTTTACATGACATCCTTGTATATTGTATTTTAATATTTAGATATTGAAAAGCTCCGTTTTATTTCAGGTCATAGACCAGAGATCTCATTGTGCTGTGATTCTGGAGAGGGAAGTTTGACGAGCAGGCTTCCGTTCTTATTTTCCTTACACAGTAGCTTTTATTGTTGTAGTTTCAAAACAGTGGAGCATAAGGAGTGATTTAAAAGATTTGAATACTGCCTGTGAGAGAATGATGCATTGATTAGAATTTGTGTGCACTGTCATTTTACAACTGTAATGAAATAAACTGCTGTTATGCTGTTGTATGGATACCAGTGGGGTGTTTTTGTTTTTTGCTTATAGAAATATTCATAAAAAATAATTTACCTGTTACTGTATTTAATAATTATTAAACCTGTTGTGTATGAAGTTTTCATATCATATAATATAATATAATATAATAAATGCTTTTCCTTCCTTAAAGCGCTCCATAAGATGCTAGACACGCATGCGCAAGATTGACAGCGCAGGGTACTTCACAACAGCCAGCTGATACGAACTAGCAAGTGACAGTGTTAAGCGTTTTCGGTTTTGTTTCATACAGTAAATCAGTCGTCGGACCTACATTTTCACCTCGTAGGTCATGTAGAGTAGAAGTCAGTTCATATAAGTATGGCAGTTGTATTTGAATGCTTTGACAGGTCATCGTCGTTGTAGTTAGCAAGTTAGCTAGCTAGTTGAAGTTGGCAGGACTGAACAACAAGGCTGGCTAGCTAAGGTACATCGAACTATTACAAGCTGGCATCGAAATTCATCACCGTCAGCCATGGGAATACTATTTACAAAGTTATGGAGGCTTTTTAACCACCAAGGTAAGAATGGTGCTGCGGCATTCATCATGAAACTGTCGAAGGTGTAGGAGCTAAGGGGGCTCCGTGGTCAGAGAAGGCCCGCTGGTCTATTCTCTCATAATTAGCCGTGTAACCAGTTTCTGTCCCTAACGGGGCGTTTACTGTTTCATTATTGGTATTGTCGGTGAATTTAAAAGTTACCTCATGGTTTACCGTTTATATTTAACGATATGGTCAGCATTTCACCAATGGACCGGCAAAGATGATAGTTTTTCTGCGAACATGGCGCTCCATTTCTGAATTAACTTTGTGTTAGATTATTTATGCTCTCGGGTTCTAGAGCGCAGATAGGCAAAACCAAGTAGATTCCTGGCTAGTGATCTTGAATCCGTAAACAGGTCCTTGCGAAACCTCTGTAACCTGAACCCCGAGGTACAGTGTGATGCTGTGTTCAGTCCGGGTTGACACCGGCATTGAGACTGGAGATGGCTACACCAACAGAGCACACAGAAGTCAGCTACATCAGCAAAATTCTCCAGTTAACAAGGCGATTGACTTTAGACTGAATCACACTGACTTTGTACTGCCAGTGTGATTACTTAATCTTATCAGATTAGTGTCAGGAGTTTTCTGATAGGTGACAAATTAAAGGAAGAATCTGAACCCTTGACACCTACAGTAAGGGGATCCAGCAGCTCTGTTGGGAACCGTTTCGTTGGTGAGTTGTGTGGGTTCGCTTGTCCACTTAGAGGGAAGGATCACAGCAAATACATATGTTCTGAGTGATCACACTTATCCTGCGATAAAACAGGTCTAACCAGATGGGTGTGGTCTCTTCTGTAGGGGCACAAAGGATCATTAAATACTTTAATGTGTATGAAAATAATGTGAATCATAACATAAAACAGGTCTTTGCAGTCACCTAGCTTCACTCTAACTCAAGTTAACTCAACACATATGGGAGACTTTACACTGATGTGTTAGAGAATGTCGTCATGTAGGGGAGACCGGGGATAGTTGTAACATTTTTGACATTTCTGTCTGTAAATTGGAGCTCTTTTAAGGTAGTGGATTCAAAATGTAATGCAAAGTATTTACATGTCTCGGCTATTAAATAGTGCAGCTATTTTCTCTGCAGCACAATTTCCCAATACCCATTGCATGGTATGGTCTCAAACACAAAGAGTGAAATGTTACAATTAACCCCATAGTCTGGGTTAGTTGTAACATATCCTGGGGTGAAATGTAACACAATGAAATAAGGGTACTAACAAAACATTAACATGTAATCTTTGTTTATTCAACACATGAATGCACTTAGAGCCATTTATGTAGCTCTGTGTGTGTGTGACAGAATGCAGAAATCTAGCTTTTGAACATATTCCAACCCCCCCAAAAAAGACAAGTTATGGAATTTTCTGCAACTGAATATTTCATTAATTTTGGTTGGTCTTCCTTGAGTTTGGCCTCATTGGCTCAGTGGGCATCATAACCTACAACTCTTGCACCAATTTTGAACATAACAATGAAGCTGAAAAAATGTAGTTGTTCACCAGCATCGCAATTCCATTACTTTTTATCATGGCTTACCTTGGTGTGGTTTGCAAAGTGCTTCAGAAAGATGAGGAAATCTGTTTCTTGCACCCATCCTGATTTATTTCCACTACCAGTACTTCCTACTGGTCCATCTCTGACACAGTGGTCTGCATAATGTATGTGTGGGAACACAAACAGTGGAGGAATTGTGTTGCCAATGGCATTAACCGCATATACAAATGCGACCAGTGAACCTCTCTCTGCTGATGTCGTTGCCCCAACTTGTTTAATATAAGTTAAAGTAATAGTGTGGTAAGTTGTAACATCTGCATTATTGTTACAACTAACCCAGACTGTTGCTGTTACAACTGACCCAGACTCCTATAGCCATGAACTAGCTAACATTACAGCCAACGGCTAAAACATTAGCACTAAAGACCTACACAGAATATATCCCCATAGACATACAAATAACACAATTTAAGTTTGATGAGTTTAACTGAAAAGCAAATAATGCTATTAGAAATTGAAATAAAGTAGAAAAACTTTTTGGCATACAAATTACTTTTTTTCGTGTTAAATTGTCTGTGTTTGACAAATGTGCTGATTTTTCACATGTGATAGCAGAACTGAATTGGGCATGCACAGGATGAGTCACATCATTTGAAACTTAGCCCTGATTGGAGAAATTGGAAGTGTTACAACTGACCCACGTTACAACTATCCCCGGTCTCCCCTACACAAAAAAGTAATCCCTGTAAGGAGTACCGGTAGTGTTTTAATTATCTGCCTGACGGCCAGAAACATGTAGGAGTAATGTTAAGATGCATATAAGCTGTTTTGTGGCCAGACAATACTATAATAATGCATCTGAGTCACAGGACCAGACATTTGCCATTTGTTCAATTCTAAATTATGCTCTTATTTTCTTGTACCCATCCTGTCCCTGAAGCCTGAAAAGCTTTTATTGTCATCCCTGGATGTAGCCTCAGAGCTGCGCTTCCAAATCTCAGAAGTCTTACCATTTACCCAGCTGACTGAGACAACCCAGTGGAAGAACAGAAGCACATTAACATACATGGCATGTTGACATGACATGACATTTTTGTGTGTGGTAGAATGCACATATAAAGCTCATTTTTCACCTTGCACAGATCTGTTTGCAAAAGTTTTCGCTTCCTCAGTTTTGAGGTTTTAGTTTTGTTAGCTGAAGGCTTAGCTGTACATGATTACACACTGATTATGGACTTTTTATGATTTCCTTGAATTACAAGTTGTTTTGTCAAAGGTTAGTTTGGGGATCCATGCAAAAACCGAGTGTGGTAATAGATCTAGATACAATAATATGATATAATAGGCATTCCTTTCTTCGCTGTCTTCCAAAAAATATTCCAGAGCACACAAATTATTTTCACCTTCTCTAGTGTAAGCAAATGAACGCTTTTTATGTTCTGTGTTCTTCAGCATAACAGATTATAGATCATATGTGCTAAAAGGCATAGGAGTATTTAAAACTTAAGAGCCAATAGGTCTCAACCGACAGGCTGATATTTGTCTATGTATCCAGTTTAAATGAAATGTTATAGCTTTTAAGTGGCTGTTTTATCTCATGATAGCAGTTTATTCAGAGTAACACAGGTTGGGTTTTCCATCTACATTTACATAAACAAAACTATAACAGGGTTTTCGAACTTGACTAGCTTGTACAGATAATGCTGTAGTTGGAAGAGCTGCAGTAGGGCTGGGCGATATGGCCTAAAATCCATATCACAGTATAATTTGAAGCACGTGCGGTAACGATATATATCACGATATATTCTTTTCTTCTGTATAAGGTATTTCCCACACTATAAGGCACACTTAAAATCCTTTAATTTTCTCAAAAATCGAGAGTGCGCCTTATGTATGAATTCTGGTTGTGCTTACTGACCTCGAACCGATTTTGGCTGCAGAAATCTGTTAAAAAATGTTTTAGTACAACTTTGTTAAGCTGCACTGCTTGATGGATTGTCAGAGCATTACGGCTGCCGTAGTGAGGAGCTTCGCGGAGTAGTCTGGGTCCAAAACTCCGTCCATTTCAGGTCCCAAAGTCAAACGAACACTAAGAGTTAAAAACGGTCTAAATTCTTTCATCTTTAATTAAATCATCAGCGATGCTGCTTTACCAGGTGTAACAATTAAGTTTAACATCCAGGCATCCATGAAAACAGAATTTATTAAATTTAACGGAGTTAGAAGTTAACAGGAAGTTAGCTCGCTAGTTTCCACCTAAACATGACATACCATGTTCTGACTGAGAGATTTTTGAAACTAATTCAAACGTACAGCTCTGTTATCACTTCCAACATAAATGCAGACAGAAAACTAAACAGCAGTGGTGTTTGCAGGGTTACTGAAGTTGGACTACCTGGTATATAATGTTGTGCTACGTGATTGCTAGCGACACATGTTAGCATAACATTAGCACAGTGAAGCTGGAGGATGAACGCCAACTTTTTTTCCACTCGATAAAAGTTAACGTGAGGGATTCTGGTGGTCAGGGACAAATGAAATCGCATAGCAGGATGCTATACACTGGCCAAACTTCAGTCAGGAGAACTATTGATATTATTCATCCACAATACGAGGTTAGTTATCAATATACTGCAACAACATGGGAATAGAACAGCTGCGAGAGAATTCAACACTAATGAATCAATGTTACGGAAGTGGAGGAAGTGCAGTTTTTGGCTTTCCCCATATTTCAACAGTACTTCATCTCTTTGCTATGACTGTCGCCGGAGACAGTCATAGGAAAGAGAGACTTAATGCAGGCTTTGTGTATTTGTCCTGTGACGCAAGTTTTTCTATAAACAAAACACGAAGATAAGTCTGTTAAGCTCAGCTTAATACAAATAGAAGGTAGTGCATGCTTTTTCTGTCATGTACTAGTTTTTTTTCTAATGACATCAACCAGTCTTTGTTCCTCCTCAGTCCTCATCTCGCTCTCTTATAGAGATAAGTTACTTAATTTTGTAAAATGTAAATAGAAAATGATTTGCAAATCTCATGACTTCATATTTTATTAATAATAGAACATAGAAGACATCAAATGTTTCATAAAAGTAAGCATTACTAAAAAAGAAACAACTGGAGGATTTTATTAGGTAACTAACTAGGTTAACTGGTGACAGGCCAGTAACTTAACTGAGTAGAGCAGTGAGTTTCTCAGAAGTAAAAATGAACAGAGGTTCATTATTCTGCAGAAAACTGCATCGACAAATTCTAGAACAACTTTCACAATAATATTCATAATAATGTAAAAATGTGAAAGCTTTACCCAGTCTGTATTCAACATTTTTCTGTGCCGTCATGCTTTTTAAAGTCTCTGCCCCAGTTTTCTTCTTATTCACTTACTTATTATAATAATCTTATTCACCTTACATTTACCCTTGTTCTGTCCTTCATTCTAGGGCCACATTACTATTTAGTGCAGTTATGGCAGACAGTGCAGTTGATACTGGCCCAAGGACGTGCTGTAGTATGTTGTTGTTCCTAATAAACATTTACATGGTTTTATAAAACTCTATTTAAATATTCAAATATTTTTAGTTTACTACTTGTTGCAGCCCTCACATCAACACTCATAACACGGTTGAATGATGTTTCTCTTGTCCCTTCTTTACTTTTTTTCTTTGTCGTTTATTGGCCATTATAAATACTGGTACCAGTATATCAGCAAATACTACTGGTCAGGCTCTAGTTAAGCCATACATCTAGATAATAGAAATTGAAAAATTCCTGTTATTCAAGAAATTATGACCAGTATACCAAATGTACTCTTATACCAACCAGCAATATTGGAACATCATTTTTTTCATATTTTTTTTTTTTTTTTTTTAAGAAAATAATAATCAGCGCTTTGTTCCTTCACTCTAGGCTAAAGTTAAAACCTTACCTTTGACTTATGCTTGTGTCTGCTATTGGACTTCTTGCCTTCTGTTTGTATCAGCAGCAAGATGGAAATCGATCCCAGCTGTCACTTCTTGTTTATCTTTTTCACTAAAGCTTTTTTGTGCATTAGAAAGATACGTCTGTATGTTATATCCACAGCCGCTGATGGCTGCAGCCTGACTCTACAAGCTTGCTTTAAACCGCCCACTAACTCATCTGTAGCTGTGAAGGTACACTGTTCGCAGCATCACAATGTCCCACTGATGCTAGATGTGTGAAGCTACACAATTTGTACCAAAGGACGGTATGGATTAGTAAAAAGTTCATTGTTTGATTCTCTCAATTCAGACATCTTTTTGAAGCAACCACTTTGTTTACATAAGAGCCATACATCAGTTAGTCCTTAGCAATTAAACCCAGATATTGATGTCACTGTTAGTCTGTGATTTCTTTGTCTTTTTGCCTTTCAGAGCACAAGGTTATTATTGTGGGCCTGGACAATGCTGGCAAGACCACAATTCTTTATCAGTTGTAAGTATCCAAATCTGACTTGTACAGTAAGCGTCTTTATATTTCCTTTTTTTTTTCCTCAAGTCATATAATTTATTAAAAATAGTCGTGGCTATTCTGTAAATGTTGCTTGTCAACAGAACCTAAAGATTGTTTTTATGTTAATAGTTCAATGAATGAGGTGGTACACACATCCCCAACAATTGGGAGCAATGTGGAGGAGATAGTCGTCAACAACACTCATTTTTTGATGTGGGACATCGGAGGCCAGGAGTCTCTTAGGTCATCGTGGAATACATACTACACAAACACAGAGGTATGAGATTATGTTCACTCTGACTAAATGAAAGAAAACTCTGAAAACTTCCCCTTACAGTGCTGTTATGTATGACTGTGCCTGTGGTTTGGCAGGGGTTGTTATTTAATTACTTGTCCATTATTTCTCCCTTTCTTCTACGACTAGTTTGTAATTGTGGTGGTTGACAGCACGGATAGAGAAAGGATCTCAGTAACCAAAGAAGAACTCTACAGAATGCTAGCACATGAAGTGAGTACCGTTTAAAAAGTGACAAAGATCCTTATAATTATAACGTAATTTTATTAGATATATTCAAATTAATATTAATGGATTGTTGTATGAAATAATGGAAACCATGTGTCCCATGCAGCAGTCATTATTTATGAGGCTCTGTCACATGTCAGAATCTAGTAGAAATTAACTTGATCTCAAGGTGCTTCATTTTTAAATTTCAAATATTACTGAAAATATACTTAAGTGTGTAGCAATATTATTGTTTTCTGGTTCATTGTATGTACACTGAATATGAAATGTCTTTCTGAGTTGATGCTATCAGTCATTTTTCAGTAAATGAGATTTTGTCTGTACTGTTAACTCATCACAGTGTTAAAAATACACATAAAGCAAACAAATGTTTCCTTATCTTGGCTTCTCTGTTGATGTTTCTTCTCTGGCCTCCAGGACTTGAGAAAGGCAGGACTGTTGATCTTTGCCAATAAGCAGGATGTGAAAGGATGCATGTCTGTGGCTGAGATCTCCCAGAGCCTCCAGCTTACCTCCGTCAAAGACCACCAGTGGCACATCCAGGCCTGTTGTGCCCTCACAGGAGAGGGGTGAGGATATAAACTTGTTATATGAGGAAAATTTAATTTACGTATGCATTAAATAATTATATAGTATTTGCTTTTATGCAGGGAAAATGTGATGAAGGGTCAGACTTACTAAGCAGGGCAAATTAACATGAAGCTAAAATCTCCAAATTGCACTGGAGGGAGTGGAAAGTTGTGAGGGTGATCTACTAACATTGCTCTCATTTATTAACAAAGAGGCAGCCTGTTCATTTGAGAAATGACTCTCCTTCTACCAAAAGCTGCACAAATTAGCCAGTCATAAACAAAGCAGACCCAATGAGGAAGCAAATAATGTACCAGCCACAGTATTACAAGCGCAGCTTTCATGCATGTGATTCTCTCCAGAAACAGCAATTCAGATCAATGAGAGTCAGCTAAAGTAGAATCAATATGTTTCTCTTCAGTTAGAAATAGCTGGGGGCTGTATGTGGATAAATCTGACAGCTCAGGAAGCCTAACAGTGTCTTTTTGGAGGACACAAAACATTATTTAGCTTCAAGCCTCAACCCATTTGTACGTTAACGAAGTTACTGTTTTGTGCATAAATGCACTCAGTGGTCCTTCTTTTTTCTATTTCCTTTTCCCTGCATGCTGTTTGACACGGCAGGTATTTATAAATTGCAGCAATAAGTCCCTTTAACTGCTGTATTCTGGCAAACGTATTAATATAGTGTCACAGATCTGATAATAGAAAGTTAAAGCCGAGCTGTAGCAGAACCACGTATATGTACTACTGAAAAAACATGCAGAGGCTTTTGTGCACCCTAGAGCTTTCATCATGTTAATTATGGAAAGATCTCTGTGTACAAATTTGATGAAAGACTACAAACCCATCAGCCAACTGTATAAAATAAATTAGCTACCTATAATAATACACAAAACATCTGTTTTATCAAGATACCAGTATTATTGCGGAAATATGTAAGTGGCCTGTATTTGTATTGCGCTTTACTAGTCCCTAAGGACTCCAAAGCGCTTTACACATCCAGTCATCCACCCATTCACACGCACATTCACACACTGGTGATGGCAAGCTACATTGTAGCCACAGCCACCCTGGGGCGCATTGACAGGTGAGGCTGCCGGACACTGGCGCCACCGGGCCCTCTGACCACCACCAGTAGGCAACGGGTGAAGTGTCTTGCCCAAGGACACAACGACCAAGGCTGTCTGAGCCGGGGCTCGAACCAGCAACCTTCCGATTACAAGACGAACTCCCAACTCTTGAGCCACGATCGCCACAATATGTGTGACTTGGCTGTAAAGATTTGGGATGGGGGCTTAATGATGACTTATAGGACAGAGCCAAAGCTTTGGCGCTGGTGCTCAGTTCTTTTCAGTTCATGCCAGTTATGCACTTGAATACTCCTAGCAACACCTACCACAGAGCCACATCAGGTGCAAAATAAGAGATGCTTATTAAGGGTGAAATTTAGCAGACTTAGTATTTTGTGATTACTTTAAATATTTTTTCATATTCTTTTACTAAATAACACCAGTAACAGGCCCAGAGTATTAGCAATTAGTTTCCCTTAAACTTTTGTTCTTGTACGGTATAAAATTTTTTATCTTAATGCTTTTCTCTTTGTTTTTCTCTCCCACTCTCTTCCACCAATGTCTTTCTTTCTTTTTTAACCTGTAGGTTGTGCCAGGGTCTTGAGTGGATGATGTCACGGCTGCGTGTGAGATGATGACTTTGAAAACGTTCATTAGGAGTGTGCCCCTTCTCTCTTATTTTTGCCTCCAGATATGAAAATGAGGATGGGGGTAAGGTCAGTTGATGGATGGCCCTCTCCTCTTCCTTGTGAAACTGACATGGACAGACCGCTGCCAGAACTTTATGTACTTCTGTAATAATTTATTTTACAAAAGTCATCTGAACTGAGAACAAAAAAAAAACATTACCTTTCCAGAAGGACGTTGAACAACAAAGAGACTCAAATTATTTAAAATGAAATTTCTGCACGGTTTTCCTTTGAACAAAACACAGAGGTCAGCAACGTATCTGCCTTGGAACTCTACATGGACTTATTCTTGAGCTACGTGTGAGTCTAGCCCATGGTGGCCTTGCAGTATTGCCGAACTGGCTGTGGTGGTTTTTAATTGCCTCTCTGTGTGAACAGTCCAGTATTCTCTTCAAACTTGGTGCCTGCAGCAGAATGTTCAAGCGATTATGGTTGATGACGACTGAAACATGCAGAGGGGAGGGTAGAATCACAGTGTGCCCTCTTCCTTTCAGTCCTTGTTAATAATCACTGAAATAAAGTCTTTTTATTTGTTTCAGGTGAATTGCATTGTGTCATGAATGAGTATTTCTTTCTGGCGACTCTTTTGAATCTGCTTTTTCCAGAGACATCTGTGAACCATATTGAATGCTGTGAGTGTGACTGGACGTTTTCTTTTTTTAGTCCTTTAGGGGGCAGAATGCGTCACACGAGCTTGTGGTCCCTGAAGCTTTTCAGGGACGATGACGAGCACCTACAGAAGTACAGTGAAGAGACAGCCAAAGTGTAGGAAGGCAGAGGGATTCAGAAAGAGAAGAAGGGACCAGGTATAAAATGTAGGCAGCACACAGTGCCTGATTAAGAGGAAAAGACACAGTTGTGTAAGGACTGCATGGCAGGGTTGTCACAACTGAAACAGAAAAATTAAAACCAACAGAAACCAAAGCCAGTCTATGTTATAGGGTTTCCATTCCTCTTCCATTGGTTTAATTTGACATCTGACCTCAACTGACTTCCAAATTTCTTGCCATGGTTTGACTTGATTATCTTTTTGGCTCGGACATTTAAATAAATGTTTGGATATCTGTAGCGCTGAGGTCACATTGAGGTGATTTAAAGCATTAGTCATTCCACGAGTTTGCAAATACTGCTATAACAAGTCCTGAAAGTGTCACCAGAAGTAGTAATTCCACTTTTTTCTAATTCACCCAGCTCTGCACTTCTTCACTTGTTTTTATTCTAATCTGTTCTTCAAAAGAGACTAAATAGTCTTTCTTGGAGCGAAACCAAAGAGCAGTAAGATGCTTTTCTGTATGGTAAGTCTTGACCAATTTAATTGCAGTGAAGTCCAACATGACCTGCACAATGGAAAGTATTTGCAAATGTAGTAAAATCTAAAAATAAACACAGACACTTCATATTCACTAGACACGAGCTGTACTTAGGAGTTAAACCCTTAGATCAGGTGAAGGAGTACAGCATGTGAAAAAGAATAACTTCTAACAATAATTTATATTCTTTGTTCCCGTAAATGTGTTTTATTTGTGAGCATGCTGTGATCTGCTGACCCGTGCTCTGTTGACTCTGAATTTTACTTTTACTCTTTATAGATTTAGACAGCACAATTTATCAACATGTAAGAAGATATTAAATCTACTGTCGTGGCAGATTTTACATTTATTTATCCCAGTGGTTTTCTAGCTTTTTCAGGGATGCCGCACTTTAGAAGCTGGTATATATATATTTTTGGATATATAAATTCCTCTCCTGTCCTCTCATTGACTTACTGACGTCTTTCTCTGACTCTCAGATGTTTTTACCCCTCAGCCAATAGCTCATGCGGTATTATTGTCACTCTGCCAGGGGGGCAGGCAGCCTGGACACCCAAGTTTGTAAATGCAAGAACTTGAGAATGAGGCGACATAGGATTTTGAAATTCATACCATAGGTCCAGCTACTAAAAATCCCTGTGAGTTTGAATCTCAATGACCTCAACCTCAAGGTCAGAAGTCAGCTTTTTTGAAAATAACATAGCATTTTCTAATTTACTCCATAGGCGCATCTACTAGGAAGTAGCACTGGTGGCCATCACTATTTTTTTTTCTTCCCTGGGGGACGGCACTTTAAGCACAGTTGCTCTCTTTATGCTCACTATATGTTGAAGTTCCACAATCCCAACTTTATGTTCACCTGCACCTTGAATGAATAACAGGCATTATATTGTGTTGACAGTGTCAGCAAGACAGTGGGATAATGTTTGCTTGTAATTTACTGACTACATTTTCCATGCCTTCAACTGGAAACAACACCAGGCTGCAGCACACTGAAATTTAACTCACCTATTTGATTATGCATTAAGCGGAAAAGCTGGAATGTCATTCTGGATCGTTCTGTCCTGCTTTAACCTCTGGATATACAGGGAGTGCAGAATTATTAGGAAAGTTGTATTTTTGAGGAATAATTTTATTATTGAACAACAACCATGTTCTCAGTGAACCCAAAAAACTCATTAATATCAAAGCTGAATGTTTTTGGAAGTAGTTTTTAGTTTGTTTTTAGTTTTAGCTATTTTAGGGGGATATCTGTGTGTGCAGGTGACTATTACTGTGCAGAATTATTAGGCAACAAAAAACAAATATTCCCATTTCAATTATTTATTTTTACCAGTGACACCAATATAACATCTCCACATTCACAAATATACATTTCTGACATTCAAAAACAAAACAAAAACAAATCAGCGACCAATATAGCCACCTTTCTTTGCAAGGACACTCAAAAGCCTGCCATCCATGGATTCTGTCAGTGTTTTGATCTGTTCACCATCAACATTGCGTGCAGCAGCAACCACAGCCTCCCAGACACTGTTCAGAGAGGTGTACTGTTTTCCCTCCTTGTAAATCTCACATTTGATGATGGACCACAGGTTCTCAATGGGGTTCAGATCAGGTGAACAAGGAGGCCATGTCATTAGTTTTTCTTCTTTTATACCCTTTCTTGCCAGCCACGCTGTGGAGTACTTGGACGCGTGTGATGGAGCATTGTCCTGCATGAAAATCATGTTTTTCTTGAAGGATGCAGACTTCTTCCTGTACCACTGCTTGAAGAAGGTGTCTTCCAGAAACTGGCAGTAGGACTGGGAGTTGAGCTTGACTCCATCCACCTCCACCTTGCTGGCATCTGAGTCGGACTGGAGCTCTCTGCCCTTTACCAATCCAGCCACGGGCCCATCCATCTGGCCCATCAAGACTCACACTCATTTCATCAGTCCATAAAACCTTAGAAAAACCAGTCTTGAGATATTTCTTGGCCCAGTCTTGACGTTTCAGCTTGTGTGTCTTGTTCAGTGGTGGTCGTCTTTCAGCCTTTCTTACCTTGGCCATGTCTCTGAGTATTGCACACCTTGTGCTTTTGGGCACTCCAGTGATGTTGCAGCTCTGAAATATGGCCAAACTGGTGGCAAGTGGCATCTTGGCAGCTGCACGCTTGACTTTTCTCAGTTCATGGGCAGTTATTTTGCGCC
Organism: Aulonocara stuartgranti; assembly: GCF_965226115.1. NCBI lineage: Eukaryota > Metazoa > Chordata > Actinopteri > Cichliformes > Cichlidae > Aulonocara > Aulonocara stuartgranti. The sequence continues at coordinate 31,958,059 of NC_138952.1, read as the reverse complement.
TTGGTTTTTCCACACGCTTCTTGCGACCCTGTTGACTATTTTGAATGAAACGCTTGATTGTTCGATGATCACGCTTCAGAAGCTTTGCAATTTTGAGACTGCTGCATCCCTCTGCAAGATATCTCACTATTTTTGACTTTTCTGTGCCTGTCAAGTCCTTTTTTTGACCCATTTTGCCAAAGGAAAGGACGTTGCCTAATAATTATGCACACCTGATATAGGGTGTTGATGTCATTAGACCACACCCCTTCTCATTACAGAGATGCACATCACCTAATATGCTTAATTGGTAGTAGGCTTTCGAGCCTATACAGCTTGGAGTAAGACAACATGCATGGAGAGGATGATGTGGACAAAATACTCATTTGCCTAATAATTCTGCACTCCCTGTATATATAATAAAATTAGGAAAATTTAGAGACATGGACTCATGTGCTTTGCATACTCTTTCACTTTTCTCATACCTATGCTGATTTGTTTATTTAATGATGCAAATGTTTCAACAGATGTGTCATTGTTATTAAAGCTCACGCAGAGGTGACTTTGGTCTATAGCTTCTCATATTGTCAGACTGTACATGTTTCATTAAAAGCAGATTTTATTGTGGTGGGCATGTCAACTCAAAATAAAGCCCTTTCACCAAAATACCAATAAATAGTGTAGACAGCACTAAACATTTCATAAATACACAGTGCAGAATAACAGACCAGTGTCCTCACTTTATTTTGAGTATGTGCCAGCCACTGCAATTCCCACAGAAGTGTGTTTGAAAGCTGGTACATTTTACAGGTACTGGGTTGGATCACCTTAGGTCTTCAAAACTGTCTTAATTCTTTGTGGCATTGATTCAACAAGGTGCTGAAAAATTCCGCAGAGGTTTTGTCAATATTAACATCACAGCATCACACAGCTGCTGCAGATTTGTCAGCTGTGGATCCATGATGCAAATCTGCAGTTCCACCACATTCGAAGGAGCTCCGATGGACTGAGATCTGGTGAATGTGGAGGCCATTTGAGTACAGTGAGCATACTGCAATATTCAAGAAACCAATTTGAGATTATCTGAGTTTTGTGAAAAGACACATTATCCTGCGCGAAACATCAAGATGGACATGGTCAGCAGCAACACTCAGGTAGGGGGCCCAAAGTGTGTCAGCCTGAACTATCTATTTAAGGCAGGATGGAGACATGTTTTCATGTTCTTTAAACCAAATTCTAATACACCAGAAATTGAGGCTCATCGGACAATATTTTTCCATTCTTCTTTTGTCTTGCTTTGGTGAGCCTCTGCAAAATGTAGCCTCCCCTTCCTGTTCTTCGCTCACAGGAGCTCCACCCGATGTAGTCTTCTGCTGTTTTAGTCCAGCTGCTTGAAGGCACTGTGTGTTCAGAGATGCTCTTATGCATAATTTGATTATAAAGACTGGTAATTGAGGTACTACTACCTTTTTATCAGTTTGAAGCAGACTGAGCGTTACTCTTTAACGTCTGGCATTAGAGAGACATTTTTTCACAGAAAACTGCAGCTCACTACATATCTTCTCTGTTTTAGACCATTCTCTATGGACCCTGAATGGTTGTGTGGGGAAATCCCAGTAGATCACAGTTTCTGAAATACACAGATCAGCCTATCTGGCACCTTTCTTCTTAATTCTGATGCTCTCTTTGTATTTCAGCAGGTCGTTTCTACCATGTCTATATGTCTCAGTACTTGTTACTACCACGTGAACGGCTAATTAGACATTTGTGTTAATGAGCAGTTGAACAGGTGGTCAGTGAGTGTCTTCACAACAATGATGCTAATATTGACTGTTCAATCATCAAAAAAGAATAAAAATTTTATTATTAAATCAGTCCAGCTCTTGCTTACAAGAACCAACCAGCTTATTGCATGTGTCTTATAGAGCTAGAAAAAGTAGGGTATATATATCATCATTTATACATTTTGATAGGTTATTATTTGTGATATCACCTGCATCTTTTTGGCAAAGTCCCTCTATGACTGACCATCTAGTTTAATTTTAAGCTCTTACCTCACTGGGCTTCATACTTATCCTAGGTGCTGGTGGTTTATCATTGACCCTTGGCAGTGTTTGTGTTGTAGCTGTCTGTCTTGCAGCTGTTGTGTTCTGGTTTCACTGGTCATCAGTCGTTTTTGTCCAATGACTATGCATCACATAGCCACCTCCTTGGGTGTCTTTGGCACTGGGATGGCAGAATCATAATTATCTTCGATGCACCATAAAATCTGAAATTTAAATAGTGCACACGCTTCCAAAAGAAACTGCAACTATTAAAACAGTTGTTTGTTGTTAGATTTAGAAAATCAATAAGAAACTATATTTAATAACTATATTTTGTTTTTCATTCTTCTCAGGAGCAATATATTTCACTCTATGGGGACAAGCAAGAAATATCCAAAATTTTAAAAAAAGTAAAAAAAATCAGAACTTGGAACTGAAATATAAGGCCTAGAATATTTTTATCTGTCCTCATCAGATCCTGTATATACCATGGGTAGATATCTCTTGGGGTAACTGGAAAAGTGAGCTCACTCAAGTTGTTGTTTTGTTTTAGTTGCAGTGATGTTGGCAATGAGGACCAAGCAGCAAGCATCCAGTTCATAAGAGAATGGAGGGTCACCACCACTTTCGAGAGAGGCACACTGAGCGAGAGAGGAGATATTCAGCTGCTGCTGTCCATCTCGTCCTCGGGTAGCACCCTGCTCCTGGTGCAGTGAGTGAGAGTAATGATATAAAATACCAGAGCGATAGAGGCACATCATCTGAACAGAAAATGCAGGGTACTTCTTGGTCTTCTATACATTTACAGTGAATTGCTGTGTTAATTATAGCTACCACTGGACCTCAGCTGTATGGTTGAGGTCCAGAAATAGTTCTTGATTTATTTATAATAGCAAAATGCTTTTTTCTTTTTTGTTGCATGTGGCTCACACGACACCTGAATGTTCTGCTGTACCGGCCTGGAAATTCACTGTTAAAAAAAGTACCAGCTGCTTCACCTTTGAGGTGCTAAACTATATTACTCTGTTTTATAGAATGAAAAAGGAGGACATCTAGAGCTGCCCCTGTGATGGCAGAAATATTGATTTCTTCTCTTGGTGTTTTTAACTTAATAGAAAGCAGTGGGCAGCTGGTGAATTGGCCATTACAGCTTACAGTTTAAGCATTAATTCAAACTTCCAAACAAGGTTTAAAATGTATTTTCAGCAATAGGAATTGCAATATTTTGCACTTTTATGGTTGTTCATGTTTTGAAAATGTCTTCATTTGATGTGCACAAAAACATGTGACAGTGAGGAATACAATGAATTTAAAAATCCTAAAACTGTTTTCATGGCAGTAAAACAGGAAAGATGTATTTTAAAGGATTGCAATGCAAAAAAATCATTTAAAAATATATTATTTAGATGTTCTCAGTCATAATTTCAATACATTAATCAAGTCTTTCTTAGACATTTTAATTTCTAAGAGGCTTATTTCTGATTCAAGGGGCATTGGTGGTGTAGTAGCAACACCTTCGAGTAGCTATTCATTTTTAATTTGTACTTTTTGGAGGCATATGCTCATTTCTTGGTTTGTATCCTCAGCTTGATGTTGACTTGGTTCTTAACAGGATGTAGTCAGCTCAGGATCAGCTGATGGATGACCTCAACAGATCTGACACTGAGAACCATGCTCTGCTTTAAGCTAGCCTTCTCCTCGCCGGCTCACGCCTTGGTCATACATACTTCCATATCTTTTACAGAAAATTGCTGCTTGTCAACATTACGTCTGTCACAAAGCCATTCGCACTGGGTAGCACTGTCACAGTCTGGCTTTACTTTTGTGTTCCTGAGACCCCACTGCCAGTGCCCACTGCCTTCCTCATAACTGTACCGCTGATGCATTACCCTCAACAGGTGCTCTTTTCTGAAAGGATCAGATAGGTATATTTAGATTTTGAAACTCGAGAGCAGTTCTCTGTGATTGGCTGTGTCAGCCACATGATAACCTGGGTAGAAACCGCAGCTGTGTGCTGTCGCCCAGCGTTTCTCTGGAGGGAAGCTGGGGAGGCTTTGGTGGCTTGGGAGACCAATAAACTTTAACATAACCGGTAAGCAAAGGAAAGGATGCAAAAAACAACAAATATCCATGTTGTCTGCACCCTGCATGGCTTTCCATCTGCTTGGAGATCCATATTTTCCATCCTTGGCTGCCATCTGGATCCAAGAATACCCTGCTGAGGAATAAGGAGTGTGAACAATCTTTTACACATTGAAGGAGTAACCAAACAATCCAGAACTACAAGACTCTCCAAGTCACTTGAGACAAGGCCATCTTTTGGATGTATCTGAAATTTCAGCAGGAGTCGGAATCTTTTTGTTTTCTTTCCATAGTCTCTGAAGCTTTCTGGCTTTTTCATCCTTCTACCTCTATGATTCTGGCGATTTCTTTAGTTCTTTTGCAGAGAAAATATAGATATATTAATACAAAGGGAGAGCATCCATGTACTAAAAAAGGTAGTTAGTATGCAATCCTATATTTAACCTGCAGCCTCAGAAGGTATTGCATCTCCATTTGCTAAACAGAGTCAGCCAATCAGGCTGTGGCATTAGCTTACATGTCAAATAGCTGGAGCGCTGTTGGACAGCTGTCGCCAACCTTCAGCCAGGAGGCACAGTCCTTTGAACTGTGTTGTAGCACATAAGGGAGGAAGGGTGGCAGTCACATATTCAAAAATCAGATGCCTATTAAAATTAGTCAGTGTCTCACCTATTACAGTAAACTCTGCAGATCTCCCTGTTTAATTATTCATTGAATAAGTTGTAAAGTGTTTTACACATTGTGTTATTGTTTTGTTTAGGAATTGGGCAAATCACAGAGTTGGACTGTCAGTTTGAGGCCCTGTTGGATGGAAAGTGAAGCTTCCTTACTGTCAGAGATTACTGCGAGACACCTTTGCTGGTATGGCAAGGACATTGTTTAAACGCCAATATGCTGCTGTTATAGTTTATATATATGTTTACATAAATATTACATATACAAAAAGAGGAGGGTTGAAATATCCCTGGTGTAGCCGTCCTATCTTCTCTAAGTCCCATTATATCCCATTTAAAATTTTTGATTTTATTTTGAAAGAACACGTAGAACATTTATGTTTCACTACACTGTGGTGTTTTTTTTTTTAAATTTATATATATATGTATATATATATATTACTCCCTCAGAGTAACGCATACCTGAAAATGTGATCTGTGTTTTGTGTAGAATCTCTCAAATCGTCTCAAAATGACAGAAATTGTAGAGGAATATGAAGAATATGAAGAATATGAGGAGGAGGAGGAGGAGGAGGTTGTGGAAAGGGTAAGTGGATCCCTTTTTAATTGCACATGTAACTAAATCCTAAAGTACTCTTGTTGCATTTTTTATATTTTGGCTTTTGATCTGGATAATAGAACTTCAGCTGTGATATCATTTAATACATTTAAGTGTGGGATCTCCAAGTCCAGTGGAAGGCCCTATGAATAGTTTGGTTAGTGACGATACCTCTTACAGTCAGCAGTTCATGGAGGGAGACATACATGACTGCTGGTATATCCTGTTTCAGATGGACTCCTTCTGATGGCCTGGATTGCCCTTAACAGTCAATTATGGAAAAATAGTTCTATTAATTATATAATGTTGCATTTTATTTGTGTCCTTTTGGCATTGCAAATACCTTTACTTGAGCCTTTGACATATGCCAGACAGCAACACATGTAAAGCAGATGTAATCGTACAAGTCTGACATGTAAAGTGACTTTTTTCCATAGATCCCAGCATTTGATTTCACTACACTGCTTGAGGAGGAATATATATTGCAATGATCTATTTGCACCTAAATCCCCATAGCGTCCCTCCTGTGTATGATAGACACGCAAAGATTGGATTACATGCAGTTTGGGGGTGTGCCAGTTTCTGGAAGTTACTATTTTCCCATGTGAAATATTTCTCCAGATTGAGTGCTCACATCCCCCATGATTTCATCACAGCTTTGCTGCTTTTAGAGTCCCTTTTGTCCCTTTACATTCTCTGTGACAGTGTCTGATGGAAGAGTGAAAGCAGAAGGCTAACATTTAATCCCATATTTCCTGGTGAACTAGGATTAAAGTTAGCCTGGTATTTGTTCAAACTTAATATTGCTGATATCTTATAGGGGAGTCTGAATGACTGCTCTTGGTTGTCAGAATATCCAAACCAAGCAAACATTTTTTAAAAAATCATTTAACTCCCATATAACATATCAACTGTTTCAAACAGATTTACTACCTTTTGTGAAGAGATGTAAATCGTTTGGGAGGTAGGAAAGATAATTACACTCAAAATCAATACACTCTGATTTCACTAGAACTTTCATCTGTACTGCGGAGAAAAGATGCATTGTTTTCAATAAAATGTAAGATGGCTTCGTATTTAATTTACAGAATGGGGAGAAACATAGTGCTGTCCAGGTCAGACATAAAACATATGATTAGTTTAATACATAATACATAAACATTGAAAAACTCATTATTTAAGTTATTTCTTTTCAAATTTCTTACTTGTTTCTATATCATAATAATAATAAACGCTAAAAAGGAAAAAAAAATGACTTCAATTCTCAGGTCATTAAGGAGCAAAGTGTACAGTTCTCTATCTGGCATTCAGGCAAATTTAGAAATGGACTTCTGGAGCACGTTGGCAGAGAGTGGAGGAAGGAGGAAAGGGAGGGGAGAAAATTAGACGGGCCACTGTGCTGTAAATCAGCCCCTGATAGGCTGGAACAGGTTAATATCACAGTGCTAGAAATTCGCTTATGGGAGGTGGATGCGTGGAAGAATGTGGCCTGCAGACAAGGAGTGTTTTTGCATTGAACTGTAGGGATGCTTAGTTACAGTGGTTCATCTACACCTATGGTTCTCTCCTGTCTGAGAGATTCATATACTGAAGCCGCTTACGAATGTTGATAAAAACGATTGAGATGTTCTTTCTCAGCTCTGGCTTTTCTTTCATTTAACCTAAATTTTAAGGTCTCTTGTCTCTTAATGTTCAACCTTATGTTATGTAAACGCTCTTCATCCTAAGAAGAAGGAAGTTAGAAATTAGAAGTGCTATTCCTGGATGGGGATGTATGTGAGAGGCTGTCAGTGACTAAGTCGTCACTAGAAATTACATTTAAAAATTCACATTTGCATTTTTACAAAAAGTTAAAAGAAAACCCTCTAAATTCTAAATTAACTGAGGTGAGTGGGACTTTTCTTTTATTTAGTGTATTTATATGTAAGCCTCAGAAACTAAATACAGCACCCCCGCATTATATTAAGTTGAAGGTAGAACGCTCTTTGGTGAGATATTTCAAAATCCGAGCTAACAGAATAAAAACATCCTGTATAAATTGATTTTGTTAGAGCTAAATTGTGGGGCTTTTTTCTTGTTTTTTTCTTGTTTTATTGTTTGGCTGAATCAGTGCTTTAAACCCATAAGACCTATGTGTGAACAGCCGTGGAGATTACAAAGCTGTCCAAACAGCTTGTGTACTGTTGTGTCCTGTAGCAACTGATAACAAAAGCATTTGTATATGAAATAACAAATAAGAATAGAACAGTTGTCATGTGAGTATGCAGTGTTTTTAGACTTGGTCAGACGATCAAAGATTCAGGCTGTTCGGGCTCACATAGAATATTAATGCTTCTTTATCCTCTGTTTAAAATAAGCTTAATTAGACAGCAGCCATACTATTTTCACCTTTGGAAATTTTGCCCCTCCTTTAGGTGACTCTATTTGAGTGGACCGGTGATAAGTAGGTTACACCAAAAATCCCCGATGACAACCTTCTCTGTTTCTACTTATTAGCCTGCCTGGGGGCATTTGCTAGAACAGCTGCTAACACGATACAGTGTAGAGTGATTTCTTACTCGTAGTGCTGAAAGTGGCAGTGGCAGTAATTGATGAATGCCAGAGCTGTGGAAAAATCACCCTCAATCCAAACAAATATTTTGCTGTTTCTCCCATAATCTGTCCTGGAAATTTTGAAAAACCAGAGTGTTTCCTATATTTGCAATATGTTGAGCAGATTTCAACGACGACTGTCACTGAGCACAAGACTCAGTTCTTACAGGTAAAACACCTCCTCCCAGGCACAACGGTTCAAGCAGGGCAGGAGACCCTTGTCTCCCATGGCTTATGGTGCATCCCCCTTCTTCCCTGCATGTGTATATAGAGTATAGATAATGTGCTGTCTTGTTTGGCTTTGGCAGGTTTTTAGAGCTAAATAATAAGTTAAATATGTTAAGATTCAGCATTTTACTAAGACAACACATGGCTTTTGTAATTTGGTTTCCTGCAGCTTTGCTGGCCAACAAATATAATATGGTAGTGTAACCTTTGTGGATATGTGCTGCTCAATGTTGTGTTGCATGCAAGTCATTTAAAATGTAGGTGTAAGTGCTTGCCTTGGGTTTGTCTTTCATTCATTTACATTTCAGCAGGCGTAACCTTAGTATACAAAATCTCCATTGTCCAAATAGAATAAATCATTGATGATTAAATAATTTCACTAACTCGAGGTGAGTAATTAGAGCAGTGGGAATCCTGCTTCATATTGAAAATATCAGATCATTGTCCAGTCGACACATTTGCATTGAAGTGTAATTAAATATCTAGAAGTTTGCTTTTTGAAAGTATCACCAGTCCTTTTGCTTTCCCTGTCGTTTTCCTTCCTGGCAATTCCCCCTACCGTAATCAATAAAACGAGATCCATGTGTTAGTTTGGTCTTTAATTGTATTCTTCTGTCCTCTCCCAGTCTGGCTTGCCCACCAGGAAAGTAAGGAAGAAGGTCAAGGTGGATACTTCCAAGTTCATGACTCCATACCTGGCCCATAGCCAGAAGATGCTGGAGCAGTTCAGCCACGTAAGAAACAAGTTTGAGTTTTTATTTGCATGTATATATACACATTTATTTGACTTTTTACTTGCTTTTACTTGTTGGTTGTTTTCCTGCTTTGTATGACATTAATTACTTACTTAAAATTTATGACCGTTGTCCCTGACAGAATAAGTATCGCCAGGCTTATGAAATGTCCAAAGGGACACCTCCTGCCATCGTTACTGATACGCCTGAAATGATTCGTATCAGGAAGGCCCAGGAGCAGCTTAGCGAGGTACTCTTTAAGATATGATGAATACACTATAAAACATAAAAATATGCCTCTGGTCTCAAATATGATTGGATCTTGCTTTACTGAGGAATAATTTGAAATAACACGCATTATCTTCAGGTTAAATACCGTATGGAGGGAAACAAAGCTCGGACAACCAGCTTGTACGACGGTGAAGCAAGAGAGATTGCCCACGTCAAGCATGTATCTGAGCTGATCAGCAAGGTAAGTTACCCAAATCTCCCAACATACAAAGAGAATGAATAAATATGACGTTAATGCTGATTGTATAACACAAATGCTGTTGTTATCTCTTATAGGTTCTGTACAGACAGAAGTGGGATGAGACCAAGGACAGGTACCTGCTGCCTCCTGATGCTCCTGAGCTGGTTCAGGCTGTGAAGAATGCTGCTAACTACAGCAAAGTAAGTCCAGTGTAGCATTCAAGGGCTGACTTTTAAGTCCAAAGTTTTAAAAAAAATTCCAAATTACATAATTGCATAATTTAACAATTCTATAATATCTGTTAAAATGTTTTATATTCACGTAGTAAGTGATAACGTTACACCTTGTTCAGAAACTTTATACCGAGGCCTGGGATGAAGATAAGACCATGTACTACCCCTACAGTGACAGTCCTGAGCTCCGTAGGGTGGCCAAGGCTCAGGAGGTCCTTAGTGATGTAAGTAAAATTTATTATCTATATCTGTCGTGTTATTCAGACTTTCAATGTGTGTTTGTGGTTATTATATCTGCAAAAAACAAAAACAAAAAAAACACTGTATTGAGCCAGCCTCTGCTTTAATGTGTCTGTTTTGATATGTCTTATAATATGATATATACTATATTATAAGTTGTTAATTCTTCAAATCTATACATTTTAACTATCTCTGCATCATTAAATTGCTTTTTGAAAGAACAAAAACATTTTATACAGACAAATAAAATTACGCAAATTATAACATAGAATTACACCACCTAGAGCTTTCTATTTTAGACAGTTACTAGTGTTATTTCTTGTAGTGTTACAAGACAATTGACAATTACCACACTGTTAATTACAAAACACGTATGGTGTGTGTAAAGATGTTGAAATGTTCCTCTCAGTGTCCACTTGTTTGTGCTGACTCGGATGTGTCATACATCACAGTTTAACTTACATTTAGGACAATTTACAATTAGAGCCCAACTGATATGAGATATACAGAAGAGGACTAGGGTCACTGGGGAAAAAAAGTGGGCACATCATTTTTTTTTTCTTTTCCAGAATTCTGAGGAAAATGTCAGAATTCTGAGATTAACCTCAGAATTCTGACTTTTTTTCTCAGAATTCTGAATATTTTCTCAGAATTTTGACTTTTTTCTTGGAATTCTAACTTTTTTCTCAGAATTTTTTTTTCTTAGAATTCTGACTTTTTTCTTAGAATTCTGACTTTTTTCTTAGAATTCTGAGATTAGTCAGAATTCTGATTTTTTTTCGCAGAATTCTGACTTTTTTCTTGGAATTCTGAGATTAAAGTCAGAATTCTGAGATTAGTCAGAATTCTGACTTTTTTCACAGAATTATTTTTTCTTAGAATTCTGACTTTTTTCTTAGAATTCTGAGATTAGTCAGAATTCTGTTTTTCCCCCTCAGAATTCTGACTTTTTTTCTCAGAATCTTGACTTTTTTTCTCAGAATTCTGACTTTTTTTCTTAGAATTCTGACTTTTTTCACAGAATCATTTTTTCTTAGAATTCTGACTTTTTTCTTAGAATTCTGAGATTAGTCAGAATTCTGTTTTTTTCCCCTCAGAATTCTGACTTTTTTCTCAGAATTTTGACTTTTTTTCTCAGAATTCTGACTTTTTTTCTTAGAATTCTGACTTTTTTCACAGAATTCTGAGATTAAAGTCAGCATTCTCACTTTTCTTCTTAGAATTCTGACTTTTTTCACAGAATTCTGACTTTTCTCTTAGAATTCTGACTTTAATCTCAGAATTCTGAGTTTTTTCTCAGAATTCCAACTTTAATCTCAGAATTCTAGAAAAGAAGAAAAAAAGACATGCCCGCTCCCCCCCCTCTCTTAGAATTCTGACTTTAATCTCAGAATTCTGACTTTTTTCTTAGAATTCTGAGATTAGTCAGAATTCTGTTTTTCCCCCTCAGAATTCTGACTTTTTTTCTCAGAATCTTGACTTTTTTTCTCAGAATTCTGACTTTTTTTCTTAGAATTCTGACTTTTTTCACAGAATCATTTTTTCTTAGAATTCTGACTTTTTTCTTAGAATTCTGAGATTAGTCAGAATTCTGTTTTTTTCCCCTCAGAATTCTGACTTTTTTCTCAGAATTTTGACTTTTTTTCTCAGAATTCTGACTTTTTTTCTTAGAATTCTGACTTTTTTCACAGAATTTTGACTTTTTTTCTCAGAATTCTGACTTTTTTTCTCAGAATTCTGACTTTTTTTCTTAGAATTCTGACTTTTTTCACAGAATTCTGAGATTAAAGTCAGCATTCTCACTTTTCTTCTTAGAATTCTGACTTTTTTCACAGAATTCTGACTTTAATCTCAGAATTCTAGAAAAGAAGAAAAAAAGACATGCCCGCTCCCCCCCCCGGTTGCCCTAATCCTCTTCCGTACTAATCCTCTTCCGTACAGATAGGATCACAAAGTATCGATCTGATACTTTTTGACCTTATCCTCTATCAGTGACGATGATACTTGGTGATGACCAAGATTTAAGAATCGGCCAGTATTTTTTTCTTTCAGACACAGGAAAAAATTTTCTCCAACATTCGTTGTGTGTTGTTACATATGAGTTGTTATTAAGATAATATGTGACTGCAGTTTAAAGATAATAATATTTTAGTGCCATGACAAGTCGCGTAACAAAACCTTACGCTCTGCTCAGATCAGCTGGTTGGTGTGATTGTGCTGTTCCAAACACGTTGCTAACAAGGAAGTTGCAGAGCGCCCTCTGGTGATAAGATAGAAAAGACTCAAAACTCGTAATATCGTTGGAGGGTGTTTCCTCCATCTCTTAATGTTTTAATTTGATTATATCGGTAAATACCTAATATTGAAAATTATATATCGTGCATGGTGCTATATCAGGTCAAGCTCTTATTACAGCTGTTATCTGTACGTCTCCTTCCTCTTGGGTTCTGTGTTGTTAAACTTTTTTCCCGATGCATGGAAATTACCAGTCTATTTAGGTAGAGGCAAACTGTGCATGAAAGTCAGGTATTGATGTTGACGAATTGAGCGTCTTAGTAAATGTTAACTCCTGTTGTGATTGACAGGTTCACTATAAGAAGGGCCACCATGAGCGCAAGGCTAAGTATACTTCCTTGCCTGATCCTCCTGAATTGGAGCTGGCCAAGAGAGTGTCCCAACAGCGCAGTGATGTAAGTAACAATTTTAAATCAAACAAAAACCAATATCACTGAGGTAGATATACTGATGAATTTTTCTTGTCATTAAGCTATAAATATACATAGATCAGATATTTAAGTCCACAAACTCTTACTGAAAGCAATGTTCAGTGCTTTCAGTTAATAAGAGTAGAGGAGTATGCACTACAGACAGTGAGCAGTGATTGGGGCAGTGCAGTTTTAGTTTAGATCAAAATCCAAAATACCATAAATTCAATATGAGACCAGTACACAATTATTTAATCCATTGTATAGTCTATCCATCTATCTGTATAGTGCATCTGTTTTCGCTAGACTCATCAACTTTTCTAGGATTAACAGTGTTCATCCCCTAACTAGACATGGGAGTAATAAATATCTTTGCTTATTTTAGAGTCAGAAAACTGGGCCTTGCACAGTGTAAGCACTGAAGCAGGAGCCCCAGACACCAACCAACCCTGAGAAAGGGATCAGTCCACCTGCTCTCTGATATTAGTAGCAACACTAAGCTGGGTGGGAGAGGCTAACAATGACAGGAATTCCAATCATTCCTAATGTGTTTATATAAACATATGAGATTTATTCATTTGTCCTTTAATAAAAAAAAACCTTCTTATGTTAATTGCCATCTTTTCCTCACAGCTTAAGTACAAGGAAGATTACAATAAAAATGTAAAGGGTCAGTGGTGTGAGACTCCTTACTTCGACGTGGCGACTGCCAGGGTGGCAATGGAGAACCTCAGCGACGTAAGAATTCACTATTTAAAGGAAAGGATTTCAGATTTCTGCTTTTCTTTGTCCTTTTTCTGTACATAACTGTTGTGTGTTTTCCTTTCAGAGAAGATACACGCAACATTATGAGGATACAAAAGACCAAATTTATTTCATGCAAACAGAAACACCCACTTATGATGCAAACAAGAAGGCTCGTATTGCTGCTAGTGAGGTAAGCGCGAAAACACGCACAAACACAAAGGTAACACAGTATTTTTATAGGCCCGATCTCATGCGGAAGACACGACAGAGAGTTGACCCATGTCTCAGAGCAGTGTGTGAGTCAAGAGACTCAGTCCACTCTGACGCAGGGATACACTGTATTGTGCCCACACTGCATGACTGAGAGATCCACATTTGGTTTACTGTCACCATGCACATTACTTTACTAGCACGCAGGAATAAAATGCGAGTCTGTGTGACAAAGCTTTTCAGTTGCTCTGCACCTCATAGCCACCCACACGTTCACACACAGGGGAAACATGCATCGTTTTCAAGAAATGCGAAAGACACACTTCTTAGCTGGCCAACCAACTGTGCCATCATTTTGAACCATGTGAACACACCTCATTATCACACTTTCCTCTCTTTTTTTACTCACAGTGATCTGTTTCTGTCTTTAGGTCCAATACAAGAAGGAGTATGAGAAGAAAAAAGCACAGTCTGACTACAACACGCTCCCCGCCACAGAGAATCCTCTATTGAGGCAGCTCAGATATGCTGGCACTATCCTCAGTGATGTAGGTGTTTAAAAAGCCCTGTGCAGAAAGTTTATTTTTCTTCTGTGACAAAAGATAGACCTTTTGCCTTTTCAGGAAAACTAAATTATAAAATCTTAGGCGGTTGTTTAATTATTGCTTAAATTACCGGGCCAATTGCCCTGTTATTGTTGGGATAGAGTCCAGCCCCTCCCCACGACCCTGAATTGGATAAGTGGAAGTGAAATACATAGTGTTTGCTTGTTGTTTGCAATTACTCTCCTGTAGTTTTTCCTGTACCACAAGTATGTATGTAGCTGCTCATATATTTTTTTTATCGTTGTTTGACTTTGTTTTGTTTTTGCCATTTCCTTTCCAGAAAGTATATAAGGCTAGCTATGAGAAATCCAGGGGTTTCAGCATCAACTACTGTGACACGCCCAAGTTTCAGATGGACTCAGTACTTAAGCAGTTCTCTGATGTAAGAGAGCTCGTTGAGTTAAAATTTCTTTGAATATGAACCACTTATGTTTCTCTTTTAACACACGTTTTGATTTTCTTTTAGGCACATTACAAAAATAAGTATGAAAATGAGGTGAAGGGCCACTACATTGGAAGCTATGAGGACCTTTATATGCTTCACTGCCAGAAAGTCGAGGAAATGAAAAATGAGGTTTGTGCATTAAAAAATTTGAGCATGTATTAATATATTCCTCATCAAGCCTTTCCTCATAACACAATATTTACTTTTTGTATTTCACAGCAACTATATAAATCTGATTATGAAGACATTAAAACTAGATGCTTCTTTCCTCAAACACTTACGCCTGAATACGAAGCTGGGAAGAAACTTCATCAATGCAACGATGTGAGTAGTCGCTGATTATAAAACTGTTCTTTGCAATAAAATGGATCCAGGTTCTTTTTGGATTTCTTATATGTATATGGACAATTATTATTTTTGTTTTGATCCTTTGGTTTTCAGAAAGTTTACCGGCAACATCCAGACACAGTGAAATTTACACAAGTGGTGGATTCACCAGTTCAAGTTCAAGCCGCCATCAACGCCAAACAGCTAAGTGACGTATGTACCTTTTTTGGACCACTTCCTCTTGGTGCTAATGTAGGAAAGTCTAGAATTTAAACTGGTACAGTAAAGCTAACAAACACGCACTGAACATTTAGGTGATACCTGCATATAATAGTAACATTAATGTGACTATTTTGTTTTCTCGGTGTCCATTTATGGCCTGGAATTCTTGCAATCACCAGCTTGTGTCAATCCAATTCTCCTAGATATGCAGCTCACCTTTAAATTTGCTCAATCATCTATGAAGCCCAGCTGTCTTTCTATGGGCGCCATGGAAACTGGAGAGCCATTTCTCTGTAGTATAAATAGAAACAAGCATTCAGTTGGCCCAGAATAAACCCTGTGATCAGACAGGGGTTGGGGAGGTGGAGAAAGCAACTGTCACCATCTCTGAGCCCTGATAGCACACTACTGCCCTCCAGTGACAGAAAGTCAAATAACAGCTTATCAGAAAATATACCCTGAGCAGTACTGACACAATAATATTACCATTTTGTTCTTCTGCAGTTAAACTACAAGGCAAAGTACGAGGAAATAAAAATGAAGAACAGTCTACCCCCAGACTACCCCTTCTTCATTCAGTCCAGAGTTAACGCTTTTAACCTCAGTGATGTAAGTAACTGCGATATTTGCATATCTCTAAAATTTAACTCGTATCAGCTTTGATTTCTCATACTGTCGATTTCAATTTCCTGAATGGCACACTTTCTTCTTGCAGAACTGCTATAAGTATGATTGGGAGAAAACCAAAGCGAAAAAGTTTGAGATCAAAGGGGATACCATCTCAATCCTTGCTGCCCGTGCTCACACAAACGCCATCAGTGATGTAAGTATCCTACTTCAACAACTGCTTCAACAGATAAATTACCTGCAGTACCTGTTATGTATTCTAATCCATGATAAATTCTGTTCATTACTAGGTTAAATATAAAAAGGAGTATGAGAAGAACAAGGGAAAGATGGTTGGAGCCCTCAGTATTAACGACGATCCGAAGATGCTGCACTCTGTCCATCTGGCCAAAATCCAGAGTGATGTAAGTTATTAGTTGATGTCATATTTTTAATAAATATTAATTTATGGGGGTTAAAAAGAAGGGCAACTGAGTAATCTCTTGTTTATATCTTCACAGCGTGAATACAAAAAAGACTATGAAAAAGTAAAGACCAAGTATCATACACCACTGGATATGTTGTCAGTCACCTTGGCTAAGAAATCCCAGGCAATTTCCAGCATGGCTGGTTACAGGAGCATCAGCACCAACTATTTCCTTCCACCTGACAGCGTCCTGCTGGATCTGGCCAAGAAAGCCAACGTTATCCAGAGTGATGTAAGTCCAAACAGACTTTAGAGACTCCAACTGCTCAGTTTTGCTAAAGTTCTGCTTTTTTCATCATAATATGAAAACATGTCCTGATGTGCTATTGTGGGCTTAAATATTCATCAACATTTGTTTTGGTTTTGTGTGTTTCTCTGCACCAAAGAATGAGTATAAGGCTGACTACAACAGCTACACCAAAGGTACTCCATGGGTCCCATATGGCTCATTGGAAGTGGAAAAGGCTAAGAAAGCTGCAGAGATCCTCAATGAGGTATGTGTGCAACATGGCTTCTTTACATCTACTCTCATGGTAATAACAAAATGCATATTTCAGAGCTGATAGGTCATTAAAATAATAATATTTATTTACTCTTTTCCTTCAGAAAAAATACAGAACACACCCAGACAAGATCCCATTCACATCTATCGACGACCACCCCATCATGATGCAGGCCAAAGTCAACCAGCTTCAGAGGAGCGATGTGAGTCAAGTGTCACTGTTCATACTGGAGAACGAATTCCTTCTGCATTTTTCCAAGATCCCTTTTAGGAAGATTCTTGTTTGCTCTTACTTTCTTTTAATTTCTGCTCTGTTACATTTATTCTTTTATAGCTGTTCTACAAGCGAGGTCTAGAGGAGATCCATCAGAAGTACTCTCTGCCCCCGGATGTCCCAGAGTTCCTTCAGGCCAAGTGCAATGCCTACAACATCAGCAAGGTGACGAATGCACATAAAAAAAGCAAAATAAATAAAATATTTTTTCAACTCACTTTTAAAACTTATATAACTGTATATCGCCACAGTATGTGTGTGCATCTGTTCATGTTTGCGTAAAGCTATAATGGATACATGCCTTAAACATTGTTTATATGTTTTATGTGATTTCAGAATTACTACAAGTTTGCTTGGCAGGAGCTGATTGCTAAGGGTTATGACCTGAAGCCTGATGCCATCCCTATTGTTGCTGCCAAAGCTGCCAGACATGCTGCCAGTGATGTAAGTTTTCTGAAAGACCAAATTTGCTGCACTTTTTAAATAATTGTTACATATAAAAAACTAGGGAAGCTCCATGTGCTTTAACTCCTAGGTCCAGTACAAAAAGGCTTATGAGAAGGCGAGAGGTCACCATGTTGGCTTCCGCAGCCTCCAGGACGATCCTCTGCTGGTTCACTACATGGAGGTGGCCAGAATGCAGAGTGACAAGAACTACAAGAAGGACTACCACAAGGCCAAGCTGAAGTATCACACCCCAGTGGACATGCTCAGTGTGGTTCAGGCTAAACATGCTTCAGCAGTGCAGACCTACATTGGCTACAAGCAGCACCACCATAAATACTTTCTTCTCCCTGATGCTATGGGTCTGCAACTTGCTCGCACCATGAACTACAATTCCAGCGATGTATGTTATTAACAATGCTTGTGACTTAATAGCAATATAAACCGTATGGACTCTCTAAAAATGGTATTTGGTCTGACAATAGTTTCTTGTTTTCTGGGGTTTTTTCTATTTCTCAGCACAACTACAAGATGGATTATGAGACCTCGGTCAAGGGTATTGGCTGGGTTCCAATTGGTTCTCTGGAGGTTGAAAAAGCCAAAACGGCAGCAGCAGCTCTGAATGAGAAAAAGTACAGACAGCACCCTCAAACCATCAAGTTCACCAGTGCTACTGACTCCATGAGCATGGAACTGGCTAAGACCAATGCTAAGATCATGAATGTGGTGAGAAGGACAAAACAAAATAATGACTTATGCTACATATCTAAAATTTAGTCCTTTTCAGAGAAGAAATAAATTCTTGCCTTCACTGTAATTACACAGAAAGAGTACAAAGCCAGCGGAGAGAAGTTCATGCACACTTACAATCTCCCTCCTGATGCCCCCCAATTTCTGCAAGCCAGATACAATGCTGCCAACATCAGCCAGGTTAGCTGCAGATTGATTTAAGCACATATGAAACATACAAAGAAATTTAATTGTGAATGTTTTTGTAACAATATCGCTGATTATCTTTTTGTTTAGAATTATTACACTTATTCTCACCGCCAAGATCTGCTCAAAGGACATCACATGAAAGAGGATTCCATTCCCATCGTAGCAGCCAAAACTTCAAGAAACATTGCCAGCAATGTAAGCTGGAATTATGCTTTTCATAATAATTTTTAAATGTTAATGCATTTAATAATATTACTTATATTGCATTTTATTTAATACAGTACAAGTATAAGCTGGCCTATGAGAAAGAAAAGGGCCACCACGTTGGCTTCCGCAGCCTCCAGGATGATCCTCTGCTGGTTCACTATATGCAAGTGGCAAAGATGCAGAGTGACAAGAACTACAAGAAGGACTACCACAAGGCCAAGCTGAAGTATCACACCCCAGTGGATATGCTCAGTGTGGCTCATGCCAAGCAGGCTTCTGCTGTTCAGACAATGGCTGGATACAAGAAGATCCCCCACAGCTTCTTGCTTCTTCCTGACAACATGCACCTGCGGCTGTGTCGCAACATGATGGAGATTCAGAGTGACGTGTGTATTCTTTTCATCTTATTATCTTTATATATTGGTCTCATCCTGGAACAACATATATAGCATTACATATATGTATATATTTGATTATGACCTTTGATTAATTTAGATTTTCTCTAAATACCCACAGAATGTCTACAAGTCAGATTACAACAGCTACTCTAAAGGTATAGGATGGGTCCCTATTGGTTCTCTGGATGTTGAAAAAGCCAAAACCGCTAAAGCTGCACTGGATGAAAGAAATTACCGCCAGCACCCCAGTAATTTCAAATATACAAGCAAGACCGATGCCATGAACATGACTCTGGCTATGGCCAACACTAAACAGATGGACATCGTAAGAATCCCTTTTCTTAACAGAAGATACTTATGTAGAGATTCTTTAAACATTCACTGTTGTTTCTTTTTTCTGACTAGACTACATACAAAGCTTCTGGAGAGAAGTTCATGCACACCTACCATCTGCCATCTGACTGCCCCGAGTTTCTCCAGGCTAAGTTTAATGCCCAGACTATTAGCGAGGTTAGAGCACAAATTATTTAACTGAATATGCAAGTTGAAGCAATAGCAATTTCCTGAGGTTCAAGGTGTATATGAGCATAGTTGTGCAAAAAGTTGTTGTAACACTTTGCTGTTTATTTGCAGAGTCATTACAGGCACAAGTGGGTGGAAGACATTGCCAAGGGATATGACATGAAGCCTGATGCTATTCCCATCCTGCATGCCAAGCACGGCAGGCATATTGCCAGCAATGTATGTAATAAATGCATGTAATAAATTTAACTAAATTTAACTGTAAAAAAGAAAGAATCAACACATCACTTTTTCTTTTTTTTTTCTTTAGGTCCAGTACAAAAAGGCTTATGAGAAGGCGAGAGGTCACCATGTTGGCTTCCGCAGCCTCCAGGACGATCCTCTGCTGGTTCACTACATGGAGGTGGCCAGAATGCAGAGTGACAAGAACTACAAGAAGGACTACCACAAGGCTAAGCTGAAGTATCATACCCCAGTGGACATGCTCAGTGTGGCTCATGCCAAGCAGGCTTCTGCTGTTCAGACAATGGCTGGATACAAGAAGATCCCTCACAGCTACTTGCTTCTCCCTGACAACATGCACCTGCGGCTGTGTCGAACCATGAACCTCCAGTCAAGTGATGTAAGTAGCAAAGATAGTCATATGTATGCCATTTTAAAAAAATAATAAAAACCAGATTTGAACTACAAAAGATCATTTATCTTTACTTTGGAACTAATTTGCGTCATGACTTTTTTTCCCAGAATGATTACAAATCTGACTGGAATAGCTTTGTCAAAGGCATTGGATGGGTCCCTATTGGCTCGCTTGCTGTTGAAACTGCCAAGGTTGGCGGTCAGATTCAGAGTGAAAATAAGTACCGCACTCATCCATCAAATTTCAAGTTTAGCAAACTGATGGACTCCATGGACTTGGCTTTGGCTAGTGCCAACAACCAGATCATGAACAAGGTGCAGTATTTTCAGATGTGTTGTATAGGGTCTCAAAATAGAGATAGTCTTGTTTGTGATAAAAATTGTGATTGACCCCTTTCACTGATTTCTTGACCTACAGAAAGCATACACCGCAGCCTGGGAGAAGGACAAAGTGACCACCCATGTCATGCCAGACGCTCCTGAGATTCTGCTGGCGAAGGCTAATGCTCTGAACATGAGCAATGTAAGGCATTACAAATTATATTTATTATTATTTATTCAATTATTTATATGATTTAACATCTATATCTTATCTAACCATTATGCTGTAAGCCATGGCTATATAATATATGTATGATCCTTAACTGTAGCGTGACCTTTCTGTCATTGTATATGTTTTCACAGAAACTTTACAAAGCTGGTGTTGTGGAGATGGCTAATAAAGGCTACAACCTCAAAGCAGATGCTATCCCCATTCTGGCTGCCAAGGCTGGCACCACCATTGCCAGCAACGTAAGTAGACAATAAAGCAAATCTAGCAAGTTAAGGAGTTTATTTCCTACAGCCCATTACAGATGCTGACCAAGTGCACATTTATTGTTACAGTACAAGTACAAATTGGCTTATGAGAAGGCGAGAGGCCACCATGTTGGCTTCCGCAGCCTCCAGGATGATCCTCTGCTGGTTCACTACATGCAAGTGGCAAAGATGCAGAGTGACAAGAACTACAAGAAGGACTACCACAAGGCCAAGCTGAAGTATCACACCCCAGTGGACATGCTCAGTGTGGTCCATGCCAAGCAGGCTTCTGCTGCTCAGACTATGGCTGGATACAGACACATTCAGCACACTAATGCTCTCCTGCCTGATGCCATAAACCTGGAACTTGCTCGTAACATGCAGTTTATTGCCAGTGATGTATGTATAACAATTTGAATAGATAACAATTTTACACAGTTACTGCCCTTATTGTGCATAGCTGTGAAAAAACAATTGTGTATTCCCCTCAGAACCAGTACAAGAGTGAGTATGAGCACTACATCAAAGGAATAGGATGGGTCCCTATTGGATCACTTTCAGTTGAGACTGCTAAAGTTGGCGGTCAAATTCTTAGTGAAAAGAAATACCGCACTCATCCATCCAACCTCAAGTACAGCAAGCTGATGGACTCCATGGACTTGACTCTGGCTACTGCCAACAATCAGATCATGAACAAGGTGAAATCTTTTAACTTTAATTGGAGAACAAAGCCACACAATATTGTCAAAAACATTGTTCAGAACTGACACTAATATTTGATTTTTCTAATGATTTTTTCTTGCAGAAAGCATACACTGCTGCATGGGAAAAGGACAAACTGACTGTTCATATTATGCCAGATGCTCCTGAGATTCTCCTTGCAAAGGCTAATGCCCTCAATATGAGCAATGTAAGGGGAATCCGTCAAATTAATAAACCTGCTGAGTCTTGTTATTTATTAGGCTGTTAATAATGCAAATCACTTACCTTAGTCATATGTAATTTCAGAAACTTTACAAAGCTGGTGTTGTGGAGATGGCTAATAAAGGCTACAACCTCAAAGCAGATGCTATCCCCATTCTGGCTGCCAAGGCTGGCACCACCATTGCCAGCAACGTAAGTAGAAAATAAAGTAAATGTAGCAAGTCAAGGGGTTTATTTCCTACAGCCCATCACACATGCTGACCAAGTGTGTATTTATTATTACAGTACAAGTACAAATTGGCTTATGAGAAGGCGAGAGGTCACCATGTTGGCTTCCGCAGCCTCCAGGACGATCCTCTGCTGGTTCACTACATGGAGTTGGCAAAGATGCAGAGTGACAAGAACTACAAGAAGGACTACCACAAGGCCAAGCTGAAGTATCACTCCCCAGTGGACATGCTCAGTGTGGTCCATGCCAAGCAGGCTTCTGCTGCTCAGACTATGGCTGGATACAGACACATTCAGCACACTAATGCTCTCCTGCCTGATGCCATGAACCTGGAACTTGCTCGTAACATGCAGTTTATTGCCAGTGATGTATGTGTAAAAGTTTGAACAGATAACAATTTTACACAATTGCTACCACTGTGAAATAAACATTTGTGTATTCCCCGCAGAACCAGTACAAGAGTGAGTATGAGCACTACATCAAAGGAATAGGATGGGTCCCTATTGGATCGCTGGATGTTGAGAAAGTAAAATCAGCAGGGAAGGCCCTCAATGAGAAACTGTACCGTCAGCCTCCTACCAACTTCAAATTCACCAAAGATATGCACTCTATGGACTTGACACTGGCCACTACCAACAACCAGATTATGGATAAGGTACAGAAGAGAATCTGTCATGAACAGTGTTGGGGAGTAACCGAATACATGTACCGCCGTTACGTATTTAAAATACAAAATATGAGTAACTGTATTCTGTTACAGTTACCGTTTAAAAAGGTGGTATTCAGAATACAGTTACTTTGTTGAAATGAATGGATTACACGGCAGTCTTTTCCTGTTTCATAAGACTATGAATTCTATATTTCTGGTAATTCCACGCCGGTGGAAACCCAAACAAAACACGCATTAAGAGCCTCTAATGCCCGTGTCTCAATCTCGCGGCACATGTTACCATTTACTACGGTTCGGAGCCGCGGACCTGTTTTATATATGCGCGGAACAGTTTTCTATACAAGATCGCTGCAATAAGTGCAGCCTTACCTAATGTCCACCTACTGTTACTCATTTTATATCAAGATTTAAAAATCTAGTTGGTATTGGTATGGCGAGTAACCTTCAGTAATAGTAACACAGCAATAGTTCATTCATGTAGTTGTAAAAAGCATGATAATATATTAAGTAATCCAAAGTAATCAGAATACTTTACTCTCATTGAGTAACGTAACGGAATACGTTACAAAATACATTTTGGGGCATGTAATCTGTAATCTGTAGTTACATTTTAAAAGTAACCTTCCCAACACTGGTCATGAATATAACTGAAAAGTACTTTCTCTTTACTTTATGTGAAGCCGATAATTACATTTTGCTTCTTTAGCAATCCTACATCAAAGCCTGGGAAAAAGACAAGACTTCAGTCCATGTCATGCCTGATGCAATGGACATTGTTCTGGCACGGGAAAACAGGAAGAACTACAGTGAGGTATCGTATAATATGCAGTTTCCTGTCTGTAATGATATGGATGACAGTTAGGGAAACAATTACACTAATACTATTAGCATGTCCATTTGAAGGTAGACATGGTTTCCTTGTTGACATTATTTCTTGCTATAGAAACTGTACAAGTTGGATCATGAACTATCCAAGAAGAAGGGCCATAATCTTCGTAGCGATGCCATTGCCGTCCAAGCTGCTAAAGCTTCCACTACAATTGCTAGTGATGTAAGTGTCAGTTTATATTCTCTTTGCTGTATTGCTTTATGTGAACATTTATTCTAATATGCTGTTTGGTGACTAAACGTCACACTATTGCTTTTTTAGTACAAGTACAAGACAGGATACCGTAAGCAAGTGGGTCACCACATCGGTGCTCGCAGCATCCAGGATGACCCTCTGCTCATGCTGGCTCTGAACTCAGCCAAGATTGCCAGTGATGCTCTGTACAAGAAGGACTTCAACAAGTCCAAGACCAAGTTCCACCTGCCAGTGGACATGATGGCCTTTGAACTGGCCAAGAAGAACCAGATTCAAGTCAACCATTTCAACTACATCACCCGACTGCACAACTGGACATGCCTGCCAGACTCCAATGATGTGGTCCAGGCCAGACATGCGTATAACATACAAAGTGATGTGAGTATATTTTAATAATTTATATTATGAAAATATTATTATATTGCAGGACTCGTGTTTTTTTTACTATATATCGTTTTTGTTGTCCACCAGATTCAATCATTGCAAATCATTCTTGGTTTTTGTTTTTTCTTCCAGGCTGTGTACAAGGAGGATCTGAAGATGCTGCAGGGTATTGGTTGGGTGCCAATAGGTTCATTAGATGTTGAGAAGGTGAAGAAAGCTGGTGAGATCCTGAGTGAGAGAAAGTATCGTCAGCAACCGAGCAACTACAAGTTTAAAATATCCATTGAAGACATGCCCATAGCACTGGCTAAGGCCAATGCTCAGGTTATGAATAAGGTATGAAATCCCATTTAAAACCTCCATCAGCCATACTGGATGTTGTATGTAAATTAAGTTATTGTAAAATTCACACAGAGGTCACAATGTAAGTACTTTTTGTCTTTTTTTTTTTTCATTTTTGTTACTGCAGAAAGCATACATTGAAGCCTGGGAGAACGAGAAGACAAAGATCCATCTCATGCCCGATGCTATGGATGTCCTTCTGGCTAAAGCAAACAACGTTAACTACAGTGTGGTATGTAGGCATTTGTGGTGTAGAAAGACTCACATCACTTATGAATTTTAAATGTATATAACTTCCATCTGTTGGATCATTGTGTTTCCTTACAGAAAAAGTACAAGCAGGCATATGAAGACTCCAAGAAGAAGGGCTATGATCTGCGCAATGATGCCATTTCCGTCATTGCGGCGAGAGCTTCCAGGGACATTGCCAGTGATGTGTGTCTTTAATCTGAATTATTTACATAAAAAAATATACTAATTGTATCATAATAATAGTGCAAATATATTAGTTTTGATATTGATTTATAGGGCTTATTAATGCATACATGAATTTTTTTAAATAATAAAACCCATTGTACAGCATGTATAAAACTGTTTAAAGGCAGTGATGATATAATTTTATTTTTCATCCAGTACAAGTACAAGACAGGATACCGTAAACAGGTCGGTCACCACATCGGTGCTCGCAGCATCCAGGACGACCCTCTGCTCATGCTGGCTCTGAACTCAGCCAAGATTGCCAGTGATGCTCTGTACAAGAAGGACTTCAACAAGTCCAAGACCAGGTTCCACCTGCCAGTGGACATGCTCAATCTGGAACTGGCCAAGAAATGCCAGATCCAAGTCAACGACTTCAACTACAGAACTCACCTGCACCAGTGGACGTGCCTGCCAGACTCCAATGATGTGGTCCAGGCCAGACATGCATATGACCTGCAGAGTGATGTGTGTATATATTTATAATTTATATATATATACAGTTTCTATATTCTATATTTCTACATATAGTTTTTTGTATATCTGCCAACTTTTGCCACAACACTTTCTTTCTTTTTTTCTAGGCTGTGTACAAGGAGGATCTG
Source organism: Aulonocara stuartgranti (assembly GCF_965226115.1). Taxonomy (NCBI): domain Eukaryota; kingdom Metazoa; phylum Chordata; class Actinopteri; order Cichliformes; family Cichlidae; genus Aulonocara; species Aulonocara stuartgranti. Next base: position 31,932,393 of record NC_138952.1, on the reverse strand, counting down.
AAGATTTTGCAGGGTATTGGTTGGGTGCCAATAGGTTCATTAGATGTTGAGAAGGTGAAGAAAGCTGGTGAGATCCTGAGTGAGAGAAAGTATCGTCAGCACCCGAGCAAATATGGTTTTAAAATATCCACTGAAGACATGCCCATAGCACTGGCTAAGGCCAATGCTCAGGTTATGAACAAGGTAAAAATTCAATAACACTCAAAATGCAGCAAAGTATAACTAATACAGAATGACTCTGGTGAAGTACTAATGCTGACATGGTAAAGAAATGATTCTGTGCACAGCTTCATGGTTGATAGTGTTTACATTTTTCCATGATTACAGAAAGCATACATTGAAGCCTGGGAGAACGTGAAGACAAAGATCCATGTCATGCCCGATGCTATGGATGTCCTTCTGGCTAAAGCAAACAATGTTAACTACAGTGTGGTATGTAGGAAATTAAAACGTTTTACTGTTTAAGCAATTTAAACATTTGTTTTGAATAATTAATTCAGATCATTGAATTTATTGCATTAATATCTTGATAAGATGTCAAGGCAGGTATTTAAGTATTCATGATTCTGAACACTATTATTTTTTGTTTTTATTACATGTTTAAAATCTGTTTTTTGTGATCATGAACAGAAAAAGTACAAGCAGGCATATGAAGATTCCAAGAAGAAGGGCTACGATATGCGAAATGACGCCATATCCATCATTGCAGCCAGAGCTTCCAGGGACATTGCCAGTGATGTAAGCTCACTGGATCTGAACAATGATAAACTTTTATATTTAAATATCAGACCCCGCTAACTCCAATCATTATTTTCACAGTACAAGTACAAGACAGGATACCGTAAACAGGTCGGTCACCACATCGGTGCTCGCAGCGTCCAGGACGACCCTCTGCTCATGCTGGCTCTGAACTCAGCCAAGATTGCCAGTGATGCTCTGTACAAGAAGGACTTCAACAAGTCCAAGACCAGGTTCCACCTGCCAGTGGACATGCTCAATCTGGAACTGGCCAAGAAATGCCAGATCCAAGTCAACGACTTCAACTACAGAACTCACCTGCACCAGTGGACGTGCCTGCCAGACTCCAATGATGTGGTCCAGGCCAGACATGCATATGACCTGCAGAGTGATGTGAGTCTTTGAATTTCAGTGGTGTAAAATAATCATGTTAATTAATAAATATATTTTCCAGTTTTAGAATATTTTTAATCATAATAAATCCTTTTTTCCTCAAGGCTGTGTACAAGGAGGATCTGAAGATTTTGCAGGGTATTGGTTGGGTGCCAATAGGTTCATTAGATGTTGAGAAGGTGAAGAAAGCTGGTGAGATCCTGAGTGAGAGAAAGTATCGTCAGCACCCGAGCAACTACAAGTTTAAAATATCCACTGAAGACATGCCCATAGTACTGGCTAAGGCCAATGCTCAGGTTATGAACAAGGTATGAAATCCCATTTGAAATCTACGTCAGCCATACTGGATGTTGTATTTAAATTAAGTTATTATAAAATGTATATATACATTTACAAGTAGTAATGTAAACAGTTGCTCATTATCTGTTTTTGTTACTGCAGAAAGCATACATTGAAGCTTGGGAGAACGAGAAGACAAAGATCCATCTCATGCCCGATGCTATGGATGTCCTTCTGGCCAAAGCAAACAACGTTAACTACAGTGTGGTATGTAGGCATTTGTGGTGTAGAAAGACTCACATCACTTATGAATTTTAAATGTATATAACTTCCATCTGTTGGATCATTGTGTTTCCTTACAGAAAAAGTACAAGCAGGCATATGAAGACTCCAAGAAGAAGGGCTATGATCTGCGCAATGATGCCATTTCCGTCATTGCGGCGAGAGCTTCCAGGGACATTGCCAGTGATGTGTGTCTTTAATCTGAATTATTTACATAAGAATAAATAATAGTGCGATATAGGTATAATAGATTTGATACGGCACTGTAAAGGGCTTGGTAATATGTAAATGTATAAGAAAATAATAATCAATAAAATTCATCATACACAATGTATAAAACTGTTCAAAGACATTGATGATAATATTTTATTTTTCATCCAGTACAAGTACAAGACAGGATACCGTAAGCAGGTCGGTCACCACATCGGTGCTCGCAGCATCCAGGACGACCCCCTCGTCATGCTGGCTCTGAACTCAGCCAAGATTGCCAGCGATGCTCTGTACAAGAAGGACTTCAACAAGTCCAAGACCAAGTTCCACCTGCCAGTGGACATGCTCAATCTGGAACTGGCCAAGAAATGCCAGATCCAAGTCAACGACTTCAACTACAGAACTCACCTGCACCAGTGGACGTGCCTGCCAGACTCCAATGATGTGGTCCAGGCCAGACATGCATATGACCTGCAGAGTGATGTAATAGTTGTTTTCATGATTCTTTTTATTGCTTTTTAATTCTGTGTTTGTGCTACTAAAAGTATATCACAAGGCTGTTCTGCCGTGTATGTCAGGCTGTCTACAAAGCTGACCTGAAGTGGCTCCAGGGCCTGGGTTGGGTCCCCATTGGCTCGCTTGATGTGGAGAAAGCTAAGAAGGCTGAAGAAGTTTTGAGTGAAAGGAAGTACCGCCAGCATCCCAGCAAAGTTCCATTTACCAGCCCAGTAGATGCCATGAATCTTGTGCTGGCAAAGAATAACGCCCTAACCATGAACAAGGTAGAATTCTTCATTAAAGACTTTCAAAGCCATTTCTATCTGGTTATCACTTTTGTCAGAATCATTAATTAACGCTGCATTATTTGTGTTTTTTCCAGCGCCTCTACACTGAAGCATGGGAGAAGGACAAGACCACGCTGCACATTAAACCTGACACTCCTGAGATCGTCCTCTCACAACAAAATGCAATAACCATGAGCAAAGTTAGTATCATTTCAGAGCATGATTTATTATGTCAACAAGAATACTTTCAAAATATTTTCAATATTTATAATAATTTCAAAAAAATGGAAAATACCTGTTAGGAGTTAAGTGTACTCATTAAGACATTAAGCTTCATTCAGAATGCTTTGGCTTGAGTTACTAGCACACTGATATTCTTACAGTAGACTTGGCGAATATGATCCCTTAAGCAAACCTTATCACTTTATAATTAGGTGCCAAAACTAGAACATTGAAAGTTAAAGTAAAGGTTGAAGTTTAGTTAAAAAAATGTGCATATGTCTTATTTTGCAGAAACTATACAGACAAGGATATGAAGAAACTATCAAGAAAGGCTATTTCCTCCCTGTGGATGCAATCTCTGTAAAGGCTGCTAAGGCCTCCAGGGAAATCATCAGTGACGTAAGTGGTCATACTGTACCAAGTGTCTGTTTACTGACACTTTAACATAATTTAAGCATTGTTCTACTTGTAACATAAATTTTTTTTCGGCTAATTTTATCCAGTACAAGTACAAGACAGGATACCGTAAGCAAGTTGGTCACCACATCGGTGCTCGCAGCATCCAGGACGACCCCCTCGTCATGCTGGCTCTGAACTCAGCCAAGATTGCCAGTGATGCTCTGTACAAGAAGGACTTCAACAAGTCCAAGACCAAGTTCAACCTGCCAGTGGACATGCTCAATCTGGAACTGGCCAAGAAATGCCAGATCCAAGTCAACGACTTCAACTACAGAACTCACCTGCACCAGTGGACGTGCCTGCCAGACTCCAATGATGTGGTTCAGGCCAGAAAGGCCTACGATCTCCAGAGTGACGTAAGTCCTTTTGCGGGATACTCAGTGAACCATGCTGCTGATTTTGTCACTATTCTTGTGTTCTGATGTTCGAATTCATGTATACTTTTCTAGGCTGTATACAAAGCTGACTTGGATGAGGTTGTTGGTGTTGGATGGATCCCCATTGGATCACTGGACGTGCTGAAGGCCAAGAACGCTGCAAAAATCCTCAGCGACCGCCTCTATAAGCAGAGACCTGACACACTGAAATATAAGACAGACATGACCTCCATGCCTTTAGTCTTAGCCAAAACAAATGCTGATATCATGAACAAGGTAAAGTGTATTATGTTTGTAATTCCATTGATTTGCCTTCTGTTAAGTCCTCTTGTTTGCACTTTCTGTTTCATTCTGTCTTTTGTGTTTCCCACCACAGAGAACCTACGTTGCTGCTTGGGATGCTGAAAAGATTAAGGTCCATGTGCCCCCTGACACCCCTGAGCTGTTGCTTGCCAAAGCTAATGCTTACAACATCAGCCAGGTACTTTTTGTCTGCACAAATGATTAGGACAATAAAATCCAAGTAGATAAAATTGATTTTTTTAGGGGTTTTTTTTCTTCATGTGCAGATAAAAATATTCTCCTATGTCTCAATTTGTATTTTTGCATTTGAAATGATTCAATGATTATTATCAAATATAAATATGTGATTCTTGAAAAGTTTATAAAAAAAAAACAAGAGTGGCATATTGAAGGGAATAGTAGTTTGTCCTCTGTGTACTTGCTAACATATGACTTGCTAAAATTAGCTTGAGAATTCCCAGATTAAATGTAACTATTTATTTTCTCTTTCCTTCAGAAAATATACAAGGAAGCCGTTGAGGATATTTTCAGAAAGGGCTATGACCTCAAGCCCGATGCTGTCTCTGTCGTTGCTGCCAAACATGGAAGAGAAATCATCAGCGATGTAGGTGACATTGTTTTTCCTTCTCTGTTATTGACTTTATTTGCTTAAATTTATTGTCTTAACTTTGATTTCCTTCCTGCTCGCCACACAGTATAAGTACAAGACGGGATACCGAAAACAGGTCGGTCACCACATTGGGGCTCTCAGTGTCCAGGACGACCCTCTAATCGTGTTGGCTTTGAATTCGGGCAAGATCGCCAGTGATGTTTTGTACAAGAAGGACTTCAACAAGTCCAAGACCAAGTTCCACCTGCCAGTGGACATGCTCAATCTGGAACTGGCCAAGAAATGCCAGATCCAAGTCAACGACTTCAACTACAGAACTCACCTGCACCAGTGGACGTGCCTGCCAGACTCCAATGATGTGGTTCAGGCCAGAAAGGCTTATGACCTGCAGAGTGATGTGAGCACTTATCACTTTTTGCTGAATATTAGCTCCAGTCTCTGTCTTCTGTGGCTTATCTGTAGCTGTGACCTGTGGTTCTTCTTCTCCTTCGGCTTGCAGGCTGTGTATAAGGCTGACATGGAATGGATCAAGGGAATGGGATGGGTGCCAATTGGTTCAATTGATGTGGAGAAAGCCAAGAAAGCGGCAGAGATTCTGAGTGAGAGAAAGTATCGTCAGCATCCCAGCAACTTCAAGTTCACTGCTAATACAGCTGACATGCCATATGCCCTTGCTCAGGCCAATGCCCAGGTTATGGACAAGGTACAGATAGCACATCTTATCCATTATTGTTCTGTGGGAGCCAGGTCTTTAAAAGTAGTGCATCAAAAGTATATGAGGTTCTTTTTGTGTCACACCAATGACACTAACTTTTTATTTTGTAGGGCTTTGAGTCATTTTATGTATACTGAGTATATTAATCTGCTTTTTACAGAAAGCCTACATTGCTGCCTGGGAGAATGATAAGACCAACATTCATGTAATGCCTGACACCCCAGAGATCATCTTGGCCCAGCAGAATAAACTCAACACCAGTCTGGTAATACAGTCTCTTCTTGCATAGGTTTTACAACATGTTAGCATGGTACAAATGATTATGTTTTCATAGGTACTGCTCTTTGTATTACAGTGTATAGAACATGAGACCCTAAAAGCATTATTCTTTTATCTCCAGAAATTTTATCGTGAAGGCTATATGGAAATGATCAACAAAGGCTACTACCTTCCCAAGGATGCAATCTCTGTTATATCAGCCAAGGCTTCCAGAAACATCATCAGTGATGTAAGTTTATGTTTCCCACTTGCTCCAGTTTGTCTTTTTGTTGCTTCACCACAGTAAATGTAGGGTTATTTTTGAATTTATTTTGAAACTGATGCATTATTTCTATCCATATTTCCAGTACAAATACAAGGCTGGTTTCCGCAAGCAGTGTGGCCATCACATCGGTGCTCTCAGTGTGAAAGATGATCCACTAATTATGCTGGCCGCTAATGCAGGGAAGATTGCCAGCGACAATGTCTATAAGAAAGACTTTAACAAGACCAAGACCAAGTTCCACCTCCCAGTAGATATGCTGACAATTGAACTGGCCAAGAAATGCCAGATCCAAGTCAACGACTTCAACTACAGAACTTACCTGCACCAGTGGACGTGCCTGCCAGACTCCAATGATGTGGTTCAGGCCAGAAAAGTCTATGATTTGCAGAGTGATGTAAGTACATGCTATTGTTGTAGAAAGCACTTTTTGGATTTTAATCGATTGTTCAATTATTTTCAGAACATTTAAGCCTCTATCTGTCTCTAACTGATTAAATAGACCTTTTTACATCCATTTTGAGTCATCCCACAGTTTGTCAAATTCAAACCATACATGAACAAATTCTGTATTTAATTAGGTTCAAACTGATTTTTGTGTTTGTAGGCTGTGTACAAAGCTGATCTGGAGTGGCTCAGGGGATGCGGCTGGTCACCTCAGGACTGTATAGATGTCGTCAAAGTGAAGCATGCCCAGACTGTCCTCAATGAAAGGCTCTACCGCCAACACCCAAGTACGGTCAAGTTCACCAGTGTCGTTGACCTCCCAGCTATTGTCTTGTCCAAGCAAAATGCTGAAAACCTCAGTGATGTGAGTAACATCTTTCTGTAGTTTCTTGGATTTTTTTTTAAATTGTGAAACCCAAATATTTGATAAAAATATCTATTCAAGTGGATAAGATGAAGCAGTTAATGTTTTTTTTTTTTTTTTTATCTCTGACAGAGGAAATATAGGGAAGTCTGGGATAAAGACAAGCTCACCATTCATGTGCCACCCGACACCCCCACCTTTGAACTCGCCAAGGCCAACGCTGTTAATATCAGCAATGTACGTTTGTGTTTACTTTACCAGTGTTTACTTTTTAACTTGTCTGTGCAGACGCACAATTTTTGTTGATTTATTTGTTGATTTTTTTAAAACTTTATTTCTTGTTCTGTGCAGAAATTGTACACAAAGGCATGGGATGACCAGAAAGCAGGAGCCTACCATATCAAGGAGGATGCTATCTCTGTGCTAAAGGCTAAAGCTTCCAGAGATATTATCAGTGATGTAAGTTAAAAAAACAAAACAAAATTAACATTAAGAAATGATCTACTTGCTGACTACGTCTAGTCCTACTTGCATTAACCTTTAATTTCTGCTCCCTTTAGTACAAGTACAAGACGGGATACCGAAAACAGGTCGGTCACCACATTGGGGCTCTCAGTGTCCAGGACGACCCTCTAATCGTGCTGGCTCTGAACTCAGGCAAGATCGCCAGTGATGTTCTGTACAAGAAGGACTTCAACAAGTCCAAGACCAAGTTCCACCTGCCAGTGGACATGCTCAATCTGGAACTGGCCAAGAAATGCCAGATCCAAGTCAACGACTTCAACTACAGAACTCACCTGCACCAGTGGACGTGCCTGCCAGACTCCAATGATGTGGTTCAGGCCAGAAAGGCCTACGATCTCCAGAGTGATGTAAGTTTATAGTTGCACATGTGGGTAGTATTCTACCAATCAATAGTGTCAGTGTAGTCAGAAAGTAGAGAACAGATCATAAACATTTATTAAATGTAAATCCTTTTACTCGTTTTACTCATTCGGCAGCCAAATACACTTTTTACTGTTTTTACAGTGGATAAAATACATTACAGTTTTTCCTCTAATACTATTGTTTTCACTCTTCAGTCCAGTTCATCCAGTAACAATGTTTCAACTTTTGTCCTATAGTGTACAGTTGCATAAATTATCTGCCTGCTTTCTTTTCTCAGGCTGTTTACAAAGCTGATATGGAGTGGATACGTGGATGTGGATGGATGCCACATGAGTCCGTAGAGGTGTTGAAGGTGAAGCATGCGCAGAAGATCCTGGCTGATGTAAGTTTGTACCTCACTAAGACTTAAAAACAAATAAAAAGTATGTGTATGCACACTGAATAGTTTCTTCCATTTCTTTCTTGTATAGAGAGGCTATCGGATCAAGTTGGATACACAGCAATTCATGGTTCCAGCTGACAGAATTGACTTAGTCCGTGCCAGGAATGCTGCTGAAGTCCTGAATGAGGTGGGGATGATTGCCTGTCATCAAAATGCTGCTTGGTTTTGACTTTTTGTTCTTAATGTGAACCGTGTGGCAAAATAGTGCTAGTGGCAAATTCCAGGTAGCTGAATTTTGATCTCCCACGTTGCTCAGGCTAAATATCGTGAGGCCTGGCACCAGGACAAGACCAAGTACTCATTGGTGGACACACCATCTCTTGCCACAGCCAGAGAAGTGGCGAAGAATGTTCACCCGGTAAGACTGATGGCATATATGATGCATTTTCTGCATATTTTAACTCAGCAAATTTCAGCCTTGTGCAGTTCCTGCTTTATTATTAGCAAAATAAGTGATACATTATCTTTTGTAGAAACTGTACACCAAAGAATGGGATAAGGTCAAAGCTACAGGATACTTCATGCCTCCAGATGCTGTACCAATCAAGCAGTGCATCCAGACAACTAAAGTGCAAAGCAAAGTAAGTAGTAGGATAAAATTTAATCAGGTTTGATTTAACTGACAACTTAATAATGTGGTAAAAATAAGTTCTTTCTTTTTTTTTTTTTGCCTGTCTTGTAGCATAAATACCTGGAGGGATACCGTAAGCAGGTCGGTCACCACATTGGTGCTCTCAGCGTCCAAGACGACCCTCTGCTCATGCTGGCTCTGAACTCAGCCAAGATCGCCAGCGATGCTCTGTACAAGAAGGACTTCAACAAGTCCAAGACCAAGTTCAACCTGCCAGTGGACATGCTGCAGTTTGAACTGGCTAAGAAATGCCAGATCCAAGTCAACGACGACAACTACAGAACTCGCCTGCACCAGTGGACGTGCATGCCAGACTCCAACGATGTTATCCAGGCTCGCAAAGCCTATGATCTGCAAAGCGATGTAAAGCACATTTGTAACTATTAATCATATTGACATAATAATCTGACAGAAACGTCTGTCTTGACTTCCTAACATGCATCTTGCTTTCGATCTCTAGCACGTCTATAAGTCAGATCTGGAATGGCTCCGAGGCTGTGGCTGGGTAGCAGCTGACTCTGTTGAACATGTGAAGGTCAAGAAGGCCCAGGAGATTCTCAATGATGTATGTTTACTGCATTACATGACATTCAGCCTCTTTTTCAGTTGGTTTTTTTAATCACATGTTGTGTCATTGTGTCTTGCCTCACTGCTCTGTTTTATTTACAGAGACTTTACAAGAAGACTGCCCAAGAAGGTTTTGGAAGATTCACCCTGGTTGTGGACCGGCCAGAGATAGTTTTGGCAAAGATTAATGCTGCCAACCTGAGTGATGTATGCAAAATCTAATATTTAAAATGACTCTCGATCGGAAAACCGGTGAGCAATGATCTGAAAAAAAGTTATTTTTTCTCTAATAGTTGAAGTACAAAGAGACTTTCAATGCAGAAAAGGGTCATTATATTGGCTCAGATGATACTCCTCAACTGGCCCATAGCAGGGAGGTGGCTAAGATCATCAGTGAGGTAACGTAAAAATAATAATCAAATCCTTTCTAGATTTCTAATTTATTTATTGTAAGTTCTGTGTTATATACATGTATTGTGCCAGGCTTTTCTTAAACTTTGCACATACCTTTTGTGGTTTTAGAAACTCTACAAATCAAACTGGGACGAGTCGAAGGCTTCAAGCTACCAGCTGAACCATGAATACATCCCACTGGTCATCTCCAAGAAGAGCAGGGACATTGCTAGTGATGTGAGTGTCTTATATTTCTTTAGAACTGTGATAAAATTAAATCTAATAACATGATATATTTTATTCTTGCACTACTGCAATTTTTATCATTCTAAACACCATTAGGTCAAGTACAAGGATACCCACGAAAAGGCCAAAGGTCACTACATGGCTGGAACCCTGGTGGACTTCCCTGAAGTGATGCGCTGTGGAGACCAGGAAAAGAACAAGGCACTGGTGAGATACTACAAAATATAGTACAGTATAAAAAACTACACCACTACACAATGCACTGAGAAATAAGAAACCATTAGTAACAACAGGCACTCAAAGAGGCAGCTCACTCTCTGGACAGTATTTACTGTTAAGGAAACAATGTTGTGTTTTGTATCTAATAATTTGGTTTTCTTTGTTGTTTTTAAATATACTATGAGAACTTTGTAGTGCAGTAAAATACAAATAAAGGGAGCATGACAGATGTTGATGTTTTGACTGTATAAACATTATGTAGGAACAATATGAAGTTATTATATAATACTATGATACTCATAGTACTATATAATACATATTATATCATTAAAAGATATAACACATTTTGGGGCCCACCTGCAAGAAAGGCAGATGTGAAATGTAAAAGTGAGGTCAGAGCTCAAATGTGACGTGATAACTGGATACAAATTTTAATGTAATATTCAGAATCCAGATACAACAGTATAATTTCCTAAATGTTGACAATACAAACAAAGGCAGCAGAATTTTTATGCAAAGTTTTAAAATAAAAGAGCTTCTACAAAAATACATGAAAACTTGATGATTTTTAAGTTGTTTTTTCTCTTGTTATTTCAATTATATTTGCATGTCCGAAATAAAATTCTATCTATCTATCTATCTATCTATCTATCTATCTATCTGTCAGTCAGTCAGTCAGTCAGTCAGTCAGTCAGTCAGTCACAAGTTGTGCTATATGTCTGAAACATAACCTCCTCAGCAGAGGTAATAAAACACATTAGACAGAAGGATAGCAGCAAGACTGAAAGGGAAGGTTTACAAGACAGCAGTGAGGCCTGCTGTGATGTAGGATTTGGAGAATGGTGACGCTGATGGATAGATGGAAAAAAAATGAGTATATTAGAAGAACAGCTCTAGTCGAGTAGTTTGGTGTCGAATTAGAGAGGCAAGGCTGAGATGGTTTGGCTACGTGCCGATAAGGGACAGTACATATGATGGAGCTGCCGAGCAGGAGGAAAAGAGGAAGACCTCAGAGGAGGTTCATGTTGTAGTGAGGGAGGACATGCAGTAAGTCGGTGTGACAGAGGAGGATACTGGGGACAAGGTAAGATGGAGTCAGATGATCCGCTGTGACGATACCTAAAGGGAGTAGCTGAAAGAAAAACATGGTGATTAATAAAATATGTTAGATGCCACTATATGTGTATTACAAGTATATAGAATCAATAAGTCTCAATGTATTAATTTTATTTTTGAGATCATAGACTGCATATAAGAATAGAGAAGGGGGCGGTTGTGTAAATTGGTAATTAATTATTATTGTTTCTAACTCATCCTAAGGTCAATAGATATGTATTCTGACCGTTTATTTGTTTATCAAAGTGTTTTAGTTACCCTTGTGGATTGAACTTATTTTTTAATACGTGTAAACTTTATTTCAAATTAATCTCTTTTGCATCGCTAATCAGTAAGTTTCTATCGTGTGTGTCTAAACAGAGGGTCTACCAGAAGGACTACAATCAAACCAAAACCAAAATCCACATCCCATCCGACATCATCGCTAACCAGGTAGCTAAGCGGTGCCAGGACATGCTGAGTGATGTTCTTTACCGCACCTACCTGCACCAGTGGACTTGCCACCCTGAACAGGAGGACGCCATCCGTGCCCGCAAGACCAACGAAATCCTCAGTGATGTAGGTCCTTCTTCTGTGCACGTCTGCCGCCTGGTTGTGCCTGATTGTTGTGCGAGATCCCGTACAAACTTGTATTACATGAAGTATTACATGAAGCATTATCTAGACATTATACAAAATCGTTTATCTTTGTATTTATATAAACGCCAGAAATGTTATTACACGTCCCACATTAATAGATGTTTCTATCTGCAAGCAAATATATAATGTTGTCCGGGTTTATTGTCATTTGATAGGTGTTCTATAAGGATGACCTGAACTGGATGAAGGGTATTGGTTGCTACGTTTGGGACACACCAGAGATTCTTCGTGCCAAGAAGTCCTATGACCTGCAAAGTGATGTGAGTAAAAACATGTGATTCCTGAATTGTGTGTGTGTTTATGGGGATTTGGATTTTTTCTATTTGTGTTTGATAATGTACTTATATAATATGCTCCCGTATAGCTTAAATACAGAGAGAACGCCAAGAAGGAGTTCAACAATTACTCCATTGTGACAGACACCCCGTCTTATGTGACTGCTGTCCTGGGCCACACCTGGGCCAGTGAGGTGAGTGAGCTGCACTTTTAAAAACTACAAAATTAGTGTTTCAGTTTTGAACTCATACTGAGTGGATTAATGAAACATTCATCACTGACAGCTCAACTACAGAGAGGCTTATCAAAAGGAGAAGCACATCTACACCACGGTTCTGGATACCCACGATTACGTCAGATGCCAAAACTTCAAATACATTTTCAGCAACGTAAGTGGAGATCCAGTAAAAATGTCTGTCCTCCTGTCACTGATAAGAAGTGATAGATATCTGTAAATGACATGTTTATGGTGACGTTCTGGCTTTTTCTATCAACAGAAAAACTACACTTCTACCTGGGACAAAATCAAAGCGAAGAGTTACCAGATTCCACATGACGCAAACGCCTTGCAGCACGCTAAACAGCAGAAGATTATTCTCAGCAATGTACGTTTCAATTTTTATTTCATATTATTGTTATGATGATGTTCAATTTCTGATCTTTACAAGGCAATATGAATCCTCTCTCCCGTTCAGGTGAAGTACAAGGAGGACTACGAGAAGTTCAAATCTCTCTACAGCCTGCCCAAGTCACTGGAGGACGATCCTGGAACTGCTCGTTGCGTCAAAGCTGGAAAACTCGTCCTAGATGTAAGCTCCATTTGTTTTGCCCTTACACCTTCCACATATTGACATTTCTCTTGATGAGCAATAGAGCGGCTGTGTTGTTTGATTAGCTCTATATTACAAAAACATGCATCCCTGTGTAGATTTTATTGTGCATATGACAACTGAAAGAACCATCTGTTTTTCCATCATTGCAGCGTCTGTACAAGGAGAACTATGAGAAAACCAAGGCCAAGAACCACATCCCCCCAGACATGTTGGATATCCTGTCTGCCCGTAGTACCCAGAATGCCGTCAGCGAGATCAACTACCGCAAGTATCTGCACCAGTGGATTTGCATGCCTGACATGCAGGTGTACGTGCAGGCACGCAAAGTCAATGAACAGCTCAGCGACGTAAGTAGCAGTCCTCAGCTTTGATATTCTGTGCTTGTTATTGCTTATTTTGTCAGCTCTATCATTCTCTGTGCTATGATCCTATATGTTTACATTTTATATTTTTTCTTATTTTATTTGTTTTTGTTTTTCATTTTTGTGAGAATATTGAAAATCAGTTAAACCACACTGAGTTTTTTTCTATTCCTTTTTTGTTTATTTCTTAAAAAATATGAAAGGTCAGGATGTTTTGTTGCCTTATTGTATGTAAAAGAAATCAAATAGCTACATTCTTGAATCCTATGCACTGAAACTAATTTCAGCCACAACATTTTACCTCTCCCCAGATCTTCTACAAGGATGATCTGAACTGGCTCAAAGGTATTGGTTGCTATGCCTGGGACACGCCAGAGATCCTCCGTGTCAAGAACGCTGATAATCTTCAGAGTGAGGTTAGCCCAAGCAACACACTCATTCTCCATCCTCTTCATTGTTTTACGTTTCTAACTTTAGTTCATCTCCTTTATAAGGATTTTGTCCTAACAAATGATTGCTATGCTTCATTTTTGATTCTAGAACAAGTACAGAGCCAAAGGCAAAGATGCTTTCAAAGAATATTCAGTGGTGACGGAGACTCCAGTGTACGAGACCGCCAAGCAGAACGCTCAGAACCTGAGTGACGTAAGGGATTTTATTGTCTTAGATTCATGCTAGCTCAGTAGTTTGTTAACACTCTCTTTGTACATTACAAACGAAAAGAAGTAAGATCGCAAATCTCATCTTTTTTTTCCATTTGTTTTCCCAGCTGCACTACCGCTATGATTACAACGCCAATATCAAGGGCACCAACACCGCTCCTGCTGTTACCATTGAAACAGAAAGAGCCCGTCTGGCCAACTACATCCAGAGTGATGTAAGATAACGTTCCTTCATATTCAGTGTGATTGTTTAACAATTATTATCATATATTGTATAGCATCAATATTTAAAATTTTTAACAACATCTCTCATCATGTGTGTTGACTTCTCTTAGAACTGGTACAAAGAAGCTAACAAGAGCTTCATGCCAACCGGTTATTCACTGCCTCATGACACCCCCCTCATCAAGCAGGTCAAGTTGAACACTGTTGTCTCCAGCAATGTAAGTCAAACACACGCTTGGGCAGATCAGAACTTTTTTATTTTTACGGTAATTTGATGTCTCTGAATGACACACTTTTGTTTTTATCCTTGCAGGTGAAATACAAGGAGGCCTATGAGATGGTGAAGGCTAAAGGCTACACTCTTCACCCAGAGGGTGTCAACTTTGTCACTGCAAGGAAGGCTAACAAGATCATCAATGAAGTAAGATGACACACAGCTGTTATACTTAAGCCAGACCCACTGTTGTAGATTAATGTTTCATTTCCTTGTGATGGATGTTAAATGCTGCATAAAACAGTGCTGTGCATGTGTTTCTTGCTCCTCCAGCGTCTGTATCGTGAGACTTACCACAAGCAAAAGGACAAGATCCACACAACCTATGACACTCCTGATATTAAACAAGTCAAGATGAACCAGGAGCACCTCAGTGACGTACGGGCACCCACAGATTACAACATTCATGTCCTTTTTTTTAAAAATTCATGCTGTAAGATGGACTTTTTTTGTTCCCTTCTTACCCTAGTTGTGCTACAAAGAGAAATACTACAACAGCAGAGGCCAGCTGATATCGTTGCCCATAACGCCTGAGCTCATGCACTACCACCACGTCAATGAGATCACCAGCGACGTATGTAAAGAATAAAATTAAAACAAAACCTCTACAAGGTGGAGTTTGAAGATGTTTTTTAAAATAATTTTTTAAATTGTTTTGTGTTTTTAGCTGAAATACAAAGAGGACCTGATGTGGCTGAGAGGCATTGGCTGCTTCTTGTATAACACCCCAGAGATGGTCCGTGTCCGCGACGTCACCAAATTCAGGGTACGTCTTTTTGGATAGAATGGATTCCTATTTTTCCTTTCCAATGCATATTCAGGCATCTGCATCATTCATATAAACTATTTTTTCTCTCTTATAGGTGAGCTATCCAGTGGAGGCTAAGAAGAACCTTGCTAAATTCTCTGTGGTCCTGGACACGCCTGAGTATAAGCGTGTGACTGAGCTGAAGACGCACATGAGCAACGTGAGTTGGTTTCCTAAATGTGCTTCATCGTATTATAGCTTCATGTGATCTGCTTTCCAAACAAAAATGAGCTTGCAGTATATTCTAAAAAACAAAAGCCACACGTTTTGACATTCGCTCTGTTTCTTTCCAGCTGATCTACAAAGCTCAGAGCAAGGAGGACATGGCCAAAGTCACCACAACTGCAGACTCTGTGGACATTCGGAGAGTCAAGTGGGCCCAGCAGCTGGTTAACCAGGCAAGCTCAAATAAACAGCATGAATAACTGAATCTATTATATGTATGTGTGTGTCTTTCCTGATAATCTAATCAATATTTTTTCCCTTCTGCTACAGTACCAGTACGTAGATCTGGCTGCCAAACAAAGAGCTCATTTCACTCCAGAAATCAATACTCCAAATATGGGCCATGCTAGAAAAATGAAAGTGTTCTACAGTGATGTAAGTCTGATCCTTCGTTCTCATTTAATGCCGCTGTCACTGAAACCTCAACCTAAAATTGTTTGTATTTTATTTTGTTTACACTATTTACTGTAGCTGCTTTCTATATACTCTTATACTTTGCCAAAATAATTGAAATTACAGCAATTGCAGTCTCCTCTGAAGCCAATTTCTAAGGTGTTGTCTCAATCGTTTCTTCCCTTAGAACAAATACAAAGAACAGTATGAGAAGATGAAACACCGGTACACTGCCATTGCTGACACACCTCTCCTGATCCGTGCCAAGAAGTCCTACCTGCAGTCCAGTGATGTGAGTTTGCTCATTTAGGAAACTTGTGATTTAGTTTGAAACTGTTATGCATTCAGGAATTATAGGAGTCAGACTGTTTGTTAATAATTTTTCCACTGAAAACGGTCAAATTTAAGAGATTTCATTAACTAATAGTGAATTTTATCCCATGTCAAAATATAAATATTCTTTATCTGTTTATCTGATTTTACCCTTTTACCACAAATACTGTACAAGTCAGTGTGAAATTGTAGATGCTATAAATCACATTATGTGTGTTTGATGAATGTATATGACACGTTTTCTCCTTCGTTTCTTCAGCTGCGCTACAAAGAAACCTTTGAGCTTTCCAAGGGACACTACCACACAGT
Organism: Aulonocara stuartgranti; assembly: GCF_965226115.1. Lineage (NCBI taxonomy): Eukaryota > Metazoa > Chordata > Actinopteri > Cichliformes > Cichlidae > Aulonocara > Aulonocara stuartgranti. The sequence continues at coordinate 31,915,827 of NC_138952.1, read as the reverse complement.
CAAGGATGCTCTGGACATCACTTACCATCGCAGGGTCACTGATGACATTAGCGAGGTCGGCAGTTGAAATGATCTGGCTCATTGTTAACTATAAATGTCTTTATAAATGTACATGTTTTGAGCTTTTGCATCTCCATCTACTGTTTTTTTCCTCTCTTATCAGGTTAAATACAGAGAGAAGTATATTAGCTCTCTGGGGACCTGGAAGTCCATCCCCGATCGTCCCGAACTCTTCTTCAGCAAGATTGTCAGCGGTAACGTTAGTGACGTGAGTACTCGTGACTTTATTCACCGTGTGGTAAAATGTTTACAGTTCATTAAAGAGTATTCAGTACAATGAGCACTGAGACACTACACAACATTTCAATTTAATTTAATCTCATTTTATGTGTTTTTTTTAGGTCAAGTATAAGGAGGACCTGGATTGGCTGAAGGGTATTGGCTGCTTTGTATGGGACACACCTGAGCTGGTGCAGGCTGAGAGGAACAAGACGCTCTACAGTGAGGTAAAGCATCAGTGACATTAAGCTTCATTTTTATTTATATGGCACCTGTTTATGATTTGCAGTATCGAGGTATAGTTTCTGTATTTTCTTAATAAAAGTTGTATTGTTTGTCTGCAGAGACTGTACAAAGCCTCCTTTGAGAAGAACAGAGGCAACTTCAAGTATACCAGCGACACTCCATTCTTCCAAGCCGTCAAGCAAGCCTCCGTTCTCATAAACGATGTGAGTCCCGTCATTCTTTAACCTCCAGCAATAAATAAAAATTGGATTTAGTTTGTTAACGCATTTGTAAATCAAATGAAACAGTTAACCACATTTCTATTTTTCTGTGCTTCTCTATTGGACTCTCAGCGTGGAGGTAAAAAAAAAACAGGAATTCACTGTAGTATTTTATAATTGCCTACACTGTTTATCACTGACTGTTTTTGTGTTTACCCTTAAAGTCAAGTGTTTAAAATGTTTCCCTTTGTTCTTTACATCAGTCAGTTTTTACCTTCCTTAAATTCTTAAAATGTTTCATCCACATGACGCGAGATGAAACATTTTGTTCTCTGGGGACTCCTTTTTAACTACCTTCTGACACTTTGAGCAGAGGGCTTACAGAGCAGACTATGAGAAGACCAAGGATAAGTTCACCATAACTACAGATGATCCTAGATATCAACTGGCCAGGGAGAACAGGAAGATGAGCCAGGTAAACGCCCTGGTCACGTTGTACCACCGGCCTGCCACCTCCGGTCTGGTCCCCGAAGAGCCCTGACACCGGTGCATGAGGTTGTCAGCAGGACTGCTGATGGTGGACATCGCATGGCATTTATAGAGCTCCCAACTCAAAAAAAATTCTTTCCCTTTTGTATCAGTTTCTTCATTTTGTCCCACACAGGTTGCTGTTGAACTGCCACTCAAACAGCAGCTGGAATGCTGAGTGTTATGCAGTGTTGTCCTTCATCTGCTCCATCAGAAATGACAGTTTAATCACTAGCACAGTAACAATTCAATCCACTGAGCCGATCGTCTCACACTCGCTGTAGATGATCATCCCTGTCACTCTGAGGGCACAGATAAGGACAGACAGCACCATCGTCACACTTGGATCCGGAGTTCTTCTCCAGTCCTCCCCCATGTTACTGCTGTTTTCCTTTTGTGTCCTCAACTATGGCATGCTGTGTGTGTGTGTGTGTGTGTGTATGTCATTGTGTATGTGGACAGAAAATGTATAAATCCAGAGCAAAGGATCTACTAAAGGGTGGCTGCAATGAGCTACTCCGCCCTGACATCCTCACAGCCCTTTACCAGACCACTATGGGCAGTAAGGTAAACAAAGAGAGAAGGGAAGCATGATAACTTTGATCTCTGTCCACAAACAGGCACAAAATAGACCATGTGTTATATATCATAAGACTCAAGTCATAGATGGAGGTGACTTTGTTCCTCCCTGCTGTTTGTGGACAAGGTCTTATCACATAAAATCCCCATCCTGCAGAAAATCTTTCCATCCAGTCATTCCATTTAAAAGTGGCTTTAACTCCCACATAGTCCATCCTTCTTCCATGCTCTAATCCCTCCATCGCTCATTTGCTTTTCTTCATGGGCAATTCATTACCGAAGCTTTAACACTGTTTGCCCAACTGCCTTTGAGCAATTTGGTATCTAAAGTCAGAAATGCAGTAAAATTTAGTACATTATAGCTTCTCCTGGAATTTGTTAGTTTTGACCAAAATAGCAATCACAGAGTCTTCTCTTATGTTAAACTATATATATATAAATCAAATATATATCTATATATATATCTATATATATATATATATATATATATATACATATATATATATATATATATATACATACATACATACAACATCTTAAACCATGTGGGCACTGCAGACTTTCATGATGGTGGTAAGGCATTTAACTGTCTTTATTGTCACATGAATAATGCATCCCTCTGTGCACGTGCACGTCTCTCATCGAGCATGCCTATAAGCTTTTCCATTGCTTTGTTTCACTCAGTCGATGTTGCATATTGATTTAATTATAACTACATGCTAGCCAACTTGCTCCGATAGTGTTTAAAAGCTATCCAAGAAAAAAAAAAGTAATTAATTTTTCCTTAAAATTAGCTATAATATGCTATAACGCTAGCGATGTTTTAAAATTAGCGCTATCATCTCAACTGACTCTTAAGAAGCTGAAATAGGACTTTTTTTAAAATCTGCAGTAGGGTTGTATATGTATAGTGTCTGCAAGACTTTTTCGATGTTTTCTTGGACAGTTTTTCTACCACTTTAGAAGTTGCTTGTTATATTCATAAAGACAACAACAACAAAAAAATTCATAAAGACAAGCAAATTAATACAGCAGCAATTTCATTGCATGATGCTAACTTTCTTTTGTTTTCACATTATCCTTGTTCTATCAGTGGAAGTATAGAGAGCAGTATGAACGTGCCAAGGACAAGTTCACCTCTGTTCTGGAGACTCCTGAGTATGAGGCCCACAAACGCAGCAAGAAGATCAGTGATGTAAGTGTTGGGTTTGCAAGGTTTTTATTATTATGTTTAGATTTTTACAAGAACTTGTGAAGAAGCAGTGGGTTTTTTTGTGTTTAAATTTCACCTGTTACTATCTACATCTGCTTAGATCATCTACAAGATGGAGTATAACAAGACCAAGGCAAAGGCTTACACCTTACCTTATGACACTCCACACCAACAACACATGAAGAAGGTCAAGGAGATCACCAGCAATGTAAGTCTGCACTGCACTTTTAAAATATTCTTTCATACACTGGCACAGGAAACCAAAATACAAAATGTACTTTTGTATATTTTATGTGTCTTGCAGCTGAAGTACAAAGAGGTGTATGAAAAGAGCAAGGCCCACATCAACATTGACCCCGAAGCTCACGAGATCCGTGCCGCTAAGGAGGCCTACAAGAACATCACCAATGTGAGCATCTCGAGTGCCAGAATTTTCAAATGACATTTTAAAACCCAAATTTGTGCTAACATCCAGTTTTTGATTCTGTTTTATTTTGCTATATTTCTAGCTTGACTACAAGAAGAAGTATGAAGCAACCAAGAACCAGTGGATCTGGACAGCGGACAGGCCCGACTTTGTCAATGCTGCCAAGAACTCCTTGCAGCAGAGCGATGTGAGTTGGGACCTCTTATTTTAATGTGTGTCATTTTAGCAACATGCAGCACTGTTGCTCTCTTTTTTTCACCGCCATATTTTACCAACAGGTTGAGTACAAGTACGACAAAGAGATCATGAAGGGCTGCGTGATACCTGTGGTCGATGACAAGTTAACCTTACTGTGCATGAAGAATGCTGAAATGGCCAGTGAGGTAAGTTTCCCCATTCTTTATTAGAGACACCATATTTAGTTAAAACTACTAAAGGCCAGATAGTGATGCTTAAGAATGTGATGTTTAATGTCCTAAACTGCTTCTTTTTTCTTTTGCCCATCCCAGGTGAAATATAAACAGAAGTATGAGAAGGAAAAGGGACACTACATGCCTGTCCTGGACACTCCTCAAATTCTCCATGCCAAGGCTGTGCGTGTTCTGGCCTCAGAGGTAAGAACTGTTCAGCAAAAAATTAACTGTACTATAGGGTATATATAGTATACCCTTAGGTAAAACTTATGAGTTTTTAAATGTTTTTATTCTTTATTTTATTGTTCATCAGAGCAAATACAAGGAGGCCAGTAAGAAGGAAATGCAGTCCGGCTCATTCACCACCCTGTCCGACACTCGTGATACTGCCCACAGCAGGACAGTCAACAAACTTGTCAGCGGGGTATGACTGTCTTACTATTACATGCGTTTCACAAAATGAGCTCAGCCAGCGTGTAACCCTGGACTGTTTGTTTGCAGCTGGGCTTGATGTGCTGTTCTATCTTTTTAGAAAGTGTACAAAGAAAAGTTTGAGAAGGAAAAGGGCAAGTCCATATATAACCACATGATTGTGCCGCCTGATGTTCAGCATGCCATGGACGTGGCCAAAAATCAGAGCAATGTGAGTCATTTCCACAAATGGGCTAAAACAGTTGGGGTAGTTGGACTTGGGGGTAATTTTTTCAGCTTTTCATAGTTGTCTGTGGATGTGGAAGTCAGGTTTACTATATTGCATTTCCAATTTTGTTCAACTGGACAGGTGGCCTACAAGAAAGATGCCAAAGCCAGCCTGCACTACACTACTGTAGTCGACCGTCCTGACATAAAGAAGGCTACCCAGGCTGCTAAACTCATCAGTCAGGTAACCATGAAGTACACTGATACTGACTCACCAGCTCAGTACATGTAAATGTGTTTAAAGGCTCAACTCAAGACAAAAGAAGAGAAAAAAGGAGCATCCCAATAGTACCCATCCCTGTACTGTAGTTTCTACATGATCAACTGACTCTTGTCGGGTCTTGTGCCCATCAGATTGGCTACCGTGAGAAAGCACGTGAAGAGGCCAGCCGTGGAGGCTCTCTAGCCCACCGCCCAGATATCGCTTTGGCAACTGAGGTGTCCAAGCTGACAAGCCAGGTACACTAAATGAATTTGCTCACCTGTCTCATCCAGCCCTGGACAGTCGGGTTCCTTTGCCACTGGGTCGCAACGATTGTCATCTCATAGAAAAGGCTTCCCTTGTTTATTAATTTATTCATTTATTCATTCATTTAATTATTTATTTAGGTGGCAGCCAGTTGGAAAGATCAGCTGCCTGGATTTTAACTGTCAGATCAGCTTCCACAAGCTAATATTAGCAGACTAGTAGTGCTGTGGTAGATGCTTGGCAGCAGTCGTGTTGGCCTAATGATACAACTAGCAGCTCTTCCACTGCGCTTCCTCTGCCATCCTGCATTATAATCCATGTTACTCCATGAAAGTAGATATAGATGTTTAACCATACCACTGTACATGTCCCACCACCATCCTTATACCTGTCCTCCTCTTCCTCCATCCTTCAATACTATAACTCTTCTTCTCAACCTTAATCTCTTTCCTCTTCTGTCTACTTCCATAACATCCTAGTCTGTGTGTTCTCATCCCTCCATCTCACTGCGCTTTGTAGGTGGAGGATAAGCCCTCCCTCCATGGAGCAGCTTCCTATGATACCCCCCTGATGCGCCACATTAAGAAAATGAGTGCGGTGACTAGTGATGTAAGGAGGTTTATGCCCTAAAACTGACGGACTGCTGCTGCTTGTCTGTCCTCTCTGTCTCTCTGTCCCCCTTCCTGCTGACCCACAGACTGGCTGAATACAGGGTTCACTGAGCCTTTAAGATAAACATCTGGAACTTTTGAGAAAATATTGATTCACAAATCAAATCTTACAAAGTTCCTATTTGATTTGCTCTTTCTTTTCTTTGCAGTGTCCACCCTCTGCTTTTTTTATATTTCCATTACAAGATGTGCCTCATTGCTAAGCATAGAGAACAGCGTTACTGCATTAGCTGCCTGGCGCTAATACTATGTGTTTATTTAAACTGTCTTTTCAGATTTTTCCCATTATTTCCCTTTAAGTCTCCATGTCTGTTTGTTTCTGAATGTGACAAAAGGCTTTTCTAAAAATGAACTTGAATTGTTCTTAAAAACATGTGTATGTCCAGTAGTTCACCGTGCTGTGCTCCATTTTCATCGCAATCCTAAGGGGTGGTGTAGGCCCTCCTAAAAGTTTGGAATACGGTTACAGTAGTGAAAAGTTAGCCACAATTCCTGTTAGATATACACATGTTTTTATAGCACACCTTTTCAAACGTGTTCCTGTGTTCTGCCTTCACTCTAAAGTGGTTTGACCTGTGGAGCCAAACCACACCTGACCTGCGTCCACAACCACACCGCCTTACCTTTTCCATATATATTTTATTATATATGAAGTTCATGTTTGTGTTTATGTGAATTACAGGATGCTTTATTTGCTTATGTTTACAGTACAAAGCATCTTGTCTGATCAGTTTGATCGACTTTAAGTTAATAAATGCATCAGAATCAGTTTTACATTTGCAACCAATCTATTACACACTTTTCATTACTGCTCAACATATTTATGAAAGAAAAAACAAATTAAATACTTAAAATGTGGCGCAGAGCCTGTGCAAAGCTTTTATAAAACTATCTGCGAGGAATCTGAGTCACTAATCAAATCCAAAAACTGTTGTCCTTCAGTTGTTTTTTACTATGATGGAGACGTCGGCTGATGTTGGTTTCCTCTCAGTCAATACATAAACTAACTTGTACACATATCCTACGCTAATGAACAGGTGAAGTACAAGGAGAAGTTTGATAAGGAGATGAAAGGAAAGAAACCTCAATATGACCTGAAGGAAAGTAAGATTTACAAGACTCTCAAGGAAGCCAGTGTGCTGGCCAGTGAGGTGGGTGCTCGCGTATCTTATCATCACTTCACACCGTTTTTATCATAGGCCAAAAAAATCATTCATTTTTTCCACAGTTGTTATACTTTTGTATAGTTTGTCTGATTGGTTTATCTATGGGAGTAAAGCAATATCTGATTTTGGCATCCTGGTGTTGTTACTAGAACAGAGACAAACTAAATGTATCCTAGTAATTCTTTACATTTCTGTGAAATTCACCATTTCAAACAAATATCGCCCATTATATATTACCATAGTGTCTAATTAATGTGACTGCTGTCAATATAACACACAGGTGAAGTACAAGGGTGACCTGAAGAAGATCCACAAACCTGTGACCGACATGGCCGAGTCCCTGTCCATGAAGCACATCACGAGCACCAGCAAGCTGTCCAGCGATGTAAGCTACCTGTGTGACTATTAACCTTTAACCCTCTCACATTCCCAAACAGGAAGCTGCAGCGAGCGAGTTTGGTTTCGTTGCACAGTGTGCTGAACTCTGTTTCCATCACCTCACAGTAACAATCGGCAAAATGTAGCAAACTGCTGACCATCTCATGGATTTATGCACTAAGCTCCATCATAAAAGACATCCATCATTCTCTGACCTCATCTGGTAGTGATCTTTACCCATCTCACTTTTGACCTTTGACCCCAAATACTATCACCCTCTATAACCTCTACTTCTTAACCTTTTCAGTGACTTTTTTTCCTCCGTAGTTCAAACAAAACTAGTCTTTTATTAATGTTCACTTAACACCGACTTCCTCTTCCTGCCTTTTGTAGATTGACAATTATTTTAACATAACTTTAAAAACCCTTATGTTTAAATGCTATTATGTTTCTTTCTATCATAAACTATGAGGATTTTCTGCTAAGTAATGATTCGCTGTACTGAGCTGCCTTACTTTACTGGGAATCCCCCATAGTACTGCTACAAGAAGAAATTTGAGGAGAGTAAGGGTCACTACCACATGATTCCCGACACACCCGAACAGCTCCATCACAAGGAGGCTTCTGAACTTCAAAGTAACGTAAGTGGTTCATACTCCCGTGGGGCAACGAGCACTCGACACAGTAAAAAAAACACTATTGTGGGTTTCAACTGTGTCAGACAGTTTTCCTTCCCACTGTCGCCAAAGTGCTTGCTCACAGGTTGATTGTTGGGTTTGTTGTTGGGTTTTTCTCTGTATGTATATTTTTAGGGTCTACCTTACAGTATAAAGCGCCTTGAGGCGACTGTTGCTGTGATTTGGCGCTATATAAATAAAATTGAATTGAACTGAATTGATAATACTTTCTATGTTTATTATACTGTAACAATTTTAATGGGGTGTTTTAAAAATGCTGTTAAAATTGATATTTTAAAAAAATAAAAAATAAAATAAAAACAAAGAATACTCATTTTGTAATTGTTTATGATATAGCATATTTGGTATTATAGTTTTCTTTCCAGGGAGTCATTTCTCATATCAAGTCACTGTTAAATACCTTGATTGCATAATCAGTCGCAGTGAAGAGCCGTGCAAGCTTTTCTTTTCTGTTCTCATTTATATTAATTACAGTAATTTAACTTGTCTTGAATCTTACTGGATGGATACACCTTACAGCTTTTCTGTTTGATTTTCCCAGCGTACAGAAATGAATGGAAACCATGTGATATCCCCACAGTGTGTCTTTCCTTTGCAGACAGTTGAGTATGTTTGTGTGGGTCGTTACAGGTGAAATACAAGGAGAAGTATGAGAAGGAGAAGGGCAAACCTATGCTGGACTTTGAGACACCCACATATGTGACTGCTAAGGAGGCTCAGCACATGCAGAGTCAGGTAAATAAGCCTTCTGTTAACCTCTGCCAATGAAGTACGCACAGATGCAGTACGTTTTCCCATTGCAGACCTCTCTTAAAATCTTTAGTGCCTCCTTAAGCGCTATATTAACTTGTATTGTGTTGCCTCTTGTTGCTAGTTGGATGCAAAGCCATTGTTTATGTTATGCTTACAGAATGATTCTAAAGTATGGAAAAACATTTTACAATGCCTTTAGTAACTTTATTACACCAAAACTGCAATTCAGTAATTTTATAGTCACAAAATGTTTTAAATTGCAGAAAATTCACATCAGTAGCTCTTTACAGTCGTCCTATTGTAATACTGTGGCAGTGTAAAATGCGCTGAAAGGAAACTCACCCGGAAACTTCTGTATTGTTCACTTAATGCTATGACAGGTTATTTTCCTGTGAAGATGTCAAAGTAAAGTATGTGTTTGGCCTCTTTCCTGGAGCCTGCTTTATAGATTTTAATTACAATACGATATCCTAGTGTAGTTCCTTTTTCACAACAAACACCTCTTACACCTCCACACATGCACTCAGACACATTTACAGACATCAGATATACAGTTATGGGTGCTATCATGAGCAGAATGGTGCAAACAAGAATGAAGGGAGCTGCATTGTGAACCAGCACTGCTTGCATGTGGTTATCTGAGCTCTGTCTGTCCCTTGTGTTATCTCTGTGACCAATAGAAAGACTATAGGAAGGACTTTGAGGAGTACATGAGGGGAAAGAACCTCTCAGGCTTGGAGGTCACCCCTGCCATGATTCATGTCAGACACGCCACCAAAATAGCCAGTGAGGTAACTAAAGGACAACTTACATCTGATGGTGTCTCCTATTTACCTCACCCAAGCTTCATAATCGTACTAAGACAACATCACAATCGGTCTCTTTTTCTTTTCACCACTTTTTTTAGCCCTTCCCAGTTTGTCTTTTGCAGTATTATTAGTTTATTATTAACTTTTGCATGATTGTCTACAGAATAATAATGACCTACCCATCCTCCAGCCATCATGTGTCTTCCTAGCAGTAAAGTACTCAACTAATATTGAATAGATCTTCATTTTACAGTCCTTCACCAAGTAGTAGCTTACCACCAACTTTATGTGACAAGACTGCATGCATGTAATCATTTGTGTGAAACAACAGGGTGAAATGCTGATGTGAATTCCCATCTTGTTGATTTCCTTGTTGTTTTAATGAAGATTTTGTTTCTGCTCTTTCTGATTAAATGTGTTTCAACTTGTTTTTTCATTAGAATCCTGCCAAAATCACCAACGTCTCCAGTTTTCTCTGTAACAATATCACCGATTGTAATGATAATACATAAAAGCAGTGAATGTGTCTCTGCGTAACTTGGAAAGACTTGGTGACTTTGAGCTTTTTAAAGGCAAGCAGCAGAACTTGCCGACTGTATCGTTTGTCTGTCTGTGTGCTTTGGCCTGGCCTGCCTGTGTGCCCTTCTCTGCAGTCTCTCTGTTCTTCTTCCATCCTGTAGAAAGAGTACAGGAAGGATCTAGAGGAGGGGGTGAAGGGTAAAGGTCTAACTGTACTGGAGGAAACTCCGGAGCTTTTGAGAGCAAGAAATGCCACTCAAATCCTGTGTGAGGTACGACTGACCGAGAGGTGATGCGAACAACATCACGCTCTCATCCGAATGACTTCCAACAATCTCGCTCTTCATGAATCCTATCCCCTCTTAACTAAGCTTCACCATTGCACTAAAAGTGAGACTGTTGGGTTCACTCGTCCTCTTGTCCCTGCTTTCTTATGTCACTAATTTCCCATCATTGTATTTTGTGTTTCATGACCATAACCTAACCTTCATCTGCACCCTATTTAATTTTGCCATGATTTTCACTTGTACTCATATTTATTTGTGTGTTATGAATCCTACAAAAATCAGCCTCAGTTGTACCCAAAGCATATCTTCTCTTCTCTTGTTTTTCAAGTCAAACATGCAATGTTGAATTTTTATAGAATTTTAATGACTTTATCTTTTTTCATAAGTGATCCCGGTGCTTGCAGATCTCTTAATTGTTTTGTTGTTGTCGGTAGTGTTGTTTTTGAAAAGATATACTCTGAGTGCATTTGAGGTTGATTTGTAGATTGCAAGATAGATGTATGATGACTTAATGAACAAACTGAAGAAGTAGAAATAGTCTATTTTATGTCATGTCTCTAACTGCTGACTGCTGTTGTTTTATTTTCAGTTCTGTGTCAAGCTTCACACTCAGTCTTGTTACCACATCCGTTACGTAGATTCTGCTAACTTTCTCTATTCTCTGACCCCTCATGATTTCTGGTTTTGCAGCCCTCTTCAGTATGAATGAGTAGAAACCCCGTTTTGTGTTTTTTTTAGAGTAACATTATCATGTGTAAAAATTTTAACTTTTGGTGTTTACAGAGAGAGTACAAAAAGTCTCTGGAGCAGGAGATCAAGGGCAAGGGAATGCTGGCTTTGGCTACAGACACCCCAGACTTTATGAGAGCCAGGAATGCCACGGAGATCCTCAGTCAGGTCTGAATCTTAAATGTTTTTTGCATCGCTTTCTTGGAGCAGTGATTTCCAGAATGTGAGCTGCAGGCCCCTGATATGAAATGAAGGTATTATGAATTAATTATTTATGTAAAAGACAAAAAAAATCAGAGTGATTGCAGGTTAATTTGGACTGAAAAGATTCCAAGAGTAACAAAAGTCGAACATTTAGACTAGACAGAGTAAGACTGGGCTGATGAGAGGGCTATTTCTTCACACTAGGCTGAGGCTGATTAGGGAAGGGGAGACATGTGGGGAATGAGACACGGGTGAAAAAAGTCAGCACAATGACAACATTGGAAGTAAACTTACATAATGCACAAAGAAAAATCAAGCTTTGAGGAAAATGGGAACTAACTAAAAGACAAATGCTAAATATAGAAACAGCACACAGATACAAGGGAACAGTGAAGGAAGTAAACACAAATAACAAAGTCAAAGAAAGAACTTGAGTAAATACAAAATGACAGCTCAGGTCAATTTGTATTCACGAACATAAAAACAGGCATCAAAAACTCAGAAGACAAGAACTAGGCTAGAATGGTACAATAAATAAAACTAACGTTTGGTGAAACTATGAGCACACGTCTGGTGTTAAAAGGAATATCTGTTAATATTTTCCGCTGCATTTATGATCAGTGCTGACTGGCTGTTTTTCTTTTCCAGTCTAAGTACAAGCAGACCGCTGAGATGGACAGAGCCAGCTACACAACTGTCATCGATACCCCTGACATCATCCATGCTCAGCAGATGAAGAACATCGTCAGCCAGGTAGGTTACTGAACTGACCCAGCCACCACTCTCATCAGGATAAATCATTAGCATATATAAAAAAAATCACAAATTGTATTATCATCCAAACAGAAAAAATACAAAGAGGAGGCTGAGAAGACCATGTCTCACTATGTACCAGTCCTGGATACTCCAGAGATGCAGCGAGTCCGCGAGAACCAAAAGAACTTCAGCACTGTAAGTAACACACGAGGAGTTACGCCGCGTCCGGACAGGTCAGCACGTCCTGACTGAGGTTCTTTCAGCATCTTGTGTCTCTATGTGCGTCTTTATAGCTGCTGTAAAATTATATTTCCAGTACTTTATATGTTTGCAGGGGCGCCACCAAGGGGGGGCCACAGGGGGCCACTAGCCACACTTCAAAATTTGCTGCCCCCCCACCGAATGCCCCCACCCAGCAAGATTGTCCAATGTTGGTAATAATTCTAATAAACATGGGCACAAAAGAGAGGAAGACACCATATATTTACTCATTTAATCCTGTTTAAAACAGATTATTATGGATTTCATAATATTATTTGGTTTTCACAGAGACCTAAGCTAGGCATAATTATTCTTTTCCTTCTATGTTATTTGCCATATTTTTCAAGTAACCTACAGTGGGGCAAAAAAGTATTTAGTCAGCCACCGATTGTGCAAGTTCCCCCACCTAAAATGATGACAGAGGTCAGTAATTTGCACCAGAGGTACACTTCAACTGTGAGAGACAGAATGTGAAAAAAAAAATCCATGAATCCACATGGTAGGATTTGTAAAGAATTCATTCGTAAATCAGGGTGGAAAATAAGTATTTGGTCAATAACAAAAATACAACTCAATACTTTGTAACATAACCTTTGTTGGCAATAACAGAGGTCAAACGTTTACTATAGGTCTTTACCAGGTTTGCACACACAGTAGCTGGTATTTTGGCCCATTCCTCCATGCAGATCTTCTCGAGAGCAGTGATGTTTTGGGGCTGTCGCCGAGCAACACGGACTTTCAACTCCCGCCACAGATTTTCTATGGGGTTGAGGTCTGGAGACTGGCTAGGCCACTCCAGGACTTTCAAATGCTTCTTACGGAGCCACTCCTTTGTTGCCCGGGCGGTGTGTTTTGGATCATTGTCATGTTGGAAGACCCAGCCTCGTTTCATCTTCAAAGTTCTCACTGATGGAAGGAGGTTTTGGCTCAAAATCTCACGATACATGGCCCCATTCATTCTGTCCTTAACACGGATCAGTCGTCCTGTCCCCTTGGCAGAAAAACAGCCCCATAGCATGATGTTTCCACCCCCATGCTTCACAGTAGGTATGGTGTTCTTGGGATGCAACTCAGTATTCTTCTTCCTCCAAACACGACGAGTTGAGTTTATACCAAAAAGTTCTACTTTGGTTTCATCTGACCACATGACATTCTCCCAATCCTCTGCTGTATCATCCATGTGCTCTCTGGCAAACTTCAGACGGGCCTGGACATGCACTGGCTTCAGCAGCGGAACACGTCTGGCACTGCGGGATTTGATTCCCTGCCGTTGTAGTGTGTTACTGATGGTGACCTTTGTTACTTTGGTCCCAGCTCTCTGCAGGTCATTCACCAGGTCCCCCCGTGTGGTTCTGGGATCTTTGCTCACCGTTCTCATGATCATTTTGACCCCACGGGATGAGATCTTGCGTGGAGCCCCAGATTGTGGGAGATTATCAGTGGTCTTGTATGTCTTCCATTTTCTGATGATTGCTCCCACAGTTGATTTTTTCACACCAAGCTGCTTGCCTATTGTAGATTCACTCTTCCCAGTCTGGTGCAGGTCTACAATACTTTTCCTGGTGTCCTTCGAAAGCTCTTTGGTCTTGGCCATGGCGGAGTTTGGAGTCTGACTGTTTGAGGCTGTGGACAGGTGTCTTTTATACAGATGATGAGTTCAAACAGGTGCCATTCATACAGGTAACGAGTGGGGGACAGAAAAGCGTCTTACAGAAGACGTTACAGGTCTGTGAGAGCCAGAGATTTTCCTTGTTTGAGGTGACCAAATACTTATTTTCCACCCTGATTTACGAATAAATTCTTTACAAATCCTACCATGTGAATTCATGGATTTTTTTTTCACATTCTGTCTCTCACAGTTGAAGTGTACCTCTGGTGCAAATTACTGACCTCTGTCATCATTTTAAGTGGGGGAACTTGCACAATCGGTGGCTGACTAAATACTTTTTTGCCCCACTGTATATTTCACAACTGCATAATAAAACGGGAAATTCTGTTTTTGCTGTGCTACCCCATTTTTTTAGTTGTGGCCCCCACATGGCCACCCCTATGAAAAAATTCTGGAGGCGCCTCTGTTTGTATGTACTGTTTTAATGTTCTACTCCAGTTAGTTTTGTGCCTTAATCAGGGATATACGTGAAGACTTGACCTCTTTTTCATTGTGAAACATCTTAACTGCACTTTTGTTTTTCTCCTTGTAGCTTCAATACCAGGCTGACCTTAAAAACATAAAGGGCAAAGTGTCTACTGTAAAGGACACTCCTGAAATGCTGCGTGTTAAAGAGAATACAAAGAATTTCAGCTTGGTATCTACTCCGTAATATTTTTTCTTAACTTTTTCTAATATCACATTTTTTACATAATTCTTTGAATTAATTTTTTTGGGTTTGGCGTTCCACATTTTTTAACAAACCTTGATATGCAGCCCTTCTTTATTTAGAGCAAATTATTTTATTTTTTTTAACTTTGCAAAACAAGCAGTTTTTAATTTGTGTAACTAACTCTTAACCCTTGGTTCTATACTTTAACCTTTACTTAAAACTCTTAGTGCAGACGTTGTGGTGTGAAACGCTTTGCTCAAAGTGTTGTAATCAGGCAAAATGCGTGTGCTTTATTTTTTAAATGTTTGTATAGATGTTTGTCTCATTCTGTGTGCTTTTGTTGACGTGTGCTCCCAAAGGTGCAAGATAAGTAAATTAGCGCTCGGTGAGGCTAACCACTCGTTTATGCTTTGATTCCTCGTCCGTGTAAGATTAAGTACAAAGAGGATTTGGGAGGAGGAACAGCTTTGCCCGAGACCCCTGAGATGGAGAGGGTTAAACGCAACCAGCGCAACGTCAGCACGGTACTCAACAGAGTGACCCTGCCCTACCTCATTACTCCTCAGCCACTCCTCCCTCCATATTTCCTCCTCCTCTAGCATCAAAGAATAAAACCAGACCTGCCATCACATCTAATCTCTCCAAATAATAATTATATATTCAACTGTTTTTGTTTTTTGCAGAAACCTGTTTTTCATTCTAATTTTTTTTTGGAGCCCAGAAAGAATCCCTAGATGCTAAGAACTAGATGACCAAAAGTATGTGGAGACTTTATTGTGCCTTTGTTTGGGGCTGTTAGTTCACATTTGTTCATTTTACAGGACTTAACAGACTTGGGTACATGAAAAAAAGCCTTTTATATTTGGACCCTGACAGAACCCAGACCTCATCATGCAGGCTCAGCGTTTGAACTTATTAAGAGTCTTGTGGCTGATGTGGAGCAAATCCCTGCAAACACAACAGTAAATGCAACACATGAATGTCCATGCTTTTAAAATGCAGTCTCAACAAAACACGGTTGTATTATTTGTGTATCCACATACTTTTGGTGATATAGTGTAAACAGATGGTGTTTCCACTGTGAAATACTTTGAATCTTATCACCCACAGGGGACTGTGAGGACTTAACAGACTCATAATTAATTTCATCTGAACCTTGAAGTGATAAACTAAACTAAGCATCACTCACATGCACCTGCGTCTGAAAACCGATATGATCAGTAACCTTTTCATTTCAGTTGTTCTGAAGTCAACACCTGAAATGTGTGCGTTCTTTGTTAAATGTTTGTATAGATGTTTGTCTCATTCTGTGTGCTTTTGTTGACGTGTGCTCCCAAAGGTGCAAGATAAGTAAATTAGCGCTCGGTGAGGCTAACCACTCGTTTATGCTTTGATTCCTCGTCCGTGTAAGATTAAGTACAAAGAGGATTTGGGAGGAGGAACAGCTTTGCCCGAGACCCCTGAGATGGAGAGGGTTAAACGCAACCAGCGCAACGTCAGCACGGTACTCAACAGAGTGACCCTGCCCTACCTCATTACTCCTCAGCCACTCCTCCCTCCATATTTCCTCCTCCTCTAGCATCAAAGAATAAAACCAGACCTGCCATCACATCTAATCTCTTCAAATAATGATTTTACATTCAACTTTCTTTTTACAGATATCTGTCCTCGTGCTAATATTTCATTTTTATAACTCATTAGAGGACTTTTCTTGTTTCCACTGTAAAATAATTCACAGTTTATCATCCACAGGGGACTTTTAGAGCTTGCGTAATAACTCATTGTTAATTTCATGTGAACCCTGAAGTAATAAACTAAACTAAACATCACTCACGCTGAAAACAACCTGCATATTTTTACATTAGTCCCTTTAAATATACATAAATATGTCTGGAAATCAGTATCCTCTCATTTCAGGTGTTCATGTTGTTTTTATGAATAGCTGCCTGTGTATGTGTCTACAGTACAAACTGTGCTTTTGTTTGTCACCGTCTGATTTTGCACCTGTGTAACTTGTGCAATGGGCAGATACAGTACAAGGACTCTGTGGGTCAAGGCACAGCCATACCAGATCTGCCTGAGGTGAAGCGGGTCCGAGAAACCCAGAAGAATATCAGCCTGGTAGAGGAAAAAGACTGCAGTGACCCTAATATGACTTCCTTATAATAACTCCCCCCAAACGCCCTCTGATCTCATCTTACTTATCTAGAAAACTTTACCTTTCCTGTATTTAGCGCTGGTTTTCCCCTCCTACATCCTAACCATGTTCCATACGTCATTTCCTTTTACGAGACAAAAATACCCTCCCTTTTCCTTATTACTCCGCTTTGGAATTTTTCTGTCTTTTTTAATTTTTTGAAATTCCTTCCTTCCCTCCTAAATTGAAAACTAATCATCTTTTGAGTGTGTTACAACAATAATTGACTTTTTTGTGCTGTTTTATTCAAAGCATCAATACAAAGAAGGCGTGGGAGGAGGCACATCAATATCAGAGACGCCAGAAATGGAGAGAGTTAAACGCAATCAGCAAAATATTAGCACGGTACTCCACTGCAGTGAACCCCTAGTCTCCGATTTGCATCCGTTCATCCCTCCACCTCAAACAGTGCCATAACAATTCTCCTTAGCCTCCAGTAGATCTTCCCAGTAGTTGTTGTGTGTGTCTAACATAAACCTGCTTCTTTATTTTTTAGGGAACGATGTGTGTTTAATTTCATGTTCTGTCTCTGCTGTGATTTTTGGTGCCGCTTGTGGCTTTTTGTCTGCGTGTTTTTCTGTTATTGATCTGTTACTTACTTTTTTTTGTACTTTCTCTGCACGAATCCCCAAATTTTATTTGGTTAGATAAAATACAAGGACTCTCTGGGTCGAGGAACAGCTATACCGGATCTCCCTGAAGTGAAGCGAGTCAAAGAAACCCAGAAGCACATCAGCTCGGTAGTGGAACCGTACCACGTTTGCTCCTAACTGTGAACAGTAGAGTCCTATAATAATGCCTATCATACACTTCCCCCTTCCTCATCATCTCTTGCTCATCTCATCAAGCTCCATCCAGGGCCCAGACTGCCCATCCATCTAATTTACACCCTTGCCTTTTTCTCTTTATTATTTTAATCCTCAATCATCAGTCCCCTAAACTGAATAAAATCTTCCTTTTTGGTCTGTGAGTCTACTATCTTCTAACCTGCAGCTCATCTTTCTTCACATTAAGCTGCTGTGTGCTGCTCTTAATTTCCACTTCACAGCTAAATCTCCTGCTAAAGCATTAGGGATGTTTGTCTCCACGTACAGCAGAGATCCTGGCTGCTCAGCAGGAGCTACCAGGATGGATCACTCTATAGGACCAATTTCTCAGACGCTGCTTAAATATACCAAAATAATATACCAAAAAAATGCCACCAACTAAAGAAATGACCTCTCTGAGTTTAATCAATCTCAGATATTTCCAGAAAACTCCTCCTTGTCAATGAAAGCAGTCCTATAGGTGTGCGTGGTCTGTATGTTTGAGTTTCTGATTGGCCCCTCGGGGTGCTGTGCTTCTGCCCTGTAGGTGTTGTATAAAGACAGTTCAGCCAAGGGAACGCCTGTGGTGTTTACTCCAGAGATGGAGCGGGTGAAAAGGAACCAAGAAAACATTAGCTCGGTACCTTTCAGAACCTGTAGAACATGTTCTGCTGAAGAAATGTTCTACTCCTACCTCTTTTTAACCCTTCTCTAACTCTGATGTGTCCCCCTGGCTCTTGTTAATCGTATTAATTCACCTGACTGCACTCTCTCTCTTTTTTTTTAAATATGTTTAATACCTCCAGCTGTGGTGTGCCTGTGCACATCATCACTGCTAATCTCTCCTGCTGTTTTACCACTTGATCTTATTCCTTTCGGTCTCCCACTGAAGATTGGAAAATAACTTTATTTCCTTTTAATAATTCGCCCACTTAATAAAAGTCTCCCTGCTAATTCATCCCAGTAGTGCCATAGCTCATCCCAGCAGCTGCCTGTGTCCTCTTGGCATTAAGTCTCTCTGACCACACCTCTTGTGCTGTGGATGCTAACAGCTATTGAATGATGGTTTGGGAGTGTGAAATATTTTAGATCCTTACTACTTTTGATCTGTCATTTCTAGGTTCTGTACTCTGACAGCTTCCGCAAGCAGGTCCAGGGCAAAGCCGCCTTTGTTCTGGACACACCTGAGATGAGGCGCGTCAGGGAGACTCAGCGTATCATTTCTGGGGTAAGTTTTTGTGCTTGTTTGATTAATTTCTGTTCTAAGTGGAAAAGTGCTTTCGTTGTTACTTGACTACTTGAAGAGTAAGGCTTCAGTACTCTTTGACACCTCATCATCTCAAAATGATTCAAAACAAGAATCTGGTCGCCAGTCTTAAACAATGTTGCTACACAAAGACAAACTAAAATTAGAATTGATTCAATAATGGAGAAATAATGGGTTTGGTATAGAGAAAAAAGACAGACAACACATTTTAGTATTTTAAGTAGTTAAAGTGGAGGCTGGCATCGATGCCAGTTTGGTTGGCTCGTGCAAAATGGGTCCATCCGCCCTGCAGCTTCACTTACTGTATTTGTGCACTTCAGGTGAGATACCACGAGGACTTTGAGAAGAGCAAGGGCAGCTTCACTCCCACCACCACTGATATTGTGACAGAGCGTGTGAAGAAGAACACGCAGGACTTCAGCGACATCAGCTACCGTGGCATCCAGAGGCGCGTGGTGGAGATGGAGAGGAGACGTGCCATAGAGCACGACCAGGAGACCATCACTGGTAACGACAACAGCAAGCACTAAGCTTTAGGAGTTGTTAGCTTGTTAGCAAAAAATAAATAAAACTGAAAGACAAAATACCTCAAAATTACATTCTGGAGAGACATACCTGAAGCAAAACTGTAATACGGACTGTTATCGGCTGATCTATTCATCTCCTCAGATCTGCGTGTGTGGCGCACAAACCCCGGCTCTGTGTTTGACTACGACCCCGCTGAGGACAACATCCAGTCCAGGAGTCTGCACATGATGTCAGGTGATTGAAATTCTAGAGGATCGATTCAGAGAGCCAAAGCTTTAGTTATGCTCCCGATGGATTTATTCAAAGTTATCATTAAATGTCAGGGAAGCTAAGTGACTGGCAAAGGATTATGTATTGCTTCTCGTGTGTGAAGCAGGTGTGTCACTGATAGTTAAATAAATAATACGCATTTGAAATAATGTCTTAATGCTGTTCTGACAGTACAAGCTCAGCGTCGCAGCAAGGAGCACTCCCGCTCCACCAGCGCTTTGAGCGGCGTGGCTGATGAGAAGTCTGAGGTGTCCCAGGATGCTGACCACCACATGTCCCTCTACAGCAATGGCTTCATGACCTCCTCTATTGGTAACCCTCATCAGACTAAACAGCAACAAATACACTTGAGAGTGAAGAATAATTTCCCCTCTACTTAATCTGTTTGTTATTTTAACATCTTCAGGCTACCAGCATGCTACTGTGAAGACCGTGGAGCTGCAGCAGAGGTCATCTTCAGTGGCCACCCAGCAGACCACAGTCTCTTCCATTCCCTCACACCCCTCTACTACCGGGGTTAGTAACATATATTTATATTGTACATACACTCCATTCGCTTTACATGGTTTAACTTTTCTCCTGTGGGGAGTGATGCTACAGGTGATGCTTGGTGTGGTCAGGTAAAGCAGGTTTGAAACGTTCAGTGGGATTATCATTATTTTAGTACATCAGTTACATTATTTTATGGCCTGAAGAAAAGAAGCTGAATTTAAAATTTCTGCTTGTTTGTCAAGTGTGTCCATCTCTTTCCTTCAGAAAACCGTGCGTGCCATGTATGACTACACCGCAGCCGACAGTGACGAGGTGTCCTTCAAGGACGGCGACGTCATCGTCAACGTGCAGTCCATCGACGAAGGCTGGATGTACGGTACTGTTCAGCGTACCGGCAAGACCGGCATGCTGCCAGCCAACTACGTTGAAGCAATCTAAAGACAGAGCCCGCCCACGGTCCCTCCGTAGTGGGCGCGATGCATCCACAGGGCAAACTCATCGGTCTTCCTGTGATCACAGCTGTGGCTTAGTGCAATGTGTAGCTTGTAGTGTCTGTACTTGTATTTTACTTGTATTGTGATTCTCGTGGAGTCTGTCATCATTAATATGCTGCTGCCCCCGCTCCCTGTGGATGTGATATTAGCTTCATGCCATGACCCATATAAATAGATCTGATTATACATAATGTGCCTACTACGAATGACAACGTGTTAGATTGTTTTAACTATTCTGTTCCTGTCCTGGAAAAGCGAGGCTAACACACAAACTGGCCCTTTGATTTTGTACATTTCAAACATTTCATTTACGTTATTTATCATTTTTTTGTCCAACGTATTTTCTCTGAAACACAACGGGCTCGAAAAGTTTCATGTAACCCTTTTAACGGAGAGTCCATGTAGAGAAAATATGAACGTTAGAAAGGAGTAAGTCACCATCTACCTCCTCCATGATGAAATCATGAGAAGCTCTCTGCGCCAAGCCTCAGTTTTCCCTCCTTTATAACGAAGGCTGGCCACTAGTAAAATGTGTGTTTTGTTTCTCCCGATTATTTAGGTCCTGGCTAAAGCACGTCCTCTACCTTCAATCAGTAGCTAATAAAGCACACCAAGTTCCTGCACCACTCTGCCTCCTCCTCTTCATTTCAGACTCTTTCATTAGATCACTGCTAAAAACTCTTTTCACTGCACCAGTCGAACGGTAGAAGTTCCCCGAGCCAAATACAAAACAGTCTAGACACGAGCCCTTCTCAATTATCGGTTCTTACATCCTTCATTCTTTTCCTCACTTCCTCCCCTTGCATTAATCCCTCCCCTCTGAGGAGGTGGCAGGCCGAAAAGACGGGGGAGGAAACGGGGAAATGACTAAATGAGACGTGTTTGCTTTGGAGCAGGAATTTTAGATTAAATATTTGTGTGGTTACAGCTTCATCATGTCCATTGTTTCCTTATTGCCTATTACAGCTGTGGTTTATTATCTCAGATGAGGATGTGTTAATAGCAGAGCTCATTTCATTTCACAGTTTGTTTGTGTTTTTTAAATCCTACACACTTCACCTTGGAGCTGAAAGCTTGATCATCAGTCTGTTGATCATATTAAAAACTCAAGATGTATGAATACAAAGCAATAGCTTCTTGGTTTGTATGTTCCAGCTGTGTCACGCGTCTTTCATACATCGAGGGTAAAAACGACTCGAGTCCTGGTCACAGGCAGGAGGACTGAGGAGCTGAGAAAAATGAGTAAAGATCAAAGAAAACTTGGATTTATTTTTATGGGCTGATAAACATTTTTGTAGTTATAAAAAATCCAGCACTATTGGGTGAAAGGCAAAGCACGGCAGTGAACCAATAATCTCCCAACACTGAAAACATTTTAAAAAAATAAATAAAAGTCTGAGGCTGAACAATGATGTGAATCCTGCTGCTGCCAGTCTAATTTTGCTTAATAAGAAGTGAAAACAGAAGTGATTTTCCTCCAACATTTTTATTTAAAATGTGTCATCTTTTTTCCTGCTTTCATTAAACGCTGATTTATTTTTCCAGTATTCTGAAAAAGCTTTCAAAAATATCTTTAATCAGAGAGCGTGTGTTCGAAAACATTTAATGTTAACGAAATAGAAGTAATAAAATTAGTCATTAAAAAAAAACACTATCCGTACATATGCTAGATTTGTCCTTAATGCTGAATCATTGATCGCAAGGTTTACAGGTAAAACTTAAATAAGGCAGATTTCTGATGAGAAAGTGAGTGAGACGAAGCGTAGAGCGTTATCTTCACAGCCAGTAAACACTTTAAAACACAACAAAGTGGTGACAAATCATTGGACTGAAACACAGCTGAGCTGCAGGCATCCTTTTGGTGACACAAGAAGGTAATAAGTAAAGTTTCCCATGGCCCAGAATGGACTAAATGAAAAATCGTATGCCCGGATCCAGTGAGTCAACCACTGGAATTGGCCGGAACATTTTTCTTCTCAAAAATGTTCACAGAAAACATCTTTCTGTCCTCAGTCAGAGGTCAGAGCAGTTTGAGGGCTTAGAAAGAAACCCAGCAGTCGTGTTATCAGCACGACAAATATCACAGGTTACATTAAGGCTCTTCAGCATCACACGACACTGCTGCAGCTCGCAGCCTGCTCTTCACGTTCGAGTCAGCTGCTCGCTCGCTGCAGAGTGAGCAAACCCGCCCGCTGTTGATACTGACTCTCCTTGGCTTGTGTGATCTTGGCCGACAAATCCAGAGGCTTCTCGAAGAAGTTCACCAGCGCCTGCTCCGTGAGCAGTGAGGCCAGGATCTGAGCGTAGCTCACCGTCCACTCGTCCGCTGTCGCCGAACTCCTGCTGCCTCTGCGGGCGTCGACCCCGCCCGCCGCCGTCGAGCCCTCCTGGCTGTTGGCCTCTGATCCGGCGATTTTACCGCGATGGCCGACCTCGCCGATCTGCAGCACGAGACTGGTGACTGTGGCGATAGCCTGGAAGAGCTCATTCTCCTCCGGGTGGAACATGCTGTAGAGCGTTTTACAGAACTGGATGAACTCCGACTGCACAAGAAGGAACAAAGAGAGTTAATCAACAAACTTCTGCATGTTTGTCTGATTATTTAACGCAGAATACATATTTTTGTCTTGACTTTTTGTCAGAAATCTGACTTTTTTCATACATCTAAAAAAAAACAAAAAAACAACAAAACTCTGAATTTACACAAGAAAGGTGAGAGCATGCGACTCCTATACCTGGTTCATGAGAGGCAGAGGCTTCTCCACATCTTTCTCCTTCTCTGTGGCCAGATCCTGGAGCATCTGCTTCAGCTGATCCTGGTAATCTGTCACTTCACTGTCATCACCTAAAACAACAAGAGAGAGAGTTCTTCAGCCTCACAAGTAAATCCCCCTGATAAGTGCAATAACGTGACGAGGGAGCGTGTTTGCACTGACGAGGGGGCAGATTAACATAGAGAGGTCTGTTTGTGGACAGCAGGGGGCTCTTCATAACCGAGGGGTCATCTTCAGTTTCTGTCAGAGCTGCAGATGCGAACAAACGCAAAAGGAATCAATAAATCGCCGACATGAGAGTAGAGCTCAATAACTCGTCATCGTATTCACATAATGAATAACCTGGAGGGATGTGAAGGCAGTAAAGCAGCCTTATTTTCTCATTCAGCTCCCCAAAGTACAGCGTGTCTGGAAAAAAAAACAGAAAAAACATGAGGAGACAGAGCAAAGTGAAACTTCTTTTTATTTCAGCTTTATGCATTTTCCATTTCCCCGCCTGTCCTCCCTCTACCTACCCAGCCAGCTGGCAAAGTCTCTAAAGGTGACCAGGTTGTCGCAGTCCTGGTCCAGGAGGGTGAAGGTGCGGTTGGCCAGCGTGTCGGTGTGCTGGTTGGAGACATCGGGCCACGGCACCAGCAGCCCGTACAGGCTTTTAAACTGAGGTCGGTCCAGCCGATACTGCCGTTCTATAAAGGAGCGATTCGAGTCACAGTAGTGCCACGCTGCTGCCTCTGCCGCCGCCGCCGCGCTGCTGTCCCCCCAGTACAGAGTGATGAAGTGCTCCGTCTGCAGGGAGGAGGAGGACAGAGGAAAACAAAATGATTTAAGGTCTCTTTCGCACATCAATTAGTCTGCCAGCAAGGAAGGAAAATAACCTTGAAGAGATCGTAGATGTCGGCCAAGTTCTCTGCAGGGATGGAAACATCTGGCGACACCAGTCTCAACTGTAAAGGCGCATAAAAAAAAGGGAGCATTGTAAACAGCTGAGAGCTGGGTATGTGTAATACTGTTGTGTCCTTCAAGCTTCTTTTGAGCAGCTTTAAAGATGTTTGAGATTCTGTGTCAGTCTTCTCACCGCATTTTCTTTGGTGGTGTCTTCGTGTGCCTGGAGCACCTGGATTCTGTGCCGACAGCGGAGCTGCTCAATCTGCCGCACTGTCAGGTCTCCGAATTTCTGAGGTCAGAGAGCACAGCATGAAAGATATCTCATGAACTGTGATGACTAAATGAGGATTATGAAGAAGGGCGAAAATGTAGTTGAATAAGCCAGAGGTGAAAAGCTCACTTATCTAACAAAAGGAAGCGAAAGAAAACAAGTAAAGGAGCTGGTGCACAATGTGCACAAACTAATTATTTAAGGCAAATATCAGGCAAAAAATGTGCATCTCTTACGATATAGGAGTCATTGATGAGGTCAGTGATGTTTGTGTGCCTCTTAGCGACACTGCAGCTAGTTTCCTCTGCAGCAGGCGAGGAGGACGGAAAACCGGGGCACTCTACATTTCCAACCTGGTCCAGAAAACTGGGAATCATAGGAAAGCCAACGAGGTGTTAAATTCCACCCGTGCACATACAATTATAAACCATACAATGCAGACAAAAGCACAAAGCATTCATGTCAATCAGTGGCACAATGCTTTGAGTTTTGCTTTACCAGCAAGCTGCAAACCTACCCTGTGAGAATCATAAGCGCCTGCCCGTCATCTGTGCTGGACGAAAGCTCCGCAGCATTGGCCTCCAGCACAGCCAGACCAAGCTGGAAGATGGCTTTGATTCCGTGGAAGAAGAAGCAGTCGACCACGCAGACGGCGCTGTGGAACGGCAGGACGCTCAGGAACAGGGTGAGGAACCAAGACAGGGACACAGAGGAGAGGGTGGAAAGGTCTGGAATCTGTTCAGCCAGCTCTGGCAGACGCTCCCTGATGAGCTCCTCGAACACAGACTGGTCCACCTGAGCGCCTGCAGGAGAGGGCGGTGGAGTCAGACAGTGTTGGGGCAAAGAACGGCCTTGGATGTAAGCCTGTCCAAATTTTTCTCCAAGTTAAATATATTCAAGACGTGTTATGATTCTCATAAGTCTGACCTGTTTGATGCCCATTTTTCCTTAATATATGGCTTTTTCATCATTCTGACCACTAGATGGCAGCATAAACATGCTATTCAGTCTGTGCTATTCTGCAGTTCCACAAAAGATTTTTATAGTAAGGCTTTACTTCTCTTTGCTAAATAGCTGCTGTGTTCTGTAAAGATAAGTAATGTTAATGTGGTTTCCGTGTTTTAACTAGAGGCAGGTTGTTGCCAGAATAAATATATCAATGGTTTACTTTAATTTTTTTTTTTAAGTAATGTTGTGAATCTATGCTTCTACAGAGTCTCAGACCACAATCACTGTTCTTTCAAAAATAAGTGACGCCCACAAACATGTGGACATTAAAAGGAAAAGGAAATTGCTACAAATGCAACACGCAGGGCAAAAATAAACACTTTGCAAACACAGGAAATAATGCCTATTCTGAAAGCCTGTCTCAGAAACGGTACATGCACCACAGTAACAGCAGCAACACAGTAACCACTTATGTGCTTTTTTTAAAAGCGTGGCTGCAAGCAAATAAAGCTTCTGGGCTCTTTACCTATGACCCTGCGATTGAAGTAGTCGGGCAGCATTCTTTCACACACGGCCACCAGCAGCCAGAAGGCATCTTCCTCTTTAGCATACAGCAGCAGCACCGATGCCAGGATGTTCATAGACTAGTGAGAGAGAAAGCAAAATTCACACATGCATCTTAAAGTCAGGATGAACACTTGAATCACATGAGTGGTTCTAGTATTACACTATAAGTACCACCATTACAAAAATGACTAATACTGCTGCTTACCTGACAGTATCCGATCTTTGGGTTGCGGTGAGCATACGCAGTGAGGACGCGCCTGAGTGCAGCAATGCCCGTTGGGTTTTGGAAAGCGGGATGGTCTGGCAGTGAGCGGTGCAGGTCCCGTTCGATCTCCTCTGTGGCCAGGTTGTTATGGCCCATTGATTTCTGCACCAAGCTGGCGTAGTAGCCCTCATGGGACCCTAGGTCAGAGGATGCATCTGCACAAACCACACAGGAATTAGAGAACGGAGAATGACCTGCTACCCAGTTTTGTTCCCCAACGATATATATATATATGCTATAAGAAAAATCCCAGGTTAAAATTATTCTGCACACCTGTGCCTTTTACCTTCGATTGGTTTCATTTTTAGTTATTCTTTGCGGCACACAGGAACTATGTTTGGATAAAAGGAAGTGAGAATGAGCAGAGGAACAGACCACACACCAAAATAAAATCTGACTGACTGAAAGAGTGCCATTGCCTGAGGAACAACAGATGCAGAGAAGAGGATGTGAAGCCCAGGTTGGGTTTAAACACAGACACACACACACCTGTAATTCCATACTTGTGGGGACCCTTACAGTGATTCATTGCCTGCTGGGGCCAGGACCACAGTGAGACTTAGATTTAATCTCAAAGTGTGTCTTCTTGTTTTGTGTGTGCTGGCCTACCACATCTGTGTTTTTACTCAGCAGATACATCAGTGTATCGCTCATAATTAACCACAGCGTTCTGCAGCGCCATGCAATACCCTCTGGTATGAGCCTAGTTGGGCAGGGGTTCATCCGAAAGCAAGATAATGACCCAAAACATGAGTCCAAGCTAGGCCAGAATTACCTCTGGTAAAAAGTACAAGATGATAAGCTTGAAAACATGGAGCAGACAGCACTTAAACCCCATCGAGCTGGTTTGGGATGAACTGGACACAAGAGGGGAAGCAAAGCAACCTACAAGTGCCGCACATCAATGAGAACATCTGCGACAGATATGAGAGGAACTTTCTGAACAATATTCCTGTTGTAGAAAGAACACCACAGCAGTTATATCTGCCAAAGGTGGCGACTTTGATGAGTCAAAAGTTTAGATTACATTTTGGTCAATAAATTAATCCCATGATTTCTTTTATTTCAGAGTACAATGACACATTAAACTGCATAATTTTCAATACAAAAATTGAAACATTGGGGTATGTATATGTATACACACCCCAATTTTCACATAGCATGTAGGAAATATGTTCCAGTTTTGCAGATGTGCCACAATTGCATGCAGGCTAAAACAGCCTAATTAACTTCTGCTAATTTGACGTGTTGATGGGTATCAGAAGAGTGCATGGCCTCCTTGAACCAACACGATGCTTCACTTGTGCAGCACAGACCGTGTGCAGCGGTCTGTTATTAAGATATTTGAAACAGTTCTTATAGTGTTTTCCCTCCTCTAACATTGATGACAGTTTGAAGTCTTTTGTGGTAGTTATGGATGAGGTACTTTATTTTCTCAGATGATAAAGCTGTCCATACAAAATGCAAAATGCCTCTACTTCCTGTTCTCTTTACAGTAGCTCAGTGATATTGATGCTATCTGCGTGGTCCTATGCTATCAAGCCAAAACTTCCAGGGTATGTAAACTTTTGATCAGGGTCTTGTTTCTGTTGTCTTTATGATTTAAAAAGGGAAAACAGAGCTGTGCATAAATGATTTAACCCAACTACTGACCGTGAGTGAAAGTAACGTTTTTGTATTATCATTATTTCTGAAAAATGGACAAAACAAACAAAAAAGCATAACTTCTTCCAGGCTATGTAAACTTATTACCACAACTGTATACACATATATATTTATATACCTGAAAATATCATCCACAGCTCCCCTCGCAGTGACTCTGGTATCCCCATGGCCACAAGCTTTTGGATCTTCTCTGTGCGAAACATGTGGACGCCACGTCCGAACTCAGAGAAATGATCCTCCCACAGCCGCTCCTTCACCTGATTCGTGCTCTGACACAAATACACACATTTCCTGATCCTGACTTACTACATTCAGCTGATGGATATTGTTCTTTTCTAACTCTTAGGGAGAGACGAGCCTTTTAAATCAGATCTGAAGTGACTCTGAATTCATTCGATTGGTTATTTATATATCAAGTTACAGGTTTAGATGAACAGTGTCTCAGACTCCTCCCACCTTGTTGCCGTTGGTTCCTGGTTGATTTTGGTGGAAGGCCGTCATGAGAGCTTCACTGTTGACAGTGTTGCGCAGGACATGCTCCTCTATCTCTTCTTCATCAGAGTACCCAGTGTCATAATAGAAGGTGTAGTAAGGTGTTGGGGAGCTCTGTGGAAAATGTGAGGAACAAAAGAAACGTCAGTAATTACAAACAATATTTCTCTGACTGGATCCCTTTGAAATTAGAGCTGAACAGTGCTTGCAGTACTTCCCTTAGCCGTCATACAGGAAATGTTTCCAGTTCCACATATGGCATTTTAACTTTGATTAGAGAGAACATCATAAAGTGCTTCTAGCAACCGTTTGTCTTTATGATTTTGGTAACAACCCAGTGTACTGAACATTACTGACTAGTTCTTTCTGTTGTGTTGTTGCATTGTTTCATTTTCCATTATCCGTATAAATGGCAGGTCCCACCCAATTAAACATCCCACTCACCACACTCCTCTTGCCCTCTTTCCTGCTGCGGAACATGGACCGTTTCCACTGCAGCGCTCGAAGTCTGGAGTTCATGTTCTCAACCAGCTCGTCTCTGTCGTTCAGCTCAATCAGCTGGAAGGCCTTTTTAGTCCGAATACTCACTATGACAGGGTTGGGCAGCGCGCTGGTGCTGTCTGCTTTCTCTATGGACAAAACCTGGTGACAAAAATGGCCAAAAGAAGTGGTAACGCATCATAACACACACACAGTTGTTCTTTGTGCAAAAACAGAGCAGGAATGCAGACTGGCTCCTGCTGCTCAAGCTGGAATCGAAAGAAGAGAAACATCTTCAAAAGTGGGAATCCAAGAGGCTGAAATTACTAACAACACTGCAGCCACGTACGAAGTATGCAGAATCAGGAGGAGCAGAGGGGTAGGTTAGGTTTGTGAAAGACAATGCTTCAATAGAAAACACAGGATTAGAAAGTATGAATGACTGAACAGATTGAACCACCGGCTAATTCTCATCCCAACCGGTCGCAGCAGATGGCCCCGCCCCTCCCTGAGCCTGGTTCTGCCGGAGGTTTCTTCCTGTTAAAAGGGAGTTTTTCCTTCCCACTGTCGCCAAAGTGCTTGCTCATAGGGGGTCATATGATTGTTGGGTTTTTCTCTGTATCTATGAAGCGCCTTGAGGCGACTTTTGTTGTGATTTGGCGCTATATAAATAAAATTGAATTGAATTGAATTGATACTCTCTTCCTTTCACAATGAACTGCAAAGACTTTATTACAAACTAGGATCTAAAAGACTGAATTCCCCCAAAATGCTTAAAGTTTGTCTTTTTCACCTTCATGTTTTTTTTACAGTTTGCAATCTGGCTGTTAATTTGTGTCAAAGAGACAAGTGCTACTAAAGCCACTTCCTTTACATTCCTGACAGAGCTAACAAAGTGTATACAGTGTGTTTTCATTTCCTTCTGCAGGGCGCCACGTGATCAACCACATGAAATCAGTCCACGTGTTACCGGTTAACCACGGCAGACAGAATAAACAAAGACTCCCTGTGAAAGCTGTCTTATAGGGACAGCAAAGATGAAGCCAGACTTTTCATTAACAAGTGCATTTATGTTCAGGTAGTCACGACTAACTGTCACATGACATGGGACCAAAGGTTTTTGGGCCTTCTGTCACCTCCTGTAGACACCTGCAGTCTTTTAATTAGCCACATGGCTGCATTTACAATGCATTTTAACCTGGATTGCTGTCCATTATGTTTATTGTTTTATGAGACACTTAAAGATTTAACTTGAACTTTTGTACTTTATGAGAGCCATCTGCAGGCCACAGTTATAAATGTCAGGGAGGGAAGTATGTAATAGCTCTAATAATGTGCTAAATGGCAAGTACTGTACCTCTGAGAGGGGTATGAGCAGGATGAGGTTGCCTTCCTCTCGGCTGGAGAAACACAGATAACTGTCGGTGGTGTAGAGAGTCCCGGCTGTGTGGCAGCGGGCGTGTGGTGTCCAAACTGAACAGGAGGCCACCTCATAGAGGTTTTCACTCCGTGGGAGTCGAAACAGAGCCAGAACATATTCCCTAATAGCCTGCTCCTCTAGGATCCTGGGAGGGGGAGATCGTTAGAGAAAGAGTCAGACAATGAGGCAGTTTGAGACAGGTGGGGGAGTGAAAGCAAAAGCAAATGACATTACAAAAACTTCAGTCAGTGAGGAAACGGGTCCAAAAGGACAAAAAATATTTACGTCTCATTCACTTTCACTAAAACTACACACAGGGACATATAAACAGTTCTTAGTCTGGCTGGGAAATCAAATCTTCACATTTCTGGCAAACAGATAAATCTCTACAGAATAAAGCTCTGGTCCTTAAAGCCCTTAAACTTGTATATTAACAGCTTCCAAAATACCAAAACCGTATCAGCTGTTTGAAATGGAGTACAGAAGCTGTGCCAGTGAACGGCAACAGCAACAGTGACGCTCAACACTGAACAAACGCGCTGCGCTCAATGATGCACGACTGTGTCAACGTCACATTAAACGAAGACAAAGAGGAGCTGTAGCACGGCCTTGCTATGTGCGTGATAATCGACTGCAGTGCAAGAATAGAACACTTAAGTGCAGTGCTGCTCGGCAGAGTTTATTGCAGAGCTTTCAATCCCACCCTATAATTTTCCAAGACAAGAGAAGCGCCCTTGTTTCCTCACCGTTTATCCTTTCCCAGTGCAAATGCTCTTCATGTTTTCTATTTAAGCTGCATTTACCAATGACAGACATGACAAATCACATCACTTAAGGCTCTGTAAATAAATATAACAGAACAGTTGAGGCCAGAATTTTAAATATACTCATCATGAATGTGGTTGTAATTTTAATGATTTCTTTGAACTGTTCTTTTTGCAGAGTGTAATGACTGGACAGGCCAGGAAACCCATTCCTGAAGCATCGAAATTAACGTTAGCCCACTGCGTCAGTTCAAAAACCAGTTTTGATGCATGCTAGGTATCACTGTCATACTTCAACACTAAACTGTGTCCAAGTTTCAACCGTCTAGCTGTTGAAGTTAAATAATTGGGAGGAAGTCCTCCTTCTGCATTATTCTATCCACCTTGTGCACAAGGACCACGGGTAGCAACAACAGCCCCAGTGAATGATGCTACCACCACCATGCTCCACATGTGGTGGCACAAACACATTTTCTGTGGCCAAATAGCTCAATCTTTGTCTCATTTGACCACAAAACTTTCCCCAGAATTCATTTGGCTTGTCCATGTGGGCAGCTGCAAGTTTCGGTCAAGCTTGAATAACTTGTCAATAGTGACTTCACCAATGAGAAATTAATAGGCTTCAGCCTTGTGAAGTTAAAAGACATTGTAGAACCTTCAGCGCCACGTATGTTAGAGGCTGTCTGTGTACTTTTGACCCTGTGTGGATTAAAGAAAATCCGAAATTCAAATTCGACTGTGCTCTTCCACGTTAAAGATGTTGGTGTGAAGCAGGTCTATCGAACATGTGTCTGTAGGAGAGTCGTCTTACACTTCCACGCTTCAGTGACAAGCACCTCCATCTGGTCGGTAAAACAAACCGACCTCAGAGCTGCGGTGAGAGCGCTTGCGTTGTATTTCAGGGATGTCTGGTCACCCTTTCGCAAAAGCAAGAAATCTATTTTTGCTTTTTAACTCCTTTCGCAGAAACGTAGGCTTTCTTCTTGAAGATGCAAAACAGATTTGAAGTGAGTTTCTGCCTCCAACCTCTAAACTGCCAAGAGACAGGCTGGTTGTGCCCTGAGGAGATCAATTCAATTTTAAACACAGCTCTTTGTCCTCTATTTTGACCCAAATGTTTTTATTTCCCATCTGAAAAAGAAGACCCCTCAGCACGACTAAAATGCAACAGACAATAACTGTTCGTTGTCTGTATATATGCTATAACACAATCCTTTCACTTTACACTACATTTGTTTAAAGCGCGAGCATCATTTTTAACATTCTGCCCTGTTATTTGGATGTTTAGAGGCTTACTTCTCACATCCTGAGACATGTGCATTAGTCATGTGCATTAGGGGCGATCGTGGCTCAAGAGTTGGGAGTTCGTCTTGTAATCGGAAGGTTGCTGGTTCGAGCCCCGGCTTGGACAGTCTCGGCCGTTGTGTCCTTGGGCAAGACACTTCACCCGTTGCCTACTGGTGGTGGTCAGAGGGCCCGGTGGCGCCAGTGTCCGGCAGCCTCGCCTCTGTCAGTGCGCCCCAGGGTGGCTGTGGCGACAATGTGGCTGCCATCACCAGTGTGTGAATGGGTGGATGACTGGATATGTAAAGCGCTTTGGAGTCCTTAGGGACTAGTAAAGCGCTATATAAAGACAGGCCATTTACCATTTTTACCATTCAAATGTGAAACACAGCACAGCGACTGGCGTGCAGATTTATGTGACCTCTCATAATATATATAGAAAGAGTCCAAATAGAATAGAAACTGAATTACTGCAGATGTTTTTATGAGTGGGCTATGAATGAGGAAGAGAGGATCCCAGCAAAGAAGTATGTTAATACTAACGTCCATGGGAAGTCCCATTTCTTTTTCTCTTTGTGAATTTGGCTGCCTTCATCTGCCACTTGTGATTTCAGTCTCATCACCACACGTTCAGTTCCTCTTTTGCTATTCATCATCCTGCCCGTTCTGGACCCTCTGTACTTTCAAGCTCTATTCCTTCCTCCTCTTCTTCTTCAAACACATGCATGGACACACACATATAAAGCAACTACTGTGATGTGGTGTGTTATCCAGTCGGGATAACACACCACATCACTTTTTTTTTTTTAGATAAAGCTTTGAACCTGACTTCCTGTAATGGTTTTGAGGTTTGTTTGGGTTTTGTTTCTTTCTTTCTTTTTTTAGAAAAATAAACAAAGTGTATGCCTGCATTACAAAAAAACACAACAACACAGATACACAAAAGAACACGGCACAACTTCTGTCGCCATGTTTGTTGTTGCTTTGGAAAGCTGCCCCCTGCCATGCACGCACACAAACACACACATGCACACACCCACCACAAAAACCGCTGCACCAGCAGTGCTACAGGAGTGGAGCTGTGTCACACTGTTCCTGTGATACTGAACTTGTGCTGTGAAACGGCAGCTCTGTGAGGCTGAGAACACAATGAAACCTAACGCCTAAGCAGACTTTTCTTTTTAATTCCATTATTTTTACCCAATAAAACCTACTTATTTCTTATTCT
Organism: Aulonocara stuartgranti; assembly: GCF_965226115.1. NCBI lineage: Eukaryota > Metazoa > Chordata > Actinopteri > Cichliformes > Cichlidae > Aulonocara > Aulonocara stuartgranti. Next base: position 31,882,125 of record NC_138952.1, on the reverse strand, counting down.
TCAGTAATACTGTTAATACTGCAGCATCCCGAGCAGGTGTGTCAGGGAGGCTGTGTAAGCTTAAATTTTCCGCTTGCTCCATCATACTGAGCAGATCTGCGTGGGCTCTGTGATGCTTTGAGCTCAGCAGCCTTCATGCTGGACTAGCAAAGCAGTGAGACTGTGAGTGAAGCGAGTAACCGAGTTCCTGACTCAGTGGGTTAGCACAGGCAGGAATCTACATAGTAATACTGCTGTGTGTAAAAAGGGAAGTAGTGAGTTTCAGGCTGACTCACCAAAGGCTTATGAGAGAAGCATAATTGCAATATTTGAATGACTCGTGCCTGAAAGGATCTACAACAGGGGTGGGCAATTCCAGGCCTCGAGGGCTGGTATCATGCAGATTTTAGATGTGTCCTTGATCCAACACAGCTGATTCAAATGGTTAAATGACCTCTTCAACATGTCCTGAAGTTCTCCAGAGGCTTGGTAACGAACTAATCGTGTAATTCAGGTGTGTTGACCCAGGGTGAGATCTAAAACCTACAGGACAGCGGCCCTTGAGGCCTGGAGTTGCCCACCCCGATCTACAAGGACCTGACTAAAAAAGCAGTACAGCAACAGTGTTTACCACAGGTATTCAACATGAGTTCTTTGCTAACTTTTTGGGAGGATTAGAGTGAAGTGAGCAAAGGTTTGAACTTCTTTCTGTGGATAACTTTGTTTTATTCCTAATGTTGCTTAATCTCACATTAAGAAACTCACTGTCTGTTTGTATTGTTAGCACACACCTGAACCGGCACTGACCTTTTGGTGATGCGTGCGGGCTGCTGCAGCACTCGGTCCAGCTCTAGGCCTTTGCTGTCCAGCAGCCGCCTCAGGGCAATGTCAGCCAGCTGACCTATGACTCCGAATGCCTCGTCCAGGTTCAAGAACATGGAGAACTCCCTTTGCCGCTGCCGTGTGGTGACCCGAATTGCCTCCGGCATTAAAGCGGTGGAGACCCGCTCCAACCGTGTTACCTCTGCCCAGGGAATCACAAACTTGACTGAAGGGGGAAGGAAGAAGAGAATAAAATCCCACTGAGTGTATGAGCTTAGAGCCACCTCGCACTCACTATAGTTTACACAGCAAGCTTTTCTAATACTGTTAAAAGAGAATGTGAGTTTCTCCAAATGCCAAAGTCTGAGTACCGTTATTACCAATTTGATGAACAAGTGCAGTCTTTTAGATCGAAAATGAGAGCTCTCACTTTGGAGTACAGACCTTCCTTCCCCAGCAGGAAGGAGTAGAAGGCCATGTGGTTGATGCTGAGGTAGAGAAAGCCCTGCCGAGGCACCCGGCCCTTCCAGCAGCAGCAGGAGTAGTACGTCACCAGTTTCTCTGACGAGGGGAGGCCAAAGTGAACCTCAAACTTCCGGAGCGCCTCCCTGAACTTCCCCGGGTCATCCTCCTGGGCCGCCTGGCGTCCCTGAACCTCTTCGGCGATAAGGCCCTGCAGAAGACAAAAGCTGGAGTCATTACTTCAGCCTACTTTTAAATGGGCTCACAACCACATCGTTTAAAAATCTTTGAGAAAATCACATCTTTCAATCTAAAACTCATCCTCTCTGAGTTTTTATGACTATGCCGGCAATTTACAGACCTTGACTTTTCCTTTGACGAAGCTGGCAACATCCTCCTTGTTCTCAAACACAGACAGAGAGTGAAGCAGGTTGTGGAGCAGCCAGTCCCAGTGCTTGTTCACCTCTTCTATGGCAGCTCCTGATGAAAGCAAAGAATGAGAGAATTTAACATCTCCGGCCGGTCAAATGAGTCAAGGTAAGGCAACAGAGTATGCAGGAATCTCCCAAGGCTGCAGATCACAACAGGCACACAGATGAAAACAAAACAAAAAAAAGGCATAAGGGTTCAGCTCACCACTGGCAATGATCCAGCTGACCTGGGAGCCGGGAACTTGGAGGAGGATGCGAAAGGGAGTGACCCTGGCAGTGGAGTCCAGAACATTGTCAAGCGCCCCCACCAGGAGCCCTGCAGAGATGGCAAAGCACAGACAATCAGTAATCAGTGGGAATTCTGCCGTGTGAAAAGTCATTTCCTGGTGAGTGTTAATATTTTGTTCTTATCTCTGAATTATTTAGCAAAAATACTGCAACCTGCTGCAGCCATAATGAACCCCAAAGTAGCCATCAGTGGACATAAGAAATAGCGAAAGAGCTCAAATACTGTCTGCAGCCTTTTAAACTCTCACAGCAGTGAAGCAGCAGGTGATGGACACATACACGCTGAGAAGATCTAACACATCTATTGCTTAAATAATCACTGAATATCACATAAACCAATATTTCACTTCTGCATGACAGAAGGAGAAACTGGAAACATCCAGAGAGGCTGTTTCCAACACCAAGAGGACAAGACTGGTGAGTTTTATACATCTCTGGTCTTTATCTCAGATTACACTCACTGCATATGGCAGGGACTTTTCAGTGTCCAATTTCAGGATACACAATAAGCCTAACTGACGGTTTTCCATCGCATGATTTCACTCCATCCACTTTCCTTTAATTTATATTTTTGTTTTATTTTAGAATTACAAAGGGTTTTATTTTTTTATTTCTTGATAATCATTAACATTGGTAATATTAATGATGAAAATGTAGCATTTTCATCTTTTTTGGCCAACTTCTGTCAGTTCAGTATTAGCACCAGAGCAATTAATGCCTTTTCCCATGGAGTCTTTCAAAAGCCATCAAATGACCTATATGTTTGCACAGCCTTTTAGTAATGTGCCTGCACTTGCTCTGCTTGTACAGCATGGTGTAGAAGTCTTGAGCCACCCCTCTTTCTTAAAAATGTTCTTCTTGAGCAATAGTTCTCAAAGCTTTCTAAAGGTCTTTTAAAGTTTTTCTTTGGATATTTGCTGCTTTTAACTTATTTTCAGTCCAGTCATTCTGCCTGACCCTTTTCAGGAGGGAAGTTGTTTTGTTTTGGGTTTTTTTTTGCTTGTTTCTTAATCCGTTTAATGCTGACCTTATGGATTAATCATTCAAATGCAAAAAGGGCATTTAACACAAAGGATGAACAAATGTTGTGTATACACGTGACAAACAACTTGGCAAAGAACCAACTTAAAGTTTGAAAGCATCAATCTGGAAAAAAACTGACTGCCAAGAGCTTCATTATCAGCATGACGATGATCCCGAACACACTGACAGTGCAGTGTGCAGAAAAACACACAATGGGCCTCCCCACAGTCTGGACCTCAACATTATTGAAGCAGAGAACTGAACAAAAGGCAGCCAACGTCTAAAGAAGAGCTTTGAAGACTACTTAAAGAAAATTCAAGAAAGTCTATCGAAGAGTTGCATGTGTACAAACTCTGTTTTTACCTTATATACTGTGTTCCCATGTGTTTCAATGATCACTCCACCCATTTCTCATTTTTCTAGAAAAATATGAAGAAATGAGGGACGGTTTAAAACATTTGCACATTACTGCATGCACTGCATATTTTTAAATTCTGGTACTGCTTTTAACTCCAATATTTTGTTGATTTTAATTCCGCTAGTATGCTTTAGATGAGTTATCATAAAGCCTATCATGTCTGCTGTCTATGAGAAGCACTACACGTGTTTGCCTATTATAAAATATGGCTCAGATGATGAGGAAACCGTAGTTGGTTCCAATGGAAACTTTTCAGGCAGCATGCAGATTAGCTTCCCTCAAAGGCATAATCACAATAAAGAGACAAATAGAGCAGCAAAAACTACCACTTAAGACACATCCAGCACAGCAGAGAGGTCGAAGCCAACCTTATTACGGTTTTGATGAGTCTCATTTAAAAACAGAGGGACTTCGAATGTAATCAGGCATGTAATATCCACCCATCTCTTCAGCAGACGACTGAAACAGTTGCTCAGTTCAGTTTTAATACCAAAATCCGGCAGGAAATCTGCATCTCCACAGTTGCAATCAACTCCACAGATGTTCTTGAAGCTAAAATTGAGCCCCGAACCCTCATAAATTTGAATGACTCCGTGCATTGCAGTCGTCAGGCAAATAGAAACAGACCAGGCACACATGGTTCCACGTCCTGCCTGAAGCTTTCATCGGGTCTCAATAGGGCTACTGTCATCAGGTTTTCATCTTCCTGAACCATAGCTAATCTGCATCATGCTCTCCAAATAACTACACTCTTGGTGCCACTTTTATTCTGTATTTCCTCTGTGCAAAAAGCACACACTGAGGCAGACAATATTCTGACTTGAAATCAAGAAGTCCATCAAACTTTGAAAGAGTAGAAAACAATAAAATCATTATGATAAATAAGAAAGTGATAGCTTAATCGCCATTATAAACATAGCAAATGACCTAAGAGAACTCCAGAGGTCTTAGAGAGTAGCTACACACATTCTTCAATTTGAAAATAGATAATGACAATGCAATAAAAATAAAGACTCACAGAACCTGGTTTGTATGAAAAACTGGGTTATAAGTTTGAATTGCTTCAGGAGCAGTACCACACCCATCATAAGAGTTTGAAACATAATAAAAAAAATAGGTTCCTTAAGGTTTCACATTTTCAACAACCCACACTGATGGCTATCAAACCCATTTAGAATACTATAACCAAAATAACACGTATGGAAATCGCACAAAACCTCTGGATACAGGGACTAATGCAAAGTATTGATCGTGATAAGATACGCACAGAGCTGTGTAGCCACATCCTCTCTGCAGGCCTGCAGGCGCACTTAACCATAGTCAACTAAGGACAGTCGACATTAAAAATGACACTTTCAGCAACTAGGACCAAATGGATGCATTTCATTTGTAATAGGTCAACACAGCCATCAAATCCAATATGTCTGGCTCATAGTACCCCAAAGCCCCTTAGTCTAACTTTTCTCTAATACTTTTAAAAGGTTTATTAGAAGACAAAGTTTGGGACTTTTCCCCTTAAGGTACTTTCACGTTTTACAACCCAGCTTTGCTTTAATCTATTAAAGAATTTTTATCTTTCAAAGACGCCATTATCAGTGAGATCAGCCCACCCGAGCTGAGCACAGCCCTGCTTTTCAAAGCTATGACTGAAAAAGATGAGGGCAACCAGATCTCTATCTCTGTGTTTAGCAGTGTCTTCTCTGGTTTGGTACACACACGCAGACACAAAAACAAATCTGCATGAACAGAAAAGGAACTCGCATGCTTGCTTATAAGAGGTTCAGTATAGTTCAACAACTTCAGGCTTGTCAGCCTGTAAAACCTGCCATGAGGCCGCATGACTGTGCCAAAGAGAGTCATAAATCCACAAAGTATTTCAATGGACATGAGAAACATTCAGAAACGATGTTGTTTTTATGTTAATTGATTAATAATAATCAAATTCAGGCCGCACATCAGCTCATGAGCCCTTTAGAGCCCATATTGGTGAAACGCTCAGCAGATGAGGGGGTAGAAATATAAAGATAAGTCTTTTCCAGCAGACAGCTCTGACGATCAGCCAAATGTAAACCACATCTTAGCTTCAAACTTGAAGCTGCAAATCCGGCAGCCTGGCAACACAAAACTATCCATCTGTCACCACAAACCCAGACGGGGTTTACACTGGTGAAGCTTCCAGAAAATAAAACGGAGCCACGGTGAATCATTGCCTCTCTCTGCTAACGGTCACATTGTAGGGGAATACTGCTGTGGAGACATGATGACTGCAGGCGACCTTTAGGAGGCTCGCAGCAAAGCAAAACAGACGTCTGCTTTCACATCCACGACGCCGTGATCTCTGTCTGCTCTTGAATGCATCAAAATTAATAAACGGGACATCATTTTCTTGTGCTCAGGCTGGAGTGGTGAACTGAGGCTCGCTGATCGGATGAGGAAACACTAAAAACAACACGAGAGAGGCATTAGTTTGAAATAGAAACATGTGAACGGGCTGATCAGCTGCAGATGTTACCCAGCCCTTCTCAGAAATCCAGCTGGAAGAGTGTAGTCACCGGTGATAAGAGCAGAAGAGTGCGTTTGTACAGCTGAGTTCTGAGACCACATGCACAACTCGCCTTTCTATTTAATTAATAGGTGGAAACATGAAGCAAATCCAATCTGAGCCACTAAACAGACTCTGCCGCGTGGCTTTTTTTCTACAGTTCCTGAATTAGTTAATGGTAAACGACGTGAGAGCAGGACTTGACCCTTTGACCCTCTGTCTTCTCTCTATGGGAACAGCAGGAACAAACACAAAGTAAACTCCAGCCAGGAAGTCCCACTTATTCCGTTTTATGAGAAGAGCTCCACAAGCAAGAAGACAGATCGTAAAAAGGAGACAGTGGATGAGGCACATGCTCGCTTTAATGTAATTAACATCAACTAATGTAAAAAAAAAAAAAGCGTCCAGTGCGCCTGCAAAGCCTGTTACACAGACGCAATACACACACAGAGGAAACCAGACGGAGGAGGCAGAAAACAGGCCAAGCTGCAGCCGCTGCAACAAGTGTGGGGTCAGAAATTTATAGAAAAATCACTAAAGAATAGAAAGGACAGCAGTGTCACAGCAGCACGATGCCACCTCTGTAACAGCTAACACAATAGGACCCTACAGCATAACAAAGCCTGTTTCCTACAGGAAATTACAGTGATAGGTCAGAGTTCAAATTCAGCTGGCTTTTGTTTGGGGAATTTTTCATAACAGGTTAGAACACAAGTCCAATAAAAAAAGAAATTTTAAAAACAGCCAACAATGCTCTTGTGATGTTTATGGTTATTGTCACCACAAGAATTCAAAGAATACTGCGCCAGGAATAGCAGGAAATGGGTTATCCAACTGTGATCTGTACAATACTGACAAACACTGAAACAAACGTGTGTTTTATGTTTTATAGCAAAGACATTTAGCAAATGCTCGGATAAAAAAAATAAATCACGTAAGAAAGAATCATACATCAGAATCAGTTTGTTTGTTTGCCCCAGTTTCTTTTCTGTCCTTTCACTGTTTGACAGGTTAAGTCTGATTCACAAGTTCGTGCACAAGACTCTCACAGATCGCAGTTCGTGCGATTTGTGAGAGTCTTGTGAGGCATTTGTCTTTGTCCGAATGTAACACAAGTGCTCTGTTTTAAATGGATGCGTTTGTGGTCTGGTGGTAAACATGAGTTAACCGCACGTTTCGTGGGTGTAGTTTAACGTCCCCTTCAGAGGATGCAGAGTTTGAGCAGGTGTGAGTTACAGGTATGCGGCTCGGGGGCATTTCTGATTGCTCGTGGCTGCTATAATCCAGGCATGTGCTGAACTTTGATTTAACAGATCTACGTGTACACTGATCTTTCTTTGTAGAGAACCGTCCTGAACACACCCCTTCTTTGGACACCCAGTTGTTTACCTGTGACCCCGCCTGTTGCCATTCTTTGTCCATGCTTGTACCTGTTTTATCTGCCACACACCCGTGCTTTTACCTGTCCCTCTCCCTGTGTGTGTGCCTGTGCTGGCAGCATGGCCTCCCCTTTGTTTGGTGTTGTTGCTCCAGTAGCTGACTGTTTTATTGTTTACCTGTGATCCTGCTGTTGGACTCGCCGTGGCCTCTCCTCCTCTGCAGCAGGAAGAAGTCGTTGCTCCTCTCGGTCACCCAGAGTTTCAGCACATTTTTGAGCAGAACTTCATCGGGGTTTAGCCACATTTCTTCTAACAGGGAGGGACCGGAGTGAGCCCTCTGCCGACTCGGTCTCTGCAACAGAGGGGAAGTATAAACTTTACCTGCCTGTTTTTCGGCTCGGGGGTGGCCCGATCGCTCCTACAGCGGCGGGTTTTCGGCTTTATCCATGGCCATCCTGCGCTCCTGACAGCTGCAGGTTTCGGACTTCCTCGCCCCGCGTCTGCTCCCACACACCAGACACACAGCAGCTGTACACACGACTCACAGATCGCCTATAAGAGACGATGACTCACTCGGTGGCTGAATCGACTTCCCGTAGCTTTACATACAGAGCGGAGCGGTTACGATTGAAAATGAAACAACATAAAAATATAACTCATGGACCACAGTGGTCTTTTTAGAGCAGGGGTGTCAAACAGAAGGCCCGTGGGCCAGAATGGGCCCGGGACAGACCCTAATCCGGCCCATTGGATGGCTTTGGAAGAAAGAAGGAGAGCATAGATATTTTTACTTTTAATTGTATTTTCACAGATTTTACAGCTTTTCCTACTCATAAAGACCCTCTCATGGTCATTCACACTACACAAGGTAAATAATTCATAGAAAAACAAATGACACAGAATGTCCAGCTTTTTTTCTACTATAGACATTTCTGTAGTTTTCTGTTTGTTTTTTTGAAAAAAAACAAAAACAAAAACAAAGTTTAAAAAAGTAACAATAATAATAATTTCTGTGAATTAACAGAAACTTTTTTAGAAACTGTTTTATATTTACAGGAATTAGTTACCAGAACCTTTGGTGTAATTTTACACATTTATTTATTACAATTTAAGCCGAAAGAGCCAAACTGACAGATTTCTTTCATTTAGCTTCAAGAGCAGCATTTTTTTTTATCATGTAGAAAAACTGAGATGTACTGTTGAAACTGCACTACTTTTTTAAATTTTTCACTTCAGCTCAAACTGAGCTGTATGTGTGCCATGATGTAAAATGAGTGTGACATCCCTGCTTTAGAGTATTTGTTAATGTGCAGCTGTCGATGTGACGTTTGTGGAATAATTTTGAACTTAGCCACTATAGCCACAGCCAAAATGTTGCTTTAAAAAAAAGAAAAACCATTATTATGCAGAATATTCTCAGTCACATGTTTTCCTCTTCAAACTCACACGATCCAGTCAAAGAAACAATAAAAACAGTTTAACAGAATTAAACTCACCTCCCACCTTTATTTAGCCAGCTGTGCCATGTAACTTCAATATTTAATATAAAATAATGTCAAATTTCAACATTCAACAATTTCAACAGGAAAAACTTACTGTAATTTAAAAATAATAAATTAACCCGCTACAGTAGATTCTTATGAAAACAGTCTGCTTTGGATTTGATCTTTGGCTCTCCTGCAACTCTTTTAACCACATCTGCCAATTGTTGCATAAGTTTCCACATGAGAGAGGAAACTTAGATTTACTGAGATCAGCCGCAGCAGATTTTGAGCTAAAGAGCTAATAAATAAGTGAAAATGACTGTAACGTGTTCTGCAGAGTCTAACTTGTGAATGGTGGTCAGGTAAAAGCTGGAAAGTAGTTGTGGTTTGTTAGTAACTTACACAGCTATAACACTTGTACTTTGATTAATAAGTTTAAAAAAAAACGCACAGTTTGTGAAAAACGGGGTCAGAGTGAGAGCTCTTCACTTTATTTTGTCCTGTTCCGCATTTCACCAACTTTCCCTTCCGCCAGTTCCGGTAGTGAGCCAGTGACCGTTCTGTGATTGGACCTTCGCGTGAAACAGCCCTCAGGTCTGTAAAAAAAGAGTTTCTGTGAAAAGTGACACACTGAAAGACTGTCAGTGGAGTGGAAAACAGCTTTTTATGTTATAGGACTTGTAATGTATCCTGTATCCTGTATAGGACCTGGATGATAAACACTGGAAATGTGTAATAAGGAACACATAGAGAGATAATATAGGATATATTATCCCGACAGATCCACCGGCAGGTGCACTTCACACCTGCTTCCATTAAAACCCACGCTCTCTGACACTCCCACAGTGTGGGTTGAAACTGAACCACGCAAGGTTTCACTCCTGTTCTGTGTCACTGCAGACTGCGATTGCGCTTTGTACTTGTTTTATCAAACAATCTGCTGGATCCTTGGCTTAAGGTTAACTGTAGGTTGCCCGGGATGAACAAAACCTGTTGCAGCGGTGGGCGTTTGAATGAACAGTTTCACAACAGATCTAAATAACTCTAAACCTCTAAAATTAACAGAGTATATGACATAAAAATAACTCTTTTGTGGGCAGAATGTGCTTGAAGCGAACCACCCCCACAGCACAAACGACCTTTATGATAACTCGATTAAACACAGATTTTTTAAGGGGCCAATAAACCAACCCATTCATTTGAAAATAAAACTTCGGCTCCTTTATTCACAAGGGGTCGCTCGACATGTTTTGACTGGGGACTCTCTTTTTTTGTCCTTATACCGGAAGCCCTTCCTGAGGTAAGCCCAAAGGGGTTTCCTGTGATCAAACCTGGGGCCTTTTTTTTTCTAAGGCACATCTGTTAAACACCACACCTTCAATTTTTGGATATTTTAATGGTGCAACTTGACAGGCAATGTTGACATTAATGAAGCTCCCAAAATAAAATTATAAATAAAATGATAGCCTATAGGGTGAATCTGGGGCTTTGAGTAGTTCGCTTTCCGCCCTCCTTTAACAGTGACAGACCAGCAAAAAGAATATATCTATATTCATATATAGTCACATGTGATTATTTTTGAGCTCGGATGGATGGCAGTGGTGTAAAGCTGAGGAAGAAGGGGAAGAAGAAAAAGAGGAAGTTAAGTAAACAAAATGACCGCGGTCAAGCGGAAGGATCTCACTGTGTTACCAGTTTCATGCAAACATCTATGAAAATCTGTGAATAAAAAAATATGTACACCAGTACTTACTGTTATTGTGTGCATAACGTGGCACCTATCCGTATATGAATCGCTAATAACCTATTCACTAATTTTTTAGTAATGTGCTACAGGTCTACCTAAAAAATCAGTCAGACAACTACAGCTCATTCAGAACTCTGCTGCTCGAGTCCTCACTAAGACCAAAAAAGTGGACCACATCAGTCCAGCTCTGAGGTCTTTACACTGGCTGCCTGTCCGTCAGAGGATAGACTTTAAAGTTCTGATGCTGGTCTATAAAGCTCTGAATGGTTTAGGACCAAAATACATCAGTGACCTCCTGACCCAGTATGAACCTTCCAGATCCCTCAGGTCATCTGGATCTGGTCTTTTATCAGTTCCCAGAGTCAGAACCAGACACGGAGAAGCTGCATTCAGCTTTTATGCTCCTTATATCTGGAACAAACTCCCAGAAAGCCTCAGATCAGCTGAAACACTCAGTTTATTTAAATCCAGGTTGAAGACTCACCTGTTCTCAGCTGCATTTGAATAAAGCACCAAATCCACACTTTTAAGCTTAAATTTCAAAACTTACATTTAACTACTGATTTTATCTGTTTTGATTTTATCTGTTTTGATTTTATATACTGTTTTGTTTGTTTGTTAATTAGTTTGTTTGTTTGCTTGTTTTAATCAATTTTAAATCATGCTTTTTATTTGTTTTTGTTTCTAATGTCTCTGTAAAGCACTTTGAATCACCTTGTTGTTGAATTGTGCTATACAAATAAACTTGCCTTGCCTACACTTGAGAGGCTTTGCGTTGTGTGCCCTTTTTACATCCCACAGTAAATATTGTACTCTTTGTGTGTGTGTGTGTGTGTGTGTGCGCGCACACACACACACACACACACACACACACACACACACACACACACACACACACACACACACACACGGCACCTGTTTGGATTCGCTCTCAGCAGCCACAAATGGAATGCTCCGCTCTCATTCCTTATATGGGCATATTGCGCCTCAACAGGAACTTGGTGTCTCTGTTATTATTGTCCTCCCCGTGAAGCGTTTTTTTCCCAGTCCTTCTAAAATCAGGAATTTTTGTTTTTATACCACAGTAAAAAAAAAAAATTAGTTCAGTAAATGTTTGAGACATTATATAGATAGTTACAGGGGGCTATTTTAATGCTGGGTATTTTTTGTGCGCATGTGAAACAGTCACAGGTTTTTGTTTCCTGTCGGAATCGATTTGGCTGCGCTCCTTCTATTTCCGCGTCTGGGAGGGGAACAGTGGTGTGATTTCAGAGAACTCTTATCAGTCAAAATGCAGGTTGGTAAACCTTCTTTAGTTTGTTAAAAGTCACAGCGTACCGGCTGTGAATGAGAATACTTAATGTCATTTAAAGCCGTGTAACGTGACGACTTAATTTTCTAGATATTTAGCCAGCAGTGTCTCTGAGCACTCAATAGCTTTACACTTAGCTAGCAAGCTAGCCCTGTAACACTTCAAACCAGTTAAAAGGTCTCGGAATAGTCTTGGACCAGAGTTGAGACGATTACTGTCAAACTAAAAATAAACGTTGGCACACGAAGACTTTTATATGGTAGCAGATTTGCTAAAATATTTTGTGGAAACGATAAAAGAAAATGTAAAAACTTTTAACCACTGATAAATCCAGTGACCTGTAGTCTTTTAAAAATGTTTATAGTTTATTTGAGTTTAATAAGTGTTTATTAAAAGGGTAAATAACAAATAATGTTTTGATGTTAACTTTATAACGACCTGGAGCCTATACTACGAAGCGAGTTCAACATACCCAGGGCTGTGTTTCCGTTATCTGGATTCACTCATTCTAACATTGGCTATAAAGATAAGCAGTCACCCAAAGCTGGGTATCAGCTTGCTAAGTCACATCAAAGGGGATCTATTGACCAATCTAGTAGGGACGTTTCACGGATCATGAGGCTTTTCTTTCGCAGAAAATGATCCCAATGAGTGCCCATAAAATATGATCTGCAAACAAATCCACTCAGTTTGTGATCAAATAGGAGTATAGCAGAGCTCTTATACATTCACTTTAAGCAACTATAAAACACATCCAGACCCATAGAGTGCACATGCCTTATCTTAGTCCATAGCACTATCTAGGGCTGCTCGATTATGGCAAAAATGATAATCACGATTATTTTCACTGAAATTGAGATCGCGATTATTTGACGATATTTATTTAACCCTTTAAGACCTACTATAGAACCAAGTCCGCCAGAGCTTATATTATTTTTTTTTTACATGTTGTAGTGCCATTTGTGGGAGCATTTCAAGTTGCTAAATAACTGTTATAGCCCATATTTTAATAATATGTATGCATTAAGTCCATAGTAACTACATTAATTGCAAAAAAGTGCAATAAACTACAAAAAAATTTATATCGTTTTTGTTTTGTTTTTTTACATATATTTCTACTTGGAGAAATTTAAGAGGTTTATCCCTCAAAACTTTAAATACAAAAAAGTTGCAAAAAATAGTTTACAACAACAGGAAATTTATTTTGAGTGTCTTCATAGTTTTATTTTGGAGATACACCAATTTTTATATACTGCAGGAAAAACAAAAAAAACAATCCTATGATGCAAATTTGCAAAGAAAACAGCATGTGCATCAAAATAAACTATTTCCAGCAGTGCAATTTGAGTTCTAAGCATCCCAGAAACTATTCAGAAAAGTCAAACATGACCAGTATAGGCTTTTAAGGCCTACAAGTAAAAAACTACATTTCCGCGAAAATGACGTCACTTCCGGTTTCGGCCAGGAAATGGCGGACATGCGACAGTTCGCGCTGACGTCTGTTTCACTGTGGGAAGTGTTACGAACAGCTGATCGGATCGGCAAAGCGTGTTTCTGGAATATTATGTTTTTGTTCCTGCAAGCGCTTTTTATGCAATTTTTGCAAAGCTTTATGTGGAAGGAAACTGTGACCGAGGACAAGCTGATGGCATCAGTTGTAAGTACAACTCCTCCGGTTTCATATGCAAAACAAATTATTGCGCTAGCTTACGCGGTTTGGGTTCTACAGGGATTTAAAAATAGTTACACAAAACGGAGCGTGCTGCTCTGACCGGATTTAAAGGGTTAACAATGACTTTAGAAAATAATATAAAATAGTGTGCAACACCACTGAAGTTTTTTTTTTTTTTTTTACCTCTCTTTTCAACCAACGGCAGTCACTCTCCTCTCCAAATAACTTCTGCTTAGCTTTCTGAGCTTCCCTCGGGTCCTCTTAATCAGCGGTCTCCAACCTTTTTTGCGCCACGGACCGGTTTATGCCCGACAATATTTTCACGGACCGGCCTTTAAGGTGTCGCGGATAAATGAGGGAGGGGCTAATAATCGGCTCAGTCATTTTTAATGATCGTTGAAAGCCCAGATCGTAATCGTGATTAAAATTCGATTAATTGAGCAGCCCTAGCACTATCTTAGCTTATTTGTTAGATCAAGTTAACTCGTGGAAGTAATTTGTTTGCACAAAGACTGACCTTGGAAATGTCATGTTGTTTTTTCACATCACATGGAAACCCAGATTAAAAGAAACCTTTTTCTTTTCTCTTTAGGACCCAAATGAAGATACAGAGTGGAATGATATTCTGAGAAAGAAAGGAATTCTTCCTCCCAAGGAGACACCTAAGGAGGATGAAGAGGAGGAGCTGGCCCTCCAACAGCAGTCTGTTGGTAAGAGAGATCAGTCATTCTTTGTAGCTTAAACTGCAAAAGGCAAATTTTTATCCAACCTAACATAGTTTGCAAATGCCAGTTAAATGCACATGAAATATTCAGATGTATTATTTGATATGTTAATGGGTTTTTTTTCTCTGATCAGTTAAAACATATGAGGACATGACGTTGGAAGAGCTAGAGGAAAATGAAGATGAGTTCAGTGAGGAAGATGAAGCAGCCATTGAGATGTATAGGTAAACAATACAACAACTGGAGCACAACTCAAGTAGAGTGGAACAAGAATAAATAATTTCAGCTTTATGCTGGTGGTTAGTTGCCTGTTTGTTTACACCTTCTGCTTGCACCCATTAGACCTCTTGATCTGTTATTTTTTTGGTGAGGTACTGTTAAATTATCTTGGGAAAAGCTGATTTTAACTAGAATGTGGTAGTTAAAAGTATACTTAGTATTTTCTGTTGGTCATGAAAAAGAAAACATTTTTGCTAGAGAAGAAAATCTCTGTCTTAAACTTTTATTGTGGATTGATAGTCATGTGAGTTTGTCGGGGTACTGATGTAGGCTGCGTCTCCTTGCAGACAGAAGCGTCTTGCCGAATGGAAAGCAACCCAGATGAAGAATGTGTTCGGTGAGGTGGCAGAAATCTCTGGACAGGACTACGTCAAAGAGGTCAACAAGGCTGGAGATGGCATCTGGGTGGTGCTGCACCTCTACAAGCAGGGGTAGGTCATCCAGTAAGCATGAATGAGGAAAATATCGAGTGAAGTTTTTCATTTCGTGTTTATAAGGGTATATTTACCATTAATCTCAGTTATTTTACATGCTTTTTCTTTGAATAGACTTAGCACTTCCAGGTTGCTGTTATCATTAAAATGTTTTAATTGAACAGTCGGATTATGTTTGTCCAGTTTTATATATTGCAGCAATTAAAATGCTATTGAACAAAATCTCAAACAAATCTACTCTCAAAGTTAGAGAGAATTTATTTTTGGTGATGTGAAAAGCTGTTCTAAGTCCAGAACACTTCATGGTTGGAGGTGATCCTGGTATTTTGAGCAGGTAAACTGCAAACCGTTGCTGTTTAAAATACAATGTCTTGTAATTCTTAAAATTAAATTCTTTGATTTGTTAAATTACCTCAAATTTATTTGATAATGTGTTATTTCCATTCTTTATATGCTTCTGCTTAGATATGAGTATTTTTTTTTCTTTTCTTCATGCACTTGGTTGCTGTTTGAATATCTGTTTTTGTGTTTTGTAGTTTGGATAAAATAAGAAGGGATCAGTTAGCCAATGGCAATCTGGAGATTTTGTAATTAACTAACTGGCCAAATAATTAATGCCATTGGGCCATCGTTGTGGCTCACGTCCCCAGTACTGTGCCTAAATGTGATTCGTATTGGTATAACCATTCAGTACTGCTGATCTGATGCTGTCTATTTCATATTCCACACACATTCACTTGGGGCAGGAAACAATTACTGACATTAACATTAACTGACATTACATTAAAAATGAGCAACTGTTGTCACAAAGTTTACCACCAACAGGTCAGTCTGATGTTTTCTCTCCATTCATCTCCCTTACCAGCATCCCTCTGTGCACCCTCATCAACCAGCACCTGAGCACATTAGCCAGGAAGTTCCCTCAGACCAAGTTCCTCAAGTCCATCTCCACCACCTGCATCCCCAACTACCCCGACCGCAACCTGCCCACCATCTTTGTTTACTTTGAGGGCGAGATGAAGGCCCAGTTCATCGGTCCTCTGGTCTTTGGGGGCATGAACCTGAAAGTTGAAGGTAAGAGGCGACTTGCTGACAAAACCGAACATTTTTTAAGCACAAAACTAACTAACTGACTGTAGGCCTGACAGACCTATCTCTGAGTGGATACAATGATCGTTTTGTGTTGTTTTAAACTGGAAAATATCAGGAAGTAGGTACACAGGTGTTGGCATTTAATCTGAAATTCGTTTTGTCATGTTTTCATTTTTCAGCAGTTGCACTTTTAGTCAGGCAGTTTGGTTTTAATGATAGGTACTGTTAGAATTCTATTAAGTCACTAAAGCTCGTTTGAGAGTTATGAATTTATTTTCAGTACATCTCAGTGTATTGCATGTAACTTTGGACGCTGCAGTTTGTCAATCTGTTGAGCGATATTGCATCGGCTATACCTCATGTTATGCGATTGAAGTGTCTATAATTCATGTTGTGTGTCCCAATCAGAGCTGGAGTGGAGGTTATCAGAAACTGGAGCCGTGAAGACAGACCTGGAGGAAAACCCCAAGAAACAAATCGAAGACAAGTTAATGTCATCGATAAGAAGTTCACTTCATACACGAAAAGACAGTGACTCAGAGGATGAGGATTAAAAAAAAGTAAACACCTGTAACTTCAACCACAAAAGCCGTGTGACAGCTACATGGAAAACACTGCGAAGACCTTAAAACCGAGCAGAGGGGGCGGCTTCTCCTTTGTCAGCATGTGCGTTGTGTGTTGTAACCATGTAGGTGGCGCTCTTATACTGGATCAGTCCTGTATTTGGACAGGCCACTGGGCTGCTGGAAAGTGTCAAACCTGCATTATGATCATCCTACAGTACATTTCAGCAGGGGAAACAACAACTGTTTTGTAATTTGAATAAACATTGAACTGTATCAACTACGTCCTCACAAAAGCATCACAGACGAGTTTTAACTTTTTTTAATACCGTTTCATGATAATTATGTCACAAAATGTACATGTACATTTAATTCTGGTAAATTAAATGTGAGTTCACCTCTTTGCCACAGCGATCAGTGACGGTTTTGTGTTGTTTTGTTTTAGATACTCATGTCTTGTGTAACAATCTGCCAAATTTGCTTGGTGACAGTTTCCGTCCAATGACACCAATTTTTTATTTATTTTTTTGCATTTGCAAGCAACAAGACACACGGCAGCTTTAGCAACACACTTCAGTTTTTTTCCAGCTGTACAATCAAATTGTTTTTGTTAACAAAAAAGTTACAGATGCTGTTGCGTGGTCCATCAGTTGATTTTGAGTGTGATGTCCGCAGGTGGATCTGCCAGCTGCTCTTCTTCTGATACGTGTGTGTTTGTTTGTTTCCTTTTACAACATCCCCTCTGGCAGACCTCGAATCTTCTGTTTAATTAGCAGGAGATGAAGAGAAAGAGTCAGTCACTACATTGAACCTGAGTAGTAATGCAATTAAAAGTGATACATGCTGGCTAATTCTTAATCACTGGTTCACTACTTCTTCACTACCTGAAAAGGTTAAGTCTTTATAGGCAGAAGAGAAATGAGTGGAAAGTATGGGGTGTGTGCGTGTGTGTGTTTTCGAGAATGTCTGCTGTATGTGCAGAGAAGAGATGAAAATGTTTCTGCTGTTTTTAGTCTTAATAATGGAAAAAATGCACATTTTCACTTTAGCGCCATAGTTTTAGCATTTATTATATCTCTGAAGTGTATGGAGTCAATTTTAGAGGGGCTAAAGGACAGTTTGGGCAACTTTTTCATGTGTGCTGTGCCAAAAAAATTTATTTCCCCAAATTTTAATCTAGTTTCTTAACTGTATTGTTTTGCCTACTTAGACATTTTTTAGTGAGATGAAATGAATTATGGGAGCAATAAACAGTTCCTGCTTGAGCAGCTCAAAACCCCTTCAGCTTGCAAACACTGATTAACGTGAATGGCTCACCAGCCAAAAACAGTTTACTACCTCCAATTGTTAAGTAGGAAGCTTTAAAAGTCCCTAAGCTTGAGAGATGACCTCAAATGTCTGCAGTTTTTCTATCCGCTTCATTCATAACCCTGCTCTGAAATCTCCAAGTAAAAAAATCAGTTAAAAGCATTCAGATCTGTGTTCTCACCAAAAGTACCACTTTCTTCTTTCTCCTCTGGGAAAGCTTTGGTGAAAGTCGCATGAGAGGGTGAACTGAATGAGACTGGAGGAAGAAAGGGAGAGAGCTTCATGAGGATCTGCTGAGTAGGCCAAAAGACCAGAATTTCGCTCCAGATTTCAGTATTTAAAGTCGCATTTGCCACCTGCTGTCATGCTGTATCAGCTCTGCGAGCGAGCCGACAGCATCCAAATGGCCAGCTCTGAAACTGAAACTTACTTAGGTTTGTTTGCCGTTTTCGGGGGTGAAAAAAAGAGTCTTTAGATTCGTTCACTTCAACAGGTTTTGAATAAAAATTCATGATCAACCTGAAAGCCTCAAAGCAGATGTTTTGTGTTCTCCTTTTCCACCCATGCTGCCAATTGAAATGACCAAAAGCAGTTTAAGCACTGCATTAAATTAAAGCAATAACTCTCGAAAATGACAAATAAATGGAAACATCAGACACTAAGTTTGATTGGTTTGCTCATTTGCTCACCTCTTTTTGTACAGCTCCAACAGAGTTGCGTGCTTTGGAGTAATGAAACAGGAACTGGGGGGGGGGGAGCAGAATCAGTGAGCTGGTGCTGAACAAACAGCAGAAATGATGGAAAAGTGTAAAGACAACTAGGGAAGAAAACCTACTCTTTTGAAGACATTCTGAA
Source organism: Aulonocara stuartgranti (assembly GCF_965226115.1). Classification (NCBI taxonomy): domain Eukaryota; kingdom Metazoa; phylum Chordata; class Actinopteri; order Cichliformes; family Cichlidae; genus Aulonocara; species Aulonocara stuartgranti. The sequence goes on along the minus strand of NC_138952.1, from coordinate 31,863,310 downwards.
CCTGCTCCTGTGGGGGAAGGAAAACAATTAGGCATTAATAACAGAATTAAAGTTCTCACACTCTATCCTGCCTCCATTGACTCTTGAATACAGTAAACAGGCAAAACAGCAATAATTCAGCAAAACGTAAGAGAGCACACAATGATTCCAGCTCTGTTACTTCCTTTGGGTATTGTGGTATCATGTCATGTTGTCTTCCTGTTGACTCGGTGGCTCACCTGCCCACTCCATAACTTCAAAAAGAGATAAACTTGGGTAGCAACCCAGACACAGTCATGTTTATCCTGCTAACCGTCAGGATAACCGTCTAAAACTGTCTTTTTTTAGAAGCACTTTTTTTTCATCTCGTCATTTCTCCTCTTTGTACTTCTGCCTCTGCTGTGATGTAATGTTTCTTATTTAAAGGACGTGCATTTGACACAGCTTGCTGAAGAGAATTGAAATTTGACATGTGACCATCTATTGAACTGGACTTTTATTTTTTAAGGATTAGTTTGTCAGCTGTGGTTTGAAGGTATGGTTTTTCACAAGTCAAGCATTAAAAGCAGTTTTTAAAGTCATATAGTTTGTGATCATACGTCGAAAACCCCTTTAAAGTGTTAGCATGAGGCCTATAGCATAGAATAGAATAGAATAGAATAGAATAGAATAGAATAGAATAGAATAGAAACCTTTAAAGTAGCTTTAAAATGTTTGCCTACCTCATTCTGGTCTCTCCGCAAGACACCACTCAAATCATCACTTCTGATCCCTCGCACCTGCAGACAAACAGTACACTTATTTACAGCTTGAAAGCTGGCAGTGAATGCAACATAATACCTTTGACCAGTGATTTTTCTATTCTTACTTCTTATTTTCCCATAAAACACAACATCAACACTGTTTGAAAGTAAAATAGAACATTTGTACTCAAACTTCTAAGTGTCTGTATATTTCTTGTCACAGAGTTGCTCAAAGCACCGAATGTGTGGCTGAGTGCAGATGACACTGTTCATCAAACTGGCAATAAGTAGTGCTAATTACACAAGAAATGTAGACCAGAATGAGTGGATCATCCACTAAGTTAGGAGGAAAATAACAACAGCAAAAACAAAAATTGTAGAGACTTTGAAAAATGCCTCAGTGATGGAGGGATGATTGTAAATGAAGAGTCTCACTACCTTTTGTAACACTATGCCGTCTTCCCACTGATCAAGAGGACTGGCATCTGGATAAAGATACACATAATGTTAGTACTTATCGATCTTTTTATAGTAGGGCAGCATAATTCAATAAATGTAATATTGTAATTGGACTGATACCACGATGTCATGCATATGTAGTCCAAAATAATAATTTAGAAGTCCTGTATCATCATTTATTGTATTTTTATGTGTTCAAATTTCATATTATTAGTAAGCCTCTAATATGAGGAGGCTGCTGGTGTATGTTTGATGCAATACTACATATGACTGTGAGGCTCGGGCTGCTCATGAGTGACTGTTATCGAACGACATGCTGAAAACGTTCAAGCTTTCCTCAATAAGCATCTTTAAGCTGTCAAAGAAACATTTCAGAATAATAACATACAGGTTGGAGATAGTGTTATGAATTTCAGAGATCTCATTAAAAAACCTATTTGGACCGACATCCACTGGTTCTGTATCATTTCATTTACAATTTTCTCCATGTTAACATGTTGCTGTCTGCATAGATGTGCTTACGTCACTGTGCGTTTCAGAGTTAAAACAGAGCGCAACATTTTAATATGAGGTCAGGTAAATGCTTTCCATCCAGGTATCACACTCCTTCATTTAGAAGGGAAATTTATTTGATAAATCATTTTAATAGGGGATCGGTACTTGTAATAGAGTACGTTTTACATTGATATAATTCTACTGGTACTAAATTTTAATAATAAATGCATTTTTTTCTCTTACAATGAGTCATTTATAAAAGATTTCCCCAGTCTGAGCAGAGCACCCAGACTGGAGTAAGACTGTACATATTGTACCAGTTTTTGCACTTGCACACATTATGACTTTTTTTTAAAAAGTGGGATAACCTTGAGCTAACATCACCTATAGGGGAATTTATGAAGAATTATTATTAATCAGAATCATACATTATGCCTATCACATCTTGGTGTATCACCAGTCACCATTCATTACATCACAATCCATTCACTACATACCAATTTTATACTTTTGTTTAAAATATCCAGTGAAGAAGTCTTATTAATTAAAAAGACTGCGCAAGATACTGCATCTTTGAGTACAAAGCACATCAACCTATATTTATTAGCTCATTATGGATCTATACAGCACTGATAAATCATTCAGTGACAATGAATGATTGAGTTAGAACTTATTAACCATTTCAATGTTGGCTACGTTGTGTTACATTGTGGTGTTAGTCCCTCTTTAATTGCCTCTGAATCCACCTATGCATTGCTTTTTTTTTTAACATATACTGAGAGTTTAAGTGCAAGCTGAAATAGTCCTACAACTATGACTCAGATATTCCTTATTTCCTGAAACCAGTGATGAAGCCTATTTGTTATATAGTGAGCTGGAATTTTCCACTTCTTGCATCAGGATTAGTATACCATAAATAATTATTTTAAAAACTTACACTAAATGTACGACTGGCTTCATAACTTACAGGCGCATTCATAAAGATATAAAACCTTAAAAAATGCACTCAAAATTACACTTTGCTTATAAGCGATCACCACTGAAAACAACTTTTAGAGCATGATTAATTTTAGCTGCCAAAAACAACTCATGCACCTTGACGATGGTGCTGGTTTACATGTATCTGACTCAGTATCATGCTTCACCCACCTGTTGTGCTCCAACATCCAAAGCAAATGAATAAACACAGCAGAAAAAGTTGTTGCACAGCTGACAGAGTCATATCTCCACTTTCTTCTTCTTCTTTTTTCTCTCTGTGTTTGAGGAAGGTCTGCTTGACGTGGCTCTGCTCTCCGGTCTCGTCTCCTAACAGCTGTGAGTGTTCTGAATGCATTGCCCTCTGCCCGCAGCACTTTAAAAGCACGCAACTTTGCTGGCTGACATGCATCTCCTCAGGTGGCCAATCACAAACACACCAATCTGAGCATCAGCAAACCCGCTTGCGCAATCTCCAACGCACCTTGCACTCCCTCCATCTCTCTCTCCCTCTCTCTCTCTCGCTCCACTCACAGGGTGTAGAGTTGGAAAAATACAGAGCACTTGGAATGTTGAGCTCTGGGAGTATTGGGCTGTTTTGCTGCGTGGACTGACGTCAAGTTGATAACAAAGATATGACTGGTCTCCTTCAGGAAAAGGAAAGTGGATGGTGAATCTGATTAAGAAAAACAGCCAATAAACTGCATTAAATGTTAAAAAGATTACCAGCATTTAATGTGAACTCCTGCTGGGAAATCGTTATTAACGAATGATAACTGTATGAGGTACTCACATATCGCCTAATTAAGATACAGAAACAAATGGACACTCTCAGGTGATTCCAAAGATCTGCAGCTATAAATGAATATGAAGATTCATGCTCTCCTGTTCTGGTCTTGATGTAAATGTTACTGGGATGCGATTGGACGGTGATTAATTTTCATATGAGGAGATTTGTATGAGCTTGAGTAATATGGTATGTTTGCTTTAGTCAAAAAGTTCTGCTTTAAAACAACCTAAAACAGCATGTTGTTGTTTCTGCTGGGTTATCACATGCTGTAGTACGTTCTTACAGGACACATTATTTCTAAATGACTTGTGTTAAATCCTGGCAACCCTGGACTTGCAATATTCCTGTCACTTCAAAGATAATCTGGAAATGTCAGGGAATGAGTCTCTGCTTCGGGAAAACCAAGAATTGAGCTTTAACTTGTTTCAAACCCCTTTAGAAGCCTCAGCAGCTTCTAAAAGTTTCTGAACACAAGAGTTTCATCAACTAGGGAAGTCTAATTTTTCAGCTAAATCTTATTCTGAGAAAGTAAGACTGGCCTGGCATCTGTTAGACTGAAAACCCTATGAGAAGCTACAGGGCAAGTTAAAGCTTGCTAAAGCTTCCTGAAGTAAGCATTCATAGATAGATAGATAGACCTGAAGCCTGCATACGTTGTTGTTTTATTTAACAGATTAAGCAGCACACCTTGTGTCAGGTGGTGCTGTGACGTGGACACTGTATGTTATTCTTTCAGGGATTAACTGTTCTGATCGAGTAGACTGGAGGCAGAGCACTGCACTCATATTTCCCCTGACACTGACACCAGATTTTGTACCAAAACCTACTAATAAAGGTGAATCTGCATTGTTACACCCTGGAAACACTTAATTTTTTTCTTATTCATTGTTTTGGTTTTCCTATTTTTTTTTCCAGCGATCAACTCACAGGTGATTAACACCCGATTCTGAACCTCTGCTGTGTTTTTTAACCTCTTTTTATTCATTGTTTTGGTTTTATGAAAAAAATCTGTCCCACAAGAAGCAGATAATCTGTTATCTGTGATAGACAGACTTTCGTTGTAGACAGGCAGAGAGGAATATATTAAACCAAAGGTTACAGACAAAAATGATCTAATATTTTTTGATAATCTATGATTATCTCTCACCCCAACCGGTCGCAGCAGATGGCCCCACCCTGTCCTCAGCCTGGTTCTGCTGGAGGTTTCTTCCTGTTAAAAGGGAGTTTTTTCTTCCCACTGTCACCAAAATGCTTGCTCATACGGGGTCATATGATTGTTGGGTTTTTCTCTGTATGTATTATTGTAGGGTCTACCTTACAATATAAAGCCCTTTGAGGTGACTGTTGCTGTAAATTGGCGCTGTATAAATAAAACTGAATTGTTTTTAATACCTTTTGCTTAAAAGTCTTCATAAGAAATCTGCATAAGAAAGACGGACACTTTTCAATGATACAAATACTAATTTTGTGCATTCATATTTTGCTGTTTTGCAATATGTTTTTATCTTTCTGTAGCTTTGCTTTTATTCTGTTTTGCATGACTGTGGGTACCAGTGCATTTACATAAACCCTGACTGAAAAGCTTAAACCTTAAACATAATTTAAGTGATTATCAAATGAAAAGTCTACTCAACCTGCTGATTGAGCCTCTTTGTCATGCAACAAAGGGAAGGGGGAAAAAGCAATAAACTCAAACATTGTTTACTCTTGAATCTTTCAAGTGTGCGTATATGAAGATCTGGTAATCAGGGGTCATCTTGTGTGATTGCCTTGTACAAAAACAAAGGAAATGGGAATGACTGAATCACAGAGAAACAGTTGATTTGTTTCTCATTTTGAAAAATAGACATGCTCCATTCCACGGCACTTACGCAAAAACCAAATGCTTGATTTAAAACATACAGCAATGACGGATCTGATGAGAAATAAATGGTTATTTTTTCATTTGTACTTTCAGTTTAGGTAACACGTATGTACGTACCAGTTTTACCTTTGCTATTCAAAGGAAACACAAAAAACTATGATACCAAGCTAATGAAGTTTTTGAGTAGCAAACAGTGATATAGCAATAAGAAAATTTGCAAAAATGATGACTTATGTAACTTTAACATTGCCTTTTACTACTTTTAAAATAAAATAAGGATACTGGGGTTTGACACGGTGACCGCCAAGGTGATTGCTCTCTGGTTCGGTACAGCTTTTATCTGTCACACACATCTTTGTGCTAACAGACAGGTGTTTCATTAAGTCTCGCTGAGGTGGCCATACTTTTCACCCTGTCAGAAAATAATGATCATCACATTTTTCAGTAATCTACGTTTGTGGGCTACAGTCAGAAGATAGTTCTTATTTTCTGTTTGGGGTTGGGTGGGTAGTGTTTTTCCCTAAATGGTAAATGGACTGGTTCTTATATAGTGCTTTTCTACTCTGTCTGAGCACTCAAAGCGCTTTATACAACTAATTCATTCACCCAATCACACCCATTCACTTCTAAGCTTAATTGCTAAGTATCTAACATTCATACACATCCACACTCTGATGGATGCATCAGAGAGCAACATGGGGTTAGGATCTTGCCCAAGGATATTTGGCATGCAGACTGGAGCAGCCTGGGATCGAACCACCGGTTGATCTGCTCTGCCACCTGAGCTACAGCCACCCCAAATGAGCAGTAGAGACTGATATATTAGATAAATCATATCTGTTAAAGCAGAGCTGTAGCTATAATGTAGCAGCTTAGGATGCAAAACCATATTTTTCAGTCTGTGGTCTCCTGTGCTTCCAGTTCTGATCCTTTCTCTTGTGCTTGTGCTCCATGGCTGGTCTATGGCTGCCCATCTGGCACACCTATCTGGCACACCTGGCTCCAATCACAGTATCACCAATCCTCCACCCTCTCTCAATGGCATCCCCTCTTACCAGTTGCTATAGAAACAGCCTCCTCATTTGTTGTTTTAAGTTTTCTGTAATGAATTCCCTCGTGATCTGTGGCGCTCCAACGTTGACTCTGTTCTGCATGTGCCAGTCAGATGCTCTCTTTGTTCAGTCTGCCATAATCTCTTTTTTTCTATATAGTTGTGGCCAGGTTCTGACATTACTGGAGTTTTTTTTTTTATGTTAAGAAATATAGATTTTTGTCACATAATCTTATCGTCTCCATGTGCAGGCATGATTGCCGCCTAGAAATAGACCACGAGAAGGTTTGGGTTTTCTTTTTATATGATCCTGGGCATCTAATTGCATGATGCAGACAAATAGGAGGCATGTATTTTAATCATTCTGAAAATAAAGTTCAAAATGTTAACCTACAACAGGTGTGTGGAAGACAGGACTGTATATACACTTAATAATTACACAGCAAGACACGGAAAGGAGAAGAACTTGGCTGGAAGTAAATTAAATTTTAAAAATGGCAGAAGAGTGAGCACAAGAGGGCAAGAAGGATGTGCTGAAACAAGGCAGAAAGGGCACTAGAAGCGCAGGAGAGGATAATTAGTATAAAATTGATGTAGGAGCTAAAAGGACAAAAAAATGATATCATACCAGAATAACAGAGGAACAGAAACAGAAATGTAACAAACATGAAAATTCAAACTTCAAGCATTAGAAATGTCATTGAAATGTGTCAGTGCAGGAAAAGCAGACAGTGTGAAATGGTTCTACTGGTTCTTCTAGAAAAATATTCACTGAAGTCCCAAATATGCAGCTACTTAACTGTCTTCATCACTGGTTGTGTGGTATATGTCACACAGTGGAAATTTGTATTTATCTTGTATATTGTTTTTATTCTGATTTTTAGTGTTTATTTATGAGTGTTTTATTTGCATGGTTTTATTCTGTTTCTATTGCATGGTTTTTAGTGTTTTATGTGACATGGTTTTTATCCACTGTGGACTGGCTGCACATGGGACAAATTAGCTGATAGGGACCACCTGCTGAGGCAGGGGTGTGTCCAGAGGTGGCCTATCAGCTGTGTAAAGACCTTTTAAAAACAGGCTAGCTGAGCACTGAAAGAGAGGCCCCAGACTGGAAGGTTAATGCGAGATGGCCAGTGTGATGCGGCGACCAAGTCCTGACCTCATGGAACGGCAACAATAAGAGACAACGCGTGTGATTGGCAGCAGGGCAGAGGTTTACCTCTGCCTGCATTTGTGAGTAGGGTCTCTACTGTTGTTTACTGGGTGCAGCTGGATTGGGAGAGGGTCACCATGGCATGAGCCAGGGCCGCTTCTGGGACCATTGTTCTGGCCCCTATTTGTTATGTTGCAGGACACCGACGCAAGGGGAGCTGTGGCGGTGGTCACATTATGGATTCGGGTGCAGAACGCAAGCCGGGCTGGGAAGTGATGGGCCAGCGGAAGGACAAGAAGATGGGTGGCTCTTTCTTGTCTGCTGAAGACGGGGCTGGCGTGGACTCTGCTCTAAACGAGGAATTCCTGGCCTGCTGATGGACCCATAATGAACATGTGGCCTAATTATAGCAGGGGGGGTTTAGTGAATGTAGAAAATGGTAGTTTTATGGGTTTTAGAATTGTTTTTAGTAGAGAGCAAACATTTTATTATGTACATTTTAAGGGTGTTTTATTTGTGCTCCCTGGCCTAGTAATAAACTGTTTCTGATCAGACCTGCTCCCTCTCTGTGCCCGTGGTATTTGACTCGCTTTAGTGTCCGCCGCGCGTTACATTAATGTAACGCGCGGCGGACACTAAAGCGGTCGCGCCAGAATGTCACGCTAAAAAGAAAGATTCTTTAAAATACAAGGGGGAGCAAGCGAGTCAGATACCACGGCTGCCAATCACACGCGTTGTCTCTTACTGTTGCCGTTCCATGAGGTCAGGACTTGGTCGCCGCATCACACTGGCCATCTCGCATTAACCTTCCAGTCTGGGGCCTCTCTCTTTCAGTGCCCAGCTAGCCTGTTTTTAAAAGGTCTTTACACAGCTGATAGGCCACCTCTGGACACACCCCTGCCTCAGCAGGTGGTCCCTATCAGCTAATTTGTCCCATGTGCAGCCAGTCCACAGTGGATAAAAACCATGTCACATAAAACACTAAAAACCATGCAATAGAAACAGAATAAAACCATGCAAATAAAACACTCATAAATAAACACTAAAAATCAGAATAAAAACAATATACAAGATAAATACAAATTTCCACTGTGTGACATATACACAGGCCTTGTCCACCACAGGACATCTTCACTTCAAACCCTCAGCTACTGGATTCTTCTGTCTGTCCAGAAACCCTTTAAACTCAGTGCTTGTGGCCATATTGATTAAAGAAACTCGATGAGTTTGGTATCATGTTTCTATTTATCTGTTGCCAGTTTTATTTAGAATAGATCGTGTCCGAAAAAAAAAAAAAATCAGTTTCCATGTTACAGGGGGTTGAGTTGTTTTTCCAAATGTGGACATGCTTGTCAGCGACACCGGACCCATTAAAATTAATGAATTCACGTTGCAGCATGAGGTCACAAATACGGATTGCTTCTTCCAGGAAGTCAAAATTAAAAATTTCACAGGATCTCTAAAGCTGTATCACTGCTTTCTTGTAAACAAATGAAACTCCAGTTCACCGTGACTGTTGCGCATTATTTGTATACTTGAAGCCTCAAAAGCAAGTTTTTCCTCATAAACTATTCGATTAGGTGAGATTATTGAAACTATTCTGTTTCTTCCACCCATCCATCCCCAGCAGCCTGCTGTCACTCTGTGTTCAGCCTTTGTTGTAACTGATCATCGGTGGAATAAGGTGAAACCAATTCAAGAATATGAATCTCACTGAATATGTTCTCATGTGTGAATCTTACAGTAAAGAGGAGGCCTCCAGAGTGCTGCTAGCTGCTACCAAAAGCTTCACAGTGTAATTCTGACAGCCACTATTTGCAAGATTAGAATATTTGAAACCTGAATCCAATGAATCAGGAGACATTATAGCTCATCATTTTCTTTCCATCTTTCAAACCTTTTATTGTTATCTTCACTACCCTGTAGAAAGCGAACCGTAAGTAACATGATCCACTGAATATTATTAAACAAGTGAGACAGATACTATTCAGCCTCTGAGGAATTCACGTCTGTATCACCACCTGATCTGATTTTTCACTCACTGAGGTGAGAATTAAATGCAGCTCTCTATCGTTCCACCCATTAACAAACATCAGAGCTGAATTTTCAGCACTAACACGAAGATTTCTGAACACTACCCGTTGACCCATGACAGAAATATTTGTGTCACACTCTCATGGCAGTATGGCGCATGATGCTTCCCTGAACAAAAATTGCCCATTAGCATCCCAAACACTAGTGATGTAACTCCCCGTGGTCGTAGGTTGACGTTTGTGCCATGACGGTACAGCTGCTGCCTATGGGTGCACACGGCGGTGTGATCCAATGAAGAAGTGTCCTGCAGTCTCGAGGTTCCCAGTATAGCATTTAGGCTGATTGGTTTGTTGCAACAGCTGCTTCACTACTATGAATCTCTTGAGACGCTTTTATATTGGATAACCCAAGCTTGCTGCCTCTGTTTGTGTGTGTGCGCGTGTGGCTATGTGTTTGATTTGCTGCTACATCGCTACAACCTCCTAAAGGTTATGGGTGCTTGATTGCGTATGACTGCACAAAGACAGAGCACCCTTCTTGCGTTGTATCACTTGGAGACTAGAAAGAACAAAGCAGAATGGAGAGCAAAGCGTGAACCTCATCCACCCACCAGATGTCCGCTGACTTCTGCGCCAGTTTCACAGTGTGCTCTGTTTACACCCACTGGCTACTTTGTTAGTTACACTTTGCTACTGCCAGGTTTGACCTCCTTTGGCCTTCAGAACTACCAAAATTCTTTGTGATACAGATTCAATAAGTTGCTGGAAACATTCGACGGAGATTTTGGTCTTTATTGGCATGATAGCATCACACAGTTGGGCCATATCTAAGCGTCGTGCTGTGTATGTTTCACTATTCAAGATAGGACGGATCCATGTGTTCATGTTGTTTATGTCAAAATCCGACCCTACCACCAGAATGTCACAGCAGAAATCTATCAGAACAATCTTATCCAATTATCTACTGTCCAATTTTGTGAACCCATACGAAGTTCATCGGGTTCCTGATGATAGCTGATGTGAGTGGCATCCAGTCTTCTGCTGCTGTACTGACCTTACTTTGGGTTTGATTCCATAAAAAGTGACAAAAACATTAGCATCCGTTGTGCGTGGGAAGAAAACCTCTTTTTACAGCGAAAAAACCCCCTAAACTTCCAAGCAAGCACCGAGTGCGCAACGACGTAATGGGAAATTCACAGAGAAACTCGCGGATTCTTCCACTGACCGCTGCGGCTCACCTGCACCAGGGTAAACCTCCGCCTACCCCACTCCTGCTTTACAGGTGAAAATAGAGCCAAAGGACCGCTAGTCTTTGACTTTATTTTCTGCTGTGTTTTACCTGCATCTATTTGAAAGAGTGAGTGTAAACACACCAAAAAAATTTTTATTTTATGTGCTGGAATGTGCAGAAAATAGGTTTAAATATTAAACAAATTTCTTCCAGTCAGAGAATGTTGCATATAATTAAATTTTTGCTTGATGCATAAAGTTAAAAGATTAAAACTAATAAAACAAGTTTTAAAAGGAGATTTTTCCATTTGATTACATTTTGTATGATGGATTATGCAGAAAAAGTAGAATTGGGCTGACAGATCTATCGCTTTATCACCTATTCAGGTTGTAAATCGTGTTTTTAAAAGTAATTAATTACTTTTGAAAATAAGTAATCAGTAAAGTAACGGGATTACTTTTTTGGTCAAGTAATCAGTAATTAGTTACTGATTACTTTTTTCAAGTACCTTGACCAACACTGTTTGTAACAACAGAATACAGAAGAGCATATCCTGAGTTTCAGTTACCTTTCCAGCAGCTTATGGATATTTTCTCTCCTTCGGGCCAACTTAAAAATGGTTATACAATATATATGAGATCCCAGCATAGCAGCATTTTCTGAAATACATGGACCAGCTCATCTGGCACCAACCTTGTTCAGTGTCACTTACATCACTCTTTTCCCCTCGTGAAGATCCTCAGTTTAAACATCAGCAGGCCGTCTTTTCACCATGTCTGGATGCCTAAATGGATTGGATTGGTTGCGTGTGATCAGCTGGTCACAAAAGTGAAACAGAATGGTTGCCAAATTGAGACTGAATTTGCCAACCGTTGTTGAGCTTCCCTTCTGCTTTTAGTTATCGATGAAGTGTAATTGCAAAGAAATAAAGATGTAGGCCTAAGAGGCTCCAAAGATCTTTTAAATTGTTTGTCTGCCTTTCAAACCAACCAGAACAACAGGAAGCTCCTCTCCAGAGTCAGCGTTTAACAGAAAAAAAGATTCTTGATATTCCATTGTTTTCTGTTGGGGTGTTTACCACACACTGGCATTAACGAGTGAGTCCACATCACACTGTTGTTAAGGCCCATCAATGCTCTTCTCCTTATTAACCCCATAACTCAGCTTGCCCCGCCAGCAGGCATTACCTTTAAAATGACCCACAGTGTCGTATCTCACATGGTCGATGCAGCGCAAGTGCTCCTCGGGGAACCTGAAAACACATACACTTTAAAGGGCATTGCTCAACACTTTTTCGTGACCTGTGATCAAATTATACATATATATATATATTTTGCTCGAGGATGTGCACAGTAACATGATTTGATGCTTTAGAAAGGAGACAAAAGTTGCTATTGTTTCTATTATTCTTTTGATTTTAAGAGACTTCTTATCACAAGAGGTAAAAACATCATGAAGCTGGAAATGTTTGATGACACCTCAAGGGACATGGCAGAGCTACAGTAATTTTCTAAAAGTTATAAAATCCAAAATACTGAAAATATTTATTTTTCTTTGGCTAGCAGCATAAACTGGGACTCACAGTGTTAACTTTGACCTACTTGTCACTGTTAAATGGAGCTGTCATGAGAATCTAACAATGAAATATAAGCAATTGGTTTTAGTTTGTAAACTCTGTGGTTGAACACAGAAAACAAGAAAAAAGGAATTTAATAAACCGTAACCTCTACCATGGGTCTGGTCCTCTGTTATGCTCACATGGTTTGGCTCTACTTGTCCCCTTAAAAGGAGGGTAATTGCGTTTATCCTGTGATGAAACATTTTCATCGTGTCTGTAGTGGTCTCTTCTAGCGACACAGCCCCATCCATAGGGTGCGGCTGAAGGCTGGCTAAAGAGTTTGAAGAGAATGAAAATGATGCGAATCGTATGCACAGTCTGCAGTTCTCAACCCAGCTGCATGTGTAAGGGAGACTTGAGACTGACATGTTACTCTCAGTCCCAATCATCAAACTAATAAATAAAATAAATTAATTAATATTTTTGGAAGAATGGTTTTACATCCCTCCATCCCTCTTTTGCACAGTTTTACTGACCTTTTGCTAACTTTAGCCTCAGCTGACCGGCGTGGTATCCAGAATGAGAATCTGCTGCTGAACCCCAAGTACAGGGTGGGCCATTTATATGGATACACCGTAATAACATGGAAATGGTTGGTGATATTAAAGTCCTGTTTGTGGCACATTAGTATATGTGAGGGGGCAAACTCCTCAAGATGGGTGGTGACCATGGTGGCCATTTAGAAGTCGGCCATCTTGGATACAACTTTTGTTTTTTTCAATAGGAAGAGGGCCATGTGACACATCAAACTTATTGGTAATGTCACAAGAAAAACAATGGTGTGCTTGGTTTCAACGTAACTTTATTCTTTCATGAGTTATTTAAAAGTTTCTCTTTGTTCACAGCCATTGACATGTCGAAGAGGTTAACACGTGAGGAGCGGATCTAAATTGTGTTGATATCTGGTGAACGCAGTAACCGGGTCATTGCAGCAGATTTCAATGCAAGACACCCTACGAGACCACCCATCTCCCATGCTACAGTCAGCAAACTGCTTGCTAAGTTTCGTTAAACTGGTTCAGTGTTGGATTTGCCAAAATGTGGACGCAAGAAAACTCACTAATGAAGAAACATCAGTGGCTGTCCTAGCTTCATTCAGCAAGAGCCCACAGCGTAGCACTCGCCGCATGTCACTGGAGACTGGCATTAGTCGAACATCCCTTCGGCGGATATTAGCTACTCACAAATGGCTCCCTTACAAACTCCAGCTACTGCAGCATCTCAACGAGGATGACCCAGATCGGCGCACAGAATTTGCAGAATGGGCAAAACAAAAATTGGAACAGGACCCTCAGTTCACGCAGAAGATTTTGTTCAGTGATGAGGCAAACTTTTCTGTGAATGGTGAAGTTAACAAACAAAACCACCGCTATTGGTCTGACACTAACCCACACTGGATGGATCCCTCCAAGACTGCTGGAACAACAAAAGAGATGGTTTGGTGTGGTATATGTGGTATATGGGGTCCATTCTTCATCAATGGAAACCTCAAGGCCACTGGATATTTGAAATTGCTACAAGATGACGTGTTTCCCTCTTTATGCACTGAAGCTGGCACGTTCCCTGAGTTCTTCCAGCAAGATGGTGCACCACCACATTATGGGTGCAGGTCCGAGCATTCCGAGATGAACAGTTTCCTGGAAAGTGGATTGGTCGTCGTGGGCCAGTTGAATGGCCCCCAAGGTCTCCCGATCTGACCCCCTTAGACTTTTATCTTTGGGGTCATCTGAAGGCAATTGTCTATGGTGTGAAGATACGAGATGTGCAGCACCTGAAACTACAGATACTGGATGCCTGTGCTGGCATTTCTCCTGCGGTGTTGCTATCAGTGTGTGAAGAGTGGGAGAAGAGGGTTGCATTGACAATCCAACACAATGGGCAGCACATTGAACACATTTTATAAGTGGTCAGAAACTTGTAAATAACTCATGACAGAATAAAGTTACATTGAAACCAAGCACACCATTGTTTTTCTTGTGACATTACCAACAAGTTTGATGTGTCACATGGCCCTCTTCCTATTGAAGAAACAAAAGTTGTATCCAAGATGGCCGACTTCTAAATGGCCACCATGGTCACCACCCATCTTGAGGAGTTTGCCCCCTCACATATACTAATGTGCCACAAACAGGACTTTAATATCACCAACCATTCCCATGTTATTACGGTGTATCCATATAAATGGCCCACCCTGTATTTCAAATGTTGTTTGATGTGTTGTGCATTCTACATGCCTTGGTTGTAACAAGTGGTTGTTTGACCTACTGTTGTCCTCCTACAAGCTCAGGCTTTCTCTTTTTGAACCATTCTGTGGGAAAATCCCAGTAGATCAGCTGGTTTAAAATAGTCAGACCGGCCTAACAGGCACCATGCCACGGTAGGTACCTGTTCAACAAGTGGCTAAGCAGGTGTACCGAGCAAAGTGGATGTATATAACTAATCAAAAAATGTAGGTCCTTTGGCTTTTTCGAAACCCTTTTTCTTGATCACATGACATTTTCCACTGAAGCCAGAGAAGGAAAGGAGGTATTTATAAGGCTGTGATTGTCAGGGATCCTGGGTCTGAGCGACCCAGGATCCCTGAGCAGTTATGAATTATATTATTATTATTATTGTATGTATATTTGGTGTTGCTGTCTTTCTCCCTGCTTGTGTGTGTGTGTGTGTATGTGTTTCTGCGGGCGCCTTCAGGCCTGGTGGGTGTGGCCCTGCTGACGGACTGGCCACGCCTGAAGCCACACACCTGCTGCTGATCAGGCCTCGTCGGGGGAGCTACTTAGGAGAGTCTTGGAGCTCCCACCGACCTGGGATCATTGCTTGAGACTTCTCGTTAGTCACCCCGTTGTGCTTGGTTAGTGTGTGTATGCCCACGGTTCTATGTGTCCTGACAGCTGCTTCTATTGTGTCCCCAGGAGAGGGGTGGAGTGCCAGACAGCAGCCAGCACGGGGGAGTGCTGAGACACGGGAGCGGAGAGCACAAACACTGGGAGAAGACACGACACGGGAGTCTGGGGAAAGCACGGGGATTTATTGTTGTTTAGTTTTATACACTGTAAATAAATGCACTGTTTACATACAGAGCGCCGCGCCTGGGTCCTCCTTCCCTACACCCCCACGGTCTGCCAGCCAGACCGTGACAGTGATACAAAGACATTACACTTGGCTATTTAATAGTACACTAGGCCCACCAAGGTCAAACTACAAAAATATGGCCTGCAAAGTGGAGGGTGAGTTTATATGAACTGTTATATCCTTTAATGTGTTAAAGGATTATTTCATTGACTGGCTTTGCATCTTTCTTATGAAGAAAATTACACAAACATTGGAGTTTGACGACATAAAGCAAAAGCAAGGCATTAACACCTGTATGTTTGGAGGTTCAGCTCTGTGGATTCAGCGCCCATTCAGCTTCACACACATTTACATTTACTTCAACACCACAGGGCAGCAATGTTTATTCTTTATTGCATGTGTGGTCCTAATTAAAACAAACCTAATTACCCTCCTTTACAAAGTGGCTGTGGCTGAACATCTGAATAAGTACTTGATCAAGTTACAGAACAGTACACAATTCACTGACCTAACTCACGGTCAATGTTCCCTCTAATTTTTCATGTGTCGGACCACTGTGAGCAACAGCAGACGTGTGCACCGTGGTCACATCTAATCCATGCAAGTTACATGGTTTACTAAAATGATCAACTACTACTTTTAATTAACTGCTTCAGTCCACTTACAATGAAAATGTAAAAAAATAATCTTGTTTATGACCTGTGTAGTATGTTAACACTATTGGAAGTAAAAATAACTTGAATTCCAATTTTGAAAACACAACTTTCTTTCGGGTTTTTTTTTTTTTTGTTTGTTTTTTTTATAAAGCTCTGACTTGTATTATGAGTATGAGTCTTTGGTCTGGGAGAGAGTCCTGTAAGTCTCTCTCTGCAAAATACAGTATATAATGACCAATGTTGGGCAATTAATTATATAGTTACTTCTTCAAAAAAGTAACTGAGTTATGCAAACAACAAAGTTTTTTGCAGCTGTTTACCTAAAACTGCAGCCAACGTGGTTTTTTAAATAAATATTTTGAACTATTTACAGAACAATCAGATGTTCTGCATCAAATCTGATGCCACACAAATCATTTGTGCCACTCCAAAAAATAAATTCTGTCCACTATGTGATAAAGGAGAACAACAGCCTGATACCTGCAGGCCTGACAACAGGAGATGTATCACTCCTGTAACACCTGTAACATTCAGCAGTCGCCTCATTGTTCTGACACACACAACAAAACTATTGACTACACTACACACTAACTACACAAGATTTCCCCCCTTCCTAAACAACTAAATGCCATGTTGCCATATCATTTTTTGATTGGTCAACATGGTACATTTTTCTAGGGTGGTTTTTTTTGTTTTTGTTTTTGCTCACAGGCGGAGAGGGCTTTGAGCGCTTTCCTTATAAAACGCCGTTTCTACCGTTTCTTCCCGCAGTAAATATAAACAACGATAGTATTCGGGAAGAAAACCAAACATTGCAGATATTTTTATCATAACTCTGGTTTTACGAGGCCTATCAACACAATTTAAAAACTGGTATAAAGTCCACACTTTTTCCGTCAATTGTTCCGTCGGTCCTGCTCACATCTCCAATGGTTGTACACCCTGTAATTAGTGATGTGTCGGTCGCGAACGAAACGGCTCTTAGAGCGACGCGAGCCGTTGGTGTTTTATTTTCTCTCTCACACTTTTTTCCGCTTCACTCCGCACGCGAGCCTTGTGCTTTGCGCTGGGGGGGCGTAGTTACACTAGCAGTAGCACAGGAACAGAGCGGGAGGGAGAGAGAGAGAAAGAGAGCCAGGAAAAACAACGTCACATTAGAAAGGTATAGTAATCATCCACAACTATTTTCATTTGCGGATGATAAAGGATTCAGAAAGTTTATTCATGCAGGTCCATATGACAGAGAATGTGCATCTTCTTTTTGTTTTCATATTTTAATTTATAATTAATTGTGTTGTGATTTGCAGTGTTTTGTGTTGTTTCACTTTAAATTTGTTTAAAAGGAAAAAGCTGAAAATTTAAATAGTTAAAAGTTGAAAATGTAAATAGTTAGTTTTTGTATTATATGATTTATTTATTACATTTTATGTGGAGTGAATAAATAAAAGTATATTTACAGTGGCCCCTAGAGACAAAACACGTACAAACTCAAAAACACGTAGTCAAAGGAGCTTGCAAAGAAAAGCGTCTGGACTTCTTTAAGATGCTTGAAGACGTTTCACCTCTCATCCGAGAAGCTACTTCAGTTCTAAGGTCAAATGGTGGAGAGTCCCAGATATAAACCTAGTGGGAGTGACCCCCCACAGAGGGACAAAAGGACCCCCTGATGATCCTCTAATCGCCTGAGCCAAGGTGTGAAACTGGGTGGCTCAGGCGATTAGAGGATCATCAGGGGGTCCTTTTGTCCCTCTGTGGGGGGTCACTCCCACTAGGTTTATATCTGGGACTCTCCACCATTTGACCTTAGAACTGAAGTAGCTTCTCGGATGAGAGGTGAAACGTCTTCAAGCATCTTAAAGAAGTCCAGACGCTTTTCTTTGCAAGCTCCTTTGACTACGATGACCTGACTGAGAACCTTCACAGTCAAAAACACGTACAAAACACAACAGAAGTGCTCCAGGATGCTAGGGGGCAGTGTTGAGCTTTTGTTACCTAGTGGCTACATAAGACCGGATTTGGTGTGTGGTAGTAACAGGTAAATTAACTTTTTCTTTTTATTATTTGAATATATGAGTGCTTGTGTATAAATACACAAACAATACACATATGCTTTCATGCTTTCAATTGTGTAATTTAAGTGATATAGGTAGCTGTTTTGGAAGTTCAGTTAACGCTAGAAATATGTTTTGGAGTTTGTACGTGTCTTGTCTCTAGGGGCCACCGTAAAAATTTATATATAAACATATATAAATAAAACCACATTTTTATTTACATTAGTAATTCCTTTTGTGCATAATTTTATATTGTTGTTAATAATAAATTAATTAGAGCAACAAAACAACCTGAAGAGCTGGTTGGGAGCCGAAAGAGCCGGCTCTTTTTAGTGAGCCGAGCCGAAAGGGCCGGTTCTCTAAAAAGAGCCCATCCATCACTAGTTGTCATTAACGTGGCTTCACTGCACATCAGCCACGCCGCTTTGCAAGCTAAAACACCGGTGTCGGCATATAAGAAGGTCAACGACGTTGATTAGCTGCGTACAGTGTTGGGAAGTGTTGTATGTTCACCAGTATGATAATGATGAAGCAGTAATCTCAGTTAACGTGGTTTTATTAACCAGCACAGCAGCAGAGAACTTACATGCTTGGATTCAATAACGGAATGGCGCCTATACACACACCTACACGGAGGTACGGCAAGCGGATTAGAACAAAATACCAAACTAACAGCAGGTTATCTACATCCCCCTTCTTTAGTACATCCCCAACCGGATATAAAGTTTAATGCATACTGAATAATAATAATCACAGCATAAAAGGTGACATACGCTGACCCTTAGGAACATTTAAATTTGCAACCAGATGGAAGAAATAAACATGACAAGAATATCATTTTGCTGTATAAAGTTAAATATGATTACTACTGAAAATCACCTCAAACAGAATTTAACTTGAAGCGTGGACATCAGTTACTGTTGGCTCAAACATCAAACCTGAAAATGTTCTGTGTTTTAACTAGTACCCAATTAATCCCTATATCTTGGATTTGGTTTGCACACACGACCAAAGCGTGTCCTGTAAACACCATCACTCTTGGAAGGTCTTGGAGAATGCAAAACATCAGAAGAGCTCTCAACATGAGTGCTGTCTTTAAACTGTTCTACATCATTGTTTTCACCCACAACCTGCAGTCCATCATAATGATGATCAGTGTCTTTCTGAACAGTAACAGGCTCAGACACAGGCAATATGTGTCTGTGATTTCTCCTGTAAGTGTTTCCATCTGACTGTACCAGGTAGGATCTAGGTTCTTTACAAAGTTCCTTCACCACACCTGTGCGGTCATAACCCTGTGGGGTCTGTAACCTCACTACTTGTCCTTCGTTGAGAGGTGGAAGTGGTCGGCTGGATCTGTCATAACAGACCTTCTGAGTCAGTCTCTTGTTGAGTAGTTGGGCTTTCACTCTGTCAGATTCAAGGTGTTGTGGTTTGAGCAGTTTTGTTGTGATTGGGAGCGTAGTTCGAGTCTGTCTGGATAGAAGTCGTTCTGCAGAGGAACCCAGGTTCACATCACGTGGAACATTCCTGAGGTTCAGCAGGTTGAGAAATACATCAGTGTCATCTCTGTGTGATTTCTCCATCAGCTGTTTAGCACTGCGCACTGCTCTCTCAGCAAGCCCATTGGATTGAGGATACTCTGGACTGCTGGTGACATGTTGAAAGTCCCACTGTGAAGCAAAGTCTTTGAAACGCTGGCTTGTAAACTGCCTGCCATTGTCTGAGATCAGAGTGTGTGGAGCACCATGAACTGAGAAGTGTCTTTTCATGTCAAATCCTTTAGCAGGTCAATCTCAAACCATCCTGAGTATGAGTCGACTACTACTAAATAGTGCTGACAGTGCCACTCAAAGATATCTGTAGCCACAGTTGACCAAGGAAGCTCTGGAACTTCATGCAGATGAAGGGGCTCTTTTTGTTGATGAGGTTTAGTGCTGTTACACACCGAGCAGGAAGTAACTGTTTGTTCAATATCTCTTGACATGAACGGCCAGAAGACGATCCCCCGTGCTCTCCGCTTGGTAGCTTCTACGCCGGGATGTCCTCTGTGCATGATGGTGATGTAGTCTCCTTGCAGTGATTTTGGGATCACGGCTTTGGAACCTTTAAGAATGATGCCATCATCCACAATCAGCTCATCCCTGAAAGGAAAATATGGATGAACTGCTGAGGGAAGGTTGTGGAGTCGTTGTGGCCAACCATGTTTGATGAACGAGCTGAGCGCTTGCAGTGTCTCATCCTCAGCTGTGTGTCCTTTAAGTTCCTCCAGGCGTGAAGAAGAGGTGCAGCTCACCGTCATGACATCAAAGTTGTCCTCTTCTTCAGGCTGCTGGAAAGTGGAGCTGTTGGGAGCATGAGACAGTGTGTCAGCCAGATACATGTGTTTTCCACATTTATATGTGAGGGTGATGTTGTATTTTTGGAGCCTTAACAGCATCCTCTGTAATCTGGCTGGTGCAGCGTGAATAGGTTTCTTTAGTATGGTGACCAGTGGCTGATGGTCTGTTTCTACGACCACAGGCTTGCCATAAATGGAGTCATGAAACTTTGTACATGCGAAAACAACAGCCAGCAGCTCCTTTTCTATCTGAGCATATCTGGTTTCAGTGTCTGTCAGAGTACGTGAAGCATATGCCACAGGTCGCCCTTCCTGTAAGCAAGCTGCACCAAGACCATACTGTGATGCATCGCACGTTAGTGTCACAGGTTTGCTGACATCATAATATGACAGAACAGGTGGATTAGACATGTGCTCTTTAAGTGCTTTGAACGCAGTCTGATGCTGTGTGTCCCACATCCACTCGCTGTCCTTGTGTGTGAGCTGTCGCAGAGGAGCTGACAGATGGCTGAAGTTTGGAATGAATTTTCCAAGATAATTGACCATCCCCAGGAACCTCTGCAGGGCTTGGACATCTGTTGGAACTGGCATCTCTCTGATTGTGGCTGTTTTGGAAGGGTCTGCTTTAAGCCCCTCGCTTGTGAAAATGTGTCCGACATAACTGACCTGATTCAGCTGGAATTTGCACTTTAATGGGTTTAGTCGCAGGTTTACTTCTCTGGCACGATCAAGGACTTTTCTCAGGTTGTCGTCATGTTCTTTCATGGTTCTTCCGCCGATGAGTATATCATCAACAATGATGGCACATGGATACCCAGCGAATATCTGCTCCATGGCTCTCTGAAACACCTCGCTGGCAGCGTTAAGACCAAAAGGCATTCTGAGGAACCTGAAACAACCAAAACAAGTGCTGAAGGTGGTTAGCATGGATGATTTTTGATCCAATGACACCTGGCAAAAAGAGTTCTTAGCATCCAAAACAGAGAACACAGTAGCATTTGACATTATTGCAGCCACTTCTTCTACTGTGCGCATGGGATGGTGTGGTCTTTTCAGAGCAGTGTTTAAATCTCGAGGATTTATGCATATCCCGATTTCATCTTTGCCCTTCTTGTTGGTGGCTACCATGGAAGACACCCAGTCTGTCGGCTCTGAGACGGGAGTAATGACGCCTAATTTCTCCATCCTGACCAGCTCTGCCTTGACCCTGTCTTTCATGGCCAAAGGGATGCGATGTGCTGGGCGAACAACTGGTTTCACATCTGGGTTCAGTGTCATGCGATAGGTGACTGGCAACCTCCCAAGCTCATCAGAAAATAAGTCGCTGTATTCTGTGATAAGCTGTTGTGACAGGTCATCTGCAGACATGCTCAATTGGTGGACGTCATTGCTGAATGATACAAGTCCCATTTCTCTGCATGCACATAGTCCAAGTATTGGCTGAACATCTTCATTAATAACAAAGAATGATAGCACATGTGGCTGCCCATGCAGAAAACACTGCAGCTTAATTACACCTGAGGTTTGAATCTTGCTGCCTCCAAATGCTACTAGGTTAACGGACTTGGGGTGTGCTTTCATTTCTTTATCTGCTCTTATAATGTTAACCGTTTTCTTGGGAAGCACATTACATTTAGCACCTGTGTCCACCTTCATTTCAACAGGAATCCCATTAATCTGCACGGTGACAAAAACTTCCTCTTTGTGTTCCACATGCACATCAGTCGCATGGATTGCATATTGCAGATTTACACCATCAACGTAGAATGTGTCATCTCCGCTCTCATCAGCTTGGTCTGGTTCCACATGATGAACTGACTTTCTGTGTCTTGCTACGTTTTGGGTAGGCTGAACAGCTCTGCACCGTTTCTTAAAATGATTCCACTTTTTGCATGCATGACACTGCTGCCCAAAAGCTGGACATTTGCTCTTTTTTGCAGCATGAGCGCCCCCACAGTTAGTGACATGCTGTGTTTCAGACCTGTCTCCTTGTATTTTCATTTTATCTCCTCTGTGCTTTCTTGTAAATGTGGGCTGGAGCACATCAACATTTGATGCAGATTGTTGAGGAAAAGCAAGTGTTTTATTATACTCTTCAGTCATTTCATGAATCTGGCAGACAGATATGGCTTTTGCTAGCGTTAAATCACTATCACGCAGTAGCACTTTCCTTAAATTGTCATTGTTGATGCCACAAACTAGTCTGCAGTGTTGGTCAAGTTACTTGAAAAAAGTAATCAGTAACTTATTACTGATTACTTCCCCAAAAAAGTAATCCCGTTACTTTACTAATTACTTATTTTCAAAAGTAATTAATTACTTAGTTACTTAGTTACTTTTTAAAAACACAATTTACAACCTGAATAGGTGATAAAGCGATAGATCCTTCAGCCCAATTCTACTTTTTCTACATAATCCATCATACACAATGTAATCAAATGGAAAAATCTCTTTTTTTAACTTGTTTTATCAGTTTTAATCTTTTAACTTCATGCATCAAGCAAAAATTTAATTATATGCAACATTCTCTGAGGTGAATAAATTAGTTTAACATTTAAACCTATTTTCTGCACATTCCAGCACATAAAATAAAATATTTTTTGTGTTTACACTCACTCTTTCAAATAGATGCAAGTAAAACACAGCAGAACATAAATAAAGTCAAAGACTCAGTGGTCCTGTTGCTCTATTTTCACCTATTAAGCAGCACTGCGGTAGGCGGAGGTTTACCCTGGTGCAGGTGTGCCGCGGTCAGTTGAAGAATCCGCGACTTTCTCTGTGAGTTTCCCATTACGTCGTTGCGCACTTGGTGCTTGCTTGGAAGTTTAAGGGGTTTTTTTTCGCTGTAAAAAGAAGTTTTCTTCCCACGCACAACGGACGCTAATGTTTTTGTCACTTTTTATGGAATCAAACTCAAGGTAAGGTCAGTACTTCCACGCTTTAAACGCTGCATGCTCATACTCTCTCCCACAATCGATATGTGATCCATTGTTGATCTGCACACAGCTGTTGTCACTAACAGCGCACTCGCTTACGTCACTGTCATGAGACATTCTTGCAAAAAATCACGGTTTTAGTAACGCAGTGTTCCTACGGGAAAGTAACGGTAATCTAATTACCGTTTTTGCAATAGTAATCCCTTACTTTACTCGTTACTCGAAAAAAGTAATCAGATTACAGTAACGCGTTACAACTGCCCATCTCTGCTAGTCTGTCTCTTATTAGTTCTTCACTCAGATCACCAAATCTGCAGCTTTTTGCTTTAATCCGTAAATCACTTACATAGGATTCAACAGTCTCGCCAGTCCTCTGATTCCGCGTGTTGAACTTGTGTCTTTCCATCGTGACATTGGTTTGAGGGCTGCACATTTCTCTGAATTTCCTTTTGAGGCACTCAGGATCCTCCTTCGATTCTGCAGGAATGAGTACTCGTCCTCCATCGCCGGGCTCTCTCACTTCTGGCGCGTAAACAAAAGACCGCTCCCGTTCTATAGCTTCGGGACCTGCGAAGTTGAGCAATATGTAGGCTTGTGTGCGCGCTGGCTTGTCAGAGTGTGCCCCAAAATGTATTCTGTAACGTATTCCGTTACGTTACTCGATGAGATTAACGTATTCTGAATACTTTGGATTACTTAACATATTATCATGCTGCTTACAACTACGTGAATGTACTATTGCTGTGATTTATTACTGTTACTGAAGGTCCGCGGCTCCGAACCGTAGTAAAGGGACCTCTGACTAACGGTGGGTTCTGTGTCGGCTCGTAGCCGAAAAATAGCTTTACTTTGTTGTCTGGGTCAACTTTGCTTGCTACAGACAGAGAGAGGCGTTGAAAGGCTGCTCCAACGGAACTTATTGTTTCGGAGGAAAACACGAACGCAGCGTACAGTCGAGTCTTAATAGCTTACTTACAACTGGGCTCGTCAGGCACTCTTCTTGGCTGCAGTGGTTATTATTATATTTACATGCTTCCAGCTCCCGTTTCTGCTCGATGACAGCTCCGACTTTTCCTTTTTCTCCCTCCCTCGCTCACAGACACATAACGGGCATGGCAGTCCATTCTCCCTGCAGCACGGACTACACTGCCTATGATGCTACATTCTTTAGAGCTATACCTGTAGCATTCTGCCTATTAGCTTAGCACAACAACAACAACAAAAAGGCGCTCTCTAACCCAGGAAACACGCAGAGAGAGAGCGTCACCCTGTAACCATGGCAACCGTAACGCTGCCGCCTGGAACAACAGAACATAGCTGTCAAACAAAACCCAAACAGTCCTGACCCGCCACAATATGAAACAGGGAAACAGTGTAATCCATTTATTTCAACAAAGTAACTGTATTCTAAATACCACCTTTTTAAACGGTAACTGTAACGGAATACAGTTACTCATATTTTGTATTTTAAATAGGAAAAGGTGGTACATGTATTCCGTTACTCCCCAACACTGGCTGCGTATATATGATTGTGAAGCGCATCATTGGCTGAACTATGGAATAAGGTGGCATTGTTCTAATCCCATACGGGAGCAGCCAGTCACTTACTGACTCACACTGCAAAACAGAATTGTTAAAGTTTTAATTTTAATTTCAATTCAGGTTAGGTTTTTTTTTTTTGTGCGCAACACAGATTTTCTGTGCGCAGAGGCCGTGCCAGCAGTGTGCAATTGCGCACACGCACAGCTTAGGGGGAACATTGCTCACGGTGCACTAAAGACACTGGTAAATCACTCTAATAGCCGAGCAGCACCTCTGACAGATGCCATCATTTAATACACAGTGACCAATGCAACTTAGTCAGCATGAGTCACAGGACACTAGGGCTGCCACGATTTGTCGACTAGTCACGATTACGTCGACTATCAAAATCGTCGACGACTGATTTAATAGTCGACGCGTCGTTTGAAGCTTTGTAAGATCACAAAAGACGCAGGAATAAGTAGCAGGATTTAAGAGTGTAATAACGGACTGAAACAGAAGATGGCAGCATTGCATGTACAAGGATGCCAGCTACCGTTAAACCCCGAAGAAGAAGAAGAAGCAGCTGTGTCCCAGAATTCATAGCGTGGCCCAGCGCAGTTTCCAACAATGGCGGCAGCTAGTTAGTTTTAATATTATTCTTATTATTCTTTCTGGGTCACAAAATAAACATTTAACATATTTTCAGGCGAGAATGTAGCTGTGTAAACCTCAAATATCTGCTCAGTTTATCAGGACACCACATATTTTCAAAAGCGCTCCGACGTTTTCGGAGACATCTGTTACCCACTAGCTCGTTAGCGAGCCGGGGGCTAGGCTCACTAACGCCGTGAGAACACCGGACTCCCGGCAAATCGTTTTCAAACCCACCGCTGTCTTTCGCTACTCAGGTTAAATATATATGAGTCACTTAGATAACTTAAAATGTTATTGTTTGGCTTTTTTTTTTTAGTATTTTATTTGTTCCTGAGTAAATCAGTTTGTCTGAGATTAAAGTTATAGTTTTTACACAGCTGAATAAACATCAAGCAGACAGCTGATTATCAGAAGTGTGAGATGCTCCAGAATATACTCCAGTGTCCTGTTATATTTTAGATAGCAAGGAGTTTATTAAGCTTCACCGAAACAATCTGCAAATTTCATTAAAATTTAATAAACTATCATCTTGTCTTTATTTTTAGTTAGCACCTTAAAAGCTTAAAGCTGTAAGCTAATGATAGTTATATAAGAGCAGATGCTGCTGGTGCAATAAGCTGTAGTTTTACGTCCAATGGATGATGATCTGATTAGTCGACTAATCACAAAAATAATCGGTGACTAGTCGACTATCAAAATGATCGTTTGTGGCAGCCCTACACGACACCCTCCACTGGTGAGACAGAGGCACATGTGGAAGAAGATGCAGCCCTACCTCACATACCAGCAGCAGCTGGATGAAAAAACTTAACAAAAAACTGAGACTTTCTGTGTGTGTGTTCATACAGTACCGCTACATATGTGGACTTTCATGAACTCACTGTTCATGAAAGTCTGATGAACAGGCTACCAAACTCTAGAACAAAAACAGATGATGAATGAAAAAAAAATTATGACAAATATTACACAGCTATGCAATGTTTACTATTTATTTTACTTTTAACAAGTGGTTATCACCCCACATATAAACAACAAAAGAATATTTCACCTAAACACGCTCCATATTTCTCTACATATTCTCAATTTCACCCTCATGTTTGTTTATAATCCAGGTTTGGTGCCCTATATATCATGATGTTGTTCAGATTGTCATTGTTGGAGGCTGTGTTATGGTTTGAGGCTACATTTCAGTCAGTGGTATTGATGGAAATAATTCACCATGCAACACCACCATGTAACATCCCAGCAATCATTTTGGGGTAGGGGGCTGAAAGCATCTGATTGGCTTCGTCCCACAGTCCAAAGGCATGCTGTTAGTGGGGTTAGGTTACTTGGCGATTCGGATGTATGGAATGATCCCAAACACACTGCCAGTCATGGACTAGCTTCTGCAGATGATTGTATTGAAGAAGTGTGTGAACATCTTGATTCTGCTTGGGTAATATCCCAGCAACCATTTTGGGGTTAGGGGCTGAAGTTCAGTTTGACAGACTTAGCGATCACACAAATCTTCAACCTGCTGTGTGATTTGTACTTTCAATAAGCAGATCTTTGTTTAGCACATAAACACTATATTGGCCCAGCTGATGAAGCACTTTGCTTACAGCTTCAATAAAAAGCACTTTTGTTATAGAAGCTGAAACATACTCTGGAGGACAATTCAAAAGATAATGGAAGCTCCCTCACTCTGTGTGACACTGATCCTCATCTGTTTGATAGAAATAGAAGGATACTGTACATGAAATTGTGTAATAATGTGATCAAAGACTATTTATCAACGATAACTGATCAGCTGGTCTTTGATCAGTGTGCATATTAATTGTAATGAAACTGACCTGACAGCCCATTCTTCATCAGTGGCGCTAGTTTCAGTCATTGTGAGAATGTACTGTTTATTAGGTTGGAGAAACCTGCAGTCAGCTGGAACCGAAGAAGTCACCTGAATGAGAGACAAAACGTTTCTCTGACTGAAAACTCTACATCCAGATGAACAGAATAAACTTTTTGGAATTTCCTTACCTGGATGATTGAGCATGCATCGTGATATGCTCAATTTTCTTATAGTTTTTGTTTTTTCAGAATCCTAAAGCATTCCAGTTTCAGTGTTTCAGCATGCATTTCCTTCTTTTCCAGATTTTTCCACATCCTGTGGCCCAGGTGCCACATAGCCTGTTAAACTCACTTTGATGACAGTCAGACGTGTTACCATTCTGGCAGAATTTTTAAAAAAATTAATGAAAGGAGAGTGGGAGCTCAGAAAGGAAGAGTTGATTGGCTACAGTGCAGTGGCATTAGCTGTGATGTGTCACCAGCCTGTACTGTCATGATTCAAAACTCTACGGTCCTTTCACACAATAGTTCTTGACTGGCTCTAGGCTGAATCTTACTAACTGTTCAATGCACCAACAAAGATGACAAATCTCTACTAGCGGCTCACCCTTCCCTGAAAAAAACTAAGGCCTTATCTGAACTGTAAAAGGCTGGTTTATTAAAATTTCTCTTAAAAATCTGACTGCAGGGAAATTTTGGGGAAAGCTAAGCACATAGGAGATAATTGCTTTATGATTCATTTCCACATTTTTGGTGTCTGTTGTTTTGTGTGTACTGAGTTTCCATGTGATGTAGTGTGCTTTGGATTAATAATTGATACACTCTCTCTCTTTAACCCAGGTCAAGCCTATCTTTTTAAACCCAATAATTTAAACCCAATTATAGATGCAATGGGTTATTTAAATCCATTGCAGCTATAACAGCTTCCACTCTTCTGGGCAGTTTTTCTACGAGATTTTGGAGTGTGTCTGGAGCACAGTCATGCCGGAGCAAAAAAGGCCTTCCTCAAAATGTTCCCATAAAGTTGTAAGCATGGAACTGTGGACCCTGGACAAATCCCAGAAAAACAAGCCCAAAAATCTCATCCATTAAAGCTTAAACATGACACTGTGCAGTCAAGCAGTCTTAAAGGAGTACATGGACACAGCTTATCTACCACATATGAAGGTGGAAGACCATTTAAGGATTTAAATACTAACAGTGCCTCTTTGTATTGGATTCTGTGATGCACAGGGAGCCAGTGCAAGGCTGCTAACACTGAAGTAACAAGATCCCGCTCTCACTAATGTGAAAGCCAAAGTCACCTCCTCAAAGGCATCTCCCTTTAATCATGCCCAATCATCCGGTGAAGTATTAGCTGTTTTTAACCAGGACAGTTACAGCCGAGAGCTTCAGACATTACATTACTGACGGAGTTCTGCTGGTACACACAGTCACAGCACAGTGACTCACAGCATCCTCATCAGGAACAGCACTTTCCCAGAATCAGTCATGTTGTCTGGTAAGAATCGACTGTGAGCAATTTCTGTCGATCAATAACAGACGGCACAATAAAAGTTTGAGTATTTTTATTGGTGCGAGAGCTTATTGGCAACTCAATGACTGTATCCACTACTCACTATTACAGTTCATCGTAGGAGCATAGAAAAACACTCATTACATCAGTAGTAGTAGTTTTTTCTTTTTGTTGTATGAGCAGAGTCAGAATTAGCATAACAGAAAACCTGTGCTATTTGTGAACGGGTTTTTATTATAAATATGTTATAATTTCAAAAGAAAATGAAATAATTTCATAATGTATTCATTTCCTTTCAGGGTTTGCTATTTCCAGGGGCTCTGGCTTTCTCTCAACGAAATATTTTTGGAGGGATATTTTTTATGCTCAAGATGCATTTATGGAAATAGTAACATGTTCGTGAAAGCTCAATGGAAATACTTTCTAGACGTTGAAACATGAATAATATATAACAAGGACAATGGCCCTCAATTTGTCTGATGTGCATGAATGTGTCTCTTCCTCAGAATAATAACAATTAATTTTGTTTTTTACAGTAACATTCAAGATCAGAGGTCTCAAAGAGCTATCATATTTAAAGGAGGTGTGGTAGGATGATGCAGGAATCAAAGAAAAAGGGCTAAAATGTCCATAACTCGTGACAAAAGTGGGGAAAAAATAGAAATAGGGAAACTGATGAATGTAAGTAAACTGTGTTTCAGACGATTTTGATTAGTGAGATAATATATATATTTAAAAAATGTTCTTTCTATACATCTGTCTGAGAAAATATAAGGGGAAACCTGGACTTCTTTGAATGTAGGAAACTTCAAAGTCTGATCAAATGATGTTAATGATAAAGCCTGCAATATTTTATTTGGTAATAGATTTACTTATTGATCACCTTTCAATTGGAATAATAAGTCTTTATCATTCTCTGTAAACATGTACAATATCAGAACAGCCAAACATGCACAAGACTAAACTTTGCCTATGTCTGAATCAGCTGGCGTCCTCAGAGGTCAGACTGCCATCTTGTGGTAAAATATGCTCCACTGCTTCATACTCAAAGACACATGTACACAGACAGCTTCTGGTTGTATGCCATCGTTACAGGCAACAGTGTAGTTGTCATGATCCCTGGGATGAGCTGTGTTTTTGAGTTTGTAACCTTAGTTAATACATCTAAATCTGGAGCTCCGTTTAGGTTTGAGTCTTATTTTTTAAGGGATGGATTTATTTTGGGTCTTGTCTGTGTTTCATTGATCTTATAATGCTTTTATATTGGGGCTTTTTTGCAAGTTTTATTATAATTATTATGGTTTGGTTGTTTTTGGTTTATTCCTGCTTCCCCAGCGTATGTGTCTCTGTATTTAGTCGGCTCACTTTTCCTGTTTTACTTTGACAGTTAGTTGTCTTTTGTAAGCTGCTTTAAGTTCTGCTTCCTTCCCTGTTACTGTCTTGATGACTTTTAGCCACGTCTCATTTTCTTCCTATTCCCAGTTTCCAACTAGCCTCGATGCCTGTACATACACTCATTACCCACCCAGCACTACTTGGTGATGGAAGATTTTGGTCCATATTGACATGATGCTGTCACACAGTAGCTGGATATTTGTCGGCTGCACATTCATGATGTGATTTTCCCATGATGGGGATTCGAGCTGGTGACTGTGGAGGCTATTTGAGGACAGTGAACTCACTGTCATGATCAAGAAACCAGTTTGAGATGATTTGCTTTTTGTGAGCTGGTGTGTTAATTTGCTGGAAGCAATCATCAGGAGATGAGACCAGTGTGGTCACAGATGGATGGACATGGTCAGCAACAATACTCATGTGGGCTGTGATATTTAAACAATGCTCAGTTTGTACCAAGGAGGGTGAAGTGTGCAAAGGAAACATCCCCCACGCTATTAGCCGATTTCTACCCTACCATCCAAACACTGTAATAGCAATCGAGACTCATCAAACCAGGCAATGTTTTTCCAGTTCTCTATTGTCTATTGCATGTTGGACTTTGTTTCTCTGTCTGCATTATTAAGCCTTAATAAAGATTTGTTTGGGTTATTTCAGCCAGCTTTGAGTCTTGTGTTTGGATTCAAACCTGACAGTAATTATGTATAATACCCAGTTAACACACAAAAGTGATTTACATTTGAATTGTTTCTAATTTATTCCATTTTTCCTCATCTTTCTAAATGGTGTCAGTCACCTTGTGCTGTTTCTGTGTGTTCAGGGAAAGTGTGATTTAAATATTTTAATGGGTGAGTATTATCCTGTTTGCAGGGTTTTAAGATGAGTTTTTCCAATCCAAATATATGATCTAATGTTGTAATAACTCTAATTTGCTGCATTCAGAGAGCATAATTGAATCCCTTTACAGGAAAAGAAATCCATCTAAATCTGCATGTGCAACGTAACGCCCTCCTTAAGTGCACTCATCAGGAAATGCATTCATATCAGTTACTGGTAGTTCATGTTCTATACAGTATATCTCTTTTAAATTTATTATAATGTCAAATATAAAACGTATTTGAATTAAAAACTAATGTATTATACTGTAAATACTTATTTGTACAGAAGTTTTTACTATCTTTATATTACATGTTAAATTCATTTATGTTAACAAGGTGATGAAAGGCGTGCAAGGCAAAGCAAATCTGGAAACTAGTAGAGTTTATACAGTGCCATGCGGTGAAACGTAAGGTCCCATGACACTAACTATCACAGTGTTTTTGGTACTGAACTGTTCATCATATCAATAACTCAGGAAAAAAAAACCTCAGTTTGATATGTATTGCTTTTTAAAGTACAGTATTTCCCTGCTCATTTCAAGGACCAACAAAACACCGCATACTTACTGCTAGAGTAAGGTGCAGTTTGCTAGACTGAAGCCAGAAACTACAGTGTTGCTGTTACAGTGCCTGTAATCACCTTTCCATCTAAACAGACGGAAATGAAAACATCATTAGTGCAGACTTCCCATTTCTGTGTCGCTGTACAAATCATTCAAGGGTGTTGTTCAGCCGAAAACTGAATGAGGAAATGTCATTTTTCTTCCTTGTCCTCGCCTTTTGTGGAAGGCACGTATGCGTAAATACGCGTGTCTCTGTGGTGGTGTGGTGGGGCTCACAATACTTCTATAAAAATAATAACGTAAATAACTATTCATTGTTGAACCCCAGTTATTGTATTGGAGTTGGGCTAAAAGTGGTTAAGCCATCCAATAACACAAACGCACACATACACACAGCCTGCTGCATGTGTGAAGGCCAGCGGAAGGAACCTCACGTGTTGCCGCTCACCGCTCTCATAGCTCACCCCTACTGACTCCACACATAAACTGTAGCACACCGGAGCAGGAAGACAGGTGGTGCTGTGAGTGCGTGTGGGTTACAGGCAGCCAGTAGCCGAGCGTGTGTGTGTGTGGGTGGGGGGGGGGTCTGAATAGTATCAGGGCCACGTGCCAGTGATGACGAACTCGGTGCACTTGGCAGGGACGACAGGAAGAGGTAACTAACAGTTATACAAGGCTTGCATGAACTGGACGTGGTCTGACAGCTGTGCTAAACACGGGAACACACTGTGTCGATTAGACTCAGTTTACATCAGAATAAAAATGGTAGATTAGGACAGATGACTCATTGCTTTGAGGACATCGTGATACCGAACTCTCTTTCTTCTACTACACTTACAATTTCTTCAGTGTTATTTTGGATCCGTTATCCCAACGTTCATGAGGCAAGATAGGCCCTGCAAAGGTTACCAGTCAACAGGAACAGCACATAAATTCATTCACAGCAATCACAACCTATTTTAGATCTCTTTCTTCCTATGTCTTCCGTAAAATGAGATCTTTCATTAAGCTCGTTCGGTGAATTAGAGTTATGATCTTATATAAAATCACCCTATATGCATTAATAAAGCTGCCACTGTTTCCTGTCACGTTTGCTCAAGTGTTTATTCTCTCTGTCTGTCCCCTGCCTGTGTTGTGTGTCACTGAAAGCAACACACGGGACAAAGAAGGGATACTGTACCACTGAGAATGGAGACTGGCCATCTGACCAGCCCCCAGGACAGCAGAGCAAGCTGTCACATGTTGCTGCCTCGATAATCCAACTGCTTCATCCCTCCGTCTCCTTTTCACTACAAACCTACCGACACAATCAATGAAGCAGCAACTTATAAAAACCGCATGTTCCTTTCGTGTCCTGCAGCTATATCCTGAACAGAGAAAGCGACACTCACCACTTGATTCTTAGAAGACGTTCCTATCTTGTTTCTTATTATTAACGCTAATTTAAGACTTCCTCATTCCCGAAAACGTGACCGTGAACCGTGGGTTCTTTTTTTTGTATTTAACAGGCAAAATATGTAGCTGGAAACCTAGAAGAGAATTCATGCAGATAATATCTCAATATGCTTATCTGGTGACATCAGTTTGAACCTTTTTGACATTATTTTTCTTCTGTTTATATTTAAAGCATTACTTTACTGGTGTAAGTGTGAGGAACTGAAAACAGCTCGAAGGTTCTTCGTACTGTGTGCTTCTGACATGAGGTGTACCTGACAAGGCGGGGACTGCCTGGAAATTATATTCTGGCTCGTTGAGTCACTGACTGACTGTTTAGGAATCTCAGATTATGCGTCAGGTGAGCTCTGGGATTACCGAAGGGTTTAGGACATAAGGTGTTGGCCATACTGTAGGGCCTAGGCTTTCTGTATTTACGGTAAGGTCATTTTAACCTGCACAGCCTTTTCCTTTGTCTTTACGGTAGTCAATGTACGTGCACAGAAAAAGCAAGCCAATTACGTGTATTGTTATCCCACGTGATACTTCTCAGCCAATCATATCATTTTTGTCAGAGCGCGTGGGGAAAACAAACCTCCGCAAGGAGAAGACACGAAAAACCTCGCAGAAGGAAAATAAGAGAAAAGCAAGGTTAAAGGTTTGCAAGTGAAATGTAGTTAAGGAGAAGAAAACTAAAACCTGTCATTATTATTTCAAAACGCTCATTTTTTATACAAATCTTGCAGAATTTTGCAAATATCTATTTTTCATTTTTTAGCAGCATAGTATTTTTTTCCAGTTGTTTTTTAAAAGTCAGGTCAAGGCTTCAAAAGCCCAAAGGCGATATAAGGGTGGCGGCTCACAACAGTTTTTGTTTGCTACATGGATCATTTTAGTTCAGCTGGGTGTCTTTCCTTTTGTTATATTTCTTTAAGAGTTCAAAATGTGTTAATTAAATAAATAAAATGTATTTTTCTCTGTAGCACTTCATGGATTTCATAAGCAACACACCTTAGTTGTTCACACAAAGCATAAAGGTAAAAAAAACAATATATACAGTGTTATCTTCATTTTAGATGTCAAAAAGTATTTGCGACTCCCAGTGTTTTCTTTTGCGTGGAAACTGGGTCCAAATGGCTCTTTGGGTGTTAAAGGTTGCAGACCCCTGATCTAGTGGATATAAGACTATAACTTTGCTGTGTATGGGGTGTCTGGCCCATTGCTACGGGCCATTCGATCCCTATACAACCGTTGCAAGAGCTTGGTTCGCATTGCCGGCAATAAGTCGGACTCGTTCCCGGTGGGTGATGGGCTCCGCCAGGGCTGCCCTTTGTCTCCGGTTCTGTTCATAATTTTTATGGACAGAATTTCTAGGCGCAGCCAAGTGGCGGAGGGCTTTCGCTTTGGTGGCCTCAGAATCTCATCTCTGATTTTTGCAGATGATGTGGTTCTGTTGGCTTCATCGGGTGAGGGCCTCCAGCTCGCACTGGAACGGTTCGCAGCCGAGTGTGAAGCAGCGGGAATGAGGATCAGCACCTCCAAATCTGAGGCCATGGTTCTCAGCCGGAAAAGGGTGGAGTGCCCACTCCGGGTCGGGGATGAGTTCCTGCCCCAAGTGGAGGAGTTCAAGTATCTCGGGGTCTTGTTCGCGAGTGATGGGAGAAGGGAGCCGGAGATCGACAGACTGATTGGGGCTGCAGCTGCAGTAATGCGGACGCTGCACCGGTCCGTCGTGTTGAAGAGGGAGCTGAGTTTAAAAGCGAAGCTCTCAATTTACCGGTCGATCTACGTCCCTACCCTCACCTATGGCCACGAGCTGTGGGTAGTGACCGAAAGAACGAGATCGCGGATACAAGCGGCAGAAATGAGCTTCCTCCGAAGGGTGGCTGGCCTCTCCCTTAGAGATAGAGAAGTTCGGCCATCCGGGAGGGGCTCAGAGTAGAGCAGCTGCTGCTCCACATCGAAAGGAGCCAGCTGAGGTGGTTCGGGCATCTGACAAGGATGCCCCCTGGGCGCCTCCTGGGTGAGGTGTTCCAGGCATGTCCCACCGGGAGGAGGCCCCGGGGCAGACCCAGGACACGCTGGAGAGATTATATCTCTCGGCTGGCCTGGGAACGCCTTGGTATTCCCCCGGATAAGCTGGAGGAGGTGGCTGGGGAGAGGGAGGTCTGGGCCTCTTTGCTTAGGCTGCTGCCCCCGCGACCCGGCCCCGGATAAAGCGGATGAAGATGGATGGATGGATGGAACTTTGCTTGTAATCATTAATGCCCCTTTTTGACAAAAGCATCTGCATGTATGTAAGTGCATGTAAGTCTGAAAACCCGATTTAATAAAATTAACTGAGATGAACTAAGGAGCTGGAAAGAAAAGCGTCTGGACTTTAAGTTGACACTTTTCTTTCCAAGCTCCTTAGACAATGATGACCAGGATGACTGAGAACCGACACAGACAAAAAAGATGATCCTATGATGTCCCTTCATATTTTCCAATTTACAGTACTGAATCCATGTTGGGCTAACGTGGTCAAAGACAAGGATTATAAATCGTATGGTTGGTTACAGATCAGGAAACTGTGATCTGGAAAGACACGTGCAGATATGTGTCTTTTAAGTAAAGATTTAAGTGAATGTGGTAGGTGTTTACATTGGATGATTGGTGGGAGTCTTTGGTTTCAGAATGGACCTTTATTATGGGTCACTAGCACCTGAGCACAACCTGTCTTCATACCATAAAGGGCATTTTAGATGGTGTCTTCTGTTTTACAGAAACCTGTGCATTTTCCTGTGATATCTGCCTACATCACAAACAAATACCTATTGTCCTGTGTAAATGCAAAACTGATTAACAGAACTGCAAAAGGGCACAAAAAGAAAAGACAATTCTGGAGGTTTTATTAACATGAGATTGACCCTGTATATTTCACTTTGAGTTATTATACTTATGCTGGGAGCTGGCTGCTTCCCTTTCCTCTGTTCTAGGTAGTACAGAGGTGTTAAGTTTGAATGTACACTGAGGAAACATCCACCGCCACTTCCTTCTAGATTCACGGCTCCAAAGCCCAGCAGCAGCTCCTGATAAAATTTCAAGCGTGAAGAGAAACGAGGACACTCGTGCATGATCATACTATGATATTTGGGGCACAAAGGGAGCTTTTGTATTCAGTTTAAACTCTTCTTGTCTGTTTTAACCACCCAAGAAGCAAACTTCTCTAATATTGACAGACATAGCTGTTGTCTTTCTGATGGTTAGAAAACTGTAAACAAGTACTGAGTGTGTCTGATGTGTGATTTTGAACTTTGATAGCCCCTGCTCTAGATAATTACTGAAAAACACACTTGTTATTAAACAAAAAATGTGGAGGCATCTAATTTTACCCTAATCTTGGCTGCACAATGAAAAGCAAATATTTCATAGCTGACATCTTATATGCTGACATGTTTTTAAAACAGGTTTTCGCATGAAGCTTTTCTGCTTTTTCTTTTTTTTAAAAAAGGACAAGAGTGGTGTAAAGCTAGAGTGACATTTATTTTCTTAAAAAGTCTCCTTTGTTTTACAATACCCCATCAGACACGTGCAATCACAGAAAGTTGCTACACATGTGACATTTACAGCTTTAAGTTTGTTTCACTAAAATCCCAACAGGGACTATTTTTTTGTGTATTTCTACTGATGTTTAGTCCATGCGTTTATTTCAAAAGGTGGACTACTGTGATCAATTATAATCAGTTTATCTTAAAAACTCCCAGAAAAGCCTTCAGTTGATCCAATCCATCCATCCATCCATCCATCCATCTTCATCCGCTTTATCCGAGGCCGGGTCGCGGGGGCAGCAGCCTAAGCAAAGAGGCCCAGACCTCCCTCTCCCCACCACCAAGGCGTTCCCAGGCCAGCCGAGAGATATAATCTCTCCAGCGTGTCCTGGGTCTGCCCCGGGGCCTCCTCCCGGTGGGACATGCCTGGAACACTTCACCCAGGAGGCGCCCAGGGGGCATCCTTGTCAGATGCCCGAACCACCTCAGCTGGCTCCTTTCGATGTGGAGCAGCAGCGGCTCTACTCTGAGCCCCTCCCGGATGGCCGAACTTCTCTATCTCTAAGGGAGAGGCCAGCCACCCTTCGGAGGAAGCTCATTTCTGCCGCTTGTATCCGCGATCTCGTTCTTTCGGTCACTACCCACAGCTCGTGGCCATAGGTGAGGGTAGGGACGTAGATCGACCGGTAAATTGAGAGCTTCGCTTTTACACTCAGCTCCCTCTTCACCACGACGGACCGGTGCAGCGTCTGCATTACTGCAGCTGCAGCCCCAATCCGTCTGTCGATCTCCGGCTCCCTTCTCCCATCACTCGCGAACAAGACCCCGAGATACTTGAACTCCTCCACTTGGGGCAGGAACTCATCCCCGACCCGGAGTGGGCACTCCATCCTTTTCCGGCTGAGAACCATGGCCTCAGATTTGGAGGTGCTGATCCTCATTCCCGCTGCTTCACACTCAGCTGCGAACCGTTCCAGTGCGAGCTGGAGGCCCTCACCCGATGAAGCCAACAGAACCACATCATCCGCAAAAATCAGAGATGAGATTCTGAGGCCACCAAAGCGAAAGCCCTCCGCCACTTGGCTGCGCCTAGAAATCCTGTCCATAAAAATTATGAACAGAACCGGAGACAAAGGGCAGCCCTGGCGGAGCCCATCACCCACCGGGAACGAATCCGACTTATTACCGGCAATGCGAACCAAGCTCTTGCAACGGTTGTATAGGGATCGAATGGCCCGTAGCAATGGGCCAGACACCCCATACTCCCGCAACACCTCCCACAGGACACCCCGAGGGACACGGTCGAATGCCTTCTCCAAGTCCACAAAACACATGTAGACTGGTTGGGCAAACTCCCATGCACCCTCAAGTATCCTGGAGAGGATAAAGAGCTGGTCCAGTGTTCCGCGACCAAGACGAAAACCGCATTGTTCCTCCTGTATCCGAGGTTCGACTAGCGGACGAACTCTCCTTTCCAGCACCCTGGCATAGACTTTCCCAGGGAGGCTGGGAATGACACCAATATTTTAAGTAGATGTTTTTAGTGTTCTGAGCTGAACAAACATAATCCCATCTCATTTCATTTTATTAGATAAACTCACTGTCTACATAACATAAGACGCTGAGGACAAATAAAGGAGCTGAAACTCTTAAATCTCATATGTTTAGCCACACAGCAACTTCAAAAGTGTTAAATGTTTTGGTGTTAGTGGTCTTC
This sequence comes from Aulonocara stuartgranti, assembly GCF_965226115.1. NCBI lineage: Eukaryota > Metazoa > Chordata > Actinopteri > Cichliformes > Cichlidae > Aulonocara > Aulonocara stuartgranti. The sequence continues at coordinate 31,824,819 of NC_138952.1, read as the reverse complement.
TTGCAAAAGTAGAGTTAATTTTACTCTAAGTAGAGTCACATTCTTTTAATGTAACTCTGAGGTGTAAAATGATAGTAGTTAAAATCGAGTGTTAAAAATGAGTGTTTCTAGGTCAAATCTGGAGGTGTTCAATGGAAACATTAACTCTTGACCTCTTAACTCTGAACTCCTACAGGGGCTATGACACCAACAGAGTAAATTCACAGACTCCGCCCCCAGCACCATAGGCTCCAATCGAAGCTGAAGTGAAGCCGTTTCAGAACATTTTGCTCTACATATTTGAGTTGTTTGCCATGCTTGGTAAGTCATTTTTTCAAAGATTGTTTCAATTATTATTATGAGCTTTTACTTCTGTGGTTCTTTGGAGTTGAGACAAAGCTGTGTGAAAGGCATTAGCCATGTTGCTCGGTGATAGCATAATATTCTGTTTTAGCTAGCTGAAAGGTATTGTTTGCGGGCAAATACCACAGCCTTGAAAAAAAGCTTGCATGTGAATTTTCAGTCAAATTTTTGGTCAAATACACCTAAAACAATGTCTAGAATGTGAAATGTTGGTATAATGGTGCTACTTGAAACCTGAAAATGATCTCCCATAACAAAACGAGCAAACAGCAGTAGCAAATGTCCTGACTGGGTTCTACGTTAGCATTTAGATCCCTCCAGAGTTTTGTGCACACGGTTTAGGTAAAAATGAAAAAGGTTGAGGTTTCACATTTAGTTCAGTACAGGGAGTGCAGAATTATTAGGAAAATGAGTATTTTGTCCACATCATCCTCTTCATGCATGTTGTCTTACTCCAAGCTGTATAGGCTCGAAAGCCTACTACCAATTAAGCATATTAGGTGATGTGCATCTCTGTAATGAGAAGGGGTGTGGTCTAATGACATCAACACCCTATATCAGGTGTGCATAATTATTAGGCAACGTCCTTTCCTTTGGCAAAATGGGTCAAAAGAAGGACTTGACAGGCACAGAAAAGTCAAAAATAGTGAGATATCTTGCAGAGGGATGCAGCAGTCTCAAAATTGCAAAGCTTCTGAAGCGTGATCATCGAACAATCAAGCGTTTCATTCAAAATAGTCAACAGGGTCACAAGAAGTGTGTGGAAAAACCAAGGCGCAAAATAACTGCCCATGAACTGAGAAAAGTCAAGCGTGCAGCTGCCAAGATGCCACTTGCCACCAGTTTGGCCATATTTCAGAGCTGCAACATCACTGGAGTGCCCAAAAGCACAAGGTGTGCAATACTCAGAGACATGGCCAAGGTAAGAAAGGCTGAAAGACGACCACCACTGAACAAGACACACAAGCTGAAACGTCAAGACTGGGCCAAGAAATATCTCAAGACTGGTTTTTCTAAGGTTTTATGGACTGATGAAATGAGAGTGAGTCTTAATGGGCCAGATGGATGGGCCCGTGGCTGGATTGGTAAAGGGCAGAGAGCTCCAGTCAGACGCCAGCAAGGTGGAGGTGGAGTACTGGTTTGGGCTGGTATCATCAAAGATGAGCTTGTGGGGCCTTTTCGGGTTGAGGATGGAGTCAAGCTCAACTCCCAGTCCTACTGCCAGTTTCTGGAAGACACCTTCTTCAAGCAGTGGTACAGGAAGAAGTCTGCATCCTTCAAGAAAAACATGATTTTCATGCAGGACAATGCTCCATCACACGCGTCCAAGTACTCCACAGCGTGGCTGGCAAGAAAGGGTATAAAAGAAGAAAAACTAATGACATGGCCACCTTGTTCACCTGATCTGAACCCCATTGAGAACCTGTGGTCCATCATCAAATGTGAGATTTACAAGGAGGGAAAACAGTACACCTCTCTGAACAGTGTCTGGGAGGCTGTGGTTGCTGCTGCACGCAATGTTGATGGTGAACAGATCAAAACACTGACAGAATCCATGGATGGCAGGCTTTTGAGTGTCCTTGCAAAGAAAGGTGGCTATATTGGTCGCTGATTTGTTTTTGTTTTGTTTTTGAATGTCAGAAATGTATATTTGTAATAGTCACCTGCACACACAGATATATAGCTAAAACTAAAAACAAACTAAAAACTACTTCCAAAAACATTCAGCTTTGATATTAATGAGTTTTTTGGGTTCATTGAGAACATGGTTGTTGTTCAATAATAAAATTATTCCTCAAAAATACAACTTGCCTAATAATTCTGCACTCCCTGTATCTCAGTCCTGTCCATCAACAACACACCAAAAACGAAATAAATGTTGACATGCTACATTTGGTATGCAGGAGGTAACTGGGGCACACGTTTTTCAACTGGGTCGTTTAATTTTGGTAGGTGGAGCAGACAGGGTGGATTTGTGTTTGGAATGCAAACCAAGCTTAGGACCTAATTTTTCGTATATGTCTCATCCACTGATAATCGTTTACCTCGTTTCTCCCTGTGTGTATGAGGAAGGTAAAAACAAAACAAAGGTTACAAAATAACTTTGCTTATCTTTATATATTTGATATATTATATAAACCTAGAGTCACAACTCCAACAGAGTGACTCTAGGAGCCTGTGGCGGGGACTAAGGACAATAACGGACTATAAAGCACCAACAACCGGTATGATGAACGCGGCCGTGACTCTGGCAGACGAGCTGAACACTTTCTATGCTCGCTTCGAGGCTGCAGCTAAGGTCTCCAACAATGCTAGTGCTAACGGCTGCAGACAGGAAGATACTGCCAGCACCGGAAACGTTCTCGTCATCTCCGAGCATGAAGTAAGGAGAGCCTTCAAGAGAGTGAACACCAGGAAAGCAGCAGGACCAGACGGCATCCCAGGTCGTATCCTCAGAGACTGCGCATACCAGCTAGCTCCTGTGTTCACTGAGATATTCAACATCTCTTTATCTCAGTCGGTCCCCACATGCTTCAAAGAGTCCATCATTGTTCCTGTCCCGAAGAAACCCCACCCTGCTTCTCTCAATGACTATCGCCCTGTAGCCCTCACCTCAGTAGTGATGAAGTGCTTTGAACGCCTGGTCAGAGACTTCATCATTTCTTCACTACCAGACACACTGGACCCACTACAGTTCGCTTACCGTCCAAATCGTTCCACAGACGATGCCATCTCTCATCTCCTCCACACATCACTCACTCACTTGGACACTAGAAGGGGGAATTATGTTAAAATGCTCTTCATAGACTACAGCTCTGCATTTAATACCACAATTCCCTCCACACTCCCCACCAAGCTGGAGCATCTGGGACTCAGCTCATCTATGTGTCAGTGGATCTCCAACTTCCTAACTGGCAGACCACAGGCAGTAAGGATGGGCGGACATGTCTCAGCCTCCACCACTCTCAGCACTGGAGCCCCCCAGGGGTGTGTTCTGAGCCCCCTGCTGTACTCTTTGTACACATATGACTGTGTGGCCACTACCAGCTCCACCACCATCATCAAGTTTGCTGACGACACCGTCGTGGTGGGCCTGATCTCTGATAACAACGAGACGGCCTACCTGAAGGAGATTAGGAATCTGGAGAACTGGTGCCAGAGGAACAACCTCCTAAACGTCAGTAAGACAAAGGAGCTGATAGTGGACTTCAGCACTAAGCAGGAGAGGAACTACCAGACCCCCGTCATCAATGAGTGCCCAGTGGAGAGAGTGGACAGCTTCAAATACCTCGGAGTTCACATCACGCAGGACCTGTCATGGTCCTGTCACATCAACACCGTGGTGAAAAAGGCCCGTCAGCGTCTCTACCACCTCAGACGCTTGAGAGACTTCCAACTGCCCTCCAAGGTGCTCAGGAACTTTTACTCGTGCACCATAGAGAGCATCCTGGCGGGAAACATCTTAACCTGGTTCGGGAACAGCACCATGCAGGACAGACGAGCTCTACAGAGGGTTGTGCGATCAGCTGAGCGCACCATCCGCTCCGAGCTCCCTGACCTGCACTCAATCTACAGCAGGCGGTGCTGGACCAAGGCCAGGAAGATCGTGAAGGACCTCAGCCATCCCAACAACAGACTGTTCTCTCTGTTCAGATCATGGAAGCGCTTCCGCTCCCTGAATACCAACACAGAGAGACTGAGGAGGAGCTTCTTCCCGCAGGCAATACGGTCTCTCAATCACACCACCACACAGTACTGACCCACACATACAGTTCTTACACACACACTGGACATTCTGGACATTGTTTTCACTTCATCACTTAAATCAATTTTAGCATATTTGCACTGCACAAGACATAATGTGGATTGCACAACACTGGTCACTATATTCTTCATTTCCAGTTAATACTTGTACAGCTTCTGTTATTGTGTATATATTTATTTATATTTCTTCATACATTCTTATATAGTTCTATACTGTGTATTGTGTATTTTGTTGTACAGTTATTTTATTTTCAACTTTAATTTATATATTTTATCTTATTCTTTCCCAGTTAAATTTACCCTTCATTCTAAATTGTGTTGTACAGTTATTTCATTTTTAACCTTAATTTATATTTTATTCCTTCCTAGTTAAATTGACCCTTTTTAATTTTTCATATTTATTTCCTATCTTATTCATAGCCTTTTTTTTTCTTTAGGTCACGAGCAGTTGTCTAAGCATTTCACTGCATATCGTACTGTGTATGACTGTGTACGTGACAAATAAAAATTGAATTTGAATTTGAACCCAATGCACCTAGAGCTGTTGGGGACCCTCTTGGCCGCGTCCTTGTGCATACTTAGCAGCAGGGTCTGTACAACCTTTTCTTTTGTTTAAAAGAATTCACCCTTGTGTGGATTCCCATTACCTAAATTGGGTCACAGCTTTATGGAGTATTTAACAGCACAACAAAAGCTTTACTTGATCCAGAAGATAAGGTCGTACACCAGACTTTTTTCCCCTTTGGCTTAAGCAATAGATCTTAACTATAACATGTCGTCCGCATTTTAAATCCAAAACCAGACTTGACACACTGCTTATATAAAGCATTACATAAAACAATGAATCAACTCCCACAGATGAAACTATAAGTTAAAGTGAATAAAGTAACTCAACCAGAACCGAAAGCTGCGTTCTCTTGTTTTACTCGAGGCTATTTTTGTAATATCATGTGTGAGACCTCGTTTAAATTTAAAAAACGTGAAGTGTCTTTTTGGTAACGCACACAGACACTCATTCAGCGATATCTGCAAAGGTTATACAATATTATTGAGTTATATAAGTGAGCCACATAAAGGGCCAATAGGAGCTTGTCTCGTGTGTCACGTGTGGTCTTGTGTCTGCTTCGGCGAATTGTATGCGAAATCCCAAAGCAGAACCTTTAGCAGCTCAAAGCTAGCTGGCTAACAACCAAGATGGATACCTCCGGCGAGAGCTTTGTTTTTGTTTGGGTTTCCTCGCCATAAAAGACGAAGAAATGACTTTCGAGGTCGTGTAAATGCACATTTTTGGGGGATATCGGTTCGGAAAGAGTTCCGGAGTTTAACAAACTGCGAAGTGGCAGTATGTGTTGTCCAGTTAGCCAGTAGTAACGTTAGCTGGCTCCCCGGACTTAACTGCTCCCGGGCTCTCTTATATAAACACGGCCGATCAGCTGTGACTTCTTGTAGAAATGATGAGCTTGTGGGTCTAGCATTTATCCACTCTATATGGGACTTCTGTGGCTCGAAACCTGACCTTTATTGCGGACATTTACCATCATAACTACGAGTTAGCACGATCCATGGAAATTAAGCTGCTTATTTACTAAGCTCCTTGGATTTTACCCACCGGTTCGTACCTAAACATGCCGTAGATTCATTTTGTGTGTGTGTGTTTTTTTTCTTCTTCTAAAGAAGTTTCTGTCTTTAGACGGGACATAAATAAAACTACCTCCGCGTTGTAAAGGGAGCGATGAGGTCCTCGATACGCTGAAAGTTTTTGTAATAAATAACGCCGACCTTCAACTTCCAGGTGTTTGCAGTGAAACTACATCAGATACTGGGACTTATCGAGGACCAGCCATGCTACACAGGCCCCCTGTTTTATCTGGGTTGAGGTCTTATGGATCGGACTCATGGCCATCACTGAGAGTTGGACACAACTGGAAGTCTGGGTTGACATTTAAAAACGCTAAAGATAGTGTGCAATAACTGGGGAAATGATTTCTTATGGTGGGGAGTGTGTGTGCTTGTGCCATGTTCTCAGTGACTCTCATAGTCTTCTAAGCGTCTGATTTTCCCGTCGGGAGAAGAAGATGGAGACCGGACTAAGGTCTCACCAGGGCGAAGCGTTCGTCCACCCGCTCTCCAATCCAGGAGCTGCGGGGATCTGCCCTGAAATGTTGGAGGTAGCAGAAGAGGCCAGCCGGGCCGGGGACTTCAATTTGGCCGTAGAGATCTATAGATCCCAACTCGCAGATCTCCAGCACCCTGACAGGGGCTTGTGTTTGAGGAAGGCCGACTCGCTATCCTGTGCCGGGCGGATATCCGAAGCGTTGGACTCGTACTGTACAGCGGCCAGCCTTGGCAAGCTGCGCCCGGAGGAGCTTCAACTCCTGGTGGAAACCATCGCCCGAACTCTGCGTGAGAAAGAGCTGGGCATCCACGCCACTGTAAACGGGAGCAATAAAAGCAGCAGCGGGGAAGACGGGTTTCAAAATAGTGGGGAGTGTGAGGATGATGAAGCCCTGGACTTGTTTTCCTGTCATCTCTGCAAGTGTTTGCTCCACGAGCCTACAACCGTGGAGTGTGGACACACTTTCTGCAAACGCTGCACAGATGACGACTCTGTCACAAACTGTGTACACTGCAAACAAAATCTGAGCAGGAAAGGAGGACTGCCGAACGGCCGGAGAATAAACGTTGTACTCAGTGGCCTCTTGGACAAACTGTTTGCAACTGAGAGTAAAGCTAGGAAATTATGGATCGAAGGAGAGGATTCGTGGAAAAAGCAGAATCTTTTAGAGGCTCTGGAGAAATACAACGGAGCAGTGGATCTAGGTAAGACTGCACACAGCCACTACATGCGCACCGAGAGATAACCCTGTGCTAATTCCAGTGTTTAACTTGACAGATTGCAATTAAAAGTGTAATGTTTTTGTGCAATGACCTACTTTTTAAGTCTTAACTTCTCAGTGTCACCGATGAGGGGCGCCACCCCCTCCTATCTGGATTGTACCGAGGTGTTACGTGACGTGCCGTCCCTTTTTACCAAAGCAGTACACAGCCTACCCGTGCACGCAAGAAACAGCAAAGCGGTTGTTTAATGCTGCTTTTCTCTTTATAGTTGGCAGGGCTGTGCTGTTTTCACAGAGCTGCAGAGGGGACGTCTGTATGTAGTTCTCTGGACCTGATGTCTCACTTAGTTTTTCCACTGTTATGTGATCTCCGTTATGTAAACTGAAAATTTTATTTGCTCAGTCGCTACTGTATGAATACATTCATCAGATTTGTCTGGCCGGGTTGGGTCAGTGTCCTTCTAGAAGAAGGTCATCGTATTGTCTCTGGTTTGACATAACCCTTAACTCCTCCCCTTATGTATGGTGTTGGATAAGCAGTGTTGGGTAACGTTTGGGTGAACGGTAGTTGGTCATTAATTGTACTTAAACAGAAAAACAACAGCCTATTTTAACACCCTCATTTGCTTCATGTTTATTTATTCATTTATTTTAGTTATTTATTTATTTTTCTGGTAACTTTAAGGACAAATTGTCCTAAACATTATAAAACGGAGTGTTCTGTTATGTTGGCACATTACATAAAGGCAGCCAGTGTGTTTCATTAATCATGGGCCATGGCAAGATCATGTTGCACAGTTTGAATCCTCAGAAAGTTAAAACTGACTCCTCCTTCCCCTCCCACATCTGGCCTACTTATTAAAGCAGCTTTTAATTGTAATTCTTTTTTCAGACTCCTCTTTGGTTTTCTGCTGTTCTCACTTTAATGTCATTTTATAAAACTGATCAGCCTGATTTAGCTGAAAATTTTGAAATCACAGTTCAGATAAAAGGACTATGCACCATCCCTGTGGCATCCTTTCAGGCATTTCTCTCCCCAGATCAATACTGATTCATGCCTTCTGTCTTGTGAATGACTCTGGGTGATGGGAGGACAGAGTGCTTTCACAGTTTTGTCACTGCCAGCCAGTGTTTTCCCAACAAAGACAGCAGGAGGCTGTCTGGTATCTGTCATTTGGATTGCATGTAATTGAATTATAAATTTAGCAGATAATATGTCCTGATATGTGTGGTGTGCAAGGGTATGGCATGTAAAGCATAGTCTTACATTTTTGCAAATGGTCTCCATCTGTGTAAAGAGATGGAGAAAATGCAGTCAGATAAATGATGAGTCTCAAAAAATGTTATTAGTTGCGGTTTTTATGGTAACGGAGCCATGTAGTTCTTTCTATACTATACTTTCCCTCAACTATTATGTCCCACACATTGATGATAGGCTGGTCCTCTTGTTTGTTTACTGTCATACTTTGGTTGATTGTCCTGATCCTATGGGCAAAGTTTGCCCAAGAGGTTCAGACACCAGGTTTCTGAACCCCTTATTAAGCTGCACGGATATTGTAGAAACTGCGTTGCTTTTTCTGCACTGAAACATTGGCTCTGTTGTGTACACATACACACACTTAGTAATGAAACTAGAAGACGGTGGCAACTGAGCATCTAAACTTTTGCAAACTTTTCTTCCTGTTTCTTTACAACCATGTGCCATTTTTAGCTGTTCCACAAATGTCTTTCTTTCGTTATGAATACCTGTTCAACTTGTATATTATGTTATGAACTAACTATCAGGTCGCTTTGAAATCTTAGATGACAGCGAGTGTTATTTTGCTTATTGACAACTAAAAGCCATTCAGACAAAGTGGGTTAAATATACTTTAGGCTGGAACTTTTTCATCCTTCTCAAAGAAACCAGTAAAGTGCATAATTTGCGTACGTGATGCATGAAGCAGTGTGTTTATGTAGGCATGCATTCCAAGCAGATGAGACTAAATGTTAATGTCCGCTGGTGTGGCTGATGTCAGTTATTAGAGTTGTAACATAAGTTAGATGGTGTTCTAACACGTGTAACTGGTCTCATGCCACATGTTACATTATTGCCCTACTTCTCCTAGACCTAGAAAAAACAGTCTATTGCCTGGAGACCTATCCAATGAACTGATGTCTGTTCATCCCTGTGTATACAGTGCCCTCTTCAGGCAGACTGTTGCATCAGCGGGCTGAGTTGCACCTGGAGATGCAGAATTTCAGCCAGGCAGTGCAGGATGCCAGCAGTCTCTGCAGGCTAAAAACCCTGTGGACAGAGGTAAGATGAACAATTTGAACTGGGGAAAAGTTTGAAGTGATTTATAGGACAAAATTAAATGTACCTGAGTGAGAATGAAGACCAAGACTAAAGATAATGGTCACATTTCATATTAAGTGCTGCAGCATTCAGTAGTTGTCACTGAGAGTCCAGCTGCTCAAATGTGACCAAAGTTGCAAAAACAAACTTATATTTGCCATTTCATGCTGTCAGTCCCTTTTTATACATTCTCATTGTTATTAGTTATTGTGTAACCTTTTGGTCACAAGCATCACTTCAAACAGTCAGGCCTCTTATGATGAAATACAAATGGGCAAATTCTGGATAAGAAGCCAGCAAGATTGCAGTATTTCAATGTTTGTTGCAATTTGCTAATCCACAATTATTATACAAATGCTCACATATTCGGCTGTGACTTTGTGGTTCCTGTTCGAGGTTTGGCTTCAGTAACGTGCAGCACATCTGTTAGAAACTGCAGGGCACAGAAATCATTTTGGAAAATGGCATTTTTCTATTTGTCTTATTAACATGTGGAACTATTAGCTTACAGAACTCAAACTGAAGCCTGATTGAGATCATTATAAACTTAAACTAAAACGGTTTTTAAAGATGAATTGGACGTGCAGTCTTATTTTACCTTTATTATACTGCAGTCTCTGCCCTGTGCTGTTGGTGTCTATAATTTAATATAATTTGTTGTTTAAGTTTTGGTGTGTGTGTGTGTGTGTGTGTGTGTGTGTGTGTGTGTGTGTGTGTGTGTGTGTGTGTGTGTGTGTTAAAAGCTCATCTAGGAACAGGTAATGCAAACTAGCTTAGGTTATAAATGCTGTGGTGTGTGGCATGGTTTGCTTAACCTACTTCTCTGTATAAAAATAAACCGTGAATAAATATTCTGCTTCCTGTATTACCAGTCATTATTTCTGGCAATAAAAAGATGCTGAAACTAATAATGGTACAATGATGTTCTTGACCTTCTGTGACACGCAGGTTCTCTGCCATAGTCAGATACCCTGGACCAGTGTCCATCCACTCAACACACATTATCGTGTGGTCACATTTTTAGAATTTGCATGTCACGAGGAGGAAAAAATGTTCCTTTTTATTACTTTATTCAAGGGGTCAGTGCGTGTACCAGTAATAGTTGTGTATCTGGGTAACAAATTCTCTAAACTGTAAATTTCAAAACGTCATAAAGGAGGGACATTTGGTTTAATCTTGTTATTATTAGAAATGTCATTATCACAGCCCATGCCTCAAAAATCAAACACAAGTTTTCTGTCATTTTTAGGCTCACTATCTGAAAGCTACAGCACTGAGTAAAGCAGGCCGGAAAGATGAAGCCTTACAAGAGTATTTCCTGTGTGTGGCACTAAAGCCCGACTGGGCCAAAGTGAAACTGGAAGCTCAGAAGGTAAGACAGAACCAGTTGTTGGTGTGAAATATGTAATTTGATACGGACTAAAACATGTCATAATTCTCAGAACCTCTTAACAAACTATAGTCGGATAAGCTTTTAAATAAACTTGCATGTCCTGGGAGCATGAGAGGAAACTGGGGATCCTGGAGAAAACTGGCACAGGGAGATCATGCTGTGAGACAACGGCGCTAACCATGCGCTGCCCACATAACTACGTGATAGAATAATTAGTTTTGCTGATGCTCAGTTTTGCAGCTGAAAGAAGGTTTCTCATTTGTAAATTCTGCTATTGCCAGTGTCATTACAAAGCCTCTCTGTATATGGCTCTACCCTTTAAAGGAAATGGGAATAAAATCGATTTTGTTCAAAATATGATTTAAGAAAGTGTAAGTGCTTTAAGTTAAAGCCTTCTGCTTTCTTCAGTTTTCCTGAGAGTGATATAAATGGGGAGTGCAAATGAGTATACAGCTGTCTTTGATCCTGTTTTTGGTGACTTTCTTGTGGTAAATTTTCCTGTGCTTACTTCTTTGCGATTGTTAATTAGCCACCTGTTTTCTTTCACCTTGAAGGTCCTGGGCGAGCTGTTCTCCTCTGTATTTGAGAATGAGGATCTTCCAACGCCGTTGCACCCTCTGCAAGGAGGCCTGGCTACGCGTCTCATCAAACCTCCTGCCTTGCTCAGTTCCCTGAGGCCACTTCCACAGAAACCAGGCTCATCCTCCTCACAGGTAACTGTATATGTATAAGAATCTGCCAAATCAAAGTACTCGCTGCGGTTGGCGCTTGTGAATAAGGAAGAAGGGAAAAAAAAGTAGCTATTTATAAGGTGTTTGATACATGGATATACAAGTGGTCTTAACAACTACATCTGTTGCAACCAACCCCAAAACTACTCGAGTGAGAGTTGTTGTAGTAGCATCTAATACTCTCTATAATTCTGAATATGATCTTCCACAAAGGCGCTTTTGAACTAATCATTCTTTTTCTTTTCTTTTTTTTAATCCACCTGATATGCTAACGTATTTTTCTGTCTGTGTGTTTGTGTTTCCAGGACTCAGAGTTCACTGTGACTAAAAGCCCTCCAGTGGACGACTCATCCTCCAGACTCTGTGCTCTGTCTGCTGGTAAATCGGACCCTTCTCCAAGGGAGGGCAGCACAAAGAGCCTGGCTGATGTTTTGGCTGCACTGCCAGCACCCCCTGGTGGCCTTAAGAGGAAACACAAGAGTGATGAACTTTCAGCAACCTTCAGCCCTCCCTCTAAACTTCTCAGAGTTGGTATGAAACCAAAATAATTCAGTTAAATATAATTTTATTTCTTTACATTAACCTCTGTAGTGGAAAAAGGTAAAATGTAGATATTTGTGGTAGGGTTGTTTTATCATCATTGGCACTAGAGCAGGGCGATATGGCCAAAAATATTTATCACGATATATATTTGAAAATTTGCGATAACGATATAACTGACGATATAATTGATGCGAGACAAAATACAACTCCACAACATTACTAGTGCAAAAAGACAACCTTCCATTTATTTTCACTTAAACAAGAAGCTGGTTTTTATGTACATTAAAGCTTTATAAAAATGTAACAGTGCAAATGCAAATTCCTTGCTGAAAGTTTAACCAAAAGGCATTTCCAGTAGAAATGGGCTGACATATCCTGAGCATAACCATGTATAATATCCACTGAAGTTAAAAAGAGGTGCTTTGCAACATTAAACTGCAGTGTGCAGTACGTATTTTTCGGACCATAAGGTGCACGGGATTATAAGGCACATTAAGCGAAACAAAGCAGTCAGATAAATCAAACTTTATTAAACTCATTCTTCTTGCTTCCTCCACTTCTGTACCATTGATTCATTAATGTTGAATTCTCTGGCAGCTGCTCTATTCCCATGTTGTTGCAGTATATTAATGACTGACCTCATATTGTGGATTGATTATCTCAGTTGTTCTCCTGACTGAAGTTTGGTCCGTTTACAGCATCCTGCCATGCGACTGAATTTGTCTCCAACTATCAGGAACCTTAACGTTAACTTTTACAAGTGGAAAAGTGTTAGTGTTCGTCCTCCAGCTTCACTGTTTATGTTATGCTAACATAGCTGTGTCGCTAGCGATCACGTAGCACATCATTATATACCAGCTAGCCCAACTTCAGTAACCCTACAAACGTCACTGCTGTTTAGTTTCCTGTCTTCATTTATGTTGGAAGTGATAGCAGAGCTGTACGTTTGAATTTTTTCAGAAATCTCTCAGTCAGAACATGCAATATCATGCTTAGGTAACTAGCGAAACTAGCGAGCTAACTTCCGCTAGCTTCCTGCTAGCTTCTAACTCCGTTAAATGTAATAACTTTTGTTTTCATGGATGCCTGGAAGTTAAACTTCATAGTTACACCTGGTAAAGCAGCAATGCTGATCGTTTTATTAAAGATGAAAGAATTTAGACAGTTTTTAACTCTAAGTGATGCTGCAGTGTTGTTTGACCTGAGAAATACGGGGTTTAGGACCCAGATTACTCCCAGATTTAAGAGCATCTTAGTCCGACAAATACGACAATAAGGACAGCCGCTTGCATGTTCTGCAAAAAATGTGCTTTGTTGTGTATCTGACGGACAAACACCAAACCAGTTCCACATCACTGAAGTTGCACCATTTTTACAAACCAATTCTGGTTCATCTGTTTCACTCAACAATCGGCCATGTGCGTATGAAAACAAAGGCACTGCGCATGCGCGTTTTACTCCCATTCTATCGCGATATTTCATTTTCCTATCGTTGCCTAACATTATACCGGTATTACCGTGAATGGTATAATATGGCCCAGCCCTAATTGGCACTCCATATTCAATTAGGATGCTTAAAGTTGCGAAAGAAATGGAACACATAGTACCAGGAATTACTCCTTTCGGAGAATGAGTGTATTCTTCAGTTGGTGGAAATGCTGCTCTTTGGCTCAAACAGTGCTGCATCATCACATGCTCTCCCTTTCATGATTTGAACCACAGTTGATGTACAGAACAGTTTTTGCATACATAAAGACATGAATAGCAATGATGTTTTGAAGAATTTCTTTGGTTTCTTTGAAAGAGATCAGATATTGAAGGATTCTAAAAGTTTCTTAAGGAGTCCTTATTTGGGTTTTTAGGATTCTGACTCAGCCTCCAGTAACTTGAGCTAATCTGACTACTCAGGACCAAAATCTAATTTCGTAATTTAGTGTATTCACTGACATTGTGAGATACTGAATGGTTCATTTAAACTGATGAGTTACATTATGTTTTTCTTATTGTTATATTGATCATGGATTAGGACAGCAGGTTGCTGGCATTTTGCTTCTTCTCCCTCTTTTCTGAGCAGTGCAGAGGTGTTAAATTTGAACGTACACTGAGAAATCCTTAGTCATCACATCTGTCCAGAAAATTTGCGAAAAGCTGTTTTCTATTTCAAGTGTAACAGCAAAATACGAGGGCGTAATTTTACCCAAATCTTGGCTGCATAATGAAAGGAAAATGAGTCACAGTCATGTAATTTTCCAAATAGCATTAGCATGTAGTGTTACTATTTAAAACGAGATCTGTGTCAAGAAAATGAAAAGCGGATGTTCAGAATGTAGGTCACGCAAATCAGGTTCGTTAGGTAATGGACTAGAAAGCTGTGGCGGTCTTAAACGTTAAGATTCATCAGCCACGCACAGCTCTTCCATGAGGCTCACATGTATCTACAGATACCTGCGTTACTATGCAGTATAGCTTATCTAGATGGGTATTTTATTAAATCCTCATATTTGGTGCAATATCCCCAAAACACACCCACATCTTGCAGGGGTATATTGAATTGATGACAGCTTTATGATATGGGATTTATGGTGTGTACGATTAGGTTGGATGCTTATATAATCATTATACAGCACCACAGCTGAGAAATTCCTCAGAGGGAGTTTTTTGGACATATAATCACTATTAAACAGTATTTTCTGTTGCACAGTTCTTTTCTACACAGCGTTTTACACGTTTGAGTTCATTAACATTTTCACAGTGTCTGATTGTCCTGCAGAATTAGTTTCAGCACAACACTTGCCTCTGAGCGTACCATTTAAGACACATTAGACATGCAGCATGTTAACACTAATGATTTGTCTACTGCTGGGAGGAGATTGGCTTCAAAATAAGTGTCTCTTTGTCTCAGTTCTTCATATAGCAGGAGTGCATTGTGTTTGCTCTTGGTAACAACAGAGTTTTTTTCCCTCTCTTCTTAAGATGTTTTAGTTTTGGTGTTAGCAGAAGCTGCTCTAGAGGGTATGACGATGGTGGACAGCAGCTGTTCTGTTTACCAGCCAGGGGCCGTTCTTATTCAGTAGATGAGGCATTAAATTTGATCGGCTCATTTAGAAACAGTTTCTCATCTCTACAGAAATAAGTTTTGGTCTTTTAGTTATGTTAGAAAACAATGAAAAGCAAATTTTGCATTTTCCATATGAATTAAAATGATTTATTTCAATGAATCATTTTATTCCGCTACTGAAGAAAACTCCCGAGCCTACTTTTGCCAACAATACAGACGTTAATGTTTGTACTTGATGTGCTGCTGAGGTAAAGAGGAATCTTGCTTTGCTCAAACTTGTGCTGAGGATGATAATTTATTGTGCAGATGAGGGGGAGATCCGTCAGACCACTGCTGCTTGTGGAGGTAGATCAGTTCCTGCTGAGCTGTTGGACAGTGGAGACCTGGAGTGTTCACTCTGCATGAGGTAAGCTCACCCAGTTCAGTTTCAGCATTTGCAGCTTAAGACCTGTTAAATTAGTGTGTGCAAGTTTGTCATGTTGGCATTCTGCTGGGTGCTTTTGCTCATTTGTCGTCCAGATTGTTTTACGAGCCTGTGGCCACTCCCTGTGGTCACACCTTCTGCCTCAAATGTCTGGAACGCTGTCTGGACCACAATCCCAACTGTCCTCTGTGCAAGGAGAATCTGTCTGAGGTACACTTGTTCATAGAGGGTAGTGATGTCAGTGTGACTCCTGTTTAGTGTTTTTCTTTTCTGTGTTCATAATGTTTAATGTAGCATGTGATGGAAGGTGTTTTGAACTGTCGATTAGACAAAAAAAATGCAGGTTTCACTTATTCAGGAAAAGAATGAATGAATAAAATCTTTAATAATAAATTGACGGTAATATTTTTCTTTGTAATGCTCATGTGCAGGAAAATGTGCTATTGTGTATTTTTACAGTATCTAGCTAGCAGGGGCTACAACAAGACCCTGCTGATGGAGGAAGTCCTGCAGCGTTACCTAGGAGATGAGCTGGCAGAGAGGAAGAAAATCCATGAAGAGGAGATGAAGGAGCTTTCCAAGTCAGTTTTACTAACACACCCGTGCACACATTCACGATTGTTTTAGCAAACCTATTGATTATTCAAACACACACACAAAAAGTAACAATTTCTTCACTGTGTCTCTTGCAGTCTAAACCAGGAAGTGCCCATCTTTGTGTGTACCATGGCCTTCCCCACCATCCCCTGCCCTCTGCACGTATTTGAGCCACGCTACCGCCTGATGATTCGCCGCTCAATGGAAACTGGTACCAAGCAGTTTGGCATGTGCATCGCTGATGAGCTCAAAGGCTTTGCTGACTATGGCTGTATGCTGCAGGTATTTCTTTCTTCACAGATTTTCTTGTGCGTCCCTGTGAGCAGTCAGATAGAAATCATATGAGTGCTGATATGAAATACTGTGTTTCAGGTGCGAGACGTGAAGTTCTTTCCCGACGGCCGTTCAGTGGCTGACACCATTGGCGTGTCACGGTTCAAGGTCCTCAGCCACGGCCAGAGAGATGGTTACAACACTGCTAAGATTGAGTACCTGGAAGACAAGAAGGTGGGCGTGAGGAGCGATGTGCTGATGTTCTGTCAGTAGAACCATTTCAGACACTTTACATCACACTACTGACAATCAGAGTGGCACAAAGCAGAGCTCGGGGGGGGTTTTGCCTGTCACTGTTCAGCAGTGCAAAGAAAAACAAACCTGAGTCTCTGCTAGTGTGCCACTGGCAAATGTAGTCCTTTCATATGAAAGGAAAAAAAACATGTCATTGTTTGTTTGTTTTTTCTAAAACGCTTATAAAATATGTCTGTCTGATCAGGTGGCGGGGGAAGAGCTAACAGAGCTTCTGAAGCTGCACGACTCCGTGTATGATCAGGCCAACGGCTGGTTCACATCTCTGAAAGACAACATGAAGAGTCAGATACACAGCCACTTTGGACACCTTCCCAGGAAAGACCCGGACCCACAGGTCTGAAAGTGCAGTGTTGACTCACGGATTTTCATTTATAAATAAAGGCGCAGTTTGATAAACACCTTGTGATGGCAGGAAAGAAAGAAAATCAGCAACATCTCAGGAATAGTCACAGAAAATTCTTTTTGCTCTTGAATGGATGTGTGCATTTCATATTCGGCAAGGTTCCCAGTGTTTGCATGCTTTTTAATACCCTACATGAGTAACTGTTTTGGCTGCAGATGGCAAAATAGAAGAGCTGTGTGTTTTCAAACAAAGAGTTGTCTTCTAAAGTCACATAAAATGACTCTATTAGAAAACTAGGGCTTTGCTAAGTCATGTGACCACTGAAGGTTTTTCTAATCTGTGTAAACTGTTTCTAAATTGAACAAATCTTTGTTGTACTACAGGCCAGTCCCAGTGGTCCAGCCTGGTCCTGGTGGCTGCTTGCTGTTCTTCCCTTGGAAAACCGTGCCCAGCTCACAATCCTGGCCATGACCTCCCTCAAGGATCGCCTCATTGCCATCCGAAGAGTCCTCATCTTTGTCACTCGCAAGAGGCCACGGTGATGGAGGAGCTGCTTGGAAGAACCGCTCTGGCATCTATGCAGTTCAGAAACGTGTTCGGTCATTCGTCGGGTCGCTCCTTGACTGATTCACTTTGTACGTGTTTACTCGTTCATTCTCTCCTGCGTCAGTTTATTCTCAGATGCTCATTCCTGTGTCACGTAGCCCTCCCGAACGCCTGTCAGTTCTGCTGAGAGTATCAGGTGGGTCACAGCGCTGGCATGAAGGTGTTCCTGCTTTCTTTCTTTATCCAGCATCTCCCAACCAGCTTCACTACTCATGAGTGAACCCGACCACAACACACTTCTAAACCAGTGATCTTTGATGTGGCGTTTTCAGTCTTGTAGGAGGAAAAATCAATCGAGCTGAGTAGGAATGCTTTCATTATGGTCAACATGGGCTCTTTTTATGAAGGAACAAAAACCTGTTCTCACATAAGCAGTGTGTTCAGGTTCAAGAGGATTTTTTTCCTATACATTTTAAGCAGTGTTTAACAAAATGGGAACAGAGCTGTGCAGTCTTCAGGATTCACGACTGGGAACCAAAAACAAACGAACCCCAGCGATGTGTGAAGAAAGAAAATGCAAAAATACTGCATGATGGCAGCACATGTGAATGTACTGGCCAGGCTGTAGGTTGTAGATATTTTTCCTCCCCCAAGACTACACATACAGAATCAGCTTTTTGTTTTCTTTATATTATACAGATTTCATAAGGCTCACTTGTGACATTTAGGACCGCACTCCTACAATGCAGTATTTATCATGAAAGGTGTAGCTTATTTTCTAAAGAAGACAGCATGGTGGACGAGGAACAACTCGGGCAGACCAACACCCCGAAAAGGCGGCAAAAAAGAGGAGATACAAATCCACACTTCCTGTCAGAGCTTTCAGAATAAAATCTGTGCATTACATTTATAATTTGGCCATTTACCCTGGAGTTAAATTACTCTGGAGTCAGATTCAGCGTTGTGATTCCATCCACTCTTCAATAAAAAGACAGATACAGGTGTTTCTGCCAGGTTGCCCGGCCCACTTGGTAAGGATTAAATAAATAAAAAATAAAAAAAAGCGGACAAACAGCTGATGCCTCGCTTGAAATCTTCCTGAGCCGAAACTCTGGTGCATAAGCATCAGTACCTCAGATAGTGTGAAAGGAAGGAATGAATGCCATGAAAGCCTTTGTGTTGAGACTGTGATTTCACTCATGCTAACACTAAAAACCATCACACACTGCGGTGTGTAAGATCAAGTGCAACTCTACAT
This sequence comes from Aulonocara stuartgranti, assembly GCF_965226115.1. Classification (NCBI taxonomy): domain Eukaryota; kingdom Metazoa; phylum Chordata; class Actinopteri; order Cichliformes; family Cichlidae; genus Aulonocara; species Aulonocara stuartgranti. Next base: position 31,806,056 of record NC_138952.1, on the reverse strand, counting down.
CTGCACTAGTTCTGAAGAGCGATTGAGCGTAAGACTAAAGCTTAAACCTCCATCACTCAAGTCGTGCTAGCGTTTAGGAAAGAGCAGATAACAATGCATCCTGATAATGCTGATCTGGATATTTTATTTTTAATGTCCTAAATGTAGCATATCTTTGGGACTGATGTAGTTATAGGGGCTGATTGTGTATTTTTATGTTTGTTTCTCTCACTCTGCTATGCCCTTAAGTGTATGTATATGTTCAAATTTAATTTGGGTGAATTTCTGTGTATAATTGTAACTCTAAGGCCTTTTTAATGTTTTATTTAAGGAACGTTTCAACAATCTTTCTCTCTCATCCTCTTCCTGTTCATTTACATGCACACTGTAATGGAATTCCTGGATTTTTCTAATGAGCAGTTGGATATGTTGATATGAAATCACCCAAGCACTTTCTATGTATCTCTGATGCCTGACAGACATGTCGATGTGAACAATTGCAAAGAGTTAATTTTTTTTTCTTCTTTTGTAAACGTTTTTGCTGCTACAGATCTGTTTCTGTTGGCACTTGGCATCAACAGTTGTTGATTTAAAAATCCTAAAATTGGCGCACAATATTGATCCTGTAACCCAAATTTGCATAATGTTTAAAGTTTTTGTTTGTCTTTTTTGGTTTGTCTTGTTTTTAAATTGGCCTTAAATTGGAGTTTCTTTGTACCTGGTAGTTAAATTTGGGTTTCTACCCACAATTTCAAGCTCTCACAGTGTCTGTTAGCAATAACATATGAAGCATGCCAAAAAGGGGGGAAGAAAACAAGAGCAATGGAGGTTTTTAAAAATTCATGACATGATTTTGCACGTGTGGATTTTCTTAGTGAGAAAATGAATGTAAATGAGAAAATTCTACTTAAATGTCTGAAAGGAGATTTCTATATATTTATCCTACAGATGGAATTCAGCAGTTGTCAATAATAAAGAGCGTCCTGAGTCTCTTTATGCAGACTTTTAAGCAGATTAGGTCGTGGCTATAATTACATTGTCAGTGTGCATATAAATGCATATTCTCTCTGTGTTGCCGTTTCCTCTTCAAATGTTTGTGACTCCACTGCAGTCACGTGCTCTCTGCATGGGAGCAGTGTTCACAATGTGCTGCATTTTCCTGGCGTATTTGTAAAGGGAGCTCTTATACCTATTTTTTATTGCAAATAAAGGAAAGCACATTCAGTCGTGTCCACCTGTTTTGTAGCCGTTTCTGAGTTTGTTATCTCGTAAAAGTAAGGTAGATAGGCATGAAGTGTATGTACGCCTACAATGGTGATTTAAAAAAAATAATAATAATTTCTGCTTGATATTATCAGTTGTCATATACAGTAATTTCAACTCCTACGAACAAGATCATTTTTGTATTATGCCCTGATATTTAAAACCTTAGAGGGTGTAGTTTATCTATACTTTATCCCAGTAGGTTCCTGAGAATCCCCATTTCTAGTTGTAACAGGGAACGAGGCCTGACACATCCACATCCTCCTCCCTCAGTGAGACTGCAGATTTGGCTCACTCAATCCAAACAACAAGCATCTACCTGTTTCATTCTCCTCTTAGGCTCCACTGGTGTTTTATTTATATAGTCTGTACGATGTGACTGTCACTGGGCAAAATGAATTGTGGATGTGCTTGGCTCTAGCAGCTGTGCGCCACAGGGGGGCAGTGTTTGTTGGAAGATAGCAGGTGAGCTGAATCATGGGTGCATTGAGTTCATACAGGCCTCCAGCTGAGAGGAGGCAGAAGAATATGGTAGCATCATCATCACATCCATGTAGAACATCCATCATGTTCTGACACGTCTTTGATGTAACACAAAGTGCGTTTTGTCAACATTGCAAAAGCATCATGACAGCACTGCCATCTGATAAACAGCATCGTTTACAACCACACAAATAACCACAGTATGCACACAGATTTTGGTATTTTTAAGAGATGTGGATGAACTTCATATTGAGTCTTTCTCTTGTGCCATGTTCAGGACAAAGGGATCAAAAGTGCACATACGAAACATCATACAGAGACTGAACACACACATAGTGATTCCTTTAAAGGAAAAGAAAAGTGCAGCATTTTAGAAGAAAATTAGCTGTTCCCCCTGTTCTCTGTCAGAAAACATAAATATGCTTAGCCTAGTGATATTTGTCCAGATATGTAATTTCTGCCTCCTGTTTTCTAGGTTCAAAGAGCACGAGGTGTTTTTTCTTCCCACCCCGGCCATCTTTTTCATTCATACACCAACAGGCCTTTAGTGGTGGGAAGCCATACTAGCATTGCCAACAGTTACATGTCCTGCTTCAGGTAATCAATGGGACTGAGGCCTAGGCTGAGGTAAAACTAGTTACTGTCAATCCTGCTTTTACCATTGAATGCAACGAAATGGCAAATCTTGCAAATTCAAATTCATCGACATGCTGACATGCAGTTACACATCACGACTTCAACGGCACAGAGGATGAAGGAGGAAGCTGTGGTAGATCAAACACAAGCAGAGTGTTAGCTCAGTGTTCGACCCATCCGGGTTATGGTTAGGTTTAGGGTAGGAGTCAGGGTTAGGCATTCATCTTTGATTATTAGGGTTAGGGTAGGGAAAGCATTATGCCAGTGGGAGGTCCCCACAAAGATAGCAAACCAGACATTTGTGTGTGCCATTATGTACATAAAGTGTAACAGACCAGTTTAAAAATATCAGTGTGATGAGTGGTGTTAAAGATATTTAATAGCTAACGCTCCGTGAATGGACTCATGGTTATGCCTCACCCTATAATAAAACTTGGAAAACCTGCTTATTACAATTGCAATTTGTTCTTACTCTTATTCTCATCTTATAAACCATTTTTACTTTCTGAACAGTTAAAACTGTTCAGGCTAAAACTTAGATCTTTTAAAAAGCGACATACACACAAAAGGAAAATATCTGGATCAAAGCCTTTTCTGTAATCCAGCTCTTAGTCCCTGTTTGACCTGATTAACAGCCACGGTTGTTGAGTCACTGTGTGTGAGTACCATCCGATGACATTAGAAATACAAACATGAATGTCCAGTGACAAAAGCCACTTCCTCCACCTCCAAGGTGTGGATCAGTGGCAGTGGGTGTGTTTGTCACAGGGATTAAATGGTATTGTTTGTTATTTCAGGTTCAGCCCGGTCGTGCGCGTCGTTAGAAACTTCTCCTTCTGACTTCCCCTTCTACGGCGCTGTTTTTGATTTCATCATTATGTTGGGTAGCAAGACATAACTCAGATACAGATGATACAGATGAGTAACCTGACACATGGAAAATTACCTTGTGAGAAGAGATTGCTAAAAAAAAAAAAGCCCACAGACACACGTCTTTGATGCGATCTGACAAGCTCTTTGGTGAAGAACCATCTGAGATAAACATGCATTATGAAAATCTAAGAGAGAAAGCCGAAAAGAAAATACTTGCAAATGGGCAAACACTGAGGAGCCGAGCTTCAGCAAACACTGAGCGGTGCCCTCCATGAGTCACTCTGGGCAGGCTCATGAAGAGTCTGAGTATATTTTCCAGGTCTAGAATAAACTAAGCAGCCTAATTTACATGTCCAGCCTGGAATCTCCAAAATATCCCTTCTATAGATAACACATGAAAGCAGGGCACACCCAGCGGTTGATACTTTGATGTCTTTGGGTCATCCCCCTTCATCACCTTCAAAGGAAAGACTCAATCAAGCGGGCAAGACCATAAGTTTTAGGGCACAGTGCAAAATTATTTTTATCCCCAACAGGATGTGAAACAGCAGCTCATATGACCCAATTCTTGCCTTCTGATGTCTTCATACTTTGTCCTTGCTACTCCATTATGTTCCTTCCCATGTAGTCCTTTCCCCCCCAAATGTAATTGTTGTAAAAATCTGTGAATCTCATTTTCTTATAATGATGCAATCAAAGTTGTGTTTTTTGCTTTTTTATTTAAAGTGCCCCTTTTCACAATGGAAAACATGATACTGAAGGTATGTTTGTATATGTTAACTTGTACTCCAGATTCCTGTGGTTTAGTTTCATGTGGGCTAACTGATGTTCTTTTTTTCTTTGTTTTCCTTTTTTTTTTTTGGTGTACGTGGATTGACAGTTCAAAGTGAGCGAGGCAAAACTTTAGCATCTGGATTACCAGAGAAATGTAAAACTGTAGCATAGGGATGGACATGGATATAGAAAAGAGAACAAAAATAACAAACAAACAGACAAAGTGAATTCGCTGCAGAAAACAGACTGGGGACAAATTGCAGAACAAGAATCAGGAAACTGAACTGACTGACTGAAGAGCTGCTGATGGATAAAAGCAACAGATGTAAATAGAGTGCTGCAATTTAAAAATACAAAAAGTTTGAATTGTCTCATCCAAACTTGCAAATAAAATTGTCATTATTGGGACATTATTGGGTTTTATGGCTCGTGAAGACACAACAGTGCATCTACCAAGTTTTGTCATTAAGTTTCAGCCTACTAGTGTGTTCTTCCAAGTGCTAAATGGTAAACTTATACTTATAATTATTTATCATATATAACTTATAATGAGTGAATGTGTAAATGTGCTGTGTTGGATTGACATCTAGTCATTTTTCAGGCCATTTGACTACAGTGAACTCTCTGCCTTGTTCATGAAATCAGTTAGACCATCTGGGCTTTGTGACATAGCACATTATCCCACTGGACGCAGCCCTCAGAGGAGTACATAGTGGTAAAAAGTGGATGGACATGATCACCAATAATACTCAGACAGGTCATCACCTTTAAACGATGCTCTCCTGGTATTAAGGGGCCAAAAGTGTGCAAAGAGAATATCCTCCACACCATTAGACCATCATCTGCTTCCTTTTCTGATGACCTCAAAGCAGGATGGATCCATGGTTTCATGTTGTTTACACCCACCATCCAAATGTCACAGCAGAAACTAAAACTAACCTGGCTACATTTTTGTTTTGGTGTAGCCTCAGTTTCCTGTTCTTAGCTGGCAAGAGTGGCACCAAGTGCGGCCTTCTGCTGCTGTAGCCCATCTCCTTCAAGGTTTGACGTCTTGTGCATTCAGAGATGCTCTTCTGCATACACTGATTGTGGTGGGTGGTTGTTTGAGTTAATTTTGCTTTACTATTAGCTTGAAGCAGTCCAACCACTCACCACCAGCAGTGCATTTTCACCCAGAGAACTACCACAAACAGGATATTTTTCTCTTTATTGTCTCTAGTGCATTTTTCATGGTAATATCAATTGTTGAGTTGACCCATTTCAGCCTGGACTGAAGCCGTAAACCAGCAGACCTTTACTTCAGACATTAGTATCCACATCACATCCAGCATTAGTCTAGAGGGATGCTGGAGAACAAATTATACAACATGACTTGTAAAAGAGGATGCTGATATCATCGTGATGTGATATGTTATCAGTATGCAGCTAACAAGCGACATGGCTGCTGACAGGTACTGTAAGAGGGATGGCAGCAGGAAATAATGCAGCTCGTCTGCAGAGCAGTGACAGCAGTACTGAAATATTTATCACTGTTTCCATTTCACATGCTCTAATTGTCCTGTATCCCTCTCTGAGAAATGGGAGGATACAAACAAAAGCTGGAAGAAAAGAAGAAAGTAGGAAAACTGTTTGCGTGAAGGCAATAAACTACTAAATGAAACAGGACTTCCCAATAGGTACGCATTTACAATTACTTACATTGTAACTACTGACTAGATTTGTCATTTATCTGATTGCTCTGATTAGTTGTTGCTTTTCGCACAAGGGTCCAAAAAGCTATGTTTTGCATGACGGACTACTGGCAGCTAGGACTGTGCCTTAACCCATTATAGTCATTGATGACGTGTTAACATTGGCCCTTTTTATAAACAGTGTCAAAGGGGAGTTAGTAGGTTCTGTGTAACAAACTATCTGGTTGATGCCAGAGAGATAGTTTCCCTTTAAACATCTTACATGGTTAGATTTCAATTATTGCTCAAGTCATGTTACAACTATAACCCCATCTTTGTTGAGAGGACAAAGTAGCCAGAAGCAATATAAATATGCAGGATGGGGCTATGTCTGCTTAAATGGACTTAAATGGACTAACCATGTGTGATTAGTTTGTGTCTACTGACTTGATAGCTGCGCGCTAGCTTCTGCACAGCAATAACGGTTATCAGCCATGCTAGTATCAACTGCATCCTCATTCTAGCAATCTTGAATATACACAAGAGTTATTTTAGTTTTGTATTTTCTAGTTATTTTTATTTAATTTGAATTTTGGTTTTTATTTGGTTGGTATCAGTGAGTTTCCAGAGTAGATTTCTTGCTTAGTTTTTATTGTTTAAAAATGTTTCTGTTTTATTTTGTTTTGTTTTATAACAATTTAAGTATTATTGCATGCAATGCATATGTCAGAAGCTAAACTAACAACTAAAATGTTTTTTCACATCTAGTTTTTTCTCAGGAGGTGCACGTCGGATTTACGAGGAGGCATATGGTGCAAGGTTAAAAGGCATTTCCATTTACGTTGTAAGTCACCACGGCATTTCCTGCAGAGATTTAAATCAGGCAGTGCTCCAGCGCTAATGTTTAATAAGGTGGGCGTGGTGAAGAAGAAATAAGTAATCCTAAGAGGTGGGTTGTGTTTGTAACTGCTATATATTGTTGAACCACTTGTGTGAATGCGCATGTGCAGAAATACTTCGGGGTGGTGAGGAGGGGGTGACTTTGGTTCCAGGCCCCAGAAAATCTAGTGCTGTCCCTGGGATAAAGGGGCGGGGAATGAGGAGAAAGAGAGGCAGAGAGACATAGGGACTGACTGCGAGAGAGAGGGCGGAGAATAGAGAGAGAGAGAGAGAGCGAGCGAGCGAGCGCAGCAGGCAGCGGTCCGGCACTTGGTCGGTATGTAGCAGCAGCAGCGGAGCTTCTGTCTGGGACTATAGCGAGAAAAAAACGCGCCTTGGGTTGAAAATATTAGTAAGGGGATTAAAATTAAAACTACCCGAGGATGAGACACACGCCGTCCGCCTGAAGGAGACTAAAACACGCCGTTATTCCGCTAATTTACCACCTTTTTTAAACGAAAATGGCGAACGACTCTCCGGCTAAAAGTCTGGTGGACATAGACCTGGCATCCCTGAGGGTGAGTGTGCTTCACAGTGACATTTTCACGCTCGCGTTTACCCTCTTTCTCCCTCAGATTTTTTTTAACAAAAAAATACAATCACACAGCGAGGCAGTGCTGTTGTTGACACAGCCCTACGGCAGCTTTTCTTTGTCTATATCCGCTGGCATGAGAAGCGAACCGGGCGCAGCCGGCTCCTGCATCGAACGAACCCGCTTGTAATTGCTACGGGGAATCAATTAATCCGCTTCTGCGGTTTGTCTTTTTCTTTTAAATCCAGGATCCTGCTGGGATTTTCGAGCTGGTGGAAGTGGTCGGAAATGGTACATATGGACAAGTCTACAAGGTTGGTCTGAGCCTCCATCTCTCTCAGTGTGTGTGTGTGTGTGTGTGTGTGTGTGTTTGTGTGTTTAAGCACCATCTGAGAACAAACTGGCGGCGGAAACTGGAGCACAAACATGCATTTATGTTTTTTTCCTCTCTCACGGTCTCAGAAACACGTTTTTATAACATTACCCCCTCCCCTCCTTCACTTGGGACCAGTGCGGTCTGGACTGGATTATCTCTGATAGCGTTTTGACCTCTCTCTCTGCTTTACATCCATTTATTTATTTTAATTATTTCATCTTAATGTTATTCAACGATGCTAACATCATCCCGGTAACGTTAGGCCTATTTTGGTCCTGAAGAGATCCCTCCTCCCTCTTCTCCTCCTCTCCTCATCCACACCCCAGTGAAATATTCCTTGCACAGTGCACGCGTTGCCTCGCACTGACAGGGCCGACCCAATCCGTGCATGACAGGCTTCACCACGCTGACCGACTTGTGCGCCATTGGGTGGGCGGTGTTTCATTGCGCATTTGTGCACACCGTTGCCCGGCAGGCCTTTCTGCTGGAGCGGCCCTGTGCTGCATTAATGGGAGGGGGGAGGAGGTAGGCCTGTTCATCCCATCACACTTAGCGGAAAAGGCATTTGACGGAGACCTGGTACTCTTGCAGCCCAGTTTTCCACCTCCATAGCCTGGCAGAGATGAGCAGCAGAGCAGCGACATCACCCTGTTGTTGTTATTTGGCAAAGCTGAGAGCACAGGGGAAAAAAGGAGGAATGGGTTACAGCTGATGGATCTGCCAGAGCTTCTGTTGAGCTGGCTGCTGGAAAATAGCGTCTCACACACATGCAGCTTTGTATCATATAAAGCTTTTGCATTTCTGAATGTTGCTGTGGTTTGTTTTCAAAATATGTCACACGAATATCATGTAAAACACAAAGCAGGTAAGGCTTGGATGGCTGTGACCTGCAGTCATTTGCAACATCTGACACTTGTGTAGCACAAATTGCAAGTCAAATCTGCAATCCACTCTTATGTTCCTGAAGCTAGAAAATAGTCCCCGTATGTGTATGTTTGTGCGTTTTTTTTCCTTCCCCCTTCTGTGATGCATTCTAGCAATGGCATTGGCCCAGCCCAAATCCTTTTGGAATAACTCCAACTGAATTTCACTGAACAACAAACACCTTGACTGAGATTTGTGGTGCACATTTTCTCTCCACCAGGTTTTTTTGTAGGATTAATTGAAACTGACTTTAGGTTTTGTCGAGCTCTTTTCACACGTGAACACACATGACATTGTCTGAAGTTGTTCTTTCTTACATGTCGCACACAGTGGGAGGAGTGCGTGCCGGTGCTGTGTTTTCAGTGCTGCAAGTACACCGTTAATTTAAGTGTGTTACCTCTCTGGTACGTGCAGGAGGCATGACTTTACTTGCTAGCTGTGAACAAACCAGTCTTATCACATGAACTGTTCTTAAATCTGCGCATCTGGACGTCACACAGATTTTAGAGTAGAGAACTAGGAGGTTATAGTCTGATGGGTGAATGTCTGGGAAAAGTTCGGGGCTGCTATGCATAAGGTAAGCTAGGCAGGGGTTTAATACAGTCAGCTAGCTTAATCAGCTCTTACTAAGCATTAAATCGTGATTTAATTTGGATGACAGAATTGTTTTTGGACAGTACACAGAGGGAGGGGGTAATTCCGCCATTTAAGTATGACTGCAGCTGTCAGCCAGTGTTTTTGAACTGGATAGCAGCAAGATCTCGAATGACAAAACTACATTTTTAGTGTTTGCCTTTATTTTGGTGCCCAAAAAGACTTTAAGAAAGAGTTACATCAGCCTCATAATATGTTTAGTACTGTTGTTATGGAGGTTGTAACATGTGCTAGAAATCGTGACATGAAGAAGATTGAAAATAGATTAAAGTTATACATAAATATGTTCTCCAATCGTAGACAGTATAAAAAATGGAGGTTGCCTCCCTATCGCAAAAATGAAGTCGCTGCGTAAGTGCCTTAAACCTGCAAGGCCCACTATATGGCGATAGCTGTGGTTGCAAAAAAGGACTTCTGGTCCTGTAGATGTCTGCGGGAAAATATCTTTTTACTTGACCTCCATAAATGTTTCTGAATTTATGGGCTCAGTCACTCATTTCAAATTGAATAAGTCTATTTTATAACTCTTGGTCAAGCCTGTGTTTTAAAATTAAGGACTCCCTGCTCATTGGCTATAAGTTGTCAGTCACTAGCCACTCGGCTACTAAGATAAAGAAATGCTTATCTCAAGGCTTCAGTTGGAACCTCAGAATCTAGTGGGTGACATTATTGTAGCCACGTCCATCTTTTATACTGTCCACACCACCTAGTGGTCCTGCAATCCTGAAGTGGATAAGTAGAAAAAAAGAATGGATGGATATATGCTATGTTGTTTATCTCTAGCTGGTTAACATGCTCCATATGGTAGCAATGGTATGAGATCATGTTAAAGCCTCGATAGAGTCCATCTGGAACAGTTACTGTGGACAAAGATTTGCTTTGGCTCTGCTAATGAATACAGTCCTAAAGTGTGAATCGAGACCCATAATAAAGGTTTCTTAAGCCTGATTTTAATAAAATATAATATTCCCATATATTTATATATTGTCAATTTTCATTTATCGGCCATCATAAATGTCAATAAGGTCACATCAGCAAAAGGCTAATATCACCCAATAATATTGGCTGGGCAGTCTTAGGACTGGCAGTCCAGTCTTATGCAAGCATATTTTGTGAGCTTATGTTCGTCTGACCTCTCGTATTTACACATGTACGTTAGGCATCGGTGTTCACAGTAGAGTACAAGGCTCTACTGCATCTTTGCTTTTGGGGATTACACAAGTCACTGGCAGCACCGAGCGATTCCTCTTATTGAGAGGAGCGTCACTTTGAATTTCTAGTCGTGGATGGCGAGGCCGGCCCTGAGGCGAGCCTCTATAAATGCACGCTCGGTGTGTGCAGCGAAATTTCTCCTTGTAATTATACACAGTGGGTGTGTTTGTTTGGCTGTTTTTGTTTTTTCGGTGCTGCAAGAAAAACAAGACTGAATGAGATCTCGATTTACTTTGAATTATTATTTTTTTGTTTGTTTCTTTGTGGTTGGCGGGGAGTGGAAGGCGACGGTGGCTGTAAACGTTTCATTAGAGCAGGGGACAAGTGGTTTTGGAAATGCTCTGATGCACCGAAGCACAAATTAACCTTGACATTTTGAGTTTAGTTCCTCAGGATTCAATGAATCATAATTACGTGTGCCAACCAGGGTTTGAGTGAAGCTGAGGCTTTTTTTCCCTGTGCTTGTCTGTGCCGCCTGCCTCGCTAACATCTGACCCAAAAACCTATGTGTGTGCCTGTGTGTGTTTGGGTCTGCACATGTGCACTTGATCCTCCACACTTGGCGATTGGTCAGGTTTCCCAGGCTGGCGAGTAGCTGCAGAGCATGACAGAGTGAGGAGTGTTGCAGCTGTGTGCACCGACAACAGCTGTTGGGACAGAGAAATAAAAACAGGAGAGGGAGTAGAGCGGTTGGGGAGAGAAAGACAGAAAAGATGAAATACGCAAGAGAGAAGATTTCACCATTGAGGTACCAGTGTTTTAATTTGCTTGTAGAAAATAAAGACGAGGGCCTCAGTGCATCATTCACACCGCTGTGCAAGCCACGTATTAAATTGAACATTCCAGACGACAAGTTTGCCTCCACGCGACGGGGTTTCGAGTTTAGCGTAATGTGTAGGTTTCACTGGATTTCTTTGAAATGAAAAGCTGAAACATCTGCAAAAAACATGAAAAGAAACAAATGAATATGCAGAGGTCACAGTGTTTCTGTTTCCATTTAAACAGTGGGAGGTGAGGGAAAAGTTCAATCAAAGCTGAAGAGAGGGGCTGGAGGAAATTTTAAAACTCCGGTGTAAGGCTGCACTCAGCATGTGGGGCTGGGAATCCCCCTCTCTCTGAGGAAATGGTTTAACCCATTTATGACTTTCTGAGCTTTGAGTCTCGCTGCGCTTCTTTCCTTTACTCACTGTTTCAGGCTCACCGGCTCACTCCGTATTACAAAGTTGTAACAAAGTATCTGAGTCGAGTAAACGAATAAGCTTTTTGGCTTTACTCCCCAAAGATGAAGCTTGTTACCTCATTTGTAGAGTGAATGGAAATTTGTGAGGAAGCAGTGAAACAGCGGAAGTCATCAGCATAGTGAGGAGAAGTTAATGGCTGTGCTCTGATGGCTAGATTAGAAAAACCACAGCCCTGTTCCTGTTGTTCTGTCATGTATCCACACGATGTATATCAGAGGTTTCAGATTTATAAAAATTCTGCAATAATATGAGATTTAAAGTGGAGTAGGAGACCACACTGTGGATCATGTTCAGCTTATTATCAACATGCTAGAGGGAGTACAAAATATCAGTTGAAATAACATAATTTCCACAAATGTGGAAAGCCTGGAAATATCCAGTTTTTACATGAGCAATTAGAATTTATACTCTTTAAGGCCTTTACACACCCTTAAGTATTTATTAAAAAGTACAGATGGGCCACAAGATTAAAATGCCCGACAGGCACAGTGGGTAACTTGGCTCATCTTGTTATGGTGCCGTGTTCTGCTGGGAAACCTGGCATTCATGCAGGTGCCACCTTAAGTCATAAATCAAAAAGCAAATTAAACACCCCGCCTCAGTGTGCCTCAAAAATACTGCAAAAACTGCAGGAGGTATACACCATGCAAATGGAGCAGGATACGCTGGGACAAGCCTGATCCATGGAAGACCCGCCCAGCATCCCAACCTCAGAGGATCCAGTGCCCATGAGCCTGGTGTCAGAAGACAGCACAGGATGGATCACCACCACCTCGATGGGTCAGAGCTTATTTAAAGGCATTTAGGGGACCTGCACACTGTTGGACAGGTGTGAGTTTAAAAAAAAGTATTTATTTATTTTTTTTATTTTAATTTTTTATTGTTGTGGCTGATCATTGGAAAATGAGTGAAAACCTAAGGTAATTAGACTTTTATGTTAAAAAAAGACTTGAACTCTAAGTGAATGACTAGAAAGAGATGTGAATAAAATGAAAGCCAGATTGCACAGCAGGCTGTTCTCCTCGTATCAGAGGTGGAATATGTACCGCCTCACCCTGGTGCAGTGTTTTGTAATCATCGTTCTCTAACCTGCCATTTCAGTGGTATGTGAGGATTTTATCTGTAGTGCTTCCAATATATAGTGTACCAGTGGAACTCCAGTGCCAGATATTCTGTGCAGCTAACAAGACCAAGTGTTCCCTGTATTCTGTTTTTGGACATAGAAGCATCAGCACTACGATTCTCGATTTCACCTGCATCTCATGACCACGTTATGGGGAAAGATGAAACGCATTTAAAGTTATAACATTGATTTATTCCCCAGTAGGAACCATCATGAATGCTGCTACTTGTTTATAATTTGGTTTATTTCACAGGAAGCCAGTGAAAAGAACCAAGTGTAGATGTGATAACACCTTTAGATCTGATTAAATGTTAGGTTGCAACAATTTTAACAGCTGCAAAAATCAATCCTTTTTTTGATTTGTTGCATTTTGATAATAAATCTCTCTGAAGTTTAAGGTAATGCCTGCAAAATGTGATATATATATAAAACACTAAATCATCTCACGGCTGAAAGTAAAACAAAAAATCTGTTTAGATAGAACAGATAATAAACCTCCTGTCAAAGCAGTTTCACTTCTTGTGCAAGTCTTCATCCTGACTTTCTAACAGGAAAGATGCTTGTTTTTCTCCTTGCTGATAAAGTGAAGCTGGGTGTGGCTCTCTATCAGCTGCCTGTCATCTGCTGGGTAGAGCACCATTACTGCAAGTGTCTCAGAGGAGATGCACCTCAGCGTATGACTGAATGCATAGCTGATCTGTCAGATACATGGACGTCTAAGTACTCAGGCTCTGTTTCAGGTTTCCTTCAACCTGCTGCAAGTCTACATCAGCATCTGCATCTTCCACGAGGTTCAGTTTGTTTCAATGAAGTGACTGCAGTGCTGTTTTTGAATATTAAATATTGCCCCACTGCTTTTAGTAATGCCCACAGCTGCAGAACAATTGGATTTTCTTTAAATGTTTTTAAAGTAATTGGTAAATGGCCTGTATTTGTATAGCGCTTTTACTAGTCCCTAAGGACCCCAAAGCGCTTTACACGTCCAGTCATCCACCCATTCACACACTGGTGATGGCAAGCTACATTGTAGCCACAGCTGCCCTGGGGCGTACTGACAGAGGCGAGGCTGCCGAACACTGGCACCACCGGGCCCTCTGACCACCACCAGTAGGCAACGGGTGAAGTGTCTTGCCCAAGGACACAACGACTGAGACTGTCCAAGCCGGGGCTCGAACCGGCAACCTTCCGATTACAAGGCGAACTCCCAACTCTTGAGCCACGATCGCCCCAATCATTAAAAACACCCAGTTCATTTGAATCACCATACCTGATAGGTAGCTGGTGTATCTGGCTTTTTCTGTGACTGAAATAATATCATGAATCTTGACTTGTAGTATCCAGTAGTAGGGCTGTGCGATATGACCAAAATCTCATATCCCAATATAAGACATCTATCGTCCAATAACGATATAAATCACAAAAATTCTACATTTTCTGTAAATTCTGTGAATCTCGGGCAGCTCGACTTGCGGGAAGTGTTTCCAGCTGGGCGTCATATACCTGGAGACGAGTGTTTTAGCAGATGCATGAAACGATACATTTTTAGACATAAGTTGTAACGGCCGCCGTTTTCTTTGTGAGTATTTATTACACAGCGTGCTGCGGGGAAAAGCCTGTTCTAACGTTTGGTTAGAACGCTAAGGTTTATTTTTTTTGCTTCTCATCCATAAATACTCGGCATAATCTTTCACGTGATTCAGTTTATTTTGAAAAGTCTCAACAGGATCTTGAGCTTTATCGTGAAAGGTTTATGTGGAAAATAAGCGGACGGCCGATGGTTTTACCGTCGTTGTTGCTAACGACAACGCATAAAAACAGGCGCTTGTTCGTCCCTAGTGTGGTTATATTAAATATAAGAGAAAGAGAGAACTTTAAGAAATTAATATAGCCACTACAGTGACCATCAAAATGATGAAAAAATATTGCCGTAAACAGTTTATTTTGCGACACCACGAAACAAACGATAGCGTAAAATGAAACGATAGACGTTTTTATATCGTCAACCGATATATATCGTTATATCGAACAGCCCTATCCAGTAGTGCTACAAACTAGGACTGTGACTAATGAGTATGCACAGTACTTGACCTACAGTAAATCCACAGATTTGACAAACTGAAACCAAAAATAATTGTGAAAACCTTTACACTGAAAGGCGTGGGAGCAGATCCATCAGCGCTTTGGTGCAACTTCTCCATGAGAAGTTGCAAATAAGTCAAATAATTGACTGACAAAATAATTTTTTATCATCTAACAACTCAACATGATGATTAATCCAAGTGGAAACTTCCACTGTTGTGTGTTTTCGTCACTACAATCTTCAATCTTGACAAAAGCCACTTCCTTAACCCTTTAAGACCTACCATAGAACCAAGTCCGCCAGAGCTTATATTATATTTTTACATGCTGTGGAGCCATTTTTGGGAGCATTTCAAGTTGCTATACATCAATACAACCATTATAGCCCAGATTTTAATAATATGTATGCATTAAGTGCATAGTAATTACATAAATTGCAAAAAAGTGCAATAAACTACAAAAAAATTGAAAATCGTTTTTGATTTTTTAACATATATTTGTAGTTAGAGAAATTTAAGAGGCTTATCCCTCAAAACTGTAAATACAAAAAAGTTGCACAAAATAGTTTCCCACCACAGGAAATTTAATTTGAGTGTCTTCATAGTTTTATTTTTGAAATACACCAATTTTTATACACTGCAGGAAAAACGAAAATAAATATTATACTGCAAATTTGCAAAAAAGCAGCATATGCATCAAAATAAACTATTTCCAGCAGTGCAATATGAGTCCTAAGCATCCCAGAAACGACACAGAAAGTCATAAAGTCAAAGATAACTTTTAAAAAGAGCAGTATAGGCCCTGAGGCCCTGATCGCAAAAAAGACTACATTTCCGCGAAAATGACGTCACTTCCGGTTTCGGCCAGGTAATGGCGGAAATGCAAAAGTTCGCACTGACGTCTATTCCAACGTAGGAAGTGTTTTGAACAGCTGATCGGACCGGCAAAGCGTGTTTCTGGAATATTATGTTTTTGTTCCTGCAAGCGCTTTTTATGCAGTTTTTGCAAAGCTTTATGTGGAAGGAAACCGTGACCTAGGACAAGCTGATGGCACAATATGTAAGTACAACTCCTCCGGTTTCATATGCAAAAAAAATTTTTGCGCTAGCATACGTGGTTGCAGTGCTACCGGGATTTAAAAATAGTTACGCATAACAGAGCGTTCCCGCTCCGATCGGCTCTAAAGGGTTAATAAAGGCTGGATGTTTAAATGTGTTAAAAAATAAATATCTACATTTCAGTGACTCAGAATATCCACAGAAATAATGGTGTACGAGCTTAAACCTATTAAAAAAAGATTTCATCAGGAGCACGTTATTATTATTATTATTACCCACCTCCTAAATTTCTCTTGTTTTATAACTTGTACGGGTAAAGCTATTTACAGCCGGGGCCCCGGCTCTGTAAAGTGGAGGAACTGCAAAGCTGTCAGAAGGAATAGGCTCATGCAAAGCCGGCTCACCGGCCTTCCGGCTATTCAAACTGGAATGTTAGTCTTGTCTGCTGCGACCTTTCTCAGCACAGGAAGTGAAGCAGCAAAAGCCTGCCACCTCTCTATGGGGAACTTTCTTTACCGTCAGAGCTGCGCTTATCTGCTGTGACCTTTCCAGACAGAAGAAGTGGAAGCTCTGCCACTGATAGCAGTAACAGGAACCCAACTGTGTCACCGTGTTTCATGGAGAAGTTGCACTAAAGCGCTGATGGAACTGCTCCCGAGCCTTTCAGTGTAAAGGTTTTCACAAAAGTGCTTCAACACATTGCTCAAGCCTGTAGTGCTCGAATCTTTTATAAGTTGTAGGTGACTTTCTCTTTTAGAAGCACTTTTGTTTTTTTTTTATTCGACTCAAAGGTGACCCTGCTACTGTTGTTAATGAATCTGTTAGCAGTAGCCAACCGTGCCTGCTAGCTAAAGTTAAGCTAAAAATAAGCCACAAGCCTCAGACAGTATCTGGGTCATGTTCTTTGATGCTCGCACTGGTGCGGACTAATGCAGTGACTGTACTGCTTCTGCTGGTGAATCTCCGAGGATCCTTTCATCCATCAGCAGAAAGATTTAGTTTTTTCTTTTGTATTTCAAGAGATTTTGACATGGATGACATTTGCTTCCATTTGTTGCGTTCATTTTTACACCATTGTCACCAGAACAAGATTGGCACTTTTAACTCTGCTGGAGATTGAATCTCTAGTCGCAAGTTTACCTCACTGCTTTTATTGATCTTTATTTTTTTGTGTGTTCTCTTGAGCACAGCATTGATTGCAGTTTAACTGATCATTAAAACCAACAATATAAAAGATGAGATCGCTGCCTGTGCTAAAAAAATTGATTCTTCACAGAATATAAACACAAAGCAATAGATTAAAGTAAAATGCGACCAAAATATAAAAATAAAAGGATTATTTATGTATTTAATGTTATTATATTAATATATATTAAATAGTTTGAAATGTTTTTTCCCTTTCCTCATTTTCTTACATTTATCAGTTGAGAGAACTTCATTGTAAAATATCTAACTAATTTCAGTTCTTTATCATATTAGTTTTTAAAAAAATTTCAAGCACATAACTCATTTGACCTCACAGGATTGGTAACTGCCTTCAGTCAATTTCCTCTTACTTGCTGATACCAGTCAACCATTGTGGCCGATGTGTTGGTTGACCCAAAACTGGAAAACCTTGGCTTGATTACCTCAAGATGGCACGGAGGAGAGAGAGAGAGAGAATTAGGACTGATCAGGATAAAGAGAAAAAAGTGGCTACACTTGCTGCTGTTCAGCTCTTAGTTACAGTTTTTGAGATGTAATTGTGTATCAGTCCCTTTGTGCTTTTAAGTACATATTTTATGTTTCTGTTAAAATATTTTTCACAAAGCAAAGGTTTCTTTTTTCAGGAATTCACCTGAAATTGCTGAAGTGGTGTTATCAGTTAGTCTGGAAAAAAGGATTGTTTGTGTGTGTGGATGCTTTTTAAATCGAGACAAATACCCATCAAAGATGCAATCTTTTGGCCCACGTGGGTCCACAGTGAGCTGTCCACAGTGGGCCCCTCTACTGGTTTGAAATTTAGAGCACATCTGGGCGCCGCAGTGTTGGGCAGCCCATTGTGTGGGCTGTCCACATTAAGCAGAGCCCCACAATGGAGCCATGTTCACACTCTTGGTGCGGCACTGTGGTGGGGTAAGCTTTGTATCTGTGTTTTGGCTTTTCGTCCACACGTAAACAGCGTTTTGGATCACTGGAAAAAAAAACCTCCTTCCAACTCCGTTTCTGTGTTTACAGAGATTTCATTTTGCAACATGAAAGGTGTGCAGCTCCAGTAAACATCAGACTCTACCACTTTATTGTTTGTAGGCTTTTGATTGGCCAATATTTCTGCCTGGTTAGGGTCATATTGCCTCCTGTTTCTTTAACTTGCCCTTGACAGTGCTTGATATGGTTTCTTGGCTTTTCATGTGAACAGAGATATTTTTCAAAAAACTTCCATAATAGGGCATGAGGGGTGTCTACTGGTAAATCCATCATTCCTGAAGTGAGTAACCAAATACACTCAGACTGACATTAATAGACCCATTAGTGGCCTGCCAATGTAAAATATTGCTTTGATTCCTATTTGAATGCCTCTGAGGAGGATTTTTGATATATTAGATGTATTAAACTATATTTAAACTCCCCATTTGTTCCTCTGGCTCAGCTAAATGTCTGAGATGCCACATGTAAATCCAGACAGTAGCATCAGCTGTGTTTGTCTCACTTATGCATGTCTATAAAAACCCATCTTAGTTAACAAATAGCCCTCTTTTATTTTTTTTGTTTTGTGTCTGCTGGCTCCTGGAAAGGTTGTTATATAATACACTCAGCTACAGTGTGTATGCGGTGTTAGGTGGATGGATGCAAGCGTGCAGACAGTGCAAACAGATGGCTTGTCCAGAGCATTAGCTCTGCCTGTGTGCCGTGTCAAACTGTAGATGCTACATTTCCAAAAATGAGCAACAAAAGAAATGAGCCTTTGTATTGTAAATGAGTGCACCGTGGCAGCATTTGGTATGGACCAAAATGTCTGTAGCACTAAAGATTGAAAACTGCCATGTACTGAAATCTGACATGGAGCTACTGGCCAGGCTTAAAGTTCTCTGTAATCACATTTTTATTTTGTAATTAGTTTTGTATAGATATGATAACGTCTCAGAGTGCATCAATTGAAAGTCAGGGTTTGGCAAATCCCCAATTATTATTTTCACTGACGTTCAGCATGGATGAGGACGGACAGTCTCCACGCATGCTATTAACAGGTTGCATCGGGTTCCAGTTAGTACATAAAAAAAATAAATCAAAGCATAATTTGAATATTTAAATATAAAAAGATTCCATGTGGGTATGTAAACTCTGAGCTTCAATCTTTATTTAAATATCTCCACCTGTTTGACACGAGGTTTCATCTTTACTTCCTCTTTTTCTTCCTCTTCCTCTTTTTCTTCCTCCTCTGCTCTCCCTTAGTGTAATATGTTTTATTTGCTGATATATATTGCTGCAGTGTTCTGTTACACCTCTGTCTACAGGGGGTTTGAACTTCTTTACCCCTTCTTTAGTTTGTATTATTTTCAGTCAAACTCGAATTGTTGTTCCAGCCTTAAATAGATAAACATCCACTTAATCTCTTGTATGTGCTTCTCTTGGCCTGTACTGTGTTGTTTCTCTCTCAGCGTTAGAGTCAGTGAGCCTCAGTTTTCCTTACTCTAAGTATCTATGGATGAGAGCGATAAGAAGGCCAAATGTAATTTAAAAGCTGAGGTGGTGCAGTTGTTTGTCAGTGTGAGGAGGCTGTTGTAAGACTTGGAGTGAAGGTGTTTTGCAGTTTATTAGATTGATTAGGTCTCGTTGTGAACAGATATCCCTCTGTGTTTGTTCCTCTGTTCTCAGTTACAGTCACGCTGACACACACGATAGGCACAAGAGTCCATTTTTCTATGATCCAGCCCATAAACTATGTCACATGCCAGGACTGGCAAGTGATGAGATGTTATTAGTAGCCTTGCTTACTTCAGCTTCACCTTGCTTAATGTTTCCTGTGTGTTACATCAGTCATATTTCCCTAACTGCCAGCAATCTTCGTCCTCTAAAACTCAACAACCACAGGGCTAAAGCTAAAATCCAGATGGAAATTCTGCAGGAAAAAAAATCACTTTTAGGAAAATTTATTCCTCGACAAAAGATAACAGCAGATCCATTTTGTTTTATAGAGCAGGCATCAAATGGCATTCTTTGCTTTTCTTCTTTTTTGTTGAAGTTTTTAAGTAAATGACATTATGTTCAAATCCTCTGTCGTTGGGGATTTATAAAAATAGCCATTCTCTAAAATATTCAGTCTCATGGGTAAATGCCAATGTGGTAATAACACTGTTAGAGTTGCCCTGATTCTGGTTTTTCTGTTTGGATACTGATAACTTGGCTTTGGGGGAAATTACCATCATATATTTATCTTAATTATCTCACTTACATGGATTTCAGCTTAACCTCCTAGGACCTGGCGTCCACATATGTGGACATCACATTTTGGGTTGTCTAGACCACAATAATAAATTTTGCTCTACAAAGGCCTGATATCCACTTATGAGGACATTATACTGCCACTGTTTTATCGAAATTTAAAACAAATGTCCTCATAGGTGGATACCCTTGTAAAGCAAAATCAGGTAAAAAGATAATTGTTTGTTTTTATATTCATCAGGTCCCAATCAGCCCGAATTGCAAGGAGAAATTAAAAATGCATGCCATGAAAGAGTTCGGTTCTTAGGAGGTTAATGTGTGAGTCTTGTTGTGTTCTTGTTTTACCATCAAGCCTTAAACTGAACATAATAAGAGTTGGAGTTAAAAAGGCGAGCGAGAGAAAGAGTTGGTGTAGAGCCTTTAAGAGTTTGTGCTTAAGTGAAAAAATATTAAGCAAAAGAAGAAAAGCTGCTATGTTAAAATCCTGCCAAACTGATGTTCGCTTCTTTCATGCAGTATTCGCCCTCTTATGAGTGCTTGTTTACCGCTGCTGACCGATGACATCGCAAACACAGAAAAACATACAAGAGAACAGACTTGGCACCAATATCTGATCAAGCCTTTTGAGCCAGGATCAGACTGATATCTGAGCCAAATACAGGAGTGTTGCAGCTTAGTCACCATTGACTTAATTTACAATTTGCATCAATTCAATTTCCCAGAAATATTTTGATGCTGCTGCAGTTATTCACACTGTTAATATCACAATAGGTGTCGTTTATGTGTGTGTAAAATCAACAGGAGCATTTTTTTCATCACAGTCTTTTAGTTTTCTCCCACCTTCTTCAGATTGGAGCTCAGCTAAACTGTCGTGAGTACGAACACGTACACACAGTCATATTTCCAAGGTCGGAGGATCTGTCACGCGAGTGTAGTGTACTTAGATGGGTTTCATGCCTCTCTTCCCCCTTTCGCTCTCTCTCCCTCTTCCTAGGACTCCACCTTTATTGATTTCCACATAGCACTAGCTTGCATCTTGTACAAAGGCCCCTTCATTATGTTATCTGTGACCTGTTTCTGCCTGATAACTCTGACTACAAGCCTCTGTTTAAGCTACCATCTAGGTAGTGGAGCATTTGTGGGATCTTTTAGAGTTGTTTTGCAGTATTTTGAAGCTGGTGCATTGCCTCTCAGGTCATACAACCATCTTTACTGATTATTATGAGGTGCTGCTTTATAATGCCAACAAATGAAAGGCTGTTTAAAAGTCGGAGGAGTTGGATATTCACTCAGGTTTTCCACATCTTTGTTGACTATGGACCTGTAATGCTTTTAGATCAGATCTGAGTTTTTGGAATTTTGGTAGATTTTTTTTTTACTTTATTTTATGCATTTGCAAAATAATGTTAATAAACATTTAATATACTAATGTCATAAGGGAAGTCTCTCATAAGGCCTGTCCTGATTTTTATAACTATGTTTTCTGAGAAAGCTACCGTAAACATAAAGACAGTCAAGACAACAGCGTTGCTGTCATTTCAGCTATATTAGTGCATAATATCTGCTTAGAAGGAGAGTTGGATGCTCTAAAAGCCTTAATGTTTTCTCTTTTATACAGTATGCATCTCTGTCAGGGAATCAAACCACAAAAATCAGACCTGTGTATGTGTGTGTTAGTTGAAAAACTTCACTGAACTACTGAACTAGATTCCCTGTTAAATTCACACTTTAACCAGTGGCCCAAAAATTAGCAGAGGACATTAATGAACTTGGGAGCTTGCTCTGACGGTAAATGATGAGCTTCAGTCTACAGACGTTCCTGAAATCTTGTTTGGAGAGGAAGTAATTCAATTTAAAGGCTTGAGATGCGTCCTTGGCTGGGTTTTGACTGGATAAGAAGGGAACTAACTGCACCTCCGGATAAAGCAGAACCCAGTGGCCCTCCTGTTGGCTTATCATAGCCGCCACCCCCCCACGAAACATACGCGCCAGCTAACTCTCAGTGTCTGGTCGAAGCTCTTGATGACAGTTGTTGGACTGTCTGAGCTTCTGTGGTTTAAACGGGTGCACACGGTGAACTCTGTGTGAATGTGTGTGTAATGTTGAGGTGGGGGTTGAGTGTATGAGTGGCCATCTGGAGGGGGGGGGGGTGTCAAAGCTTCTCTTGGGTTGGCGGGAGGGGTGTTTGTCCTGGGTTACAAGCTTAAGAGAAGTCTTGGAGGGCAAACTGATGAAGAAGAACTTTAAAAGCGATGTCACCAGCTTTAAACCTGGAAACAAACATGGCAACTGTTCTGCAAGTTATGCAACATTCAATCAACCAAGATCAGCATCTAATTAGACTGGAGGTGCAAAAACGTCGGCACATTTGCAAAGCCATGCATGTATTTTATTTTATTTTATTTTACCATTTTATTCAATAGTTTTTGCCTGCCTTGCTTGCTTTAAGTGTATCGGTCAGGCTCTTAGCCACACACACACTCGCTTGTTGCCGCAGTTATAATAAACCCTGTTTTTGTTTAACTGAGTTCTGTAGCTCCTTTCAGCCCTGCGCACAGTGAGGCCGCTGGCTGGCCGACTGACAGCAACATTAGCTTTTGTTTTCATCTGCTTCAAAACACTGTGAGCCGGTCTGATCTGTCACCTGACCACAAACTTTGCCTCATGATTGGACCACAGCGCTGAGCTTCAGCCAGCTGACCAGAAGCCAGGCATCTGATTGGGCTAGAGCCTCTCAAAGCACTTCCTCCTGTAGCCGGGCAGACTGCGAGTTCCCATGAGGACTGAAGTGTTTCAAAACACATATACAGACTGCAGTGAAGAGAGACAGTTACTGCAACTATGTAGAGGGAACCTCTGACAGCCATAGAAGAAAACATAGATGCCTTACCGTTAAGTAAAAATATCAGTATATCAGGAGCAACAAAGAGCATCTTTAGTTATGAGCTCAGCCTGAGTGAAAACCTGAAAATGATGTAACCACAGGATACGAATTTTTTTTTTTTCATCTCATCGTGCCAGAACCTGGGAAAACAAAAACCTAATTAATGCAGGCGATGTTGTCGTGACTCGAAATCTGTTTGTGTTACTAGGCAGATACAAATAAATGCATTTCTTGCTCACGCGGGGAGGGAGAAACTGCTGGAACAGAGTTTGAACAGCAGATCAATCTCAGTGTCACATTTGTGCATCCACTCCAAGCATAGGACAGCTCAGCTCATTAGTTTTAGTCGGCAGTTTCAGTGGAAATACAGATAGGAAATGAGAGTGAGGGTGGTAGCACATACTCCTCTAATTCTCAAATTGATGACTGATAAGCATATTTCCCAAAGTGCTTTGCTCCTAGGAAAAAAAAAATGTATACGATAAATCACTTTCTGCCCTTAGATTTCATCCTTGGTTCCCCTATAAATACAATTATGTAATCCAACTTTATTGGAGAAAGGAGAAGCAACCCTGCATGCATTTTACACTCATCCCTGTCACCGGCTTTTTCCTGTATTTGTCTTTCTCTTTGTTATCTTGTCATTGGAAACAAACATGTCACTCACAGTTGGCTCTGATGTGTCACACACCATTCTCATCTGAAAGCACTGCGCAGACACACACATTCTCGATTTGATGTCTTAGTGAGGCCATCTAATTGACATAATGCTTTCCATAGCCACTTACCCTAACCCTTAGTCTAAACCCAACCATAACCTAATTGTAACCCGGACACTAAAACCACATTTTGAGTCTTAAAAATGCCTTCAAACTCGTGGAGACAGGCACCTTTGTCCTTATAAGTGACTGTTGGTCCCCACAAGTATAGTAACGTTCCAGTTTTTGGTCCCGACAAAGATGTCTAAACAGGTACACACACAGATACATTTACAAAATGTGTTAAGAAGCTTTTTTTCTGGTTGTTGTGGGAATGTTGGATGATTTTTGTTCAAGGTTCAAGGTTCTTCCTTTGTCACATGCATAGTTATACAAGTATAACACACAGTGAAAGTGAAATGTTGTGCCCTCGCTGTGTTGAGCTGGCACACAGGTTACTGTAGGATCAGCTCTATACTCTGTTTTCCTAGCACCTTTTATGACCCTTACCACACACACACACACCTTCATCGTACTATCCTCAGTCAACTAGGTTGCCTTGGAGACGGGTTTGGAAAGTGTTCGGCAGACTGGTGCTTTATGTAAAATGAGGAGGGGGGTATATGGGAAAAACCTATTGCTGTGTGAGATGCTTAAAAGATGTGATTTCTGTGCTGATTTTACATATAAACTAACCAAAATAAAGTGTTAATGAGGAACATTTCTAATGCTTTTTAATGTTCATATTACTACCTTACAGTATTGTTACTTTTTAAGCCATAGATGACGGCAATCCATCTTAACCAAAAGCTCAGGCCTTCAGACTAGCTGTTAGCATAGCTCCACCCACTTTCTGTTTCTCAGACCTTCTGGTTCCAGTGGGCAGCCAATCACAACAAAGCTGGCTTAAATTAAAGGTGGCCTTAAATCAGGGATATCAAACTTATTTTAGATCAGAGGCAACATACAGCCCAGTTTGACCTTAAGTGGGCTGAACCAGTGAAACTCTCTTTTCTATCAGTATGAAGTTTAAATGCACATTTAATGCCTGAGATATCTCCGTAGAAGAAAAATAAATAAAATTTCAGCAGTGTGTCTGAGTTTTTCTACATGATAAAAAAAAATGCAGCTTTAGTAAATAAAAGAAAAACTTTTTGTGCTTAAACTGGAAGAAATAAATTGCTCATTGCCCAGACTGTCCTGTAATTATAAAACCAAAAAACTCAGTTTTTCTTTTTGTCTTTTTCTTTTTCTTTTATTTTATATGTTTTTTGTTTTTTTTTACTGTGACTCAAAAATAGTAGATGATGAAAGAAACATGCACTGTTCTAATTTAATTATTGATGTATTTCTTATTTACTTTGGTGTAGTTTGGATGCTCATGGGAGAGGTCTTGCAAAAGCTACAAAACCTCAAATACTGTTAAAAGTCCAAAGTTTATGCTCACCTTAACATTTTTCAAAATGTCAAGTGTGCCACATTGCTGAAGTGAGATTACTGGAAAGTAATAATATATTTTATGCACTTTGCATGGAGCAATGTTGCCCCCTGGGCCTTATGTTTGACACCGTTGACTTAAATGGAGAAAAGCTATTGTCAGATAAATCTAGCTACTCAGGAATTTAATGTTTTTTGTTACCATTTATTATGCAGTTTTTGTTAAATATGTTGCATTTAACTAGTCTTTCAGTATGTGAAAAGCAAAACTCCAGAGCTTTAAAGCAGCATGGTTTAAAATAGCAGCAGCAGTTTGTAGACATCTGAAAAAACTGTAGCTTTCTTTGAATCATTTAGCTTCTTAATGTATAAGTTAATGATCCTTTTTTATTACATTATTACTGTTGCCATTTAGTTCCCACAGTCTTACACAGTCTGGGATTCATTACAAGCTTGTTGGTTTAGAGTACACTGATTTTAGCTAGTTATACCTAGTAATTATCAAATGAGTGTTTGTTTCAGTGATGTACGTTTTTAATACATTTCTCACTGGTTGCATTGTTTTCTGACATGCTCTTCTGTTATAGAATACTTCCTCAAATCAAAGTGGGTCAATAGGAACTTTCAGGCACATCACCTGTGTAGGCGCAGGTGTGGTTGCAATTTAAAAGTACTTTCATTGTTCAGTGACCTGTAAGAAAGAGTTGGCTTCAGCTACTTAGAAACACATGATCCATAACTAAGACTTTTCGTTCTCATCAAACCTCACTGACACACCACAGGCTTCCAGAACAAGCCTGGACATGTCAGTGGATAGCACAGACTGCTACACCTGCGTGCAGTGTCCCTGCTGCATACTTACCCTTAATTACACCACACATCTATAGTCAGTATAGTTTCTTCTTTTCCTAACACACCCAAAAGCATATATTGTATACTTTACAAAAAGTAAAATAATAATATGCTTTGTGTGGTTTTTATCTGAATGTTTTGTGTTTATGCCCATTATTGTTTTTGAATTTCTGGCATTCCCATCAAGGTTTTATTTTGACCATTTTAAATGATAAGAGCTGATATTTTACCTGTATTTATGTGTGTATGTTTTGGTTTATTCTGTTCGGTGCCCTTTGGAGAAAATTTCACCCCCTGATCTGTGTTGGTGGATTGCCTATTTTCTCCAAAATATCAGATCTGAGAGTTTCTTTAGTTTCTCTGAGATGATATCTGAAATTTTTCACACAGGTGTTTTAGCACTTTTTTCTAACTGGCATGACTGCAGCATTACTGGCATTGCTGACCTGCACATAAAAATAATTACATAAAAAAGCGCTAAGACTTTGAAGAGTGTGTGATAATTTAGAAAAACAAAGACTTGCAATTATTCACCCCAGTTTCTACCCACTGTCAACAATCCACTGAAACAGATTTGATTAATGTGAAATAAATTTTTGTTAAATGTCATCAGCTTTGACATTTTGAACACTGCTCTCTGTCATGTACTTTCCTCTCTTTGGAGTGGTATTGGTGGAAGGTGCTGATGGGTGTTACAGGCTTCGCTCTGTGTACTCTGCCCCACATAACTTGGCCTACTTCTGACCGGCTGCTGCTGCACAGCAGTTCAAGGGTCCTTCATGCTTAACAGGCGTCATAAAAAGCCATGTAAACACTCAGAGGAACACTCACTGATTACCTGTGTGTGTGTTTTGTTATGAAAGGTAGCACCTTTTATAGCACACAGCAAACAGTCTATAGGTTTTTGATACTTATCTACTTCATTTTGTTAGGTGACAAAAAGGCCAGATTGATATAATAGTTAATTTTTTTTCTTATCTAAGTCAAATGTATTAGACTGAGGTGGCTCGTGTTTTTTGGCTCTCTAAATAAGCTTGACTTGAATGTAAAGGAATGATTGTGCATGCGTGTGTGTCTCTGTGCATTTGAAACGTGTGTGTGTGTGTGTATGAAAAAATTTACAAGCAACGAAAACATCTGCGTACATCTGGCACTTTTTCAACAATAGAAAGGACAAAATAAATAGAAGATCTGCCTAGCTATAAAACGCTGTTGTCACGTGGACACACACACAGGCACACACATGCACACACACTCGCAGTAAATCTCTCAGTTAAGCCAAAGGGCTTATTGTTTATCTTTTATCATCTTGGCATTGCTCTGCAGTGAAATCACTCTGTAATCACCCTCACTCCTCTCTTTCTCCCACTGTCTCTTGTCTTGTCTAACTGCCACCATCCCCTTCTCCTCCTCTTCCTCTGCCACCATGTGATTAAAACAAACGCTTGATGTCCACCCCTCCGCCCTGATCCTATGGCAACTTGTGGGCCTGGTTTGCTGGTTATTTTTGGCTACTCGTGATGAGTTCTGCAGGCCTCAGAGAAGAATTACTTTATGTGGAGGTGCTAACAGCAAAGTGATGCTGAGCCGCTGTAGAACTTTACATTTTAGTGGTATGACCTATATTACGTTTTATTTGTTTTTATGGCAGTATAGGTTTGGTTGTTGTGGCTCACCTTCTGATCTGATCAAAGGTGTGACCTTTAGTCTGATCCAGGAGTAATTAGTATGTTTGTTTTTTGGTTTAATGAGCCTGGAGCGTGGAGGTAAATGCCTCCACGCTTGTCTACGTATGTTCTATCTATCCATCCTTTTGCTGAAGTTGAACCACTCCCAGACCTACTGGGAGGTAAACTCTCCAATGCGTCCTGAGCCACCTTCTGGATCTCATCCCAGCTGGGTGTGCCTGGTAGACCTCCATCATCTTAACTTGCTCTTCTCATTGCAGCAGAGTAGCAGCTCTAGTCTGAGGTCCTGCTGGAAAGCTAAATTCTACACGTTGTCAAGGAAGAATAAGAAGAGATTGTGTGACGTAAAATGATTAACTACCCTTATCAGGAGACTAATGTTTTCAAAGATTTCCATTTCTGAAAGCCTGTCATGTAGAGTCTGACCAATATGTGACTTGTAATACCAATATTGATGCCAATATTTGGTGATTTAAAAATCTGACATATCGTGCAATATTTTTCTTAATTTTAGGCCTACGAAAACAAACAAATTTCCCAAACATGTGTAGTTATTTGTGCAATGTCAACACTTATAAGATGGTAGAATGGTGTTCTCCTGTCTCTTCTTTACTGTTTTAACATAAATTTGTCAGCTGGTATAAATACCAATACTAATGGTATGGTAAATAGCTACTGATGATATCAGTCCGCTGAGCAATGGGTCGAGTGCTACTCTCAAATTTTCACATATGATTCAGTATTTATCCAACACCCAGCATGAAAATACTCAATTCACCCTTTTAACATCAACTGGGACTTAGTAGGCTGGACAAAGGTTTGGAGTCCTTTGACTTGAAGTTGTATTCAGTTTGGCAGTTTGATTTGTTCAAAAACCAAAATTCAGGAAAAGACAATGAAGTTTGAGTGGAGATGTGACAAGATGCCAGGAGGCATAACGGATCGTTAATGGCTTCTTTCAAACCGACAACCCAGAAATAAACCCTACACGAATCCTGCATGAAACATGAAAAACTGGGATTGTTGCTGCTAGTTACTTCCTGTTGTTTCAGGTGTGTGGGAGCTCGCGTTGTGTTATTTTCTCTTGGAAAAAATGTCTTCAAAAATGCAATACTTTTCTTTTAATTAGCATTTCCTTGGTGTAAATGTTGTTACCAAATTCCTTTTGAAAAAGGCAAAAATACTGTGGCACACTTAATGTCTTTGAAGTGTTCATTTTGTATTTGGCCTTCAAGTTTGCAGGGTTTCAGAACAAGCATTTTTAGATTTGCTTTCCCCTGTTTACACCCATGATGACTCAGCCTGTCCTGGGATCACAGTCTAGATGAAAGGCCCTTCGGCAGGGAGCGCGTCTGTTGTTGGACACGACGGTTGTCTTGCTGCCAGCCAGGACGTCCTACTGTCAAATCGTTCTTTCAAGGCAGGAGAATACGAAGCAACGGGGTGACATCTTTCCTGATGTTAAAACTGAGCCAGAGGCAGATGTAGAACAGATGATGCAAACCTGTGTCAAGCCCACCTGAGTACAAAGACGAAAACCTGATGAGAATTTATTGTCACTCTGTCAGTTTAAGATTCAGGTTCTTGCAGTCTGTCCCATCCTCCTCTCCTCAGGTGTAATCCCAGCTCTCCCCTTACTTGCTAAATAAATCATACTAGGCTTTCCTGTGTTGGACTGGGCGAGGGTTCATGTTGTCAGATGAGAGGAGCCAGGCTATGGGGATTATCAACCAGAGCAGAACGAAGGGGCTTAACAGTTTTTGCTCTGCTATGGTTGTGTTCACACTGCAGGCCCTAAATCTTATTTGATTCTTCTTTACAAGAGTGGCACAGGAGTCTTTTTCGACGGGGTGAGGTTGCCTTTTTGAGCTGTGAGCTTCAATGTTGTTAACTATGTGGTATTTTTGTAGTTTGGAGTATTAAATTGTATCTGAATTCTGGTGCAGACATTTCAAGGCATGAGTAATATGGAAACCTACCACCTATCGTCTGTTGACTTCACCTCAGAGGCAGCGGCCAGCGTTTTAGCTTGCCCAGAACTTCCTGTTTAGGTACCAGTTATTGTTCACAGAAGCATATTTTACAAAGCTTGGTCTTTGCCACTCAATCACACAATAGCCAGTTTTTTCTTTTTAAAGAGGTTGCATTTTGGCAAATGTCTTTCCTTTTTAATACTTTGCATGGGCTGCTTAAACATGTTCAGTAGTTCAGACTGTAAACAGACTGAAAGAGGGAGGGAAAATTCTACTGGCAGCCATGTGAAACTCACGATTTGTCTCTTTCTAACAGCACATGCTTGGATTGTTACTGGTGAACAGCCCAGTAATGGATTTTAATCAATTTATAAATGGATGATTCTTTTTGATGGACTTTGTATGTGGTGAAAAATATTCTCAAGGGACAATCCAGACAATAAAATGTAACTAAATCAAAATTAAAATGTTGATGTTTCATTAGTTTAAAATTTAAGTGAATTAATCAGCATAATTATTTAATAGATCAGTGATTAATGAGAATATTTAATTAGTTCTGGGCAGCGTTGTTGAATCCCTCTTTGCTTTATGCATCATTTAACCTTGACGCAGACGTTTTCTTTCCCTTTCATGTCGCCGTGCTTTGGGTTGTCCTAGTTTTGACTGTGTGCTTTAGAAGACAGAATGCTCACTGCTCTGTTGGCAAGCCTCTACCCCTCACTGTTGCTGTCTGTCTGCAGTCACCTGTATTATGAAGTGCAAAGGCCACAGAAGCCACATCTCTGACTAATTTGTCTGGGGGAAATAGACTTCTGTGACTTCCTGTGGTTGCTGATTGCTTACAGGTCTTTTCAAACTTGCCGGCACCTCATGTTGTCATCAGATATGAGTTATATCTGCAGGAAGAAGATCTCTGTGCTCATATTTGTTTCTGCCTTCATCCCTCTTTATCTTGCTGCACTGCACTGCCCTTTTATTCCCTCCCTCCCTCCCTCTCTCCCTCGCTGTAGGTTAAATCTCTTTCTATTTATAGTGAGCAGCAGCAGCAGTGGAGCTGGATTGTGGGTCAGTATGTTGAGAGGGAGTAGGAGGAGCTGTTTGTGCTGCGTGGTGCATTACAACTTGCTTTATGTCTTGAAAAGAAGAAAAAAGGGGCCCTGTCATGTTATGAATAAGAGGAGAAAAGTCTGTGGAATTTGCCTTTTGACTTTGGACCAATACTTTCCTTAATTGTTTCTGCTCATGCTTTTGCTGTATAATGCACTGTTGTCCATGCACAATTGCGAACTGTATTTGTCAAATAGCTGGTTGCCAGTGTGTTGATGTTGACAGAAGGAAGGGGTTGGGTCGAGCTCAATCCAGGTCAGCAGGCAACTCACTGTTATTAAAGGTGCCACCCACTGACATTGGTCTGCAGAACACAAAGTCAGCACAGTACAGCTTTAAAAACAAATTAGCAAATTATTAAATATCTGGCATGCGTATGGACGTACTACACCTCTACGTAACACCATAAGTTTTATTAGTTATATTTCGAAGGAGGGTATTATTTTGCTGTGTCCCACGGCTTAAAATGTTGTCATTTCCAAGTTTCTACAGGCTGTTTTGGACATGTGGGTTTATGATGCTAGCCAAGCCAAATCAGCCTCCCTCCCCTCAGCAGCACAGCTCATCAAGAAGTGAACCAGCTTTTGTTTGGTTACTGTTGACTTTAGGATTTGACTGAATTACTCCTAATTTCTCATAAGCACACAGCTTTGTGCATAACAGCTCTATATTGCTGTGAAGGAACATTTTTACCCACTAAACTGAACCCTTGACAGTTTCAGCTGTGTGGCCTTTTATTGCTCTCAATAGTCAGTCATGTGGTAATAATTCCTTCTTTTCAATGCATAGAGATTTCAAACAACAGAGCCCTGGAAAAGCAGTAATAATGTTTGTGACATAACTGAGAATGGAGCCAGAAAAGTGGCCGTTGTGGATAAGGTTGACACGCTGTATAGGGGAGGGTGTAAAGCTATCTGACTTACAGAAAGTGATGCAGAATGGAGCTTTTAGATCTGCAGGAAAATTAAAAGGATCTGGCATCGGTATTATGTTCTTAATTTAAATCCATCGTTGTTGACAAGTTGGTATGTGGGGGCACTTTGAAGAGAGAAATTACACACCATTATTACTTTGACCTTTGGCGTCTGTATGTTGACCTTCACTAATGTTTGCCACACAGACCACACTGGAGACAGCCTTCTTTGTGTTTCTAAGGAGCTCGGAAAGAAAAGCAACTTCTTTACGTTTCTTGAAGACGTTTGACCTCTCGTCCGAAAAGCTTCTGGGATGGAAGAAGACCACTCGCTTTTCTTTCCAAGCTCCTTAGATTTGTATGACCTGGATGACTGATTACCTACATAAACCTTCTTTGTGTTGATTTGTTCCTTCTTTAATCTTTCAAAGCTAGATTTTTAGACTGCTTCCAGTCAAACAAAATTTTTGTTTTTTATTTTTGATTAATCCGAAGCTTTGATTGGTTCTGCTAACCAAAAATTGTGAAAAGGTAAAATTTGAACCAATTTTTTTTGGGCTGTGTGGTATCTAGATTGTAGACTTATTGAAGTTGTACAAATATCACTGTGGTATCATTAGACACCATTTAGGATGAAGAGCTTGGTCATTTGGAAGGGGCTCAGAATAGAGCTGTGGCTTATTTGTACTGAAGGGAGCCAATTATTAGGCATCTGAACTAGGATGTCTTCTGAATGCCTCCTAGGAGAGGTGTTTCAGGCATGTCCAGTCCAAAGAAGACCCCATGGCAGACTCAAGTTATGTCTCATTGCTGGCTTGAGAAAGCTTTGCTGTCTTCCTGAAAGACCAGGAAGTGGGAGGCTGCCTCAGCTACCCATTTACTCTCTTGGACCTGGACAGTGTAGTGTTTTTTGTTTCTTTCTTTGTTTGTTTGTTTGTTTTTTTTGATAAAATATTGAGTAAGATCTAAACGAAATTAATCTAACGTTGTAGCTAATCTTGTTTTTTTTTAAATCTGTGAATCTCCTGAGTGTCAGCTGCAGACCAGGGATTTATGGTAGTGATTGAGATTTTGATGTCATCAGTGGACATTTCAAGTTGAACTTCTCACTTTGAGGTAAAATACTTCCATAAGCCCTTGGAGGATTTTATGGCTCTGTCACGTGCATAAGTGCAGCAGAACTGAAAAACATGGACCGCAGAAGAGACGGATCTCCGATGACAAATATCCAGTGTCGGCCTACCCTCAGTCTAAAATTTCTCCTGTCTCCTGCGGCCGCCACCTCATTTTTATTTTTTTTCAGCTGTGTGTTTTCACAGGCGGTTAAAACATCTCTGTCTTAATTAAGTGCGCCTCACCCTTCCTTGCACTGGAAAAAAAGAGCCGCTCTCTTTTATTACAGCCCACTGTGAATGAAACCGCCTTCAGACCTCACTCCTCGCTATTGTAAAGCCCTGTATTTAGTAGCGAGGGGAGAGCCAGAGCCCCCCTAGCTTGCCCCCTCCAAGAAAAACCCCTTCATTACTCTTGCAGGCCCTTTGAAGGGGTGATAAAAAATGCCAGGGTAGAAAGTTCCAGTGGTTTGGATATCGCCCTGCCCTTGTGTCTGAAAATGGAGGGTGTAGTTGGCATCAGTGGCTGCAACCTTGAAGTCATTGCAGGAAACACCAAATCTACAGGTTGCACAAAATGCTACTCATGGCACAATTATACAACAAACCACAAATAGCTTCCTGTCTGGAGGCAGGCGATGTCGAAGCTGAGCATGACTAGGAACTGGGCTGAAGGGATGTTTCAGAAGGGAACACGGTCCAGACTTGTGCTTTAAATGACAGAGCAGGAAAAGAAGAAGAAGATTCATGGAGAGGCACGATCGCTCTCTTTGGTCCTGTTTTAAAAAAACTTGGCACACTTTACACTTTCTTCTTTGAAGATACCCTCCCGTCTTTGTTTCTTCCTTCCTTTCCTTCCGCTTGTACGTTCAGAGGATTTTGTTTATATGCCAGCTCTTCCAGCACACTAAACACTGCAGTACCCTATGCACCATCTATCAAAGGGCAGAATCTCCAGGAGAGCCAAGGTTTGGTTTGGACCCGGGCCTAGCTGCTTTGCCCAGTCAGATGCATCTATATATTACACACTGCAGGGACACAGCCCTCCCTTCCTGTCGTTTCCTGTGTCTTGTTGTGTATCATTAGTATCAGGGGTTTTTCCTGGCTCAGAATGGGGCCTTTAGGGATGACGCTGCAATAAGTATGATTATGCTAGCTATAGTAAAGGTGGTGATTTTGTTACCATTTTTGAAAGAAATCTGCATTTCTTGTTATTTCTGTTTGGTAGCAACTTCCTAGGGGGTCTTGAAAATTCCTCTTTGCGGGAAAAAATGAGGTCACCGTTCTAAAATGTTTAGGAAAGACATTCTAATGGTGTGAATCATAGGTGCTTAAAAGTCCACAGCCTGACTTTTGAAGCAGCGTAGACCTGAGCAGTGTTTGTCTGGTGAGACTGACATGGTTTTAGGGCAACATACACACAACAGAGAGTGTTAAGCGCATCCAAGAACATGTTTATTTGGACAACAAGTAAGCTATTGTCACAATAAGGTGGGTGTTTCGTATTGTGAATGAGCAGCGGGGTGGAACTATGTGGCCACTTGCAATTACACTCAGTCCTGCTAACAACCCGCACTGTATACATGATGTAATGTGGCTAGCTTGGAACATAAACTTGACACAGTTGATACACAAAGCATTGGTGAGTAGTATAATCAACATTATTGGCCCAGAAAGGATCATCAGACTCAGGGACTGATATAGACTGGTGTGCTACCAGTAAAGAAAACTATGTTTAGATGCAAATGTCCGTCAGATGCACCTTTTTTTTTTTTTTTTTTTTTAATTAGAAAATTTGACACTTGTGATTGTGATCCCACGATCATAGCCATGCTTCTGATTTTCTTGGTGTGTGGATGTTTTTTTTCCCTTCTTCTTCTTCTAGCCATTGATGTTTCTGCATAGGTGAGACATGTTGCTGACCTTTGACCTATCTTTAAATCACATTGTTGCCTTCTCATTGTCACAGTTCGCTCTGTTTCCATGGTGACGCCATGTGCTACAGCTGATGGAAAGGCTGCTGCATCATGGGAAGGAGCACATTAGTTCCCTGCCCCCCCCCCCCCCCCCCCCCCACACACACACACACACACACACACACACACACACACACACACACACACACACACACACAGACAGGTACTAAAGCAAATGCCCTACAGCTTTTTCCATACTGGTAAAAGCTAAAACATACACAGCAGTAACACTGCTGTTGAATTCTCATCAATACAAAACACCCACATTACCTCTTCCCAGTAATGTTACATTTCAGTGCACCTCCTCGCTAGACTAAGCTTTGACTATAGTCTTCATGCCAATGTTATATTTTACCTAGAAAAATTATTATGTGGATTTTTGATTTATTTATTTTTTGTCAGAGTCAGTGTTAGGGCTGTTCGATATAACGATATATATCAGATGACGATATAAAAACGTCTATCATTTCATTTTACGTTATCGTTTGTTTCGTGGTGTCGCAAAATAAACTTTACAGCAATATTTTTTCATCATTTTGATGGTCACTGTAGTGGCTATATTAATTTCTTAAAGTTCTCTCTTTCTCTTATATTTAATATAACCACACTACGGACGGACAAGCGACTGTTTTTATGCGTTGTCGTTAGCAACAACGACGGTAAAACCACCGCGTGTCCGCTTGTTTATTTTCCACATAAACCTTTCACAATAAAGCTCAAGACCCTGTTGAGACTGAATCACGTGAAAAAGTATGCAGAGTATTTACGGATGAGAAGCAAAAAACAGCCGTCAGGTGCTAAATAATAAACCTTAAACGTTAGAACCGGCTTTTCCCCGCAGCACGCCGTGTAATAAACACGCACTAAGGAAACGGCGGCCGTTACAAGTTATGTCTAAAAATGTATCATTTCATGCATCGGTTAAAACAGCGGTCCCCAACCTTTTTTTGCGGCACGGGCCGGTTTATGCCTGACATTATTTTCACGGACCGGCCTTTAAGGTGTCGCCAGATAAATACAACAAAATAAAACTAGTACCGGTACCGAAAACAAGAAGATTTATTCATAACACACGTGAAAAGACCCAGGAAAACCGAGTTAACGATAAAAACGATAACAAAATAACGCTGAAAACCGATAAAAACCCTGAAAACCATACATTTCACACCTGAGCCTCAACTCTCACGGACCAGTACCGGGGACCGCTGGGTTAAAACACTCGACTCAGGGTACACGACGCCCAGCTGGAAACACTTCAGCAACCCGAGATTCACAGAATTGACAGAAAATGTTAAATTTTTGTGAATTAATATCGTTATCGGGACGATAGAGGTTTTATATCGGGATATAAGATTTTGGTCATATCGCACAGCCCTAGTCAGTGGACTTTCTCATGGCATGCTCCCACATTGCTCTGCATGCACAAGAAAATGTGGAAATATTCACACACAAAAGCAGTCCAATCTCACACATTTACTTTGTGTTTCACTCATGACTATTTGAATTGTAATCATTGTTAAAAATAACTCATGTAAATACTGCTGTGTTATCTAATTAGTCTATAATACACGTACATGTTTGCAGGTCTTTGTTCCTCAGTTGCTAGACTGAATCTAAATAGAGCGCCGTAGCAGTGCCCAAATTGCATCAGTGGTGGTGGAAAGTAGGCCACCGGCCTCTTTCGCACAGCACAAACAGGGACACACAGCTGATCACCACTGCACACGCGTGCCATCAAAACGAGCCTTGTCTGACATGGCTGATCGGATGCACATGCTGCACTTCCAATTGCGCTCTGTTTCCCCCTCAGATGGAGCTGTGCAGCTGAGTGAGCAGGCCGGCTCTGTGTGATGTATGTCAGCCCTTTTGATATTCAATAGAGACGTTTTGCAATTGGCTGATTTGTTGCAGAGATGTCTGATTATTGATTATTTATTCCATTATTTTTATCTTGACGATGCAATTTTCTCTTGTTTTTATTTTCAAACAGCATTAGTGGTACCTGAAGTATGTATAACCACAATAACATTAAAGCAAAAAAAAAAATTACGAAATGCAAAATATCTATATATTTTTAGTACGTTACAATCTAATGCTACGCATCTTGGTTAATGTACTTCATAAGTAAACACAGCAATCTTATTAGTGCCAAATATAAATATAACAGAATAACTTTACTCACTGAGAAATGACTAAAGAATCTGCTGATACACAAAGGAAGCGTCAGATAATTGCAAATATAAATACTTTTAAAAGGTGGTTAACATGTCCAGTTCTGGGCTTCGGAGTAGTTGAGCCAACAGCTAACTGCTCTTATTGTATTGTAATTATTTTTGCAATCAGGTTTTAAAGTTCTCTTCTCTGTACCTAGAAGAAGTATGCAAAGGAACTTTAGAGTTATATTTCCTAAAAGAAAGCTTTTGGGTGTCATGATGGTAGCTTAGCTCTTAGCACTCCCCCGCCCACTTATTTCAGAGGGTAACCAGACTTAAACCACCTTCAGCTATGAGCTAATTGAGTTTGCATTTTAGACTTCCCTGCTCTGCTCTCGTTAGGCTCAGCATTGTCTTTTTTGCAGCTTCTGGCCCGTGCGGATTATTCGGCCGTGCTTCAACAAGATTTAGAGTCAGTTATTATCCTCTTGTTCCATAGCACATTTTCATTCACATCATTTGCATTTTGAAGTGTTTTAGGCTGAAATTAGGCTGGGAACCCACTGTGGGACATGAGAGCATTTAAACCCCCAAACTACGTAAAAGAAATTAATAGTTTAAGCTGCCGAAGCCCACACAGACTCCCTGCATTAGAATGAGCTGTTTGGGTATCTAATGGTTTCTGGAAATCAATCTATGGAGATTATTGTTACTTAATATTACGGAGTCCTAATGAATAAGATTGTCATCCGTATTTTTTTCCCCCCTCATTCACTGCAACACATGAACATGTGAAAAATCCCACTTTAATTTTGCTGACTAAAGCTGTGTGAAAATATTTAAAAAGGTTTGAGTCAGTAGCTCTCTGTGTCCCTTAGATGAACTCCTGTTCTAGTTTGTAAGCAAAACGTAAACAGCCACAGTCTCTCGTCTGATGTCGGCTTGGTGGGTGGAGGTTTTGTTAAGCCTGGGAGAAGATAAGAAAGATTGTGGGAGTTATGGGTCACCAAGGGAGCTGCAGAGGGCAGTGAGACAAGGATAAAAACAGATGCTGTAGTTTACATTACCTAGGTCACCTCCTAAATGGTCACTCTGTATATGACCCCCATCAGTCCTCTGTTTTTTAATCACTGCTGTTGTTGTTGGCCAAGGAGTGTTTGTGAAAGTACTGTAAAGGAGATTTTAAATATGGATAGATGGGTGTTTACCTTTTACAAACTTTACAACACACAGCAGTTACAAGAAAGCTTTAATTCAAAAGGCAGAATATAATTTGAGACTAGAGTATTTAGGGCAGCCAACCTGCTTCCTTTAAATTAGTCAAGAAGTTGAGAGTCAAATTGACCCAGTGGAAACAAAACTCCTCCTGAGTAGCTAAGAAAACAGCTCATAACTGACTTTGAATAATAAAACCAATCTTGAACTGGGATTTCCCTAAAATATCATTTGTGACGTTAGGAACAACTGATCCAGTCAACATGCAACATGTGAACAGGCCTCTCTTTAGAGCTGCAGCAATGATGATAATAGCTGGTTATGCAGTTTTTGAGAAAAAGCTTTGTTTTAACATCTATGGCTTTCCTTAGCGACCATAGTGGTGATTTTAAGCAAATACTATGATGCTAAAAATAAATGGTAAATGGACTGGTTCTTATATAGCGCTTTTCTACTCTTCTGAGCACTCAAAGCGCTTTACACAACTTGTGCATTCACCCATTCACACAAACACATTGTTCTAAGTAACATTCACACTTCGATGGATGCATCGGAGAGCAATTTGGGGTTAATATCTTGCCGAAGGATATTTGGCATGCAGACTAGGGGAATCCAGGAATCGAACCATCAACCTTCCGACCAGTAGATGACCTGCTCTACCACCTGAGCTACAGCCACCCTCATCTCTCTAATCTTATCGCTCTAAACAATAACAAAGTATTCTGAAAAAAAAGAGAAAAGATCATGATTCTGTCCTCGTGATAGGCCAGGGGCCACGTTAGGTGACAACAAAGTCATGTGGAAAAGTCTTCTGGAGACTTTCTGTTAGGGCTGCTCAATTAATCGAATTTTAATCACGATTACGATCTGGGCTTTCAACGATCATTAAAAATGACTGAGCCGATTATTAGCCCCTCCCTCATTTATCCGCGACACCTTAAAGGCCGGTCCGTGAAAATATTGTCGGGCATAAACCGTCCGTGGCGCAAAAAAGGTTGGAGACCGCTGATTAAGAGGACCCGAGGGAAGCTCGGAAAGCTAAGCAGAAGTTATTTGGAGAGTGACTGCCGTTGGTTGAAAAGAGAGTATAAAAAAAAAAAAAAAACTTCAGTGGTGTTGCACACTATTTTATATTATTTTTTTAAAGTCATTGTTAACCCTTTAAAGCCGGTCAGAGCAGCACGCTCCGTTTTGCGTAACTACTGTTAAATCCCTGTAGAACCTGAACCGTGTAAGCTAGCGCAATAATTTGTTTTGCATATGAAACCGGAGGAGTTGTACTTACATCTGATGCCATCAGCTTGTCCTCGGTCACGGTTTCGTTCCACATATAGCTTTGCAAAAATTGCATAAAAAGCGCTTGCAGCAACAAAAACATAATATTCCAGAAACACGCTTTGCCGTTCCGATCAGCTGTTCGTAACACTTCCCACAGTGAAATGATGCACATGCTGTTTTCTTTGCAAATTTGCATCATAGGATTGTTTTTTGTTTTTCCTGCAGTATATAAAAATTGGTGTATCTCCAAAATAAAACTATGAAGACACTCAAAATAAATTTCCTGTTGTTGTAAACTATTTTTTGCAACTTTTTTGTATTTAAAGTTTTGAGGGATAAACCTCTTAAATTTCTCCAAGTAGAAATATATGTAAACAAAACAAAAGCGATTTTCAATTTTTTTTGTAGTTTATTGCACTTTTTTGCAATTTATGTAGTTACTATGGACTTAATGCATACATATTATTAAAATATGGGCTATAACAGTTGTATTGATGTATAGCAACTTGAAATGCTCCCACAAATGGCACTACAGCATGTAAAAAAATAATATAAGCTCTGGTGGACTTGGTTCTATAGTAGGTCTTAAAGGGTTAAATAAATATCGTCAAATAATCGTGATCTCAATTTCAGTGAAAATAATCGTGATTATCATTTTTGCCATAATCGAGCAGCCCTACTTTCTGTACAAAAGTCCACAGCAGTCCCGAACTTGCTGAGATCTTCCAAGTCTTAGCTCAAAGCGGGGGTTGGTCAAATTGTCATGCATGAAGCCAGTTAGAAGATAATTGAATCCCATTGTAGAACACATTCCTAGATAACCATTTACAGGAACAGTATACCCATGTATTAGATTGTCTTTTAAAGGCAGTTGAACTGTAAACTCTGGTATTGTTAGTGCTTTATTCAGCTAAACTGGAAGAAGTTGTCACCCACTTCTCCGTTTACTCCCTCTTTTCTGCTGAATTTAATTTCCAGTAATGATTCTCCGATGAGGAGTATTATCTTCTTTCCTGCAAACATTGTTCCATCAGTTTATTAAGCTTCATTCGAGGCCTCCGAGCAGGCCTCTCTAACAGGATTTGTTTAATAGTGTGCTATTCCCCGATTCATATCTCTGCAACCCTCAGTCAGCCAAGATCAACACTAATGAGCCTTTGAAAGAGAATAATAAGCTCTACTGTGTCTTCTTTGGGCGAGGGAGGACAGCGTGTGGAGGCGGAGTCAGTGCCATATCTCAGTAACAACGGGGGTAATGGTGTCCGACAGTTAGCTAATTCCTCCAGCGTGCTCGGCCGCTTCATTGGGCTCCGTCCACAGGCTTCAGACCTGGAGACAGTTTGATGAAGCAAAGAGGAGGTGGCTCCCTGTTTTTTTTTTTTTTTTTTTTTTTAAGGCATTTTTAAAAAATTTAATGTTTATTTAATATCTGAGAGTTGCCTCAAAAGACTCGCTCTAAACTCAGTTTCACATGTTACATTTAAACAGTCATTGTGGGCATTTGTATCAGTTTGGTCCTTATATGCATGTAGATCTTTGTTAGTGCAGGAGACCACCAAAACATTGGTATCTTGGGAAGTGCCTTCATGTGCTCAACTTTCAGTGTTTTTCACGTCTTCATACCAGATCTGCCTCTCCTCTGTCCTTCATGCCGTGCTCTCTGCCTTTGTCTCCTCTGTATCGGTGTGTTTTTCCTGCTGATCCTCCAGGCTCAGAGGAGCTGCTAGAGGAATGTCGTGATGAAAAGGATGCTAAGCCATCTTGTGTTTAGACGTCCTCAGCCTTCACAATCGCAAAATGCTCCAACACCTCCACTCATCTTCATCACTTTGAAGCTTGTGTCAAATGAAGCTGTCTGTCTTTTGTTTGTGTTTTTTCAGACTTGGAGCCTAATTATCATAGGGTACTTGAATTTAATGTGTCTTTTGGAGCAGTAGGAAGCAATGTTTTGCTAATGTCATTAGCACTAAAATTTGGAAGGTTTTGAGGTCTCAGTAGAGGTTTGGGCTCATGAAAGGTTACCTCCACTATACTGCTCGTCTTCAGGTGCAGGATTAAAATTTTTGCGGCACTCAGCATTTTCCCAGCTGCCTGTGAACAGCTTTGGAAAAGCCCTGATGTTGTGGTTTGTCGGCCTGGTCATAAGCGATATCCATTTCAATGACCGTCAGTCCTCCTAGTGTGTCTAAAAATGGGGTGATAGGTCATTACGTTATGGAAAGTTGCGGCACTGCCCAGAATGTAACCCCCTTACTACCACTAGATCTCATTACAGCAGCTATGCAGCGCTGGCCAACCCCCCCCATCCCTCAACTGTCTCCCCCACCTACCTATCCACTTTTCACCGTCTGTCTTTCTGTAATACGTTAATGTCCTCACTCCTTTCTGTTTTCTTTATTTCTTTTTTTAATGTCTGAAACTAAAGATTTGTGGTATCTGTATGTGTGTGGAGATCAAAAGGATAGTGTCAGTCTCTCTGTAAGTGTGTGTGTGGTCATCATTAGTGCAGGTGCAGACACTCTTTGAATTTTAGCTGGATCACAGCAATCAATGGAGATTTATTACTGACCAACCTCGCTCTCTCTCTCCCCCTCTCCGTGTCTTTGTGTTGCTCCCCAGAGTGAGACTGTTTTCTTGGCCTACTTACACAGAGCTCCCTGTTTAAACACTAAGGCAGAGCAAAGGAGAAGCAGAAACTGAGCTTAACATCTTATCAAGTCTCTCGTTGTTTTCCTGTTTTTGGGAGAAGCAACAAACTGATAAATAGTGATTTTTGTAGATCCAGAAATGATAGAAACAGACATACATTAGACAAAGGAGAAGACAAAGGCGGGAGCCTGGTAGGTACTGTAGATTAATGAAAATCCTCCAGTCTGAATTGATATAGAAATAGCAAAAATGCAGCTCATTCCCCATCTGCGAAGGTGGAGTTTAAGATAAGGGAATAAAAAGAGGAGGGGAATGAATGAGTCACAAACAAAGAAAGCACCACAAATATGACTCAGCTCCGTGAGATTTGACACTGGTTGGTTGTCTACTATCAGGCAGAAAAATGTTTTTAGTTAAAAAAAAAAAATCTCTGACTGTCATTATTCTTGTTTCTTTCCATTAAAGATGGCAGCTGCAGTCTTCCTCAGGGGGCACTGATAAAAATAGCTCAAAAATACAAGCTTTCTGCATTAACTGGGTGTTTGTCACAAAGCAGTAGATCAACACAAGTGATGTCTTCTTCATTTGCACGGTACCCTGTCATAACCAGGAGGAAGTGATGCAGATGAGCTCCTCTGCTTGAGCCACACAACCAAACCTTTGAGTGAATCGTGAATGTCAGGTTACAGTGTTGGGAGACACTCTGGGTGCTATAATGGCCAAAATAAGAAGTAAAAGCTGAGCTTTATCTAGGCTTTAAGGGATAACAAAAAGGACTTTTAAAAATGTTTTGCCTGAAGAATAATATCATTTACTGTTAAGACAGTAAATGATATGAAATGCAGGCTTCTCGTCTGCATATTTAATGCGAGCTGATTGGGTGGATTTTCTGAAACAGCTGCTTGAAGTTTTACAGCTTAAAACAGGTGTCCGTTTGTACTGATGGCAGATGGTAGATGGATTTTTGTCATCGAAGTTTCCCAACTGCGACTGTTTGGAGAACAGTTACACACACACATACAGTATTTTGTTTTTTTATGCACTTAATGGACAGATCAATGAGCAGCAGAAATAATCAACTGCCCTGCTTCTAAATAATACACAGTGGTGTGCTTGGAAACTATGTACTGTGACACACACTAACTAAAAAGAGAATTCCTGCCTTATGACACCTTCATAAATTGTATGTGTGCCTGTATTTTTTTGTGCTTTCCCCACGAGAATAGAAGCACCGTAGGGTTAGCGATCGACACTGTCACTGTTGTTGACAAGAGAACTGAGCAGCAGCTGTGATGTGGAAGCAGCAATAAAAGTTTAAATTCCTCCTCTGGCCCTTGTGTTTTCTTCTTTCTACCTTGTTTTGTGTGTGTGTCTGCTGTTATAGCAGTTATGAGGTTGTGTTTAGCATACACCTATGAGCAGCTTCGCTCATAGGTGTCGAAGCCCATCATCGTCATGATGGTTTCAAGACTTTTCAAAACTCCACACGTTGTTGGTTTGATCAATAAAGACTTGTTAGCGAGATGGTTTTCACACTGCCGAGCTGCAGAAATAGGCAGGGTGTTTGCCTGTGCACATCTTTCTATATGTGTGTGTTTGTTTTGGGGGTTTCTCTGTGCATCTGTGCATGTGAATGTGTTTGTGAAAGTATTTGTGTTTGCACTAAAGCTTGCACCTGGCTCCTTCTCTATGCCCCGAAAGCTCAGAGGGGCACAATAAAGGACGCTTTGTCCTGAAATGGATCATGCATGTACACTCACACGTATGCCCAGTAAAATCAGGTATATATTCAGATTAAAGATAAACATGCACTATGTGTACAGTTGACAACAATTTGTAGTGTGTGTGTGTGTGTTGGCTCTAAAATGACTCCACTTCCTTGGCATTTCCTTAAGGGGGAAGTCGCACAGTTTCTTTCCCCCCCCTTGTCTTAATTCTATCTGGCTTCTATCTGTAACACACACACACACACACACACACACACACACACACACACACACACACACACACACACACACACACACACACACACACACACCAACTCATGTTGTTATTTCTTGTTTTTCCTCGCCTTCTAACCCTCTGATTCTCAGCCTCGTCTTGCTCGTCTTCGCTCTTCTTTATATCTCTCCAGACTTCCGCCGTTTCCAAGCAGCAGCTGGAAAAAAATGTAAAACCAGATTTCCTGGTTTTTAAAGCAAACCAGCAACACTAAATGTGTTGTGTG
The DNA here is from genome assembly GCF_965226115.1 of Aulonocara stuartgranti. Taxonomy (NCBI): domain Eukaryota; kingdom Metazoa; phylum Chordata; class Actinopteri; order Cichliformes; family Cichlidae; genus Aulonocara; species Aulonocara stuartgranti. The sequence goes on along the minus strand of NC_138952.1, from coordinate 31,761,656 downwards.
CCCCCCCCATAAAAAAGCAACAGGGGGAAAAAACTAAACAAACAAAAAGTCAGTGAAATAATTGGTGTGGTGTGGTGTGGTGTGTAATAGTCAAACAGATGTCAATCAATGATAAGAGATGTGTTTTTATTGGTTATAGGGCAAAAAATATCTTAAACCTGACAGGAAGTGGTGGCGCTCGGTCACAGCCTGCTGGTCCCCGTGGTTCCTAGTTTGTGATAAGCCCACGTATATGAGGCAGGAAGTCTAGAGTGTGGTCTTATTTTGCAAGGGTAAAGGGCAGCCACGAGAAAGCAGCATGCACGCTCTGCAGTAAAACCTCTTCAGCTTCAAACTTATTTTATGTGGGCACTTGTAAAAAAAGAAAAAAAGAAAAATGACACTTTTATTTTTTATTGTAATGTAGCACAGTGAGAACCGTACAATGTTCTCTGTTAGGAGGATTACAGGGTCCAGTGGGTTGAGAAGTCATGATTTCTTGCTTACATATAACAGGAAGCCCGTGTGACTTTCCATCTCTATTGCATGCACTTTGAACACCTTAAACCTGCAGAAAGTCATTTCAGGGAAGTTAAAATAAGTAACCGTCTGATAAATGAGCATCTGGTATATTAGGGCTGCATGATATTAGGAAAATCTGCGATGTGCGATAACTGTGATCAATATTGCGATAACGATGTGACTTGCGATAAAATAAATAGCAAAAAAACAAACAAACCCAGAATACATAATTTCTGTTTTACTGCAACAGTTTTATTTAAAGAAAGCTGCTGTATTAGCAGCGTAGCAACAAAGTGCACTTTAACATTGAAACATTGCCCCCATAAAAAAATTTGGGTCTTCTTTAAGATCCCACCTGGCCAGCACCTCACTTAATACATGGGCTATATTTTCACTAGTGTGAGAGTCTGGAAAATGCAGTCTCTAGACACAGTGTTGTCAGTTCAAAGTCTTCGGTGAGGAAGTGCACTGTGAAGCTCATATATGGTTCCGTTGTACGACTTGACCATAGGTCTGTAGTGCTTGCGTAGTTTTCAGCTTGGCTCAGTTCAAATATGACGGTCTTGCGGCATGTTTCGTACATTTGTGGAATGGCGACATGGGAAAAGTAGTTTCGTGAGGGGATGCGGTATCTCCGGTCCATTTTATGTATCAGACTAGTGAAGCCCTCTCTGCTAACTGTATTTATAGGCATCATGTCTTTAGCCTAAAAATGTGTAATGGCCTCTGTTATTTCTTTGTAGCGCTTTGACGTTTTCTCATAAGGAGTTCCACTTGAAACACTCTGATACAGAGACGGCTGTTGGACTGCTGCGCTCTTTGTCTTAACATTAGCAACCTTTGTTTGGCTAGCCCTGTCTTTCTGGAACTCTTCAAACAGTGGATGATCTGATATCGTCGTGTTGGTGTTGTTCCTGGAACAACATTTACTATGTTGATCTGGGAACAACACCAACACGATGATATCAGATCGTGCTCAAACAGTTCTCTGTGGTTGTATTGAAGATGATGGTGGAGATTAGTCGTGTTTCCTCTGGTGGTTGCCACGAGTGTTCGGCAAGTTTTGCAGAGCACCTGTGTTTGGAGAACGTCGTCTTTATCAAATCCAAAGTACCTCCAAATAAGCGAGGTACTATTATTTTTAGCCACGAGTTCATAGTCAGTAGCCATAGTCAGCCATTACAACTCTGACTCGTTAATGCAGCGCTGTTCGCTCCCCACCTACGTAGGAGGCGGGTCTGTAATCCATTGATTGGTTAATGCCGTGAAGGGCTCTATTCGACTGGTCAAATGTGACTTCTGTGGGTCAGTGAACCCCCTGACCTCTGTCACCATGTCAATACACTCAGCAGGGATCTGACTTGCTGCTGCAGGTCGTGTGGTTATCCAGAGGTGAGAAGAGGGAAGCAGCTTCCCCCTGATGAGGTTTATAAGCAGCACATCCACTGAGGTGGACTCTCGAGGATCATTTAGGACATCAGTGTTGTGGAAGTCCAGAGGAAGTCGACACTCATCCAGACCATCAAAGATGAACACAACCTGGAAGTCTTCAAAGCTGCAGATTCCGGCTTGGGTGGTTTCAGTAAAGAAGTGATTACATCTGGTTACCTTGCCTTGACACATCATTTGTGGAAACAGATGGGGCAAATGTCCTGTAAACACCAGGCCTTCTATGTGGACATAGCTTTTCACTTCAGTGAAAATAACCTGGATCCCTTGCTCCTTGAAGTTGTAGCTTGAGGTCAAAGGTCACACTACCTGAATGATCCTTGTGAACTCTAGGGTCAGGTCCTCATTAAACCATTGGTGGGTTCTGGTTGGAGAGATGAACAATGAGAGTGAAGGAATCCCTAAAGGTCAGGCTGCGACTCTTCATCTGTCATGGTGCTCATTCGTCTTTGATGATTGTTGCTTTAATTACCTACTTTTATATTTATCAATGAGTATATGAATGCAAAGCCATTCATAATGCCTCTTAAATTGTGCAAGCTCTTTTGGCATCCCCAGTCTTTGGAGTTGCATAGAACCAGTTTAAGATTGGACGATGGCACTAAAAAAACCTTTAATGGAAAAGGGTACACAGTACATCCATGTAAAAAAGCTCCCAAACCAAGGGTGTATTGTTATCTCAAACTTGCAAAAGTTCCCTTAAGGCTGTCTCAAAAAACTTGTTAAGGAAATATGAGCCGAACTTCATTGCTGAAACCAGCTCCTCTCCACTTCCTAAGCCCTGCAGGCTTATCCATGATGAAGGAAACTCTGGTCCAAACATCCCACACAGAGAATTGACTGAGCGTTGAATGGATAGATCACGGTGCTAGTCATGGGAGAGTCGGATGACAGAAAGATTATATCATGTTTGAATGGGGCATGGAGTCAGCTGGGAGGTGTTAACAGAGAGTTTCAGTAACTGTACTATTTGCATTCATAGTTAGGCAATAAAGGGCTCTTAAAAAGCAGAATGAAGGATTGACTGAAGTTTAATGTTCCCCTTTAATCTTCTTTTCTTCTCGGAGGAAAAAAAGCAGCAGCAGTCATAATGTTTTTATTTTTTCAGTTTTGATTTAAGTGCTAAAAACCATATGGTTTATACCCAACGAGTAAAGCTTGGTAAATCGTCATCTTTTGTGACGATTTATGTGCTGAAATGAAAAAAACATTGTCTCTAAAGTGGAAGACTCTAAAACTGGAAGATTGGCAACTAAATATATGCCTGAGTGTCTATTAAGGCAGTAACTGATGTTTTAACCCCTAAAATCCAGTGTCCTTATTACTGCAGTGGTATGAGCATCCAAACTATATATAAACTGTCTTAACCTCCGGCAGCGATTTTGTTTCCTTTTCTCTTTGAATGTGTTTCATCTGTGCAGTGACTCAATCTTACCAACACTGAAGATGCTGGGGCTAGCACAATGAATCGTGATCTCAGTAGTTTAGCATGTTTCAGTTTTTATCTAAATAAAACAAAAATAAAAATCCTACAGCTCAGACGTCCATGAGTGCTTCTGCTAGGCCTTAAAGACCTGCATTTGTATGTTGAAGCTGTGGACTGTCAGTAGGGGGCAGTGATAAAAGTTTATAGACTACTCTGAAACATGGGCTGCTCATGTTTTCTGTTTTTGACATTGGTGGTTTTTGAGTTTTTCCACTGCTGTGGAAAAGACCATCATCCTTACAGACAAAGAAATGGTTTATAGTGGAGTGAAACTGAGAGTTAATGTCACTGAAACATTTCACTTGTGCTTTTTGAAATGTTGTCCACTTCTTCTTGGACTCTGCCTCAAGAGCTACGTAAATAGACACAAGACAGGATCCTTTAAGTAAATCATTTCAGATGGGCCTACAAGCAGATTTGATTTGAGGCAATTTGGAGGGTCCACTTTTAGAACCACATGTTTAGATATTGTTGCAAAACTGGACAGCCTGTGTGAACATCTAATTTCTTTCTCTTCCTCTCTGGAAGTCTTTGTTATTTCCAAAGACTGATGATTCTTCCTTCTGGCTTTTTTTCTGTCTTTTGGTTTTTCATAAAGGCCAGGTGTGTGTGTATATCTGTGTCTCGTTTTTGAACAAAAGAATCTGGGAAGAAGATGATGTCATCTTTTAACCGTTGTATGCTTGTCTAGTGCAGGGGGGGGGGGGGGGTGTCTGTAATTATAACAGTCTGTGCTGTGCTGAGGTCACCTTTCTCACATGCAAAGGCGAGTGATGCAGACGCGTAGAAATTTGTTAGTAATTTAGTCTGTGACACACACACAGTCGTAATTATATTTGTTCATATTTACACATTAACTGTATGCAACAAAACCTGGGGGGGGGAGATGCATATGTTCTCACACATTCATTTCATGATTTCATCAGTATCTACACAACTTCTATACAATCTTTGAGCCTCGGCTGTGTGAGTGTATGGGGAATGTAAGGTGTGTGTCTGCTTGAGTTTCCATTGTTTGTCAGGGAGTTAATATAAGACGTTTCAGAGTATTTGCAGTGTGTGCGTGTGTGTGTGAGACACATCCTGCCGCCTTTACAAACTGCATCATCAGCTAAAATGGGCTGGTACCCTACCTGCTATTCTCTTTGACAACAAATTGTTAAACATGGCTCGGAGAAAAAGAAATGCAAAGTCTGAAGTGCAGGTGGTGAGGTCACACTGAGGAGGCAGTAAGCCGGGGGAATAGTGAGGGTTCATATACTTTTGTGCCTGCAAATCTCCTTGTGAGAGCATTTGTTAGTGGCGGTTAGTTTGTGTGCATCAGTACATAATAGGGAAAACCTGCAGTGTGGTTGTGTCATGGCTTAGAAACGTTTGACTCAGCAGCGCTGCAGTAAGATAGATACTTAAGCTTGATGGAGGCTGATAGAGACATTTTCATTCAAAGTAAAAGTTTGGACTTTCTGGAAGTTTCTGTATCGCTCAGTTAGTAGTTAACGAGTTTTTGCAGATAAGTTCACATTTCTATGCAAACTACAGGCCACTGCAGCAGCGTGGCCTGTAGAAAGTTCATCACAGTATTGGCGATGGATTTAACAAAGTGGCTGACTCGCCAGTGTGTTGCAAAATGTATTTTTTTTTTTTTAATGTAACTGATGGTCGAAGTTTATATTCATTGGAGAAAATAAAATAAACATTTGTATAGTTAATTCATGTGCTAGAATGTATGTGGGGCTTATTGAACCTAAATTGGGCTACATTTAAGCAACAAAAGTCTTTTTAAAATGATGTCACGTTATGTAAATGGTCAAAACAGCTTGATCCTTTTGATGTTTAGTAGCTACTTCATTCTCAGCATTTTCAGTAATGTACTACGTTAATATTCTATCTCCTCTCTGCATTTAAAAACATCTGTTTATTTCTCATTTGTTTGTCCTTTATTTCTCTTATAATATTTTGTTAAGATTATATAAAGAGAAAGGTTTAAGATTTTGAGATAAGAGCCACATTGCCACAAGAAGGCATAAAGTAAAGGTCACAAAATAACAGAATATCGAAATCTAGTACCGTACTATAGAAAAGTCAGAGTCCTCCTTTATCCTTTATTGTGTTCCGTAGTGTAACTCGATAGTCCCCACCAAAAAGCACCATCAGAGATTTGTTTTCCTGTCAGTTTTGCAGTTTGCTGTCTCCATCAGCCTTGACCTTTTTCGTCAGCCACACACACACACACACACACACACACACACACACACAAACACACATAAAGACACACACACACAGACACACAGACACTCACTCACACACACACACACACACACACACACACACACACACTCACAGACACACACACAGACACACTTATAGACACACACACACACACACACACACACACACACACACACACACACACTCACAGACACACACACAGACACACTCACAGACACACACACAAACACACACAGACACACATATAGACACACACACACACATAGACACACACACACATAGACACACACACATATAGACAGACACACACAGACACACACACACACATATAGACACACACACATATAGACAGACACACACACACACATAGACACACACACACATAGACACACACACATATAGACAGACACACACACACAGACACACACACACACATATAGACACACACACACACACAGACACACACACATATAGGCACACAGACACACACACATATAGACACACACACACACACACATATAGACAGACACACACAGACACAGACACACACACACACACACACAGACACACACACACACACAGACACACACACACACATATAGACAGACACACACACACAGACACACACACACACATATAGACAGACAGACACACACACACACATATAGACACACACACACAGACACACACACACACACAGACACACACACACACACATATAGACAGACACACACACACAGACACACACAGACACACACACACACACACAGACACACACACACACAGACACACACACACACATATAGACAGACAGACACACACACACACAGACACACAGACACACAGACACACACATATAGACACACACACACACATATAGACACACACACACACACACACGCCCCCCTTGACTAAACTGAAATGGGTTAATCTCTCATCACTCAGTCGTTGGGGCTGGTGGTTCAGGTGTCACAGTGCCTTTTCTCACAAAGGAAACCTGATCAGACGCACACAGGCACTACACACATAATACAGTCATAAAGCATTGCATCATCTCAAATTTTTCCCTTTCTGTGTTTGTCTTTCCTGGAAGAGTTTGTTTATCTCTACACCATTGCTGTATTCAAAAGTGCTTGCTTGTTCAGGCTGTAACAGCTGTGTACCTTTCCTGTAATGCTATGTAGGCTAGTGTGAGAATAAGGTTTGTTCTTTGGGTGTTATTCTGGCATCTGAAAACTACTTGAACGGTGTGTTCTTTTACCTGGAAAAATATGTTGGTAATTTTTGTTCTTTTCATGGTGAACTGCAAAATTTTAGCTCTCCAAATGGTTGAAATTTAAGTTTTACAGTCTATTTTTTAAACTGCTCAAGTAGCTAGTGCTTCATTAGTATTTGTCAGTGTGAGTATTTATTAGTTGTTTTCTACAGAAGAGGATTAGGGCCACTGGAAAAAAAAGTGGGCAAGTTGTTTTTTTTCTTCTTTTCCAGAATTCTGAGAAAAAAAGTCAGAATTGTGACATTAAAGTCAGATTTTTTATTTTTATTTTTATTTTAGAATTCTGACTTTTTTTTCTCAGAATTCTGGAAAAGAAGAAAAAAAAGACATGCCCACTTTTTTTTTTTCTTTCCCAGTGGCCCTAACGCTGAATTAATTTAGGGGGCTTTAGAGCAACTGCAACATGTAAGTTGTTAGTTTTTTATCCTTTCAGAGTAATTATTTTTTGCTTGAAATATTTTAAAAAGACGATAAAAAGTGAAGTCTTCACAATATCTTTAAAATAAGCTATTGGTTTAATTTTTACATGGTATTAAAAAACAAAAACATAAATTGCTACATGCTAGTTTGCTCCCAAAAGTTATTGTTAGCATATAATCTATTTCCAGCTTCTAGCTCATTTAAAGCCCCCTTCATTTTTCTTTTATATACTTTTGGTGCTGAGTTTCACGAAGTCTCAAAGTATTTCTGAAAGCCTCTCAAGAATGAGATAATACTGCTTTGACCACAAGCTTGCGGTTATCTCAACAATTATTGGCAATAACTTCTTTTCTAAAAAAAAGAAAGGTGCACATCCAACGTTGTGCAAGCCTATTGCATGTTTTGTCACATTCATTCTGAAATTATGAAAAACATGCATGCAGTATGGTGGAGCTGCAGGCTAGTTACTCACACATGTAGTGAAGCATGGTATCATTATTGCCTCTTTCAGGTCACATACTATTTCACGCTGTTTATGTCCTTTAAATTTGGAAAAGCTGTTCAGACTGTGTTTGCTCTGCCTGGATAAAATGAGTTTACCGTTTTAATTCTTTGCACCAGTCCACGTTGGAAACACTGTGCTCAGCCTGTTTGGAAATGATAAAGGTTTGGATTATTGCCTGTGGTTCTCCACGCTATTGTAGAGACAAATAACTTGTTATAAATGTGGTTTTTATTTTTTGGAACGGCTGAATAAACCTCCATGTGTACTCAGCCTTGGACACTACCGTCGATTTGCATAGTCATATACTTGGCCTTCAATAAAGCAGCAACTTTTATTGTCACATTGTGCTCTTAATTGTCCTATAACCAAGCTTACACTTTAATCACAAACATTGGTAGCAGCTGTTCACAATGCACAAAAATACAGATTTCCACTTTGCTCATCTCTCCTCTCTCCTGTGTTTCTTTGCAGGGTCGACATGTTAAGACGGGACAGCTGGCGGCCATCAAGGTCATGGACGTCACCGAGGTCAGTAACACCTATCAGCATGCGCTTGTAATCTTTTGTTGTCTTTAATCAGGTTTCAATCCCAGCTAAACCACTCTTGCACTGTGGGATTGTTAAATCCTGCAGCAAACGCCGGTCACGAGAAGGATTGAATGAAGTAAAATTATTCTGCCATTACAGAAACAGCTATATTCCACTGAAACAGATGCAGTGGCTGTAGGACTATAGGAATACCTGCCTTAGTAATTGTCAGCCAATAAATTTTTATATAGATAAAATGATGAAAAGAGTCACTCTTTCAATCCAGAAAACAAATTACACTGGAACATAGATAAACACGTGAGATTTGGTGCTGGAAAGGCGTCTTGTGAGGGAAATTTGATTTGGTTCTAACTGCAAGCAGACATCTGTTTAAAGTTAGTAGGCCTGATCATGAAACCTACTGCACGCGGAAGTTGGCACATTAGTACTTTTAGTACTTTGCATATTTGTAATTGATTCCAGACTAAGTTTTATTGCATGTGATGGAATAAATAGCTTTTCTGAAGCATACAAGATAAACACCAAACAGTTTCCCCACTCCACAGCCTCTCTCCATTCCACACCCTCATGTCAATATTTTCTCTCCAAAAATGGTCAGGAATATAATCACATAGCTTCCATCACTCTTAACAGTGGTCTCTGTTCATTAGATGAACTTTGAGGAGGTCACGTTTGAAGCAAGCAGATTTTTCACTTCTCTCAGGGCACTTTAGCGAATGATGATTTTAGACTCGTGCATGTAAATGTTTTGAGATCCACAGCGTTAAACTGGGCCCCAGAGGGCTGTTTCTGCCTTTTTTAGTTCTGTGTTCCTTAATGTGTATACAAGCAGAAAATGTTATTAAAGTAACCTCATGCTGATGTTTTGTTTTTGTTTTTTGGGGTTTTTTTTACTCATCATTGAATCAATGGCCAAATGAGCCAAGAAGAAAAATGTTCCTGCAGATGGCTTAAAGAGGAATGAGTGTACCAACAGAGCTTTAATCTGGGTTAACTGTCACACTGAAGAGGATTGTACGGTCTGCCTTTCAGGACCCTGCTGGTTTCATCTGTATCTCTAAAGACTTACTATCTAATGTGCATCCCACTCTATCCTTGTTGAAATTGGTCCTCTGTGATAATAAGAGCTCATTTGTAACAAAGATGGTAGTGCTGTAATCAGCCTCCAGGACTGTTAGAGACCTCAGAAATGTTGTAGTATCAGTTAATTCTGAAATGGAAAGAAAAGAAAGTGTTTCAGCCACTGATTTTTTTTGTTTGTTGAGTATTTAATTTTAATTATCTGTTCAATCATTCTGTAACACCTCCCAAGTTAACTTCTGGGACCACCTCTGAGTTATGGATGAAAGCGACAGTGTTAAAGTCTGTGTCTTTATGCAGGGCTGTCTAAAACATGGTTCCACTCAGAATCTGGAAGGCTGTTTACAGGGAAAAGCTTTAAAGCACAACATTATGTGCACCATAAATGGAAGCAGTGTAGCAGACTGTGATGGTGCAGTATGACATACCTTAAGAAAATTTGTTTTTCTTGTGTTACAAGAGAGCAATAGGGACATATTGCCAGCACATTTTGATGACCCTTTAGGAGGGTCTTTCAAAGTATTCTTCAGACATGGCCACTCAGACAGAGGTACAACAGTGAGTATCTTGTCCAAAAGCATGACAGCCTCCGAGCCAGTGGTGTTGGGAATCTTGTCAACATTGATGGACGTGTGAATGTAGAAAAGTGCAGTCAGATTTTGATCCACCGTGCAATACCATCTGGAAATCATCTGATTGGCAACAGCTTCATTTTTCAGCATGACAGTGATCCCAAACACACTGTCAATGCAGTGAGTGCAGGACGTGCTGAAGAATAAAGGTGGTCATACCAAATACTGACTTTCAAGTTTATTAGAATTGTGGAAACTATTATAGCGTATTACTATATAATGGTGGCTTAAGACTTTTGTATAGCACTGTTAATAGATTATAAATAGTTATTCTGAAATTCATTAAAAAAATGTTTTTTGTGTTGTTTTTAAAGTCAGATTCGTATTAGTGCAACAAGTATTCTGGCCTATTTGACAGTTTTGATCAGTAAACAAAAAGATTACAACAAACAATCAAAATTGCTGGTTCTAGATAATCATGACCCAGGAGCAGCTGGAAACCAGTGTCTGGAAGCAGTTTGGGTTATACAGTCCATGGCAGTATTCTCAACAAACATAAGGCTCTTACTCTACAGCTTCAGCACATCTGGGCTCTCACATGCCGCATATTGAAGTTGCCTTTGAAAAATCTAGTTCACGGTAAAACATTAAAAGCGGCAATCACGAGCTCGGGGTGTAAGTCTTGTGGCCTGCAGGAACAAATCTACATATCCAGCCTCAGAGATCAAAAAGAAGGGAACGAGGAAGGATCAAGAGCATTTGATGGGGACATGTTTATGTATTCATACAAGATGAATCATTGAAGAGAAATACACATGTTGAGGAGTCTTGGCAGTTACTTTTTTTCCTCCCGTTCCACCAAAATGTTTTGAGTGGTCCCTTTTCCACACGGTTTCAGCCATTTTTATAAAATAAACACAGCCTGTTTGGCTGGACACCGGCCAAGAATGACTGTCAGGCAGAGGAAGTTGTTTGCATTGGGAAAATTTGAGATACTGCACATGTACGCAAATTCAGTATAACAGTTACTGTATATATGCATATGTATGTCTGTGTGTGTGTGTGTGTGTGTGTGTGTGTGTGTGTGTGTGTGTGTGTGTGTGAGAGAGAGATGGGAACCACAGGAGCTTTCATGCACTCACAAGTCATGGATGGAAAACCTCCCATTTATACATCTTCTTTCCTATGTGTGTGCGTTTCTGGGAACGCTCTCGATTCCCTGTGCTTATCTCTGCATATGTGCTCTGACCCACATACCACTTCCTGTTCTGTATAGAGAGTGTGGGAGAGAGAGAGAGGGTGAAAAATGGACACTTAAGAAAACAGTAGGGCTATAGAGTAACAGTGCACAAGGTTGGGCTTTGTGATATAAGCAAGTCATTCTGAGCCCCAGTTGCTTTAAAGTTTCTGTTAAACCTTTAAATACCCCATTAAAAGACTGAGAGTGTGAAAAATAGGCCGCTAAAGATGAGCGGGTATAACTGTAAACTAAAATGTTGATTTCATGCAAATTGTCATAATGTGAAGGTTACAGCAGAGCTAAATTGCCTTTGTAACTCAATGACTTTCATCAGCTCCTTATTGGCAGCACGTCTTTTGCAATAAACAGCAACAGCATTGATGATTTCTTGAGGCTAGAACACATTTCCTCAGGCTGTGCTCAGCTGAACTTCCAGGGCTGCATACAGAGATTTTCATATTACTTCATACTTTTTCTGGTTTGATAATTGTATTATTCTTAGACTATGTTTTTAGCAACATTCACTCATATTTGACTGCTTCAGACAGAATGTAACATTTTTAAAGTCATAACATGTCTGTGTTTTGATTGGTTGGACTATAAAGGCAATTTAAGGGTGCCGATTTGCACTTTAAAGCTCTCTTATGAGCATTTTTGTTGTTGTTTTACTTCTGCTAACAATAAAGAATATTGAAGAATAAATCAATTATAACTAAATATTTATTTGCAGTACCAAATTTACAAATAGCTTCAACACAGACTTGCAAACCTCTGAAACCCCAGAAACACTGTCTTTTATTTGGGCTAATGTGGTAGAGCTGTGCAAGCTAAACCGGCGTTTAACACACAGATTCACAGTTGGTTCTGGTTATAACAGGTAAAACTAATTTATTTGAAGCTTTTGTTTTGACTAGAAACATCTGTGTCTTCCTCTCCATCTCCCACAGAGTGAATAAGATGAAAACAGACATTAAAGATTCTCGCTGTTCAGATATAATTGTAGTTTTTTCAAAACCAGTCAAAGTGGCATTAACATAGATTTCTCTTCCTCCTGCCTTTTACATGATAAACTAGAAGTTTCTGTAAGTGGAGCAGTACTCGTGCCTTTTATGTGACACTGAAATACTGCATCCTTTCTCTCCAAAAGGGTTGGAACTGTTTACCACAGTTTTTTTTGTTCATTTACTTTTGAGGAAATTAGCCTGAGCTTGCTTCCTGTGCTTAAGACTGAGAGAGATGGTGTATGCAGGCTTCTCTGCACCACGCAGTTTCTTGTGATGCCTGTAAAATGCTATTACATCGTTTTAGATGTGTGGATGTGCTTTTGTTGTAGTGTGGCGTGCTGGAGACAGTAGTGTGTTGCTTCCTGAGACAGCTGTAATTGCTGTTTCTTTTTTTTCTTTTTTACTGTGTGGTAATGCTTTCAGGTGGCAACTCTTTACCTTGTGCTTTACTTCAGACCAGTAATGCCACACCGGTGACTTTGTACATCCAAAGCAACTGGCAGTTTAATGTCCGTCAGTTTAATGTCTCCTGTGCAGGAATCCTTATTTTTGCAGTCTGTTTAAGTTTAGATAGAAAAGCAGTGCCCATGCTGCGTTTTAGGAATGTCTGTCCCCGTAGTACAGCTGTCTGATTAATTGTAAGAAGTCTTTTTGGATGTTTGTCGATTACATAAGAGAGTAAGCTCAGATAAGGAGAAGAAATCAGTGATAATGCCCCCCCTTCCTCCAGAGAAGGTTCATGTAAAGTGCAGTGGGATTATGGGAGGGGCTATCACTGCTTGCAGGCTCAATCACATCCATTCTCCAGATTCTTACATCAGTCGTCTCCTTGCTCTCTTTTTCTTAAATTTCTCATCCTCGCTTGTGTTTTCACCCTTGCTCTTCCAGTTTCTGGCACAAATATGCCCATTGTGTTCTCCCCCGTTTCCATCATTCACCATCTCTCACCAGCCACCACCTCTGTTGTTTGCGAAATGAGGGAACGTGTGAGAGAACTGACAGAGGGAGTGAAGTCATCATCATCCCTTATAGGAAATTGGAAAGAAAGCGGAAGAGGTAGAGAGGGAATTGTAGCTGCAGCATGGCTGCATTCTGCATCTCCCACTGCTGCTGTTGACTTGATGTAATACAGCAGGACTCAGAATTTAATGGGGGGAAAAAATCAATCTTGATTAGAGGAAAAACTCAACAGCAAGCATGTTTCTCTCTGCCTTTCGCTTCCCTCGGGAAATAAATTACTATTCTAGACATTTTTCCTTGCATCCTTTTGTCTCAGTAAATTTTGTGCATGAACTGAAAGACATCACAAGCCAAGAGAGCTCTTTCTCTCTCCTCTCACTCACCTCCCTCTCCCACTGCTCCCTGTACACTCAGAGGTGTGAATGTGGGAAGGTGTGGAAGACGCAGTAAGAGTGAATGACATAATAAAACATTTTGAAATGTCTGGCAATATAAAACCTATTACACTGAATTCCAAGTTTGAACCTTTTGAGTTTAAGTTTCTGAAATCGTTCCTCCAGTTTGGATGTGTTCAACAAAAGAACTCGATTCTGGTTTGAGAAAACTTAGCTCGTCACTTCAGAGTGAAACATCAACATCATTGAAGGATTCCCATACAAACTGATGCAGATATTCATCAGATATTCCCAAGTAGTTAAAACTGAAAACCTTTGAAACAACTTTCAGTGCTTTTCAGTCAGCATTTTCACTTATTCACTGAAATATCTAGAATATCTTTGGTTAAGACTATTCATGTTCAATCTAGGATCATTTTTAAAGACTGATAACATGTAGTGTGATAAATCAATGTATGTAACTCAATTGTTTCATATATTCTAACCTCAAAGACCAGTTTAAAGCAGAATTTGTAAAATAAATCCATTTCCAACAGTTTTAATTTAAGCAATGCTAAAAGTGAGATGAATCAAATTGGGATCTTTCATCCTTTCAGCCTTTTTAGCTTCTCTCAAAGTGTTTCCTTGCTGAGCCACAGTGTTAGCTTACGCAGAAATTGAAAATGCATTTGTAAGACTTTAATACTGTGGATTTTGTCCCTCTATCACCCTTCTTCATATATGAGGAATCCACATGGGGGCATTTTCAGGTATGACAGCCAACCCAGTAATGCCTGGAACAAGTCTCTCCATGTTCCCGGTTGTCTGTTAGAGGGATGTCAACCTTTTTTGGCCTCTGAAGAAGTCTCCCTGCTACTCTGCTTCCATTTTCCATTATGCTTCCATTTTGCGGCTGTCTGCTCCCCTGGGTCGGTAGTTCTGTGAGCACTGCTCAAATTGTGTGCTGTCATACTTTAGAAGCAATATGGCTGCAACAGAGTCTCCCCACCATTTCATGCCCTGGAATGATAATGAGTAGTTTCAGGATGCCTTGTTTTGAAGGACTGACTACAAATCAGGGAAAGTGAGACAGAGAGCGAGAGATGGCGAGAGTGAAAGAGAGAGGCCGAGGTGAGATGTGTAATGACGGGATGGATGAACGTGAAAGTAAAGAGTAGAGTCATTATAGAGGACAACTGGAAGTGATGTTGCAAGGAGGACAGAGGCTGGACAGGATAAATGTGCAAACAAGATGGAGAGAAGGAGACACGGTGAACATGTGACAAAAAGAGAGGGGGTGATGTCATCTGCTCGTTAAAGCAGCTGTGGCCTGACATCCAGGCTACTTCCTGCTTTTCATCCCCTCTCTCTCTCTCTCTCTCTCTCTCTCTCTCCACACACACACACACACACACACACACACACACACACACACACACACACACAGTTTATGTGTCTGATCTGGACAAACTGATGTTGATGATGATGATGATGATTCATTCATAACTGTATATTAAATTAATCACCACCAATCTTGACTGTAAATTAATTGTTTTGATCATTTATCAAAGGTTATAGTAATGTTGTTATGATATAAATAATAATAATAATAATGTGTAAATGATGATAATAGTAATACTTTGGCAAGCGTGAGTGCTTAAAGATCGCATGCATTTGATTAGCTGGTTCTGGCAATTCTTTTTTTAAACAAAAGTAGAATCAACAAATTTAAAGTACAGAATCAATAAAAGTGATTTCAGATTCCCTATTTGAAGTCTTTGCTGTCATGTCTTTGCTGTGTTTTAGTGTAAAATAGGTGCATGTTATAGATGCATTGTTGTATTGAACACTGTTGTGTTTTGTCAGTTTAGGGGATTCTCGTCTTCGTCTCCTTTAGCCGCTGTTTTAGCTGTGATTCATGTCCCATATTGGGTAATGCTTAAGAATGTTCCTGCTGCGTTCCTCCGCCTTCACTCTGGTCTCCGCATCTGTAATTATTCTCAGTTGTTACAAAAAATGTTCACATGACTGACATTTTGTGGGCGAGGGATGCTCTGTTGACCATAGATGGTACTGGTGTCTGTGTGGATCTTTCTCTGCATCCTTTAGCACCCTTTATAGTTTTGTTTTTACTTTCAAAGTATAATTTACTCATCTAACCAACCGACTGGTTGACTGACAGGTTGGCCGGCTCACCTGCTGGGTGAGTAGCTGGACGGCTGCTGGCTAACTGCGGGCCTGCTGCTGATGAGTGGATAAACAGAAGGACTAGCTGGCCAGCAGTCTGGTTTGCTGGCTTTCTGACTGATTGGTTGGGTGCCTGCCTAGCCAAATGACCGGCTGCCTGGCTGGAGCAGTAACCAGCGGGCTGCCTGATGGACAGTGACTCAAGGGATTGGCTTGCTGGCTGTCTGACCGACTGACCCCATCATCTTTATGACAGTCAAAGCTCCTGCTGAAGTCCTTAAAAACTCTCAGCATGTTAAAGTAAAAATAAATATCAGAAAATTTGTCCAATGGAAGCTAAAAGTAAACTAGCTTTCATTTTTAGCTGCAGGAAGTGACAGAGTATATAGAGCTTTACTTAAAAGCTGCTTAAAGTGCAGAAATATTTAAATAGTTTAAAAAAAACACTGCTTCTGAAATACTGTCCACATGACTGACAGCATGAAAATATCTTCTTTTAAAGTGATCACGAACTTGTGCGCTGTCAGTTATCCAAACGTGATGTTTACTGGGTGTTCTGAATATCAGAGATAGTGAAACTGAGCTGCTCGCTTTTATTTACCCAATGGAGTCGCCAGTGAACCCATCTCTTATCTTTTAAATGCTGAAGTCTGGCAGAACTGCCCTTTAACTTCTGGGTCGGATTCAGAAATGGTAGCAGCCGTCAGCTGCCTGTCATTTGTTGCTCCTGCAGTTCTCGATAAGACGTGCACGTTTTAATTTCTTCCAGCGCCAACTTATAAGATTGAACCTGCCGTTAAAATATAAAAAGCCACTCTTATCCCCTTTAACAAGAAAGTTGAATTTGACAGCCAACAGAGTGAGGTAGCTACCTGCAGGGATAAATATAAAGGTCTTGGCAGTCATCAAGCGGCATTAACTTGCGAGTAGGAAGAAGATTTTTATTACAGTTGCAGTAAAACCAATGGTGAATTGGCCACTATTCTTATGTAACTACAGTGTGATGTTGGTTAGAAGATTTTCTGTTGGTAGCAAATCATCTGAAAGTGTGAGATGGTGTCCTCAGTGCAGAAATGTATTTGATTTGTAAACTACAGGCTCTGGGTTCTTGTTTCTCTTAGTGTTTTTTAATCTAATGAACGTACTCATTGCTTCTTTTACTTACCTGTTAAACCAAAGCTTTCGTGGTTGAGATCATCATAGTCTGATCTCAAATTTCTTTACCAATTCTTAACGTTAGGCGTCAGTCCATACTAGCTTGTCATTAGCAATGTTGCATTTACAGGTGTTTGGGGAGATTTGATATCCCGGTTGCTGCAGTAAATAGCCTGGGGGTTTTTACCTTGAAAGGTTGTTAAACAGGTACTTGTAGGGTTCGGGGTAATTTAATATTATGCTCAATTAATGTTGTGCGTGGTACAGACAGAACAGAGGAGCTGTATTGACCTAAGTGCATCTCTGCGTGTGCAGTGAGTCACTGTGTACAGCCTATACCACTGAGAGCCGTGAATCATAGTTAACATTTACACATGTAATAAGTGACAGCATACAATATGTTATATTATATATTTTTAAAGCATATTAGAAACCCTATATTAGGAAACCCTGACGGTTATTTGTGGCCTAGCTATAGTTTGCATCGTCACATTTTTGCTCTTCTCTTGCACAAATTTCAAGTAACGTGACGTTTCCACCTTCAAACTCTGTTGTTTTCAAACAGAGGCTGGGTGATCGATGTGCAAATGTGCATTACACATTACTGTTTTTTTTCCTATCTGCCCATCTCGCTGATGTATGAGGATATTTGTAAAAACTTAAGTAATCAAACAAAGGCAGTAAGTGGTTTAACCTCCTAGGACCTGGTGTCCACATATATGGTCATCACATTTTGGGTTATTTAGACCAAAATACTCAGTTTTGCTCTACAAGGGCCTGATATCCACTTACGAGGACATTATACTGCTACTGTTCTATCGAAATTTTAAACGAATATCCTCATATGGTCTTATTTTTCTTAAAAACAAAAATAAGGTAAAAAAAATCTGGTAATTCTTTGTTTTTACATTCAATCAGCCCAAATATCAAAGAGAAATTAAAAATGCATGCCGTGGAAGAGTTCGGGTCTTAGGAGGTTAATGAGTAACTGTAATAAGGGCTACTATTTCACAAAGGTCACTCCACATGTTTCACATGCTTCACGCATGCGCAGGACTGGAACGTAAGCGTTTTCGGCTGTTTCAATGTGGACGCACAACTCTGTGAAAACGACTGAAAATGTTAGTGTGAAGCGTTTTCAGATGAAAAGGCCGTTTTCATATCTATCTGGGCTAGTGTGGAAGTAGTCTAAGTAACCGATTGCCAGATTACTCACAGACAATGTAGTATGATTATAGATTAGTTGAAGTTCTTGGGTAAAGAGCATCCAGACACATTGTGCAGAGTGATGAAGTTCTTCTTTACCAGCGAAGGACAACCATTTCTTTGTGGAAAGTCCCCAAACGGTCACCACAAAAATTGTTGTCTTGCACTGTATTATTATAGATGAAATATATGAAGTGGTGGTAGCCTTCTGGGTCTAAAAAGTGAACATCATGTGCCTTAAACCTGCATTCTTTCAAACGGCCAGCGGGAGGGACTTTGATGTTTGCAAAAGGTCTGCTTGTATGGACGTTTATGGGAAAATCACCCTCGGCTACTTTGATCTGTGTCCTCAGTAGACACTTTCCACATGACTTAGGGCTGCTTTTAATCACGATTACGATCTGGGCTTTCAACGATCATTAAAAATGACTGAGCCGATTATTAGCCCCCCCCCCCCTCGTGCTTTACTCTCGCGCTGCTCCGTGTGGCAAATCGAGCGCACCTCTCTGCATTTCGAACACGCGTCACAACAATTAAGAGTACCCGAGGGAAGCTCGGAAAGCTAAGCAGAAATTATTTGGAGAGGAGAGTGACTGCCGTTGGTTGAAAAGAGAGGTAAAGAAAACTTCAGTGGTGTGGAAACATTATGGGTTCGCGGAGTCAGACGTGGATCAAGTAGACACTAGGGCTGCCACAAACGATTATTTTGATAGTCGACTAGTCACCGATTATTTTTGCGATTAGTCGACTAATCAGATCATGCATCCACTGGAAGTAAAACTACAGCTTATTGCACCAGCAGCATCTGCTCTTATATAACTATCATTAGCTTACAGCTTTAAGCTTTTAAGGTGCTAACTAAAAATAAAGACAAGATGATAGTTTATTCAATTTTAATGAAATTTGCAGATTGTTTCGGTAAGGTCTAATAAACTCCTTGCTATCTAAAATATAACAGGACACCGGAGTATATTCTCCAGCATCTCACACTTCTGATAATCAGCTGTCTGCTTGACGTTTATTCAGCTGTGTAAAAACTATAACTTTAATCTCAGCCAAACCGATTTACTCAGGAACAAATAAAATACTAAAAAAAAAGCCAAACAATAACATTTTTAATTTATCTAAGTGACTCATATATATTTAACCTGAGTCGCGAAAGACGGCGGTGGGTTTGAAAACAATTTGCTGGGAGTCCGGTGTTCTCACGGCGCTAGTGACCTAGCCCCCGGCTAGCTATCGAGCTAGTGGGTAACAGACGTCTCCGAAAACGTCGGAGCGCTTTTGAAAATATGTGGTGTCCTGATAAACTGAGCAGATATTTGAGGTTTACACAGCTACATTCTCGCCTGAAAATATGTTAAACGTTTATTTTGTGACCCAGAAAGAATAATAAGAGTAATATTAAAACTAACTAGCTACCGCCATTGTTGGAAACTAAGCTGGGCCGCGCTATGAATTCTGGGACACAGCTGCTTCTTCTTCTTCGGGGTTTAACGGCAGCTGGCATCCTTGTACATGCTGTGCTGCCATCTTCTGTTTCAGTCCGTTATTACACTCTTAAATCCTGCTATTATTCCTGCGTCTTTTGCGATCTTACAAAGCTTCAAACGACACGTCGACTATTAAATCAGTCGTCGACGATTTTGATAGTCGACGTAATCGTGACTAGTCGACAAATCGTGGCAGCCCTAGTAGACACAGTGTGTAAACTTTGCTACAGTGTCGTAGCTGCACCACAGAGCAACACTGCAAAGTTCACTAAACATAGATGTTTACATTTTTCATTCATTTTTTATATTGCAAACATTTGCACTGTTATCAGTATTTGCACACTATTTTATATTAAATTTTGACAATCTTTAAAGTCATTATTCAATACATTGTTATTGTTAAATAAATATCATCAAATAATCGAGATCTCAATTTCAGTGAAAATAATCGCGATTATCATTTTTGCCATAATCGAGCAGCCCTAACATGACTGTATGATCTTAGTTTCTAATTTCTAGTAGCATGATCATCATTTTGTGCGATACAGTCTCTATTGGAGTTGTAAACGGGGTTAAGGGAGGGCAGGCCAACCTGATTGACAAGTTTCTACCTTGTATATGTCGTAGTATGAAGATGTACCTGGATTATTGTGTGGAAAAGGATTCTGCATATATTCTCCATAAAACAGAGCAAATCTTAATCTTATTGCAACACAACCAGAGTGCAACAACAATAAAGAGAATGGTTAGTAGAGTTGCAACATCAGCAGTGTTCATGTTAAAATGTCACCATCTTCGATATGAAAAGCCAAACAGTTTGCCCAGCACTTCCTCGGGGCCTTTCCTCCGTGGACATATGATGCTGCTGCAGTTTACTAAGGAGTCCAGGCTGCAGCTCCTGCTTATCAAGCAGCCGCCATTGGAAAGAAAATGTCACGTCATGTCACTCCCGGTTGGGTCGCTAGATCAAACGCACGTGCTCAGCTGAAGCAAAAACACTCAGGAACAAATGTCACCCAGCTTTGTCACCGTGATTGAGAAATAATCACTTGATCTTGTTATGTGCCTGAACGTGTGTCTGAGCCTGTACTGTAATATCCTGTGAGTGTGACGGGGAGACATGGGGGGGGGGTTGTTTGGCTCAGTTATCATTTTGAATTCAGGCTGTGTCTCCATGTTTGTTTGGAGGGCTATACATTTATTAGATTTTCTTTTGGACACTGTTTGTGTTCTTGCCTGGCCCTGTCTTTCACAAGTAGATGCAAAAAAACAGCAAAATTAGCTTCTCTTTTAGTTTTCACTACCAACACAACAACCTGGTTTAGTTACAGCCCATTTTATAAGTTTCCCACTGAGACCAGACTTTCATATAAGTATGAAAACCAGTTCTTGCATAGCAAAGAATCCTCAAACATAGTCAAATGTTTTCCTACCATTTAAAATAAGGAGTCAAATAAAGACTTTGAGAAGTAGAGACTAAGAGTTGTGTAGATCTCAGCTGTAAATCTGCTATGCAGGAACACAGCAAAAGGTGGTGCTGTAAAAGCGCACAGAACAGCTCTGCAAGCCTTCAGACAAAAAAACAAAACATTTAAGCCTGCACACAATAAGAACTATTTAATTTATGAATACATCAGCTGACACTACTGTCTGGCAGATGATAGTAAATATTCCTCTAGATTGCTCGTTGTTTTGTTTGGCATTTTTACAGCCCAGCTGAGACTTTTAAAGTCTGCACTTTAAATGTCGTCAATAGATAAAGCAGTTGCCAGTCAATTTATACACGTTCAAATCATGTCTGTGTTACCGTAGTTCTTTCAAACAGTTGGCACCGATTGGCTGTAAAAGTGTTACATGTACGTGCTTACAGGTGCTCCTGTTACTTGTGTGTGCATTCTGGCATGCTTTTGCCTTATTAACAATATTTAGCAGTGTGTAAGCTGAACATTTACAGATTCAAGATCATTATCATTATTATCATATGACACTGATACCCCCAGACTGCCTGGGGATTGTCCACACTCGGAGAGTGTTGACTGAGCCCGAAGTCTGAGCGCTGGAAAGACAATGGTGATGTTTGTGGAGAAAGTGCTGGGAGAGACAGCTGTTGCACAGCATGGCCCTCTCCTCTCCAAGTCTGGGGCCCCAGCTTTGCCCGAGTCCGAAGTCGAGGAGTATCTGGTCGATGTACCTGCAGTTAGCTGGGCTGACCACATGAAATAGCCGTGGTTTGTCAGAGGATGAGCAGGAGAGCCTATCGTCAGCCCAGCGTGCTGCTGCTACTGCGCTGGCCAGCTACGATGATGCGTCTCTTTATCCCTGTTTCGCCACTGGCCCTCTCCTCCACCAGTTTGTAGAATTTTTCCTTCCACCAGAGCCCATGGGGCCAAAAATTCATCTTCCCATGTTCCTAGAATTTGTTTGCAAGCGAACTGCATCATGGAGCAAACCGCCATCCAACCATATCACTGTGCCTGCCTATTGACAGTACATGGAGCTGGGAAGCATGGAGTACATGGATGACACCAACGAGGCTGGCTTAGCTAACACACCTGGTATGGAGCCATCCCTGGCTGCTTATCTGGCACCGTCCCACAACCATGGTGTTGGTGGCCCCACAACTCTGCCGTACAAGCAGTGCAGATTCTCCACGTTGCAGCTGGACAGTTTCAACTGGAATGCAGGCGGCGTTTCTGTGGATTCTCTCACCACCTGTGTGCATCGTGTCACCTGACAATGACACGATTCTTGCATGCTAGCTGTCTGTCCCTGGAGGGAGCCCAGACTGCACCAGGGCTCTCAGATTGGGAGGGTGTTGTTTCACAAGGTGGTATCCACAGATGGGGATGGGGAGCTCTGTGCGATGACGCATCAGTGAGAGGTGTCAGGACCACAGAGCAGCCTGAGCTGCACATGAATCACTTAGAGCTGCTAGCAGTGTTCTTAGCTCTCAGGCATTTTTGTTCTGAGGGTCCAGCATGTCCTAGTGATGACAGACAATTTAACAGTGGTCTCTTACATAAACAGGCAGGGAGGGATACGCTCTCTTCCCCTGTTAAAGCTGTCTCGCTCTCTGCTTCTATGGCGCAGTGTTCATTTTCTGTCTCTAAGAGCCACCCATGTTCCAGGCCACCTGAACCTGGGGCCAGACCTTCCCTCCAGGGGCTGTCCCCTGGTGAGGGATTGGAGGTTGCACCCTTTCACAGTGGCCCAGATTTGGGATCTATTTGGCAAGACGAAATTACACCTTTGTGCCTCCTGGTATAACACAAGGCTGCCCTGTTACGCAGCTTGGCTCGGTGAAGAGCGGCTATCGAAGTCGGGGTCATTGTGATTACAGGGAGTGAGTGCAGGCGGGGCCAAAACCATGTCATTACAGGTCGTCTTTAGGGTTTGAATAGAGGTTTCTTCAGCCAGGACACGGGGGCGTGATATGTACCTCGTTCCTATCCTTCAGATAACAGAACTAATAGACATGACTGTTTGTTTGGATCTACTCTGTTAATTCAAATAATTGCTTCCCAGCTGATCCACAGTCAATGATAGTGTCCTAACTCTGTTTTTCCACCTTTTTTTTTTTTTTTTCATAGGATGAAGAGGAGGAAATTAAGTTGGAAATCAACATGCTGAAGAAGTACTCCCATCACAGAAATATAGCCACCTACTACGGAGCCTTCATCAAGAAAAGTCCACCAGGCCATGATGACCAGCTCTGGGTGAGTTTAACATCCCATTTCTATAACGAGCACAGTATTACACACATTACAGGTTCAATTTAAACTTATATATATATATATATATATATATATATATATATATATATATATATATCTTAATGAACTGAATCTTGAAGAATCCTAATTTAGAACATTTGTGGAGTTATTGAGCAAAGGGACGGAGTAGGATTAAATTCATATTCAAGCAGGAACTGTAAGATCACGTAACAAGATTTGATTTTGCATACATTCAGTGTGTTATCATCACACGTTAGAAGGTATTTTGAGACTGTAATGAAAAGATTTGCCAGGCTAAAAAAAGACAAACTAAACAATATTAGGGATTCCTGTATAACAGCCAAAGTGTACACTGTTATTTTTAGAAAGTTATTTGATTGTGTGATGACAGATAAGAGAGATATTACATACCATGAAGTCAGAAAGCTCTCCAGCTGATATGGAGTTGAAGTTGCTTTATGCATTTTCCTCATTACAGCCAATATGCAGTTCTTCATATTTGAAGAGCAGTAAAAGAAATGACAGCAACACAAAAAAACAAAACAGATTTCTAGAAAAGAGCAACAAGACTGTGGAATTAAATAAATGGTGCATAAGTGAGACACAAAAGGAAGAGAGTCAATCAGAGAAGGGAGAGGTGGGGAGGATCAGGAAGTAGAGAACAGCAGCAGGAAAAATTTAGAGCTGGTCGTTTGTCCGAGGCAGGATTACCTCGTTTTATGACCCGGAGGCTCTGCTGTTCCTGGGGAGGAGGAGGAGGGATCTCACTCTCACTTCACAACACAGTCCTGTATTTGTTTTTACAGCTGCTTCCACTCCCCGTTTACAGCCTCCACTGTTGTGGATTCATGCTGTCTGCCGTGCGTGGGGGTGACATACAGAGTGTGTGTCTGTTTTATGATATTCAGGTTCTGTGCTGACACCACTTAAGACTACTGTCTCAAGAAGATCACTTTATGTGTTTATGAGGCATATATCCTTTAGTAAGCAAGTAAGAGACACGGTATCAGAGGCTTAGTGACCATTAGAGAGCCAGTCTTGACATATTTGTTTGAGGATTTTTTATGTTTGTCACATATGTAGTACTAAAAATGAATCGGATCAGTCCCCCAGGTCGCAGCATGACAGCTGCCACCTGTTGAGGTGCACAGAAAATGCTTTCCAACTTTAAATTTATTGTAAAACAGTGACGAGGGCACCCCATGAGATTCAACAGATGCACTTCTGTATTTGTATTGTCTCCAGCTTCCTACACTTGTGGTTTTGCTAATGCTTTTCTCTTTTGCATTAAAACCACATTTCCTAATAGCCGTTGGCTTCCTGTCTCAATCACAGCACAGGGTGAACTAGTAGAAGTGATTGCATTTTTTCCTTCCGCATTCCCTTTTATTCTTTCTGCCGTCTCTTGTTGACGGCAGAAAGAATACTCTGAAGTGCTGCACAGCACTCCAGATGATTTGCATTCACATGAGGCGTGGTGGCTTACAGAAGGAAAATGCAAAGTTAACTGGGACCACTGAGTTTCTCAATAACTGCTCTGTTTGCTCAAGGTAGCTCTAATACGATGAGATAAGCTACCTTATTTATTCCCAAATTTGGGGAATTCCTATATTACACAGGAATTTCCCATTAAACTCAACAAGCTGCAAATCTTAAAATAAACTAGGATGGATTATTAAAATAAAATACAACATGATAAGATTGTCAGAGCCCAGTAAGCTAGAATAGCTCAATAATGAAAAATTAGACAAAATCAAAGGTGTGCAATGAAACACATTAAAGTGAAATAAAATAAAGAAGATCATTAAGTAATAAATGTAAATAAACACAATAAAGCACATTTGAAATCTTAATATTGCATTACAGTAATACATAACTAATGTCTTAATGGTGTATCGATAGTAAAACGCTGCATGGCGTCTTACGCTGATGGTAGAATGATGGTGAGCGTTTGTGTGTGTGTTACAAATGCATCTCTTTCTCACCTCCAGCTGGTGATGGAGTTCTGTGGTGCCGGCTCCATCACAGATCTGGTGAAGAACACCAAGGGCAACTCGCTGAAGGAAGACTGGATCGCCTACATCTCCCGAGAGATCCTCAGGGTCAGTTATTTCTCACAGTCTGCTGCCAACATCTTCACTAGATTATATTATTTGTGTCCGAAATGTTGCTAAAAGTATGATTTTAAATAATTTAACTTTTGCATTTAAACAAAACAAACACTTGTTTGACCGTCTGATACAGCCCGTGTTCCTAATAAGTTGTTTTAATTTATATTTTATCCCACCAGGGATTAGCTCACCTGCATGCTCATCATGTCATTCACCGCGACATCAAAGGACAAAACGTGCTGCTGACTGAAAACGCTGAAGTCAAGCTGGGTGAGTCAGTTGGCTTTAGACCGGGCCTGTAGACGGGAAGTGCTCCCGCGCTGTGGTTCTGGACCGGTGCATGGAAAAGCGATTGCACCAGCAGATCTGAGTCAGCACTGTGGCGATGCCAACTGGAGCTTTCTCATTGCCAGTGTTTTGTTTTCGAATGTTTCACATGATCGCACGGCTGCAGGCCTGTGTAGTCAAATCCTTATGAAACATAAGGTCTATATACAGCTCCAAAATTGGTCTTTATTTAGATTTCTTCTGATTACAGTGTCACAATAATTTCTCGCAACAAAACTACCTAGACGTTTGATTTCACTTATGATAT
Source organism: Aulonocara stuartgranti (assembly GCF_965226115.1). NCBI lineage: Eukaryota > Metazoa > Chordata > Actinopteri > Cichliformes > Cichlidae > Aulonocara > Aulonocara stuartgranti. The sequence goes on along the minus strand of NC_138952.1, from coordinate 31,735,530 downwards.
GTGCACAAAAAGACAGAAGAATCTGTTCTGAGTTTTGGAGATTTAGTGTCCAGTTGTGCTGATCTGTAAATCAGCCTCCACAGTGTTTTTAACTTTCAAAGAAAAGCTTTAACTTCTGTATAAAAATCGCTTCTTTTTCACCAAACCTTTGTGTGAAACCACCGATCAATGTTGTTTTTATTCCCTTTAATTATCCACAATTCAGTTGCAACTTGTAATCAGGCCATCCTGTGTTACCTAGCTTAATAATGTCCCGTGACACAGCATTAAACAAAGTGTCTCCACCGTGGTTAAAATACAGCAACCTGACCCTTTACACTCTGAGGCAGACTCAAGTTAACTTGAGGGGCCCCTCTCACAGTTGTAGTTTGCCTTGGTGCAGGATCTGAACGGTTTTAGTCTGTTTTCTTCATTTGAATGCTTCGTGTTTCTTTCAGTGGACTTTGGTGTGAGCGCTCAGCTGGACCGGACGGTAGGTCGAAGAAACACCTTCATCGGGACGCCATACTGGATGGCTCCAGAGGTCATCGCGTGTGACGAAAACCCTGATGCTACCTACGATTACAGGGTGAGCATGCAAAACTGCATCTGGTCGCAGATGTTAGTGGGATTCATGGTGCAGAATGAGTTTGGAACCAGTCAAATAGGAGCATCATCCATGTGATAGAAAAGATTATAGTTTTAATCATTAATATGACCAATGAGAAGACTGCTCTGTCATTTCCATCACATGTGTTACTCAGAGAAGCACACAGACTCTAACTAATCGTATCTCTTTGTGTTCCAGAGTGATCTGTGGTCCTGTGGAATCACAGCCATTGAGATGGCTGAGGGAGCTCCTCGTAAGTACAATACCTGATTTCAATGATATCATGAGTAGAAACTGGTACTTTTATTCTAAACAAATTTACTGGTGTATTTCTGTTTCAAACCTGCATGATCAGAAGAGAACTCTGTTTACTCTGTTAACTGTAGCTTCACTATAGACTTACATTTTCTATTTATACCCCTTATTTTTATGCAGGCAATACAGATGCACCCCCCCCCCCCCCCCCCCCCCCCATCATCTTAAATGTATGACTTTGACATTTATATTAGTTTTTTCTGATCTCTCATTTGGTTTCTCTTCTGTTGTTTCCTTTAGCTCTGTGTGACATGCATCCAATGAGAGCCCTCTTCCTCATTCCCAGAAACCCACCTCCTCGACTCAAGTCCAAAAAGTGGTGAGATGTTTTCCATCTTTTATTCTTGATATCAGTAAACCATGCCGATCCGAACTCTGTACATGACGTCTAACTGCCATCATAGGTCAAAGAAGTTCTTCAGCTTCATTGAGAGTTGCCTTGTGAAGAATTACACCCAGCGCCCTCCCACTGAGCAGCTGCTGAAACACCCCTTCATTCGGGACCAGCCCAATGAGAGGCAGGTCCGCATCCAGCTCAAAGACCACATTGACCGAACCAAGAAGAAGAGGGGCGAGAAAGGTGAGTCCAGGACAAAGCTCTGTCAGTGTTAACGTGCAAAAATGAACTTATTGATAAAAATCAGAAGCTACTCCCTCAAAAGGGCATATTTTGTGTCTTTAAAAAAAATATACATATATTATGATGAAGGTTTAATGAGGACTCTAATTTTTAGACTTTGTTTTTGTTAACTATCTGCAGATGAGACAGAGTATGAATACAGTGGCAGTGAAGAAGAGGAGGAAGAGTCATCTGAGCAAGAAGGAGAGCCAAGGTATCGATCCATCTAACAATACATAGTTACAGTACATAGTTTTAGCTTTTTACTATAAGCTAAACATCATAAAGTGAATTCTGACCATGTTTTTGAAGTCATCTTAGTGATTCCTTTATACACATACATATGCACGCTACAGCCTCAGTACTTGTGTAGCACAAGGTCACATGATTACACCCTTGATATGAAAAGTATTTTATGATGTCATACGGGTCAGTTTCTACATCCTTTTCATCGGGTCATCTGTACAGTTCCATAGTCAACGTGCCGGGCGAGTCGACCCTGCGTCGTGACTTCATACGTCTGCAGCAGGAGAACAAGGAGCGTTCGGAGGCCCTTCGCCGCCAACAGCTCCTCCAGGAGCAGCAGCTCCGTGAGCAGGAGGAGTACAAGCGCCAGCTGCTGGCTGAGAGGCAGAAACGTATCGAGCAGCAGAAGGAGCAGCGGAGACGGCTGGAGGAGGTTGAAACCTCATAACAAATTAATAGGATTTCTATGTTAATCGAGTAGACACAGTGCTGTGGTAAGACTGTGTGTTTAGAAGAGGCGATAGACTGCTGTTTGACTGTTGTGTTCCTGTAATGTAATAATCCAGTGTAACTGGATCTAAAGTGGTGATATCACCAGAACAGAATCCAGCAGGACAACCTAACAAATCATAGATGTTAAAATGCCCAGCTCAACAGCAGAAGTCAGTATATTTACTACCAAAATGTCTCCATAGCTAACTTGCCTGTTTGCGACCACTGCACAGGAGGTTCAGTTTAATGTGAGTCGTGTATTTGAGTGACTCTTAAGGCTGAAAGTTCGGGCCTGACCACACTGTGTCACAGAGTCAGAAAAATGTTGGCAAAATCTGTGAGAAAAAAACGAAAAAGAAAATGAGGGATGTAAATTTGCCTAAACAAAAACCATATTTAAAATATGAGTTATTTATTATTAATTAAGCATTTACCCTGGAAGTTTCAATAGGACTAAAAATAACCCTGTTGCAGGGAAAGATTTTAATTATTTATGAAGTTTTGTACACAGAGAGGTTCTCCCATGAAAATGAATGGCATCACTGTTTTTACAAAACTGAAGGGTTTTCAGTAAATTTTGATGTTTTCTGAAGTTTTCTTAAGTGTTACCTTCTATATGTTTGTTTAAAATACTAAGAAACTGATGTGGCTCGTTGGATGCAGGGAAACTTAATATATTTATTATGCTAAATATATTATTTAGATTATGGATGTATAACATGACTCTGGACTCTCACGCCCAAGAAAAGGACATTTCTAACCTATTTGACTTCATCTGCTTCTCCAGTAAATCTTGATTTATTTTGACATCATAAAAAAATCAAAAGATCAGTCTTAGATCTTATCATGGCAACAATATCCAAAGTACTGCTCACATGTATACTACTACTACTACTTCTTTTGAGTACTCCCATTAGAGGACGCTACATCCTCATCCTCAGCCACACAACCCTCTGCTTGTCCACCTTCACTACATCTGTAAACCACCTCTGTGGGTTTTTTCTCCTTTTCCTCCATTATCCTCTATCCTCCTCCTTCACATGCCCAGACCACCTCAGCCTTTCCTCTCTAACTTTAATAATAATAATAATAATAATACATTTTTAATAGCGCCTTTCAAAGCACCCAAGGACACTGTACAACAGATAAAAACTGGAAATATACACAATGATAAGAATAGAAGATAAAAGTTAAAACATACAGAAATTTAAGAATAGGCAATTTTAAACAAATGAGTTTTAAGGGTGGACTTAAAAAGAGAGAATGAGCTAATATTTCTGAGGTCCGGGGGTAGGGAATTCCAAAGTCGAGGGGCAGAGCAACTAAAGGCCCTCCCTCCCATTGTGATCAGACGAGCAGAGGGAACAGAGAGAGAAAGAGAAGATGAAGATCTGAGGCAGCGGGATGGGAGCTTCATCTGTAATAAGTCAGAGAGGTACGATGGAGAGAGAGAGTGAATAGCCTTGAATGTATACAGAATTATTTTAAAATGGATGCGAAATTTGACCGGGAGCCAGTGAAGTTGCTTCAGGATTGGGGAGATGTGGTGGGTAGAAGAAGTCCTAGTAATAATACGGGCAGCAGAGTTCTGGACACGTTGGAGCTTGTTGATAGATTTTTGTGTGAGGCCAAATAATAATGAGTTGCAGTAGTCAATTCTAGAGATAACAAGATTATGGATGAGAATGGCAGTGGCGTAAGGTGTGAGGAAGGGGCGGAGGCGATTAATGTTACGGAGTTGGAAATATGCTGCACGTGTAATATTATTGATATGCGAGTTAAAGGATAATGTGCTATCGAGAATGACACCCAAGCTTTTCACGGAAGGAGAGGTAGGGACCAGCGAGTTATTGATGGTGAGAGAGAAATTGTTAATTCTGGATAGCAGTCGTTTGGTGCCAACCAGAAGAAGTTCCGATTTATTGCTGTTGAGTTTAAGAAAGTTGGAGGAGAACCAAGAATTAAGTTCAGCTAGACAGAGGATAAGGGAGGGTGGAGGAAGAGTAGAGTCAGGTTTGGTAGAGAGATAGAGCTGGGTGTCATCGGCGTAGCAGTGGAACTGAATATTATATTTACGAAAAATATATCCGAGTGGAAGAAGGTAGATGATGAAGAGAAGGGGCCCGAGGACAGATCCCTGGGGCACCCCAGTGGATAAAGGAGAAAGTTGAGAAGTGAAGGATTTTAATTGAATGAACTGAGTGCGATCAGATAGATATGATTTAAACCAGGCTAGTGGAGTGTGAGAGAGACCAATAGAAGCTAATCTGCTAAGGAGAATGGGATGAGAGATGGTGTCAAAAGCTGCACTCAGATCAAGAAGAATAAGGATGGAGAGGAGACCAGAATCAGCTGCTATAAGAAGGTCGTTTGTTATTTTTATAAGAGCAGTTTCAGTGCTATGTAAAGGACGAAAGCCGGACTGGAACTGTTCGAACTTTGCCTCTAAACTTCTGAACCTGAGCTGATATTGTCACTTTCACTCACAATGCACATCTTTACATCTTCACATCTTCAACTCTGCCACATTAAGCTTCACCTGCTGTATGTTTGTTAGTGCCACCACCTCCAAAACCATCCATCGTAGCAGATCCCACTTCTCTCTTGTAAATCTTCCCTTTCACTCTATATTTGTCACACATCACCTCTGACACTTGTGGTTTATTATAAAAGTAATTTGACTCGTCAAAACAAGACTTTGGCAATCAGAACTGCTAACTGAGTGATCTTCTCGGCTTTGATTCGTGTCATTTTAAATTAAATTTGGAACTGACTGTTGGTCCTTCTTGGGCTTTGAATTATAAATGAAAAAACATAAAATTCAACAGATCTGAATCAGTAACACTTTGCTGTTTTTTCAAAGCGACAAATTCAGCAGAAAGTTAGAATGACTAAGTAGAAAAGTCCTTGTTCCTTTGATTTCAGCTCGTCTTGTTTGGGCAGTGAACCCTGGGGGGTTAGCCAGTTTGTCTGCTGCAGTTAATATGTGTGTACATTATGTTGGTGAGATTAAAGTTGTTTTACTCGGGGGGATAGCAGTTAGATTTTGTACTTGATAATTTCATATAATGTTCCAAAATCAATTTTTGACTAGAGTGGGAAAAAAGTTAATTGGTTTCCCCAGAGAGTGAATTTGAACACCTTTGCTGTAATTATCCTATTATCTCTTTAAGCTATAATCACTTTTCTGAACCTGGCTTCATCCTCTGTTCTTAAGAAGAGAGAGAAAAAAGTTCAGTAACACCGGAGAGGAGTAAAGGAAGTGCAGGGAGGAAAAAAGCTTCAAATAGATGATTATAAATTTGGACACGACTGAACTAAATTCTCTGGAGGAAAAAGAGAAGAGACAGCTCTAAATATTAAAAGAGGGACTGGGGAAACAACCCACCCCCACTCACCCAAAAAAAGCAAATTTAAACACGCTCAAAAATTCACTGAGCACATATAAATGCACTGCACAAGTGTAAGGCCTCTGTGGGAAGAGAGAGAGAACAAAGTTGTATTTCTGCTCGTGTTTTCCCACTGCACTTACAGCTCAAGGCTCCGTTTTTGATTCATGACGGTGCTTGTGGATGAATCAGACAGCGAGAAGCCACAGTTGAACGCCGGCCACGTCAGTGAAATATCGGCGTACATGTGCTCTCCTGTTCTGATAGATCCCCACGTTTGGAAGCTTGAATGCTGAGCACAGAATCTGTGCAAACACGATGCGTCATCGTACGCAATCCGTGACCTGCAGTCCCGCAGCGTTCACCGCACCCTGTCACAACTCGCTCACAGACAGAAATTAGTGTAATTTCTTCATGTGTCTGCTTAGAGAGCCAAGCTTAAACAAAAACACGCTGCCTGTCAGGCCTGAACTTTCACACTGATTAAGATATCCAGTGTTAATGCAGTCCTTGAAATGTTGACATGTTATCGTCTTTTTACTTGTCTGTCCAGCTCATACACCTCCGTAGTATTTATGTTTTCTCTGCTCACATCAATAATACATTTTTGCCACAACCTATACTGATGTCTATCTGTTCAAAAATACTTGCAAACTGAGTTTAAAAGGTCCCCAAAACCCCCAAATAAAAAAACAAACAAAAAACAAAACAACACAATTTGGATCGCTGTTAAAACGAACTCTGAGCCACATTGGTAGAGCTGTGTAAATCCTTGACAGCCGTGAATAAAATAATTAAAGAGATGACCTGCAACATAGTGCATTCCAAATTAATCTATAACTCATCCTGTTTTGAGCCCTGCAGGGTTAAAATTCATCCTTGATGGCCTCTAAAAAGTCAAATTCATGGTTTTATCTTTTTATATCTGTGTGATAGAGAAATCTTAACATAGCTGAACTCAGAAAATGATTGAAAATTGATTCTCTTGAGCCTCTTGATTGTTTTGCTTTGAAGGTGTAACTTCTACAGTGGGGCAAAAAAGTATTTAGTCAGCCACCGATTGTGCAAGTTCCCCCACTTAAAATGATGACAGAGGTCAGTAATTTGCACCAGAGGTACACTTCAACTGTGAGAGACAGAATGTGAAAAAAAAATCCATGAATCCACATGGTAGGATTTGTAAAGAATTTATTTGTAAATCAGGGTGGAAAATAAGTATTTGGTCAATAACAAAAATACAACTCAATACTTTGTAACATAACCTTTGTTGGCAATAACAGAGGTCAAACGTTTACTATAGGTCTTTACCAGGTTTGCACACACAGTAGCTGGTATTTTGGCCCATTCCTCCATGCAGATCTTCTCGAGAGCAGTGATGTTTTGGGGCTGTCGACGAGAAACACGGACTTTCAACTCCCGCCACAGATTTTCTATGGGGTTGAGGTCTGGAGACTGGCTAGGCCACTCCAGGACTTTCAAATGCTTCTTACGGAGCCACTCCTTTGTTGCCCGGGCGGTGTGTTTTGGATCATTGTCATGTTGGAAGACCCAGCCTCGTTTCATCTTCAAAGTTCTCACTGATGGAAGGAGGTTTTGGCTCAAAATCTCACGATACATGGCCCCATTCATTCTGTCCTTAACACGGATCAGTCGTCCTGTCCCCTTGGCAGAAAAACAGCCCCATAGCATGATGTTTCCACCCCCATGCTTCACAGTAGGTATGGTGTTCTTGGGATGCAACTCAGTATTCTTCTTCCTCCAAACACGACGAGTTGAGTTTATACCAAAAAGTTCTACTTTGGTTTCATCTGACCACATGACATTCTCCCAATCCTCTGCTGTATCATCCATGTGCTCTCTGGCAAACTTCAGACGGGCCTGGACATGCACTGGCTTCAGCAGCGGAACACGTCTGGCACTGCGGGATTTGATTCCCTGCCGTTGTAGTGTGTTACTGATGGTGACCTTTGTTACTTTGGTCCCGGCTCTCTGCAGGTCATTCACCAGGTCCCCCCGTGTGGTTCTGGGATCTTTGCTCACCGTTCTCATGATCATTTTGACCCCACGGGATGAGATCTTGCGTGGAGCCCCAGATCGAGGGAGATTATCAGTGGTCTTGTATGTCTTCCATTTTCTGATGATTGCTCCCACAGTTGATTTTTTTCACACCAAGCTGCTTGCCTATTGTAGATTCACTCTTCCCAGTCTGGTGCAGGTCTACAATACTTTTCCTGGTGTCCTTCGAAAGCTCTTTGGTCTTGGCCATGGCGGAGTTTGGAGTCTGACTGTTTGAGGCTGTGGACAGGTGTCTTTTATACAGATGATGAGTTCAAACAGGTGCCATTCATACAGGTAACGAGTGGGGGACAGAAAAGCTTCTTACAGAAGACGTTACAGGTCTGTGAGAGCCAGAGATTTTCCTTGTTTGAGGTGACCAAATACTTATTTTCCACCCTGATTTACGAATAAATTCTTTACAAATCCTACCATGTGGATTCATGGATTTTTTTTTCACATTCTGTCTCTCACAGTTGAAGTGTACCTCTGGTGCAAATTACTGACCTCTGTCATCATTTTAAGTGGGGGAACTTGCACAATCGGTGGCTGACTAAATACTTTTTTGCCCCACTGTATAAGCAGCCTTCACTATGTATCTCCTTGATGTGATGAAGCAGAGACACTTCTGGAGTCCCATCACAGTGACACTGCAGACTTTACCTAAAACATGAAGATTATCCAGTAACCCATTGATTTGCCTTAGATTAAGCCAAATGATGCTGTAATGTTGGGCCTTTTAGCATAGGAGTGTTTGAGGTTGAGTGTGGCAAAGAACCACTTTCATACACTTTTAGAGCAGCTTCATTTTTCTGCCCCAGACGCTGCCACTCGAGTGGCACCAAAGGCAGTTATCGTTATGGAGGAAAATTCAGAGCAATAACCATGTGCGCTATACAGCAGTGTGCTGAATGTTTGAACAGGGTTTTAACCGTTTCGTGTGAGTCGCACACTTTGTGGTCTCACGTTGCTTCTCTTACCAATCCAGGTCAAATTTAAATATTAATATTGTGCCAGTCATGCAGATTCTAGTTCAGCACTGATTAGGAAACATGAGGTCAGTGTCTCGTATGACTTGACAAAAATCAGAACTAGGACGACGAGCAGTTTCTTTCTTTTTTTAACTCCTCCAGCAACAACGACGTGAGCGCGAGATGAGGAGGCAGCAGGAGCGTGAGCAGCGCCGGCGCGAGCAGGAGGAGAAGAGGCGCATCGAAGAGATGGAACGACGCCGCAAAGAAGAGGAGGAGCGCAGGAGGGCCGAGGAGGAAAAGAGGAGGGCCGACCGCGAGCAGGTAGGAGGGAATCGACTGGGCAAGACACTGAAAGATTTGTTTTATCAACTTTAATTAGGATTTGTATTAATTTGGATGAACTTTTACACCCACCTTTCTGATATTTAACTAATGGCTGTGGACTCTGACTGACAGGAGTATATACGTCGACAGCTGGAGGAGGAGCAGAGGCACCTGGAGATCCTGCAACAGCAGCTCCTCCATGAACAGGCCATGCTTCTGGTGAGTCACATTCAACTTCATTTTTCCCCCTTTTATCATTTTAAAAAAAATCTAAATGAGCTTAATGCTGTTTCTACTTTCATGCCCCAAGTGATTTTAATGTTTCTGCAGCTCCCAGGTTGTTAAATTTCCTAACGCAGGTACTTTATTCCTCTGTTACATGAGTTTTCCTGAGTCCATTTGCCTTCTGTGCTAAACTTCATCAAGTTTTTAGAAATAACTTTTGACTTTAGTGAAGCCGAGGGGAGCCGTCAACGGTTGAGGTCAGAGTATAATGAGCGTTCTCAGATTTTGCCGGGGAAATCAGGATGTTTACGAGCCTCTCAGTGAAGGTGATGTCATCAGCAGGAAACTAGTCATCCCACGGAAAGAGAGGGCTTCCCCTCTTCCAGATGTTAAAGGGTCAGGGGAGGCGATACTGATACTCAAACCATGTTGTTATTTTCTTTTTCTTTTTAAAGGATTCTGTTCCTTTTGGGGTTTGGAGCGGATATTCACATAATAAAAGGATATGACCGTTAACATCCTCACTTCCAGTTTCAACCATTACTTAATCTCTGACCATGTGGTTCCTGCATAGTCACCATTCACAAACTCATGCAAAAAACAAGCTGACTTCTATTTAAACTGCGAAACACATTACTTTGAGCTGTATTATAGGGATGAATGTTACATGTTTGAATTAACAACCTATAATTAGATGGAGCCTCTGGCAATGGGCACAACTGTCCCACTGCATAAAACTGTATTAATGCTTCACTGGTTTAATTGCTTTTCACCACAGCGGTCTAACAGGCGTGCAGTTGGACATTTTTTCCCCCACCAGTATCCATCAGATGGTTTAGTTTTTTTGTTTGGTTTTGTTTTGTTTTCGTTTGTTTTTTAGTCTCCTCCCATTTAAATTCTCCACTAAACCCTGACTTAGCCTGAAACTCAATGTTTTAACAGAGCACATTTTTACACAGTCAAATCACACTGTGAGTTGAATTAGCAGTGTTTCAGTCATAAAGGGTGCATTTAACATTTTTAGGACCTGAGACACTCAGCCTTATAGAAACTAGAATATAAAGCTATGTGTGCCGTGTTTGTTAACAGTTGTGATGTCATTGCTCACAGTTACAGGATATATATTAAATATAAATATATCCTTATATATAAGGATAAATAATATGTAATAAAAGTAAGAAATTAGTTAAAAGCCTTGCAATATTATAATGCCATTACCACCAAGAGCCTTTCAAAACAAAGTGCTCTCTCCATCTCTGATGCTAGCTTCTACACAATAGTTTTCATACAGTCGTATTCCTACAGTCACTGCTGGCATGTGACTCCAAACGGATGGTTGGTGTAACTGTATGGGGTCATCTAAATGGATTCTTAATCCCTTAAAGTATCAAAAAGGACTTTTTTGGACATAGTAAGTGTCGACCAGCCTATGTGTGCTAGCGGTTTTGGTTCAACTTGACCCTCCCTGTACTCAGGAGTACAAATGGAGGGAGCTTGAGGAGCAGCGGCAAGCTCAGAAACTCCAGAGACAGCTGCAGCAGGAGCAGGCCTACCTGCTGTCGCTTCAGCAAAACCAGAACTTGGACAGTAGCAAAACAGCCCAGCAACAGACCCCCAAACCCCCACAGAACCCTGAACCTGACAGGGTAAAGCCTCTGCAAGCCCCTGAGCAGGAAACAACAAAACAACCACAGAACACTGACAGTGAGAAGACACGGCCCAGTCCAGCCTCCAGTCTGGAAAAAACTACAGAAAGCAGGCTACCAGTGGCTGACCTTCAAGGCCCCGCCCCTGACTCTGAGCCAGTCAGAGAGGTGAACCTCGTTAGCTGATCAGTCACAGTGACTGCTTTTAAAATGCTTCCTTTGCTTGTGTATACTCACTCCCGCTGTCTTTAGTGTATCGTGTGTAGATGGTGACGGTGAGCTGATGGTGTGGGGTGAATGGCTTTGTAGACGAGCTCTGTAGCTAGACTGTTTCTAAACTCACATGTCTAATAATTAAACAGGTCCATGACGCACATATATGCCTGTGTTACAGGACCAACAGCAGTTATTTTATCTATTTAGGTGAACTTAAATATGAAGTTCTAATAAATTGAACTCAACTTGAGACCAATCTTTAAAGCAAGATTAAAGCAGGGCTAACTGAGAGAGAAACAGAAACAAAAGGGAGAATAATGGTTAACGTAGGTCCAATATGGAGCATGAAACTGATGTGCTGCACATAGAGTTTATAGTATTGCTAATTTCCAATACTTGTGAAATCCTCATAGGAAAAAAGTTGGGAAACTAAAGAAATTATTATACCAAATACCAACAAACTAATATCTAGATGCAGCATATTCATGTTCACTTCGAGGATTCCTTCAGACTTCCTGAAACATAGAATAAAAAATACAGCCTCTGAGTCTGAAAAGGGCTGCCAATGTTGAAGTGCCTTAAAGGTGCATTCTTTCTAATGGCCAGCAGAGGTCAACTCCTCTGGTTGCAAGATAAGTAAGATTGTACAGAAGCCTGTGAGAAAATGAACCTACTTCTCCCTTTATGCATGAAATCAGTAATCAGTTTTTTAGGGTCTCGATTGCCAAGTTCACATTTTATTAAATAAATCTTGATGCTTCCTTTGCAAATTATAGCCCCATTTCAAGTACAGCAGATGATAAACCAGGGTACAACTTAAAATCCCTGGTTTCTCAGTCAGATCCACCCCCATGCTCCTATCATCTAGTTTCAAAAACACAAGACATCGATATTGAAAGTGACAATCTGGCCTTCAAAGCAGAAGCCCAAACGTTGGTGTCATGGTGGCTATGTCAGCGTTCTGTTTACAGTGTATGAGCAGATGTCATTTGAGCTTTTTCTCGTGAGTTTGCAGTGAAATGCTCACTTGAACAGCTCGTCCCTCTAAAGAAGGACACAACTGGTCTCTAATTATCCTCATGGTAGTCCTTGTCCCCACATTAATAAAAACGAGCCACCTCATTAGTGCTCAGCGTGACTTACAGTCTCTTTCTTCTTTATGGCATTTGGTATCCTTTTTAGTGCCTATTGGGAAGGATAATGACAGAGACGCTAGCCAAATAAAAGCACATCATTGGCCAAAACAGCTCAGAAGCCCTAACATTGGTGGAACAAACAGGATAGTCATCTTTTGATAGTTCAGCCATCATATTTGTCGTAATGATAACACTGTAATCACAAAGTTTCTGATAAAGTGGCAACATGAAGAAAAAAAAATCACAAATGGAAAAGATATCCAAATATCCATTTTGAAGAACAACCCAAACAACATTTCAAAATCTGACTTTCTATGGTGAACCGTGTCCTGGACCTCAGTGTGTGACCTAACCTTTCCTTTGTGAATGTCTTCTCTCCACATGAAAATGCATGACAGTCTTGCTGGTTCCTTCTCGTAGGGATGTGGGAACACTGCGGTGCCAATAACACTGCTGCCTTTGAGGAGGTGCTTTGTTGTCCCTGCTGGTGTGCCTGTATCAGCAGATAACTTTCTGATGTGCTTGAACTACTGCCAGAACAAATCACCTCTTCTCTGTTGGAAGAAACTAACAAACCATATCGGCTGATGGCTTCTGTCTTTTCTCCTCTTCGTGTACTGACCTGTACCCACCTGTATTCTCAACTTGCTGCTAATGCTGCTGTTTGCACGTGTCCTTCTTAGGCTGACGAGCGATATCGGAAGAACATCCAGGGTTCTCCCCAGGCGGCTCAGACCAAACCACAGCAGCCTCCGGTGCCGCCGCGATCTGAGTCTTCATACCCCAATGGGAACTCTGCTTCTGAGGCCATGCACCGGCCTGTGGAACCACAGGTAAGAGTGACTTCAAACCATTTCTTCTTCTCTTAAACTATTCTGCTTTTACATTTACAGCTGTGAGTTGGTGTCCACTGGATCACTGGACTAGGAACAGTCCACTGGTGATTTACATCTTAAAGGGTTTTGGAGCATATTGAGCAGTGGATGGGGTTATGAGATTATGAGAGAGAGATTCATGTATTTGACAGTTTCATAATGTTTGCATGACACAAGATCTGATTGTAATATCGACTTCCCTTTTTCTACATGGAAGTAGTAATAGTGGAGCTTGGTCGGGCTGAGCATGCCTGAGGACTTTATGGCTGCTAACCTGTCATTCAGTTATGTGAACAAGCCAAATTAGGGCGAGAGTTATTCGTTCCTGGGCCACAGTGTACCGGACGTGATCTGCAGTGGGCATGATAAGCAAAGTCATAGCGTAATGACTTACTCAGTTTTCCCCTCCTTCCTGCAGTCAGTTCACTGTCACTAAAATGAAACATTACTGTCATAAATCAAAGAGCCAAAGCTTAACCACCTTATGTCACTGTGGTATTGTAACCCATAGTTAACATCTTTGTCTGTAAGAAGGCTGTAAAATTAATAATGAATTAATAAGTTGAAACGCACCCTTTGGAGAGCTAGTTCTGACCCTCTGGCCATGTGTTCGACACCCCTGGTTAAGAGTATGCTGTCAGCCTTATATTGCCAAATTGTCTTGCCAACTTTGAGTGGATTTATGATGCTGAAATGTGTTATAGACCCTTGCATGCATGCTTTGAAAAGCTCATTTTTCACAAAATACCGGTTTATTCGAAAAGTCCATTTACCTTCTTAATAACCTGAACATTGCTTCAAGATGTTATCTGTGATTTTTTCCCCCCGATAATAATTCATTAGGTTTCTCCTTCAGGTGACTCGAGGAAAACTGAAATCTTTGCACTTTGGAAGATTTATTGTTTCTCAGTTTAGTTGTTCTGCTTTTTTTCTCTGCCTTCATGGATTGTATCTTTAGCTTTGAGGTCGTTTCATCTGAATAATGTTTCCAACTGTGTGCTGCTGCTGAACTTCTCATGACTCTTTTTAGCCTCGGGCTTGTTATTACCTCAATTTCATTTCCCTCGTTTTAACCAGTTAAAATGTGGAACAGCATAAAACTCTTGACTGATTTGAAAAGAAATCTCCCCTTTTTCACCCAGCTTCCCTGTGGTAATGAAAATCAACCAAGTCCAACCTTCTGCCATAATTAACTCTTGGACTGACAAGTTGTCCTCCCAATATGTAAATGCAAACAAAAGCCCTTTCACCAGATGTGTGTTTACCACAAGGTGTGCAAATGTGTGTGTTTATGGGATTTGCCTGATGCTGTAATGGGGGGTTTGAACATCTCTGCTCTACATGCTGTAACTCCTTATTGTGTGTTGGTGATTAAAACATTCATAATTCATGGGCATCCAAATTTTGCAGGGTGACTCAGGCAGTATTAGTCATTTTCCCAGTGAAGGATTGAGCACACGAAGCATGAATAATCACAGTTCATATAAGTCAATCTGTTTTGGATATGTCACACAGATTACATTATATAGAAATGATGCTGTTATTCAGTAGGATGGGGGTTGTGTTGGCCGCGGGTGTGACGATGTAATTCACTAGAGCGTTATTAACCCATAATGTTAAAAGTGGATTACTCTCATTAACAGAGAGCCTATAGAGTATTCACCACACAAAGGTCTCATATCATGATGCCTAAGGACCGACGTGAGGTATTTTTATTAGCTGCCTTCCTAAAGAAATCTCACTGCTGTCAAATATGGAAACAAAAATTAGTTAAGGTTAAGATGGTGATTATGAATAAGGTGAAAGGCAGGATGTTCAGTGCCCACTATCAAAGTCACATGTTTTCCTCCACTCCCAGCCATGAATGTGTGCATGCTGCGTGGACCGTTGTGGTTCTGTCGGCACGCTTGTTTGCATGTCAGCCTGTTTTTACTCCTTATTCATGCATCATCTCCAGATAATTTTTGAAGGTGATCTAAAAGGACCGTGTAGTATATCAAAAGGACTAAAATGTCCAAAAAAAAAAGCTGACTAAAAGCCAAGCCAGTAAAATCATGACTCAATATTTTTTTTCCTGGATCAATTCAGCTTAATCTCTCCATTCCCTGTGAATTATGTCTTCTTTTATATTTTGTGTCGTTCCCTGATTTATCCAGGCTACCCTTCTTTTTTTTTTTAGTTAAAAGCTTTTACAGTGAAATTTCTGCTCTCCAAAAAAAGGGTGGCCCAGGTGATAACAGGTATGACGTGCAGATATGTCTATTTCACAAGTGCTCCTTCTCCCCTCCTGTTACACTCTTGGGTTCTTAAGGGGATTTGCAAAGATTTGAGTCTTTGCCTTTAAAATGTCTACAGCTCTTCTTTGATTTTACAGACAAGCTGTGTCAATTTCTAACTGAAATCAGCTTCTGTGGCGTTAAAACGATCTAGTATTTCAGAGCAGTGGTTGTTAACATCGTGTTGGCTTCTGCCAAGTTGTCAGATCAACTCGCCACATCTGACACCGTGTGTTTTTATAAATCATAAATGCTCTGTGCACAAATGACCAAGACTGAAAATCCTTGCATCTGAGCTGAAAGAACATTTCCATCTAGAATCCCTGATTGAACTTAATGCCACTGGAAAAAGTGAATACTGTAGCAGCAAAAGGTTAAATATGTCATCTTCCATCTACTTTAAGAGCATTATAATAAATCTATAATGTAATTATATCCTCTCATTTACATCTATACCAACTGAATGTGCAGAAGAGCTCTTCAGCTGAAGCCTGGCAGCAAGTAGGAGCTAAATGACAGCTGCAGTGTATGGATGTGTCATTCTGTTAAGTCATCGCAGCTTTTCTTTGTTGTTTTTACTTTCTGCTCATTGCTGGATCCTTTCGTGCTGTAAGATCCCTCTCACTGTTCCACATCTAATTATGAATGACCCAAAATAACCTTACAATAACCAGTAGGACCTGCATCGCCCTGATTTCCACATTTGAGAAGTCTAATGTTAGTGTTACTAACATTAGCTCAAATGTGACAAACCCCTTAAAATACCCTACAGTCCCTGAGCTTGTTCCTTGTCTGAATACCCTGCATGCAGACTGACCTGCGCTCCCCCATTGTGTTCTGTTTTGTGTCGTCCGCAAGGTTCGTTCTCATCTGGCTGCTTTAAAGAGCAGCAGCAGCGTGGCCTCATCAAACTCCACTGCCACTCCGCCTGTTGTGTCGCGATTGCACTCCTTCACAGAGCCACTTACCCCTAGCTTTGAAAATCTCCACCTTCAAAACAGCCACGAATCCCGCCGTCACCTTCCATCATCATCATCACCACTATCATCCTCATCATCAACGCCTGCTCGCACTGACCCACACCCCCATCCTCAGCCTAGGCCCCATGAACCAGCCCCTTCAGCGGAGGTCCCACCGAGGGTAAGGACTAGAAGAAAGAAGCCCAGTGTGGTAGCATTAGTTGAATAAGACAGTCTTCTGTAATTATTTCCCACCATTTTTTTTTTTTTTTTATACAATATCAGAATTTAAACAGCTGTTATTTTTTTTCCTTGTATGGAGACCAAGAAACACGATATCCACTGTATGTGAGGAAATCGGATATTGCAGGGCATTTTAGTCCAATTTTTGCACACAATATCTGACAAAAGAGGAAGTTACTGTGTGGTGAAATTTCTTGTTCATGCAAAAATAGCTGTTAGTTAAAATGCATCACAACATTCAATCCGTGACCGTTCTATAACTCGACTGTTGTTCCACTTATAGGATGAGTCGAGACAGTCTGCCTCATGCTGCTTTCTTCTTCCCTCACCACACTAATTTAGACTTTTGCTGCACCACCGCAAAAAAACATAAAAATAACAAGATGAGGAATGTAAGCATAAGAAGACAGTCGTTTCCTAAGAGAATCCACCCTGTCAATGCAACACAATGGGAAAGCTTCAAGTAAACAATGGTGGACCTCACAAGCAGGTTCAGCCTTAAAATAGAGGAAAATGCTACTGAGAAAAGATTGACCAATCAGTAACATCAGCTCATACTGTTTCCATGTTGTCCCTAACTTAAACTCTTAAATAAATAAATGGCTGAAGGTTCTGTTGTGCATGGCTGTGTTGCTCTGCTCTGCGTTGGCTTCACTGAATTTACATGTGACTGATTTAGGGGAAAATGTGCCTCACATGCGTGACCTGTGACTACGATGAAGGCTTTAGTTGGCGTACCTACATTTATACATTTCAAGTTAGATACTGTAAGAACACAACAGGCAGTCACGTCAGAGATGCGCAGCTCATAAGCAGCAGAGATGCAGTACGCATAGATCCTGTGTTTTTGTTTCAGTCACGTCATCACCAACCTGAAATGTGAGCTTGTTGGTGCGTTGTTTAAACAAACCCAGCTGTTTAATTTAGTCTGATGTGAACACAGTTATTGTGTATTCTATTAGAAGGCAGTCTACTCCCCCTTACATGAAAGATAATAAGATTACTTATCCTGACAGTACCAGAACAACATTTAAGCTCGTTACAAGATTTGTACCAACTGTCTAGCTTCCAAAGCTGCTACTTTTTATTTTAACACTTTTGTTTTATGCTTGCTAAACTCATGAATACTAAAACACTTCAGTTACTCACACCTTCCCCCTGATAATTCTGATATCCTTCTAATATGTGACAATTATTACTTGTTGGACATTTTTTAAGCTTTGGGTGTAATTTTACTGCCAAGTCAGACTTTAAATTGACTGACTGGAGCTTTCATCTCTGGGCCAGAATTAATTACACACAATCTGTACTTTTATATCACTGAGTGAAAGGTATCTCTACAAAATCAGTAAAGGTTATGAATCTCTATTTTCTCTAGTTTCTATTTGGGAATCCAGTCTGACGATTAGTCCAGCCAAATAATGTGTTTACCTTAGTCATCCTGACATGTTGTGGTATAGCTACTAGTTCTGAAGTTTTCCAGTGGATTAAAATGGTGACACACTCATGTGACGGTGAAGTTTAAAAATATGTGATTTGCATATTCAGGGCACATGGCAGCACATCGATGCCTAAAATGTGTGTATTTGTAAGCTGGTTACTGTTTTTATCATGAAAAGGTTCCCGTCAGGACTACATCAAGGTCACCAGTGTTGCCGAGGCGAGATTCGCCTCATCACCTTGGCAACGCCGTACACAGCAGCCACGCAGCACAACACAATGCTGCCAGGTAAACTTTAGTAACCTGTGTTGTGTAAATGTGTTTCCTTTCTTTGCTTTACTACTGCATTCTTCTTCTTGCAGTCTTTGTTGTTGTTTTTTTTTTCATTTCCAAAATTTGGAAACGTGCCCTTTAAACGATATGGCTGACATTCTAGATATGTGATATTTAGAAAAGAAAAGCCAAGCTTGCTATTTTTAAAAAGCATCTGTGTAGTATGACACGTGAGTCTTCTTTGAAATAACAAAAATATAATTCGTTAAACGACAGGAACTGGGCCCAGAATAGTACCCTGTGGCACTCCACCAGTGTCTTAAGCAGGAGACTGGATTCAACGTGCTTCAGAGCACGTTGAATCCAGTCTCCTGTTTTCAACTCTGCAATTACAAAGACATCCAGAAAGAAAAGACTTTCACAAAGGCTGTGCAAAAACACTTCATTTAGTGATGGATCTGATCTGACAAATTAATTCAGCGTCTTCACTGTCTGTGCTGTTGCAGTCTCAGTCTGCGGAGTTGTGTGGGAGGCTTTATGTAATAGTTCTAGCTGTCTAACCTTGTTGTCTCTACTTCTATAGTTGTGTGTAAATGTGTGTCTCTATTTTCAAACCACAAACCTTTTCATGGAGTGCCATCTCTCTTCCTTCCTCTTTACCCTGCAGTGCTGTTTTTAATATCTAAAACTCTTGGCTTTCTGTAATTTCAAGTGTTTAGCGTTTTTACACTGCTCATTAAGAACTTTAACTGTAATCCAATAACATGTCAGTAATAATTAGCAAATTTAAGAAGTTAAATTAGCTGTGCTCTATTTATAACATTTTAATTTGCTGTTTAAAAGTTTCTATATCTATGATAGTTTACCTGACTCTCTTGACTCTGTTGCCTCTGCAGTGCAGCGGAGCCTCGGCTGCTGTGGGAACGAGTGGAGAAACTGGTTCCCAGAACGACCAGTAATACTGGCAGCGGAGGCTCCAGTTCCTCTAGCAGCTCCAGTAACTCCAGCTCTCAGCCCGGTTCTCACTGTGGCTCAGGAGAGAGGTTCAGGGCCCGCTGTGAGTTCACACATATGTTAACCAAGTCAGCAATTAGAAACATGCAGGAGGTGGACAAAACAAACAACTAAAAAATCACCTCAAAAAATAGCTGTGCTAAAGTGTGTAATAACATGTAGGTGAAATCACTAACAACATTAGTTAAACGTGTAGATTTTATTCCAACATTTTCCAACATGCTGACCTTATCACCTCCACCTCCTTTAGCCTCTTCTAAATCGGAGGGTTCACCCCTCCAGCGGCCAGAGAATGCTGGGAAAAAACCAGAGGAGAGGAGGGACGTGCTCAGGCCGAACAGATCAGCGGTGAGAGTGGACCCGGAGCTGACTAGCCAGTAGCTCACTAGGCGGGATGGGTTTAGTTAAATTCTGTGTGCGTGGTGACTGTTACGTGTTGCGTCCAGTTAGTTGCTGTTAGATAGATGGAGAGTGTGATTATTAACAAATTGTGACAGGGATCTTGCTGCTTGAGTCTTTTTTGTGTGTGGGTATATGAATGAAAATAAACTGACTGGTCTGCTCAGGCTAAGAAATGCTTGTTTTATCTTTGGATTGAGCTTATTGGCTGAAGGGGTCTACTGCACGTATTATTCGCATTCTCTTCTCAGCGGTCTCTTCCTCAGCGGTGGTCTTTTTAACTCATGGCTTCTCTTAACTTAATAAATTAACTATTTTTTCTGAGCTGGTTTAATTTTTCATCTTTGCAGCTCTAACAACTGTTTCATTATTAGAATTAATCCACTAACCTTACCTACTGTAGCTTGAGGAGCACCAGCTGTACTGCTCTGGAGTCATCTCTTTTTTCTCTTTTGGCTTTGCTCTTCCGTTGGTTTCTCATTGGCCGGCGCACATCTATAACCATTCTTCTTCTCCAGCAGCTTTCTCTTTCCTGCGTTTCTTAAGCAAGATTAACAGCAAATCTTACGTAGTGCCCCTTGCTATTTGCATGTAATATGCAGTGATGAAGAACGGACAATACATCAGCAGAGCAAGAATGACTGAACACATTAAAACACGGTTCACTTTTTATGTCTCGGCTTCTAGGACCTGACGGCTCTGGCCAAAGAACTGCGTGCCGTGGATGATGTTCGCCCCCCAAATAAGGTGACAGATTACCCTTCATCCTCCAGTGAAGACTCGGACACCACTGACGAAGATGACGATGAAGAGGTGGATCAGGAGGCAGGTGAAGAGTCGACCTCTGGCCCGGAGGACTCCAGAGCTGTGTATGTACACAACGTTCCTGCAGGCTTTACACTTTCAGAGCAGAATTCATCGGTTCGGGTTAATGGATGAGATTATGCTCCTGCTTAGCAGAGATGCATTTTGATTTATCTGAAAGTTTTTTTAGGCAAGTTAAGCCAGACTGCAGTCGTCTTGGTAATGCCTGCAGGCTGACAGGACCAGCCCTGTCTAAATAAGGAGGAGCCTTGTGTGCATAAAACAAAGCAGAAAGTCTGCAGTCACCAGTCAAATCACATTTTATTTTCTTTAATCAAATGCTGTACTACTATTAAACATTTAAGCTTTAAGTCCAGATACTATCTAAAGCACAAGTACACACTGGAGTAGTTGCACACTCTTAATATCATATCCTCTACAAAGAAAACAACAAATGTATTGATAAGAAGATCACCTCAGTTTTAACTATATGTATTTAATTTGTGTGATATACTGGGATATTTATAATTGGAGCTATTTTTTTATATTCTGTTACATTTTGTAATATACTGGATTATTTCATTTCATTTAGTTATTGTTCTTACTGTTCTGGAGCAACTGTGACCACATAATTTCCTCTGGGATTAATAAAGTATTCTGATTCTGATTCCCGAGATGATCAACATGCCACAGGACTTAAACTAATGTCACACTTAGTCATATTATGGGTGTAGACAGCACATTCACCTACACCTGTATTACAGCGAGATGTAGAAAGCCTCCTAGAGCACAGTAGAGACTGCTTTGAGCCTATGTGCAGAGGACATTTGGCTAATTTGTTGTCAGGCAAGCGGTTTGTTGGCTCGTTGGGTAAAGTCCGGGGCAACTATCACCTTCGGCTCTGCAGAGTACCTTTGAGTGCCGTGTCTGTCTTTTATAAAGCTGCTTTTTCTCATGGCTTGCACGGGTGTGTAAAACCATATTGGAGCCCAAACATGATGTGTTTGTGTTGAACTTCTCCTCCCCTCACCTGCAGTTCTTCTCGGCTGAGTAACGGAGAAACGGAGTCTGTGAAAACCATGATCGTCCACGAAGAGGGCGAGAGTGACGCGGGCACAACGCCATGCAAAGACAGCACGCTGATTGTCAGACAGGTACTGGGAGATCGGAAAAAGAACAACCAATCGTTCACCTCGTACTTTTTAGCTTTCCCTTTATTTGTACATTTTGTTTGTTCATACCCCGACAGTTTATCCATTTTGTTTGTATGTTTCGTTGGTCATGTTCTTACTTTTTGGCCAGTGGATAGCAACTCAGTGTTAAGAAATGAAGCATAAAAGGCTGACAGAGTTTAATAATGCATACAGAGAAGTGTTGAACAATTTCAGACATTTAACTTTTAAAAAGCCATTTGATCAGGTGACAGAAAAAGAATCAGGTACGTAGGTCATCTTCACATACATTTAGGACCAATGCACACTACAAAAGGTCAGTTTAAGTAATTTTGGGGCATTACGAAAGTATTATCTTACCATGTAATCAACTGCTAACAAGAGTTTTCTTTCCGCCTGTAGAATAGCCGCTCTAGTATACCCTTTGTTCTAGCTAATACCTTCCCTTCCCCTGAACTCATCAGGAACACATCTAGACCCAAAGCTGTGTACCCCTCTTTCTACTTCCAGAGTGCAGGTGACAACAGAAAGCGTACGGGCCCTGGCCCAGGCCAAACGCAGACACCTGGCATGCATGCAGGCTTTGCCCCGAGCCCCGGCTCGGTGTCGCTCCAGGGCCTCGCTCACCACACCCCCAGCCCCCACCACCATCATCATCACCATCATCACCCCATACAGCATTCGGACAGGAATGGCTTTGCTGGTCGCATCCACCATCTCCCAGACTTGATCCAGCAGAGCCACCATTCCTCCCCCTCCTCCTCTGCATCCAACTCCCCTTCCTCTTCCAGCCTTGCCAGTCCCTCGTCCATGTCCCCACAGAGTCCCTTGGACAAGCTTGGCATCCTCACAGAGGTATGTCTTCAAGTCCCAACGCAGACACTGGCTTAGGGTATTCATTTCTTGCACAGGAGTGTCAAAGGGAGCTTTTATAATTATTGCCATCTATAACACTGTAACTCCCCAAAACAACTAAAATCATTCAAATAAATAAGATGAGTGCTCGTTTTTTGTTTGTTTGTTTTTTCAGTTTTTCAGATTTTGACACACCATCTCTCTACAGAGAGATGCTCGTGTTGGTGGAAGCTTGCATTTTTGTGAATATCTCCTTGATATATTTATTATCGCAACAGATCTGTTAGCTCAGTTTTTGGGGGTTTTTTGTTTTATTTTGTTTTTGCCAGAGTTGTCTTTTGTCTTAAAAGCATTCCTCAAAACATTTAAATCAATTTTTATGCCTTGATGTTGCCTATTTTCAGCAAACAAGCTATATTCTCACATTCTCCAGACAATAGATGGTAGCACACATGGCAGTTAGGAGTGAAACCGCAAGTATGTTTTCCAAGGAAACACTTTTTAAACGGCATTTTTTTCCCTTTTGTGTTGTTATTGTTTTTTATTTGTTTTGTCAGCAGTATTCATATTTTTTTAGCCTTCATCATCCTTTTTGCCTGTTTCACTGTTTATAAGTTTACCTCCTGAATGACTGTCCACTGTATTTGCATGCAACACATACCAAAATCCTCAGTTTGCCTGGCTGTGTTTTCACTGTGTTGTTAAGTGTTTCCATTTATCTTTGTCCATAATATCTGCATATGTTTATGGTCTTTGAAAAACAACACTTAAACATTTACAAAACTCCTTCTTTGCAGAGCCAGTCTAGTAACAACATGCAGAAGCACAAGTCTTCTTCCTCCTTCACTCCGTTCATTGACCCACGACTTCTCCAGGTCTCTCCATCCACCGGCAGTGCCCTCAACAATGTCGGTAAGGTCACTTTGTCAACTTAGGTTAAATTAACACTTCCGTGAGAAATGACACGGGGATAAAGGTCACAATAAAGGTCTGCAGGCTCCAGAGTCAAAGAATTATTTCTTAGGCCCACTGAGAAGAGCCTAACTAGATGTTTTACCGCAGGCATAAGACAAATCCAAAAAGCATTTCTGGTTGTTGAATCAAACTTTGAACAAACTATGAGGAAAAGTTGTCACTCTGGAAAAGCTCAAACACAATGACTTCAATTCTGACACAAGCCAACTTTTTACTCACAACTCAAAGTCACTGAATTGGAATAGAAGCTGCAGTTCTGAGGTTTGACTGTCGTTCAGGAGGGAACAGCCCTTCTGAGTACATCCAAAGAGAAATCCCAGAGTGCTTCCCTGACTGAGCTGCACCACTGATCTCATGCTCACACGTGGAGTTCAGGTGCCTCAAAATATGATAGCAAAAATTCCTTAGCTGTTCAGATTGGGACTTGAGTCTGTGATAGGGCTGGGCGATATATCAAAAATTTATCGTTACCGATCGTGACTCTCATCGACGTCATTTTGCCCATGTCGGTAAATTCGGTATTCAAAAAAAAAAAAAAGGAAAGGCATGTGCAGGTTGGCGATGTTCATGTCCCTTTAAGACGCTGTGCTACGTTACAGACTTGACGGGGTGGAGTCACATGACTCTACTACCTGTAACAAGACGAGACACGGGTGAACAAATGGAGGACGATTTAAATGTTGAAGCAGCAGCGACGGAGGTAGAGCTGGTGGAGGAGGAAGAGGAGACGCTTGTTAACAAAAAAATGCATCATCAATCGTTTGGCAACATTTTGGATTCAACAAGGATGATATTGATCAAAAAATTGTTAAATGTAAACTCTGCAAAAAGACTGTTGTGTCAAGTCAAGGTAACACAACCAACCTCTTAATAAATAATATTTATTATTAAACTATTTTGTTTACAAGGGATATAAATTTTTTAGAGAGCATGGTTACATATTGTGTCCTACACTTTTTATTTTGTTCAGTTAATAAATCTTAACCACTAAAAGTACTTACTACTATTGTCTTCATTTATTTTCAGTGACATTTTACAGTCCTTTAAAGTGGTAATAGTATAATTGCAATGAATAGGTCTGGGGGGAATAATATTATCAAAATAACTGGAGGAACTATGCTGCCTGCCACAGCCCCATCAAATGAAAAAAAAAACAAAAACGTTTGTTTTTTTGGCACTTGGGGTGGTTATCGTCCAATCATCGTTATCGAGGTTAACTGCTCAATTTATCATGATATTGATTTTAGGCCATATCGCCCAGCCCTAGTCTGTGAGCTTTCAAACAGTTGACTCATATGATGACTGACGGCTGGTTTTCTTTACTTTTCTGACAATTTACAAATGTTTGGGACATTTTAGTCATTCGGATGAATTTTGGTAAACTATTACTACAGTTATTAAACAACTGAATCAAGGTAATAATGAAAAAAATATAATAATAGTTTAGTGAAATTCATCCAAAACACTAAATATGAAAGAGGGACAGCTCATGTTGAGCAGTTTGGAGGCAAGGCTGAGATGTTTGGAGATATGTAGAGGAGGGAGAGTGGATATATCGGAGAAATGATGCATCTGCCAGCAGGGGAGAAAAATCAGAGAGAAAGATGTAGTGAAGAACATGCAGAAGCTTGGTGTGACAGAGGATGATGAAAGGGACAGGGTGAGAGGATGAGCAGATGATCTGCTTTAATGACCATTAATGAGAGCAACTGGAAAAAGAAGAAGGACTGAAAGAGGATAAAAAAACTACTAATGAGGAGCTTTGCAAAATCGACTTTGCCTAAAGGTGAGGTCTTTGAGGCAGTAGGTGTGTGATTGACCATAATCAACTATAATCAACACTAAAGAGATTAATACATGGAGATCTGCTTCAGAAATTAAGGCTTGGTTTAAAATAATATAACTGAGTTATTGTAGTTTACAATAAACATTTTCAAGTGCTGGTCTTTCCCTGGATGCTGAATAAGCATTTGGCCAGGTGAGCGGTAGTATGAACATATAAATGGCTGCAATGGGAATTAATATTAATATCTTCTTGACGACTGGGACTTTTTCTCATATTTCCTCCTCCAAAAGTCATAAAAGAGGTTCATATTGTCCAACACACTTCTTTCAGTAATCATAAGTGAAACAAAGAGATCTTACTTGAATTTTAGTGTGCTAAAAATCATTGTTAGGAAGCTTTTGGTTGTTTATCTTTGTTGATTTAATTGATGATTATCATTCATCATTATTAACAACCAAGTTCGACACAACTTTCGTCCCCAAGCCACCCCCAGTGGTGGCTCTCTGAAAACCGTTCCTCTAGGTTAAACCCACCGCTTCAGTTTTGACTTCGTCTGACTAGCCGCCAGTGTCCACAGCTGCAAACTTGCACTCAGATACACAGAAGCTCTGACAAACACAGCTTCTTCTTTTCAAGGAGTAAAGAGGCTGAGCACATGAAAATGTCATTATCATTAACAAACAAAAAGAGTTGGACTCTGTTTCACTCAGGTCATAGAGTTCATTAGCTATCGTCATTAACAAACAAAGCTTTCTTATCACTACAGCCCTGTTCTCTCATCGTCAAGGCCAAATCTTAAGCCATTACCTCACCTGATGCAGCTGGTGACCAGCCATTGACCCCCTTAAGTATACTAGATTGTTCAGTCAGCATTTAATCACTGATTTGAGGCAGTTAAGTTTTCCTACAGATGCCTGAATCTAGAACCAAATGCATGTAAGAGAGCCGGGTAATGAGTAATCCACAACAGACACCATAAAAACTCACATCAGCTCCCTTTTTTACTGGTTTGAGCGGAGCAGTAGTGGGAATCATTACATTGATATTTATATTTCTGTATCCCATTCCAAACTTTCATACTTACAACATGACCAATTATTCACAGTAATATAACATGTACATCAATCACACAATATTGATATTCCATTCTTAAATATCACAGTTCACTACACAGCTTTCTAATGCTGATCATGTGACTGACCCTCACCCCGTTCGGTAAACTCTACAATCCTACGCCATCCTACCTAAGCCCTTCCCTTTGACCTTTTAGGCTATGGGAACGATGCCCGGCTGGCAGAGGCACTGAGAGCAGATCCATCCCGGAAGGGCTCCGTGGTCAACGTCAATCCGGTCAACACCCGCCCTCAGAGTGACACCCCAGAGATCCGCAAATACAAGAAGAGGTTCAACTCTGAGATTCTTTGCGCTGCCCTCTGGGGTAAGAACAAAAAGATAGGGCTTAAAAGAAAGGATACTTTAAAATAATTACCCATCAGTTGATCAGACTATGATGTCACTTTGAATAACAGGGTGGGGGTGGGGGGATAATGGGTTCTTAAAGAAAATGCTACTTATTTAATAAGGATTTTTTTTGATGTAAATTATTATTAAAGGTAAATTTGTTGTGCCAATGTTTAAGTATTTGTATTAACATTCATCAAAGTCCAGCTTTTTACCAGAAGTTATAGTTATAAAGGCCTTCACCACATGGTGGCAGCAAAGCTCTAATAAGGCCACATATTAGCGCCGTCAGGCCAAGCAGCAGACCTCCAGTTGAGCTCAGTGGCTTTTTTTGGACGTTATCCTTATGGGCATGTTTGTGCATTTGTGTGTAGGAGTGAACTTACTGGTGGGAACAGAAAGCGGCCTGATGCTGTTGGATCGCAGTGGTCAGGGGAAAGTTTACCCTCTGATTAACCGCCGACGCTTCCAGCAGATGGACGTCCTGGAAGGACTCAATGTCTTGGTCACTATATCAGGTACACAGACAGGCACACTTTAAGCACCCTGATTAGTGCAACTAGAATTAGGAACCGATGAGAGATGGACTGAAACCAACGTCTAAAATTGTGCAGTATAAAGCACAAACTTGCACACAGAGTTACCTTGAAAGTACAGTGCTCGACAAACACCTTGAGCCACCCCTCATTATATTTTGCTAGGAAAATTGGAATTAGGTGTAATGATAAAAGATGTGAAAACAAAGTATATACGTTTTCAAGTAGCCTCAGAAATTAGTATTTAATCTGACCACCTATTAGAATTGAATAGAATAGAATTCAACTTTATTGTCATTGGACATGTCACAAGTACAGGCGACGAAATGCAGTTTGCATTCATCCAGAAGTGCTTTAGCCATGATATAGATATATTACAAATATATATTAGCAATAATATAGATATGTGAGTATATTACAGAAATGGGTCTGTTATAGGTATGAGGGTACAAAATATGGGTCTATTATGGTATGTTATAATGTACACATAATAATGTAATGTAAAAAATAATGTATAACTATAAGTATGTACAGGCTGTAGTGGTGTACAAGCTATGTACAGGCTATGAACAGGATATAAATATGAAAGCTATACAGAAATATGACCTATGCAAGTTATAAACAGTTGTAGAATTAAAATTATCGTATGTACAGAATGATTATTTATACAGAACTATACAGTAGTGCAGGTAAGATAAGTGAGGGTGTGGATAATTTCTACAGAGGTATATAAAGTGCTAGTGCTTGTGAGTGGTGGTTCAGTCCATGTTATTATTGTGTGTATGAGGGTACAGTTGTCCATTGTGTGTGTGTGTGTGTGTGTGCAGGTGGTTGTGGGTGTGTGTATGTTCTGTCCATGAGTTAACGTGGGTCAGATGTCAGGAGGCAGAGTTCAGGAGTCTGACAGCTGTGGGGAAGAAGCTGTTCCGGTACCTGGTGGTCTTAGTCCGGAGGCTCCTGTGGCGCCTCCCAGAGGGCAGGAGGGTGAAGAGTCCATGTGATGGGTGACTGGGGTCTTTGATGATTTTCCCAGCCCTTTTCAGACACCGCTTCCCGTAGATGTCATTTATGGCAGGAAGTGGTGCTCCGGCGATGCGCTGGGCAGTTTTCACGACCCTCTGCAACGCCTTCCGGTCCGAGGCAGAGCAGTTCCCGTACCAGACTGTTATACAGTTGGTCAGGATGCTCTCGATGGTGCAGCGATAGAAGTTCACCAGGATGTCTGAGGACAGGTGGTTCTTCCTCAGAGTCCTCAAGAAGAAGAGGCACTGATGAGCCTTCTTGACCAGCTTGGAGCAGTTGGTCGTCCAGATGAGATCCTCGGAGATGTGGACTCCCAGGAACTTGAAGCTGCTCACACGCTCCACAGCCGTCCCTTTAATGTAGATGGGTGGATGTGGGCCAGCATTCCTCCTGTAGTCCACGATGAGCTCCTTGGTCTTCTCGGTGTTAAGCAGCAGGTTGTTTGTGTCGCACCACTCAGCCAGACGATCCACCTCCTCCCTGTAGGCGGCCTATTATTCTTCAACATAGTCTGAACTCTTCTCCAGGCTTCTTGAAGGACATTCAAAGCTCTTCTTTGGCCACCTCTCTCTCTCTCTCTCAAGTTGATACCACACTGCTTTAATGATGTTGACGTGCTATGACTGATAGTGTTTCATTGTGTTTTTTTGTCCAGCTATGCTTTTACTGCATTGGCAGTGTGCTAAAAAGTGAAGTCACTGCCAATAATGTTTAACATATTGCATTGTGGTTGAAAATCTGGTGGTATTTTCATTTTTACCTCAACTCTTCTGTATGTATGATGATGATTTGGACCAAAATTTTCAAATTTATATTTATCTCTCCATCAGACCTGTTTCCACTGATTTTCAGTCCAGTTCTTGTATAATTTGTCCTTAAGAGTGGCTTCTTGACAGCCACACTTCCACTGAGACCGCTGGTGAGGCTTCATTGTAGAATAGATGGATCAGCTGAAGGTCCAGATACATCTTTCAGGTCCTGTGTCAGGTTTTGCTGGCCTTTTTTCCTGTTTCTTTAAGACTTGACTTTCAGCTATCTGCAAATTCTTTTGTTCTCTACTTGTCAAGTTTTCAGGTAATCACTCTTAAGAATCACTTTGTAGATGAAAAAATATTTTTCGTCAAATATTTTATCAAAGAGCAACAACTTTATTGACTGACTAATGCGTTTCAAAACGCGTTGGTCAGTCAATAAAGTTGTTCCTCTTTCATATTAAGTGTTGCTGGAGTTCCTGCATTGTGAGTTTTTCATCCCGTCCATGCACCTTGGAAGTAGGCGAAATTGTTCCAGAAATTTCTGCTGTCAAATATTTTATGCCAAACCATTTTATGTTGTGTTTCATTGTATTCATTTTTCCTGGATTCAGCTTCTAGTGACAAAAGATACTATTTAAAATTGAATCTTTGCAAAGCTGTCTTTTATGTTTAGACACAACACTGGCACATCCCAGGAGTTAATGCTTTTTTCATGCTTGAATGATTCACCGACCAGTGATAAGTAGCTCAACAAACAAACTCAGCAAAGCAGCAATTTCAAAATCCTACATTGTCTTGTTTCCAGGTAATTGCATTTACAAGATTTCCAGAGAACTTGACCTCTGACCTTGAGGTCAAGATCACTGAGATTCAAAGTCGTCTGAGAGTTTTAGCAGCTACACCTATGGTATACATTTGAAGCTCCTACATTGCCTTATCTTGAGTTATCGCCTTCACAGACTTGGGTGTCGTTGCTGCCTGCCTAGCGGGGTGATGACAATACCCAATCAGCCTTTTATGACTAAGGAGTAAAAGTGAAAAATTTGGCTGCTTGGAAGTAAAATATTTAAAAAATGAGGGGTGGCTCAAGACTTTTGCACAATACTTCAGTTTGTACATTATGTGGCCAAAAAATGTTCACTTTTCTGCTTGTTCAGCTTAGTCTGCTCAGTATCTGTTTGACCGTCGTTTTCTAGTCTGCTTTCTACTTTCGCACATTGAAAGAGCACCCGCACTCGTACTTCTCCTTTCACAATTTCCCAAATGCACAGAAATGACACAACAGATAATCTGAGTGAAAAGGATATTGAGTAAAACTCTGTTAGCTGAAACCACGTCATGTATGTGCATGCTATGTAACATTGACACACAATTGAGATTTCCATGATGGACGGAAACGTTCTTCCATGTAACTGATTTGCAGTAGATTTCTAGGAGACAGTGTGACAGAAGAAAATTACCAAGATTTCAGCACTCATTACTCTGCAAAATGTTACTGGGTCTTCATAAATCCACTATTATAAACACATTCTGACTAAACTCATAACACAAACACTTACTAGTAAAAGCTCTTGAGTGATTACTCACAGCTTTAGCTGAAAAAGGGACGTGAATCTTGGATAATATT
This sequence comes from Aulonocara stuartgranti, assembly GCF_965226115.1. Taxonomy (NCBI): domain Eukaryota; kingdom Metazoa; phylum Chordata; class Actinopteri; order Cichliformes; family Cichlidae; genus Aulonocara; species Aulonocara stuartgranti. Next base: position 31,704,830 of record NC_138952.1, on the reverse strand, counting down.
CAAGTTAGGAGTATGAGATTGGAAGTGTGGATTGTAAAAGTTTCCACATCCCTATAAATAAAGGCACATTACAGAGCCGTGAAAAAGTACTGGCTCCCTTCCTGATTTGTTATTTTTTTTGTATATTTGTCACACTTGCCTTGACTTTCAGATCATCAAACAAATTTTAACGGTAGACAAAATGCAGGTTTTAAATGAAAATTTCATGTTCATTAATTCTCAATAAGACAGATTGTCCGAATAATTCAGGGCTACTTCTGCTCTTCCTAAGATCTGGTAGAAAATCAGATCAACAACACGACATGCTGTCCTGCACAAAGGAGAACGAGAACTAGCTCACAGAAATGTTTGGGTATCATTATATTATATATAATCTTTGTTAACTTTACCACAATATAAAACACTTTGCCATTGCTACGTGTCTGAAGCCAGAGATCAATTGTATTGTTCCACAATCAGATAATATGTAAGTTGAACTTTTTGGCAGGCGTGCACAGCGCTGTTTGGAGGAAAAAAGGGAAAATCCACTGCAAAGCAAAGCCAAGGCCTCAGTCCAGACATGTTTGAAACTCTAAAACTCCACCATGCAGACATAAAAGACATGCATGTTCTTGTGTGCTCTTCAAGAATTTGGTCATAAATGAAGTGACACAGATGCAGGAGAAAGTTTTCTTAATATCACAGCTGTATTTTTATATAATCGAGGCAAAACAAAACAGGAGCACCAGAAAGACAAAAAACAAAACACGAGTCCAGCACCAAAAAACAATGAAATGAAATACACCATAGCCAAGAAAATGGAGTCCAAAACAGAAGAGTTCAGGGGGCCGACAGCACAGGAGTCCAAACAGTTCAGGGGGGCGACCGTGCGGACGGCAACGGCAGCGACGTGGAAACAGTCCGGGAGGCCGACCGTAAGGAAGGCAACGGCGACGACGACAGCACTGGTCCGGGGGCCAGCCGTGCGGTCGGCAACGGCGGTGACCCAGGCGATGGAGGTCCGGAGGCCGGCCGCGCGGAAGGCAGCGGCGCCGAAATGGACACAGTTCAGGGGGCCGACCGTGCGGAAGGCAACGGTGGAGACTCAGGTGAAGGGAGTCTGGGGGCCGCCCACGACGGCGATGGCGCCTGGCCAGTGGCCTGGCCAGTGGCCTAGAAAGTGGCCGTTTAGCTGCAGACCCAAACGAGGCTGGACCAGGTGACGCTGAAGGCGGAGACACGGAGGCTGGGCCAGGCGAGGACGAAGACACGGAGGCTGGGCCAGGCGACGCTGAAGCAGAGGCTGCAGCTGGCGTGGATGATGAGGCTGCAGCTGGTGTGGATGATGAGGCTGCAGCTGGCGTGGATGATGAGGCTGCAGCTGGCGTGGATGATGAGGCTGAAGCTGGACCAGACGAGGCTGACGGCTCTGAAGCTGGACCAGACGAGGCTGAAGGCGGCAGCGTGGAAGCCGGAGACGGAGGCGCTGCAGCCGGCGGCGTGGAAGCCGGAGACGGAGGCGCTGCAGGCGGCGGCGTGGAAGCCGGAGATGGAGGCGCTGCAGACTGGACGGATCCCTTTGACCCTCCAGCGACGACAGGAGACGAAGGCCGGAGCGGTCCTACGGACCCTCCAGCAACGACAGGAGACGAAGGCCGGAGCGGTCCTACGGACCCTCCAGCAGAAGTCATCACTAAGCCAGCAGTCATGGAGGCCACTAGCTGACACAAAGGCGACTGGCAATGCACTGAGCACTGGCTCTGCCCAGGCAACGCTGACATGGTGCAGTTCTCAGGTGGCTGCTTAAACTTCAGGGGTCCAGAATCAGCTGGGGACTGAGACCTAGCCTCTGGGGAAGCCCTGGAGCGGCAAACTGTGCCAATGGCGGCTAAACTATGAAAAGCACCTTGAGTTGAAATTAGACTTTCTCCCTGCATGGAGTGAATGAGTGAAACTGGTAATACTGGAGCCTGAACTGCAGGTGACACTGGAAGTGCAGGGGCCTGAACTGCAGGTGACACTGGAGGCGCAGGGGCCTGAACTGCAGGTGACACTGGAGGCTCTGGAAACTGAACTGCAGGTGACTCTGGAGACTGAACTGAAAGTGACGCTGGTGACTCTGGAAACTGAACTGAGGGTGACACTGGAGACAGAACTGAGAGTGGCTGCTGGGCAGTTAACTGAGCTGAGAGTGGCTGCTGAGCAGGTGATATGCTGTTCACATAATCATCTGCCGCACAGAACACCGCCCCTGAATGAACAGTCACACAGTCCGAAAACGGAAAAGAGTCCTCACTCACCACAGCCGGCGAATTAGAAGCCTGAACGTCCGGCTGTGGGGTGGCGCGCCGGCGGCGCGATCTGCGTTTCCTCCCCGCAGCTGGCTCCGACGGGCCGGGCAAGATCACATCCGGCGAGTCGGGCAGCGAGGCAGGAGTGGCTGAGAGAAGGTGAGGTGTGTGCCGGAGAAAAGCCTGCATGGTTGGAGGAAGCGATTTTAGAAGCCATGGCAGGCCGGAAAAGAGCCGTTGTAGCCGGTTTTCAACGGTGCGGCTCGTACGGAGGATTCTCCAGCCACAGCCCGAGGAGGATCTCCACATTGTAGCTGATGTCATCCTGGAGCTCCTCGGACGGATTGAGTGCCGCAGGGTCCATGCTGGCCGGTTCGTACTGTCACGTCCGGTGTGGCAGACGTGTGGAGTTGTAGAAAGGACCCAAAAGGCGGCAGCTCTGGTGCAGGTGAGTATTTATTTACAGGAGTGGGTACAAACAGCAATGGTGGGTGAACATGAAACCGGAAACCTAAACTGGGTAAAACTAATAAAACAAACCAGAAACGAAGATGCAGGGAGGTCCGGGGAAATACATACGGAGAGACCGAGGGGAAACAACACAGACGAACCAGCAACGACTAAGACAGAAGACAAGACTTAAAAACACTCAGAGAACACAGGGAGATCACACACACAGGTGGGGGACAAAACCCAGAATAATAATAACTACTAAAACATAAACACGGAGTCACAAACTCCGGATCATGACAACACCTTACCTTAAATGTAACTTTTTATTTCAGGTTAGGTTGGTATTAGGGGTGGGTTTTAATAATCGATTCATCGATTAAAATCTATTCTGGCTTGGATAACGTAATATCGATTCATTAAAATCCTGAATCGATTTTTTTATATAAATGTATTTTGCCCAAAATTCCAGAATCTCAGGTGAAACGTCACAAAATTTCAACAACCACCAAACATTTAAAACAGTAAATGAGAGCAGGTACACGGCTTCTGCACAAAGACGTAAACGCAAAGCCCGGACCCGCGGATCAGAATCGGTGAGATGTTGCCTTTCTCACCCGACGGCACGGACACGCTCGGGGCTGAAAGCCGACAGCTCGCTGATTCTGATGTTTCGGCGGGTCCACGCTTTGTGTTTACGCTCTTTTTGCGCTGATTCTAAAGCTGTTAGTTTGATCTCTCTGTGGTGAGAATAAGGCACATTTTTAGTCACACTCACCACAACAACAACCACACACACCTGAGTCCCTGTGTTTTAACCCAGCGGGCGTGATTATGAATGCCGTGCAGGTGCGTCCGCCCTCCCTGCACAGCACCGCAGACCACGCCCCACCACACTCTCTCCAAACAATATTGACCGAACCAGCAGCAAAAGAAGATCCAAACTAGGCTTCACATAAACATCGTCATGGATTCCCTCTTACTTTTGCTGTTTTGCTTCCACCACAATAAAATCACACTTCATGCACATCTCTCTCTCTCTCTCTCTCTCTCTCTCTCTCTCTCTCTCTCTCTGTACTTCAAGAACAGTTTCCCATCTAAAAATCTGTTTTCTGCATTATTTGCTTGCTTGTTACGCACAAGTCTACCGTTATTTACAGCGCTGTCGGCCGATGTTTTTTTTTTTTTTCCTTTTACTTACTTCCGAAAAGAAAACCTAATTTCTGCCGTTCAACAGGCTTCTGAACAAATTTAAACTTTTAAAAATTATACAAAATACAAAACGCTGTGTCTCTAATGAAACCGCTGTAACGTCAGAGGTGATGTTCATAAGTTGATTAAAGATTTTCTTTCGTTTTTGATCTACTGCAGAATATTTTTATAAAATTCCAGGCCAGGAAAATCACCTTCATGTTTTTCTGTGTTTTATCTTCAGCTACTTTGACCTCTGCTGTGATGCTCACACCTTTGATAAAGTCTGGAAAGTGTCAGCTTCCCTTTTATAGATACAAAAATATGTAAATGTACTGATCTGAATTATAATATTTCTGACTGTCTGAGGCAAAATTTCCCAGATTCGAATCGAATCGAATCGTGGATCGAATCGATTCAGGACCTTGTGAATCGGAATCGAATCGATTCTAGAAATCAGTGGGATACCCAGCCCTAGTTGGTATGTGCTAGTAAGTGGGATATGGGAAAAAGGGACCATAAGTGATCATATATACAGTAAGGGCAACAGATTTGGATTATGTCTGAGTTTAGGGCTATTTTTTTACCTCAAATTCTGGAGTCGTTGAATGAATCATGAATAAAAAAATTAGAAAAAGCATTTTACAGGAGAAAATCAGAACCACAGTCCATGACTTGAAACTTAGAAAGGTTAAGTGGTGCAAGATAAACAAACAGAATCACTTAAAAAGAACTAAATTCATGTTTTCAAATGGTCAAGTCAAAGTTCAGACCTTAAGGCAACTGAAAAAGGCTGTTCCATCAAGATTTGATGCAGAAATGCTGCCAACCTGAAATTATTTTGTAGGATGGTGCAAAATTCCTCTATATACACACACACACACACACACACACACACACACACACACACACACACACACACACACACACAACCTCATGAGTTTCAAGCAGCTTCAGACATTTCTCAGAGCCTCTGATAAGATCAACCGCATAGCAATTCTTACATTTTGTTTTTGCTCTTCTTTACTTCAGTGTTTCTCAATCAATTACAGGTAAGAAGAACAAGCTCCGTGTATACTACCTGTCCTGGCTGAGGAATAAGATTCTGCATAATGACCCAGAGGTTGAGAAGAAACAAGGCTGGACAACCGTAGGAGACTTGGAGGGATGCGTCCACTACAAAGTTGGTACGTTTATCACAAAAGGACATGTTGCATTTAAGAGTTTGGGAAGATTTCACTGTATTTATGAGCATAAATACTCATAACAGACTACCAAGGTGGTAAGTTTGAGATAAGGGCCTTCCACAGTGCAAAAGTGCAAGTGCATGGGGACAGTGTGTGTGGAGATCACAGCAGGGACTGGTGTTGTTTTTTTACTGACTTCACACCTAATGGGGGGTTACTTGCACACCACTCCTAAATGAAACTATTAACTGACCCACTCACTAGATTGCAAAATACACAAAGTCACAAAAAGAAAACCAAGAGGCCAACGTGCAGTGAACAAAGAGACAATCTGACAAGGACAAAAGGGATTAGTAGAATCTATAGTTTTTACTGATTGAATAATTACTTAGAAACCTGCTGGCAGCTGTAGACATGATAACTGGTCCCTGATATTGGTCACAGCCACCTCTTAGCTCACTGCCTGCAAAACAAGCAGCTTCTCCCCACCAGTTTTAACACAGACAGATGCTCATTCTCATGTAAAACTCTGTGAACTACTAGGAGAGGTTACTCTCTTCTGGGAAGTTGGCTGTAGCTATGCAGCTTTCTGAACAGAACAGATCCATGTACATAATACTTTTTAATTATTCAGTGCTTTAATAATTAATAAAATAAATAAAGTGATTCCCAAATTTTTCTGAGTCATGAAGACTAAAATTAAATGTCACAGGAGAAATCTCTGACCTGTCTACCTCCCCTCACCCCCAACCACTCACAGGAAATGGCCGGCTCTCGCTGAACCTGGCTCTGCTGAAGGTTTCTTCCTGTTAAAAGGGAGTTTTCCTTCCCACTGTCGCCAAAGTTCTTGTTCATCTAGTTTTGCGGTCGTCTGATTGTTGGGGTTTTCTTTGTATTATCGTAGGATCTTTGCCTTACAATATAAAGTGCTTGAGGCAACTGTTATTGTGATTTGGTGCTATATAAATAAAATGGAATTGAATTGAAACTACAAATACAAAGAAACACAACAAAACAAAAACTTTAAATTGACAGGGATCAAAAGGTCAAGGTCATGTTTATTTATATAGCACAGGGGTGTCCAACTCCAGTCCTCGAGAGCTACTGTCCTGCAGCTTTTAGATGCATCCCTACTCCAAGACAGCTGAATTAAATGGTTCAGCATGCCATCAAGGCAAAGGCCTAATAAGAAGCCATTCAAGCTGCAGGACAGTAGCTCTCAAGAACTGGAGTTGGACACTGATATAGCACATTTCCAAACAGTCCATGCTGCACAAAGTGCTTAACAATGCAAAACAACAACAAACACACTGCAACAAATTGGGAACAAGGTTGCCAAATATGTCTATCTATCAGTGTCTATGAATATCAGCCTTTAGTTTCCGCTTTGTGCTTTTCATATGTAGGAATTCAAATCGGATATGTGCTTCGGGAACCTACATGCCATTGATAAATCGTAGAATGAAAACCCTTGATTAAGTAATAATGTGGTAAAAGCATCTGAGAAGACATGCAAGTAGACCTTCCTGTCTAAAACTCAGAATGTCATTCATGATTTTATTGCTTTGCGAAGACTGGCACTTCCTGTTGGAAACTCCTATGTAGTGATCAGAGCTGTTGGCTGAGGAATCCGTTTCCCGTCCAACAGCTTTATTCATGCATGTTCATTATTTTCTTGAATCAGCACTTGTGGAAAGTACAGGGCTTTGCAGCAATGATGAGAAAATCAATATTGGAAAAGTAACATTTGTAACACTGTTGCCAAAACAGTGGGTTTATGTGGACGTAGGGGAAAAGAGCTGAGAGTGCACATTTAACTGTGTTCCTCAGATGGTTTGCAAAAAGTAAGCTTGTACCGGGGTTGGGTTTAGAGGGCATTTATCTTATTCTACATAGATGTAAGCTGAAAGCAGCACTTTCTGTTAATTTAATTGTGCAGGCATTCTGGGCTAACCGTTTTCTTTTTAAGATGCCAGGAATTGTTGTTTCTGTGGTGCAATACAAACTGCTGTGAATATTTCAGATTAAACCCAAATAAACATCAGTTAAAATAATAACTTTCTCCCTTCATTTGTTGCAATATTAAGTTAGTAAGCAGAGATGAGCCCACACTACTCTCCTGCCCTGTGGTAATCATGCTATTTTTAAGTGATTTATTCAGATTTTTATTTCCCCAGTGAAATATGAAAGGATCAAATTCTTGGTTCTGGCTCTGAAGAACTCTGTGGAGGTCTACGCTTGGGCACCCAAGCCCTACCACAAATTCATGGCCTTCAAGGTAAATAAACCGGCCAGCTAGTTGTTGGTGCTATTGCTTGTTATTGTGCTCTTTGTGTTTTTTCTTTTCCAAATGATAGCAATCTATCATCTCTGTGTTTTGGCAACTATCTACTGATATTAAGCTGAAAGACTAAGATTTCTGATCTGTGTGCGCCTCAGTCTTTCGGTGATCTGGTGCATAAGCCGCTGCTGGTTGACCTGACTGTGGAGGAAGGTCAGAGGTTAAAGGTAATCTATGGCTCGTACTCAGGCTTTCACGCCGTGGATGTCGACTCTGGGGCCGTTTACGACATCTACCTGCCCACACACGTAAGAACACAGCTGTAAAATAACGCACATGCTCGTTTGTTGTATGTGTTAAAAGAGGAGTCACTCTTATAATGTCTGTTGTTTTTCCTCCAGATCCAGACGAGCATCCAGTCTCACGCGATCATCATTCTGCCTAACACTGATGGCATTGAACTGCTCGTGTGCTACGAGGACGAGGGTGTTTATGTCAACACCTACGGACGCATCACCAAGGACGTGGTGCTGCAGTGGGGGGAGATGCCCACCTCAGTGGGTGAGTAACTGGGTGAAAAGCTACACAAACACCTGCCCTATAATGTTTTCTTGTCTGTCTAGGTCAGTGTTGCCCAGCCTTTTTGCCTCACAACCGTCCAAGAGCTAAAGTGTCCCTGCACCTACACCTTTACACCTGATTTTTTTTTTTTAAAGTGGTGCTTTTTTTCTTTTAATGATTAAAAATCATCAACAAGTCGATTCTTTTAGCACATTTATGTTTGACACCTCTGGTCTAGGGATTTAACATTTTCTTCGTCTTGTTTTTAAATAGTTAGATATCCGTAGACTAACTAAAACATCTCTTCACAGCCTACATTCGGTCTAACCAAATCATGGGTTGGGGCGAGAAGGCCATCGAGATCCGCTCTGTGGAGACCGGTCACCTGGACGGCGTCTTCATGCACAAGAGAGCTCAGCGACTCAAGTTCCTCTGTGAAAGAAATGACAAGGTGAGATTGGCATGTCAGCACCGCTGCCAGTGACCTAACCGACTCGTGCACATCTTTGGGATTAGTCAACTTTGTGTTTGCTCGATAAAAATAAAACACAAGAAAACCCTCCTCCAAGCAAATAAGACCAGCTCCTCCAACTTGACTGCAGGCCATCTGAGAAGCATCTTTTAAAATCAAACTGATTTTGTTTACAGATTTTAAGTGATGAAACATGAAAAAGGCTCCCCTTATGTCTTCAGTTACATGCAAACACACAGTGACTACCTACATCAGATGTGCCAGGTTAGCTGTGAAGCTAAATCCTGGCATCAAATTTGTTTGCACAATTTCTGTTGACTCAGCTGTGGAAGTAACTTAAGGCCGCTCTAGTTTCTCTTCTCTCTTTTTTTGGACTGTTTTTCTCTTTTTGTGGGTCTGTATTTTTGACAGCATGTGCGGTAAATAATGGGAACTTTTAGAGTACGGTAACATATGACAAATGAATGAAGAAACTTTTAACCACCCGAGTTTTGTTTCTGAGTGTTAGTGACTTGTGAAATCATTTAAGACCTCCCCAGATAATTTTATTTGAATAGTCATATATACAAGTGTATACATATATATATATATATATATATATATATATATATATATATTTAAAGGTTAGGGGTTTTTAACACTGTATTTAATCACCGGCACTTTCAGTTACAACATTTGTGCTCAGATTGTGCTGAGCAGTAAAATCTCACTTTGTCTCCTCAGGTGTTTTTCGCCTCTGTACGTTCTGGAGGCTCCAGCCAGGTGTACTTCATGACTCTGGGCCGAAGCAACCTGCTGAGCTGGTAGAGGTCCACGGCCTGCCCTCTTTCTCCTCCTTCTCCTCATCTTCCTCATTGTCCTCCCCCTCTCTCTAACACTGGATCTCAGAAAACCACCATTGATGTCTTGTCAGCCCTCGGACAACCAAACGAGAACAAACACAGCAACCTACCAGCCGTCTGGAGCAGTCGACAGCAACGCCCTGTAGCTGCAGCCTTGCTGGGTCTGCCTGCGACGCAGAGACAGACGGTCAAGTCGTCGGTCCCTTCCGTAAAATCCGAAGCGACGGCTTATATAATGAAATCAAAGGTTAATAAATGAAAGGAAGTAGTAATACTGTAAATGTGAATTCAAGAAAAGGGAGGGGCAAGCAACGTTTTGTTTCCCTCTCAGTTTTCTTGGTGCTCATCGGATGCATTGCGATGGGATAGATTTTTGTACCTCTGCATCCTTTCCCGGGTTGGTTAGTAAGCTTGAGGTCTTCTACTACTATTGCTACCGCTATTGTTCTTACTACCACTGCTACTACCTTCTGCAGGTCTGCCTCTTGTAAGGGAGTCCCCCCCTTTGCCCCATGTTCCCACCATCCGCCCCTTCTTGTGAGCGTGGGGCTGGTGGGGCTCTAGAGTGTGTTGTATTAATGCTACAGTAGTGTGTGTGTGTGTGTGTGTGTGTGTGTGTACTTCTGTTTGGTCCACCTACTGCTAACATGCTGGTTTGTCCAATGAGCTGGAGGCTCAGTGACAAGCATGAGAAAGGGACCTAATATTGAAGGTTTTTACCACAAAGGTCAGGTTGACAGGACTCAAACATGAGGGTGTGTGCGTGCGTGTGTGTGGTTTAAGTATAGTGTTGTATCGGACAGGCGCTTTAAAAAGAAGGGGAGGGCGGAGAGAGTTGGTGTAGGTGATGGATTTCAGAATAGTATTTTTTGAATCATTATTATTCCTTGAAGATAAGTGTAACTATGTGGAGTTAAACATGTCTTTTACCTTGTTTTTTTAATCATTCACACACATCCACCTACACAACTTGCTTGCTCTAAAACCACAGAAGTGTAAGGTGTGTCCGTATGAAAAGAATGCAATGCGGGTGTGATCCAAAATATTAAATAAAGTGTCTATGTACAAATAAAGCTTTGGGAACTTTTGTCGTGTCGGACCGGCGGCGGGGAAGCATGACGACCTGATCTTAACTCGAGAAACTTGAACTGCTGTGAATAAACAGATATAACGTGGAGAGAGGGGAAAAAATCGTGAGATAATGTAGATGAGAAAGTTTAGTACGTGTATGTGTGCGCGTGTGCCGTCAACAGTTCGGCATCGCTTTGGGTTTAAGTGGCAGAGAGGTAAACACGTGGTCGGCGGGTTTGTTTTGGCACAGGAGGTGGAGTTCCATCTTCCATTTCATGATTTCGACTCATTTCATGCTTCATTTAGAACATTTGTATGTATTCAATGCACTAAGTGTCAAGAATGTAGAAAGACTTATTACTGTGTGGTGGTCCAAGGCATGAGATGACGTTTTTGCTTTGTATCTTGTCACGAGTGATCAATCCTAGGTGTTCGGTTTTGGAGTCGAAGCTGCGGCGGCGGCAGCAGAGCCTCTGCGTCAGATGTACATTTTTCGATTCCGTATTTGTTTCGCAGCCTTCGGCAATCTGTGTGTCAGAGCCGAGGAGCGTTTCTCGCGGCTTTCCCGTTCAAACGAGAACACGCGCGCCTTTATTGATTCAGCACTCAGACTCTGGATTTCAGTGTTACTGTGATGAAGTGTCTCCAAACAGGCAACACTGAGCAGAGATTTTTCCCTCACTCGGCTGTTTGTGAAGGAACTGACGAGAGAATCCCCATTTTTCTTTTTTTTTTTATAGGAAGGAATAGTTTGTCTATTTTGTGCCCCTCCCTAACCCCCTCATGTCCCACTCCAGCTGTTATTGAAGTTCCCTGTATGCGAAAGACTGAGCAACAACCTTCGGCATGGACGATCTTTGCCCAGCTGGATTTTTTCCTTTCTTTTTTGCAATGTTTCTCATCATTTGCTCACAGGAAGAGCAAGGGTAGAGTCCGATCTATGACGTCATATCCAAACACACCTTTTGTCAGGACACAAACAAGCTTATCTTGGGTGTTTTCCCTCCTTGACGATAAGGTTACTGTTGGTCACTTAGTTTATGTCTCTGTATGGAGAAGCCGTTCGGGCCCCAGTGAGGTCTGCGTGTGCAGTAGTGCTCGGTGTGTGTCTCTTCTTGCATCAAGGCCTTGATGAGTGGCTGTATTGAATTCATGAAAATAATTTGTGGCTATTATCAATATTCTTATTGATCTAAAGAAAGAAACGCGCTCTTCGGCCGATTGAGACGAATCAGTCGTTTGCAGGCTTGTGTTGGAAAAAGTGCCAAGAGGGCAGCATTTAAAACGTGTAAACCTGTTGTTATAAGAACCACTACTTGGAAATCCTTTCTTTCAAAAAATAAAAACAACAAAAAAACTTAAAAAATCACTCGAAGCATTGTGTATTCTTAAGTTTTAGAGCTAGTTGAGAAGCTTAACAATAGTTTCTGTTGTTTCTGTAAGTCTATGTAAACGTAACTATGCGACTGCGGTGGTTTAATATTATTACACTCACCTTAGGTGGAGAAACTGTTTACAGAGGCAATGTTTTGTTACACTAATGTGCATCATGGTATTTATGTTTGAGAGCATAATGCATCTTAGTTCTTTAACTCATACTTTCTGCTTTTTGAGCCCACTTTTTATTGGATATTTTAAATCTTTCGTTAGTTTTTATTTATTTTTCTTTGTCATTTCTCCCACCCCTGCTAACTTTTTCCACAACAAAGAACACACGTGTTGTTCATTTCAGGTATTCACACAACGCTGCTTCAACATGGAAACATTACAGTAACGTTCCTTGCAGGCTTGGACGTGAGGCAACGTGTTTTTTCCTCTGCTGTTTCTGCCGTGCTACTCTAACTTATGTCCTCTCTGTGTATGACAGGAAGTCATGTATTTTCCTGAAAGTTTTTTGTTTTGTTTTCTTTGAATAAACTTTAAAAGTAATTTTAAAACAACAATGTTGTGCCCTTCCTTCTTTGGCCTCTCTTGATGGTGATGTTTGCTCCCCAAGTACACGCACGCACATTGAAAACAGACATGTTGTAACAGGTGTTGGCCAACAGACCACAGTGGAACACATCAGTTGCATGTATGGGGCGATTTCGACAAATGCTTTGTTTGTGGAAATTGTGCATATTGTTTTCAGACAAAATTACCATTTCCGCTCAGCTACACGATGCAATGCACTAAAAAAAGCTTGGATTATATTGATTGTTCCTTTATTCACGACACGGTAAAGTCCAGTTATCTTACTGGCATGTTGTAAATTCTGAATTCTTGTTGAGCTCAGCTAAAAAGGGAAGTAATAAGAAAAGGTAATTTTCTCAGAATATCTTGTGCAAGAGGATATTCATTCACACGAACAGCTTACTCTCTGAAAGATAACAGCTTTTTAAATTATTTATATTCAATTCAATTTTATTTATATCGCGCCAAGTTATGACAGTCCTATCAAGGTGCTTTATATTGTAAGGTAAAGGAACTACAGTAATACAGAGAAAACACAACAATCAGACAACCCCCTACAAGCAAGCACTTGGCGACAATAGGAAGGAAGGAACCTCCTGCAGAACCAGACTCGGGTAGGGGCCGATTGGGGCTGTGTGAAAGTGTTGTTTTCTGTGCAATCACGTGCACCACTCAGTGCATTTAGGCATATATCAAGATGTATTACATATCATGACTTCCTGCTGAAGCTGAACATTTGAATGGCAATGTTATTAATGAAGCTTATGCGCAAGTTCAATAAGGAAGATCTCAGAGGCTTTCCCACGTATACAACATTCACCCATATACTTGTTTTTGTGTCCGAGTGCTTTCTGCATCACAGTAAGACACATTCACACTCTGATAATGCAGTGTTGAACTCCCATACCCAGTCACCGCAATGATGCTAAAAGTCAAAAGTGAATGGCCAGACTGTTTTGAGCCGATAGGAAGGCAATAATAATAATGCACTCATCTAAGAACTGGAAACTAAGACTTCATTTCTCACAGGTTCACTAAAAGTTGAAAATTGGAAGAATGCTGGTCGGCTGAGTCTGCTGGATGGTAGGTGCATTGGTGTGGGTGATATTTTCCTGCAACACTTAGCCCAGGGGTGTCGAACTCCAGGCCTCGAGGGCTGGTGTCCTGCAGGTTTTAGATCTCACCCTGGGTCAGCACATCTGAATCAAATGATTAGTTCATTACCAGGCCTCTGGAGAACTTCAAGACTTGCTGAGGTGGTAATTTAGCCATTTGAATCAGTTGTGTTGGATCAAGGACACATCTAAAACCTGCAGGACACTGGCCCTCGAGGCTTGGAGTTCTACACCCCTGACTTAGCTCATGAGCACAGTGTACTCCTTGTCTGATGGCTGCTTTCAGCACAAAGCTCAAATCTTCTCAACTTCACACTACTCCGGGTTTGGGGTCAGCTTTAATTTAGTTTAACTGCTCTGGCCAACTCCATACAACCTGTAGTTTGTCTAGTTTGTCACACTGGGTAATGAAACAATGGCATTTATTGTGTGTGTCGTTTCCTGTGAGCAGCAGATTTTACAGCACACGGGGAGTCGAATCTCACCTTCTTAGATGTTTTTTTAATGTACAAATGTCAGTTTACATACTTGGTTCACAGATGGTAGCCCTGTAAATAAATAAAGGTGAAAAAATATGAAAACAATTAAACGTGTTTTTAAGCTCACTTCTTGGTTCTGCATTTGTTCTGTGCCCCCATAAGGAAGTGCTCTTTTCAGTTAAGCACGACATTGTCAATTAATATTCAGCTGATCAACAGGTTCTTAAACAGAAATTGGCCTGTTGCTGGATGTCGACTCCCTAAAAGGTGGATTTCTTAGCACCGGACAGGAAAGCCAACGTGTCAAACTGTTTAGTCATCTATCCAGTACTGCTATCTACAGATGCTGAGGCGAACTCGAAAATTCCCAAAACACGCAACATCTTCTGCTTCCTCAAAGTCCGGTCATCAAAGGAACGGCATGTTCTGTCTTGGTCTCCTTTTAACCTGCATGCGTTAAAGATACTGGCTAATTTGGATATATGCGTTTGTGTGTGAGTGTGTGTGTGTGTGATAAAGGCCTGTGCATAGCTGTGCATTATCCGCCCTGTTCCTGTCTTCTGATACCAGGTGTGTAATATTTACTGTTATTTTTGTTGGATAAACTATTTGGAAAAGGCTACAGCAACCAAAAAAATGTGTATCTCTGGCCTACATGTCAACGCTCATACGTTTGCATGTTTATTCATTCCATTTCCTGAATGCATAAATATTACCTTAATGGGAAACTATCGTAGTTTTACACAAAATGTCACACGTGACACAGCTGCTAAAGCAGGTTTTGATAAAGGAGATGGTGGAGGATAATGGGACTCATGAGTTTGCAGGTGGAGGATTACAGGATTACACATTATATGGATACACTGGGCTAAAGTTCAAAAGGACTGTGACACAAAGTTGCCATTTTCTAGAATGTAGTCAAGTACTGTTATTTACATGTGCTGGTCTCACTTGTAATCAAATACACTGAATCTAAACAGGAACCTTTTCCTGTGTTGTGGACACTAGCCTGATATGGGATTATTTCCCATCACTTCCATCACTTCAGTGTTTTCATGTCACACATACGCATACTTCTACACTGGAAAATGTCCAGTCAGGATCAAAGTGAGCAATGCAGGAATATTGGGCAAGAGATGGACGCTGTATTTGCTACGCAAGGAGATGTCAGAGCAATGAGTCACTGCAATACTACGGACCTGTGTTTGATTAATAACTGCAAAGCTGGATGCCAATTTTCTCTTCTAACGAACACAGTTTATATTTGTGGATTTTGGAAAATCGACTGCAATGATATTTCTGCTTATAAGACTGGATGAAATAAAATAAAACTATACTGCAATTGTCTTTTGTTCTAGTTATACGGAGGGCAAGCTTTGTGGACATGTGCAGAACTTATGCATATCATTTTCTAAATGTTTGAGTAAACAAATTTGGCCGAGGGAAACAAAAAAACCTCAAAATGGACGAGTTTGGATCCTTTCTTTTCTTTTTTCTTAAACAAATTACACTTTTTAAATGTAAAATAAATGTATAATTTTTAATACAGAAATCTAAGTAGGTTTCTGTTTTTCAGTAGTATATAGTGTGACCTAATGTAAGCTTATTGTGTTAAATTGCAAATCAGTTATTAGAAAAAGCCTTTAAAACTATTTCAGTGCTAAATCCAATAACACTGCCAGGCTGATTGTCTGAGGCATCCACCTCTGAGCTAGATTATTCTCTCAAAATACATAATATAAACAAAAGGTAATACTTTAATAATGTATTAGCAAGTACTTCATTCAGCATTTATATATCATTACACCTCCTCAGTATGCCATTTATAAGTACAGATATATTCATCCATCTGTTACTGTTACACTTTGTACAGCCATGAGTGCTACACCATCACTGCTAGTAATAATCATAATCATAATAATATCTGTATTTATAAATGGCATACTGAGGAGGAGTAATGATATATAAATGATGAATTAAGTAGTTGGAAATGTCTTTGGATCCCTCGAAGAAAAGTTTACATTTCTTATAATAAGAACATTGAAATCCAGAATTCCAGTAATTTTATGACTAAAGGTTTAGATCCCAAATGAGTAACAGTTTCAGCTACGCTAACATTAAATCGTTTATCATGTCGACATCAGCAAAACTGCTGCTTTTCTTGTTTCTGCTTAGTGAAATGTCAAACGCTCCCTGCTTATGTGAAGGTGTGCACGCTCACATACTGTAGAAGGTGTCGCCACAGCTGGTGAGCTGTCCTACTCCACCAGTTTAATCACAACTGTGAATAAACAAATTGCCTTATTGTGTCCAAATTGCTTAGACCTTGTGAGAAAGAGTGGTAAGAAAGCAGAAAGGTTTTGAGGGTCTTTTAAATGACAGCTTTTCAATGAACACAGTTTTTAAAAAGTAATTTCAGAACCACAGTGAAAGTACAAACCCCTTTATGACGGGGTGGCTAAAGGCAGCTCAATATCTCAACAGGGGGAACTGCCTGCATGGCTCCACACAGCATTGCTGGCTGTGAGTACATTGTGACGCTCGTGATGATGTGTGTTCATGTGTTAAAACAAACAGAGATGTCCATGCAGACACAAGCAGCAGCTCATTCCAGTGAGCGACAGCTGTAAACAGATGTAAGACAAGAATGCTGCCTTTAGACTCGGGAAACTGTTTGGAAATCATTATAGGTCTTTTCCCACAGTGCATCTGAGTGGGTTTGTGTACGGTATATACTGTGTGTTTGGAGTCACCAGACTTGAGTGGTGAGCTGTACATCACACTGCATTACATTGGGAAACCTGAGAAATTTCCACCTCAGAGGGGTGGGAACATTGAAAAGAGACTGCAGGTTTCCCCTGAGCTAATAGGAAACTGATCATTTGCTGCTTCAGTCCACGCTGTCACCACATCTACCTGTCACCAGTGTCACACTGCCAGGACCACCGCCACGCTCACCTTTACACCGTGAGTATACTGCATTGCTGTGTATGTAATCATAGGAAAGTAAGGTTAGGTACACGCGTGTGCCGTATTTATATGTACACACATATGGTTGCTTATATAACAAAACTGCCTAACAATAATGCGCTTGTTATGTACTAATAAGTACTGAAAATTCCATATTTTATTCTGTTTTGTCATATTTGCAACCATTTACATTGCAGGGTTTTACTGTCACAGCATGTTTACTTTAAATATTTCATTTGCTGCACAAATGTTTAAATCTACTTAGTTTGCAACAGATCGAGACTTTAGAGTTTATCCAAAACTACTATAATAAAATATTTGTATGGGTGCACTGTAGGAAGAAAATGTAAATGTTTCTCAGACCGACAGTTCTACTGAATCAAACGAGGATGTGTATACTTTTTTTTCTTAAATAAGTGATTTTCACGATAAATGCAAAGGCATCCGCAACTTAATGTCGAATTAAGTCGCCATCATTGCGTTAATAATTTGAGATATATTTTTGAAGTGGAGGTCAAATTCTCTAGTTTCGTCGTAGACTGTGTGAATACAAAAGGTTCATTTAATTATGAAATATTGAGCTTATCATAAGAGCACATGCAGTATTTATAATATTATACTTAAACTGAAGGAAACTACAGATAGCATTGTAAGGTTTGGCAGTAGCAGTAAAAAAAACGGTCATAATAAATGAGTTATAAAATTGTTCTCGGCTTTAATCGAAACTCTTAATCCTGGAAAATGTGTCAGTGCATTGTGACTTGTGTATGCATATTCATTTACAACACTGGCACTCCCACACTTTATGGGCCTTGCTTTTAATGACACATGGAGGATTTCAGTGTGGAAATGATTTATCACACGCGCATGTGTGTGGCACTCGTGTCTGTCTGTCTGTGTGTAAGAGTGAGCGAGAAAATGTTCACTTCTCTCAGCTGATCCTTGTAATCGGAGGAGAAAACAGAAGCGAAAATCCACTTGTTTCCACGGAAACAAAACTATGGAAATCTTACCTAACAAAATGCATTTAAATACGATACGGAAAACTTTCAAAGTATGCTATATACTACTATATGTGTGCAAATAGGATACAGTAAACGGACTATATTTAGAAAAAATTAAATACAAGTAGACTTTACACTAATGTTATTATGCAGCACTTTTATGCGTCTTTAAATCACAGGTGTCGAACTCCAGGCCTCGAGGGCCGGTGTCCTGCAGGTTTTAGATATATCCTTGATCCAACACAGCTGATTTAAATTACTTCTCCAGAATCCTGGTGATGAACTAATCCTTTGATTCAGGTGTGTTGGCCCAGGGTGAGATCTAAAAGCTGCAACAACTGGCCCTTGAGGCCTGGAGTTCCCCACCCCTGCTAAATGTATATTTATTGTTGACTGAATATGCAATATATTACCAAATTGTTGCCCTGATCTTAATAAAAAATTGCTATAGGTTACACCTGTCCTCACTACTAGTTTAGGTCTTTAGTATTGGAATAAAAAAATAGTAGCTAAACCCCAATTTATCACCAAGCCATTCTGTTCATTCGAACATCAAAAACATATTTTAATACTACATCTTTAGTCCAGTTACTATTGTTATTCATTTTACTGACCTATGATGTGAGTGACTTTAAAAGGTTTAATATGAGTCATCCCATGTGGTGCCATTGGTAAACTCCCTAAATTTGACTCTAGGATGTGGGGGCGAGATGAAGTGGATTGCCGACATCTTTGATGACGATGTGCTGATGTCACAACCTCTACAAGCTGAAAAGAGTTTGCATAAAAGCCGATTTGGTTAAAGCTTTATGAGGCGAGGACACTTATACCTCAGCAGCCCAGTGTTTAAAGCCTCATGTCCGGATAACATTTGAAGTTTTTCCTTTGTTATTTTTCTGGCCTTCGATGCCCTTTTTTATCCTCTCTGTGGGTTATTTTTTCTCTTAAGCCTTTTCTTTAATGTTTTACTGGAAAAAACATTTAAGCTGGAAAGCTGGAAGCAACTGAACCGACTTGTTTAAACATCACTACAAGTTTTGCTGGTGGATGTTTTATTTCAGACGTTTGTCTCCCTGCAGACTGCCATCATGGTCTTTTTGCCTTTAACATGTGCTGTGGTCATCATCAGCTGTGTTTATGGAGGACCTCCATTACCTCCTTTGCCAACGAAAGGTGAGCTTGCAGCAGCTACACTACACACACTGCATACTGTAAGAGGCAGTAGTATTCATCACAGAGAGAATGCATTGTGATCATTACAGTATTACAGCGGGGTGATCTTGCTTTTTAGACAGATATCTTATTACAACCGACTCCATGATCATCACCCACTCTACATATGTTTACATGTAGATGCTGGGGCGCGATCTTTCAAGCCCTACAGGTACAGCCGTTACCAAAATTATTAGAACGAGAAAACACAAAGAAGGCTGTCAAAAAGTTCTTTAAAACTAAAAATTATAGCTATATATTTGGCAAATTATTAGGTACGGCATCTTCATCAAAAAATTATAATGTGCTTTTTCGTAAAAGTGTAAAGAAAAAAAAATCTGATAATTATTTTCTAACATTAAAAAGTAGAATTTGGATCTCAGAGCTTGATCATACTGGTTGCTTAACCATTGCAGAAACATCAAAAGTGTTACTGTAATGGTTAAGCAAGATCAACCTTTCACCGGGTGGAGGTCTAATGTTGAGCACTGTAGGTGGTGTGTTGGAGGGACTGAAAGAGGTTTTTGATAATACTGACTTAATGCTCATGTGACAGTGTGACTGCCTTGTGAGAATCACACTTTATGAGTTGCACTGCTAGATTATTTTGCACGTGTCGTTTCTAATCACTACATGGCCCTAATATGTACTTGCAGATGGCTGCTACCTGGTCGATCCAGAGGTGGCGACATTCAGAGTGGAGGGTGAAGCAGTAATCCTCTCTTTCCCGATATTCAGCCATGTTCTTGAAAAACGCAACATTGCCCCCCCAACCGCTGAGTACTCCATCACCAAGGACAATGAGATGGAGGGCACAAACTATCAGGGACGTGTTCAGCAGCAGGATAACCAGCTGTGGCTCCTCCCAGCTGTGGCTTCAGACTCAGGGAAATACACCTGCACATACAGGTAGTTAACCAGAGTCAAGAGAAATGATCTCTCCAAGTAACAAGACCGTTCTTTCCACAGGCGATGCTGGTAAAACTAGCAAAAGCTGATAAGTAATCTGATAGGAACAAATGACAACATTGTTTAGTTTTTATGTCCAACACTTAAACATGCAATGATTACCTAAAATAAAAGTATTATTTTTCACATTTCAATTTTTACAATTTTTTTTTAAACTACTTGCTGTTTTGTTAGAAATTAGATGGAAAACCGCCCCCCCTCCAATTTACAGACAGGGTGGCTACAAAGCAACATATCAGAAACTAGCAGAAAGTATGTTTCTTTTTATACTTTCCTCTCCGGATTGAAACTTTCAAACTGGAGAAAACTTGGTCACTTGTAACACTTTTGTTTCCAGAAATGAGACCTACTGCGTAACTGGAAGTATCAAGCTGCACGTGTACGAGCCCACTTTAGTAGACATGAAAAAGCTGACGCATAAAGTGACAGCCGCAGTGGGAGAGACGCTGACATTAGAGTGTCCATCTCTGCGTAACTTCAACAAGACGGACAGCATGATAGAGTGGTACAAGGTGAGTGAACGAACCTGTCGGCGCTTGGCAAGGAACTTTCTGCCTGATGCGGTTGACAGGGATATTTTTTTACACTCTTTTGAGGTAATCGGCTAAGGCTGGTAGTGATGAGTCATTTAACCACATGCTGCCTTCTTGCAGGACTCCAACACCACTGCTTCTCCAGCAGGCAGAGCAGGGTCCTTCCAACAGCACAGAGGCAAACTGATGATCCCAGCTGTGAAGCGAACCCATGCAGGCATCTACACCTGCAAGCTCAGGGTGCGCATTAACAACCAGCAGTACAAAGTCAGCAGAGTCTATCTTCTCCATGTGCAAGGTTTGTGATCTGCAAAGTCATGCATGTGCTGAGAAATGTGGGTTAAATAAGAGTTTTTATCTATTACATGGCTATTACTGCATTTATAGTTTTAGATTATTAAGTATAATACAACTGTCAGGCTAGAGGACAGATCACACTTACGCTTCTTTTTAAGTAAACATGCAGAGCAAATGAGAAAAAAAATCTTTAAAAAAATTCATTAAATTAATACTTAAATAAGCAAATCACTTTAATTTTATGACAATGTGCAACGGTCAAGTACTTTACATAAAGATCATCAATTTACTTCTTTACAACTAGAGCGTTGTGGTGCACTGCCCTCTACTGGCCCACTAGGGAAATAGCATGGGCCGCACAGATAACTCCATCAAACACATTAATGATTATTACTGTGCCAAATAGTCCACTGTTGTTATTATTTAAGGAGCCGTTTGTTTGGATGTGTCTTCCAGGCCCTGATCCTGAGATCACAACCAAATCCACTGTGCCTAACATCTCTGTGACCTCTGACCTTGGGTTAATCAGCACCAGCACTGTCAACAGTGAGTTTTTTAATAGATAGATAGATGTTTTATTTTTTTTTATTTGATTAATTCAAATTCCCCAGAGGGACTGTTCATGAAGAAATGCCTTGTTTATGTTTTAGCTCCAATAGTTCAGCCACCTGTGATTGTTTCACCACTAAATGGAACCGTTTTTGAAAGTCCACATGGTGAGTGATAAAACTCTTTAGTCCTAAAATAAATAATAACAATACAACCTCATTCTTAAATAAACATACAACCAAACAGACTGTAAATATATATTAAATGTCTCATCTAGATTTGCCTCTGACTTTCTTTAGGTTCAGGACTGAAACTGTTCTGTCAGGTGCTCACCGAATGTCAAACAGCAGATTCTACTGAGGTCACGTGGTTGGTAAATAGCCAGACAGTGGAGTCATCGTACCTTGACAAGCGTGCTCTGCAGGGGGGAAGAAGGTAATTTTTGATTTTGTCTGCACTGGTTCTAAAATTACACGTAAACCTTATCTAACTTAAATGTAAGTTTATTACGAGTTCAACTGATGCTACTTTGGAATAATAATAGCTTCTTCGATTTTGACTGCAGGTTAGAGAATAAATGGATGGAACCATTATGAGAAAAATTGCAAAAGAAAATACAAATGAAAGGCCAGCAGACAAACATGTGTATGTGCATGCTAAAGATAAGCCCTGTAGCCGGAAACACGGGTCATCGTGCTCTTCCAAACCCACTTTGCGATCGTGCCTATTTCCAACATAACCTTTTGCGCTCCTACAGGATCTGGTCTGTAAAAAACTGTGATGGTGTCTTGCCTCTCAGACAAGTTAAATAACACATTTCTGAGAGGTTGTTATGGATATTTGATCCACCAGTATTGAAATAATCTACTACCAGGTGTTGCTAACAGCTCTGACTCTAATGATTACTCTTTATGTGAAATCATTAGAGACACGCCTCGTTCACAGCATTAAAAACAGACGGCTGCTTGTCTCGATGTTTCCAGGGTTACCAGGGTGTCCAAAGGCTGCCAGATTGAGTTGAGGCTAATTGTCGAACCAATAACAGAAGAAGACGAGAAGTCAGAGTTAAAATGTGTCACTCAGAACAAAGGAGGAAGACGAGAAGTTGTTGCACAGCTTCGACTAGAAGGTGAGCTGTTCTTCACATTAGGCTGCGAACTCTCGCAAAATTGACGACACACACAGTATTAAGTTATATTTTTTGTCTTTGGTTTGTTGAGATCACCTCAACAAACCAAAGACAGGACAACTAAACCTTGATATGTAAAGACACTAATCTACCTTTGCCTCTCTGTCTACAGACTCCACCTTTACATGGGTGGTTGTGGCTGCAGGGGCTGTGATCTCATTCCTCACAGTGGTCTCTGTGTTTCTCTACGTCCTCTTCAAACCTAGAAGGAAAAAGAACAGGGATTACTTTCTGGCTCGGCAGAGCAGCACCTTCTAGCTCTGGCGCTGTGCACGCTTCCTCATCAGAGACCTCCTTTTAAACTTTACCTTTTACATCAGATTATTTTTTATGCATTACTTCCGTGTGATATCCAGGAGCAGCACCACGTCTTTCTTAGGGTTGTCCATAAAATTCACTGCTAAAGGCTGCTAATCAGCGAATGAATAACTTTATGTTTGTTATTGATGTTATAGTTTTCTGGGGGGATTCACTGGAATGAATTAAACAAATACCTCTCTGACACTCAAAGGTGAACAATGTTTTTTGTAAGGTTAGAAGCATGTAAAAGATGAGCCGTTGTGTTACCTAGTTCTTTTACACCGATTCAAGACATGAAATCCAATTTAAGACAACACGCCAGATGTTTGAGATACACACTGACATCACTGATGTTTTTACACATTTGGATAATGATATATCAAGACGATGAGTGGAATTTTAACTATTTCCCACCAAAACTGTAATAATGTGTTTATTCCAATTCAGTTGGCTTCAATTTCCTTTTGCGCTCAGTGTCAAGCATCAGGTCCCAGATTTCAGGTCCATCAAAAACATCCATCCATCCATCCATCTTCATCCGCTTTATCCGGGGCCGGGTCGCGGGGGCAGCAGCCTAAGCAAAGAGGCCCAGACCTCCCTCTCTCCAGCCACCTCCTCCAGCTTATCCGGGGGAATACCAAGGCGTTCCCAGGCCAGCCGAGAGATATAATCTCTCCAGCGTGTCCTGGGTCTGCCCCGGGGCCTCCTCCCGGTGGGACATGCCTGGAACACCTCACCCAGGAGGCGCCCAGGGGGCATCCTTGTCAGATGCCCGAACCACCTCAGCTGGCTCCTTTCGATGTGGAGCAGCAGCTGCTCTACTCTGAGCCCCTCCCGGATGGCCGAACTTCTCACCCTATCTCTAAGGGAGAGGCCAGCCACCCTTCGGAGGAAGCTCATTTCTGCCGCTTGTATCCGCGATCTCGTTCTTTTGGTCACTACCCACAGCTCGTGGCCATAGGTGAGGGTAGGGACGTAGATCGACCGGTAAATTGAGAGCTTCGCTTTTACACTCAGCTCCCTCTTCACCACGACGGACCGGTGCAGCGTCCGCATTACTGCAGCTGCAGCCCCAATCAGTCTGTCAATCTCCGGCTCCCTTCTCCCATCACTCGCGAACAAGACCCCGAGATACTTGAACTCCTCCACTTGGGGCAGGAACTCATCCCCGACCCGGAGTGGGCACTCCACCCTTTTACGGCTGTGAACCATGGCCTCAGATTTGGAGGTGCTGATCCTCATTCCCGCTGCTTCACACTCGGCTGCGAACCGTTCCAGTGCGAGCTGGAGGCCCTCACCCGATGAAGCCAACAGAACCACATCATCTGCAAAAATCAGAGATGAGATTCTGAGGCCACCAAAGCGAAAGCCCTCCGCCACTTGGCTGCGCCTAGAAATCCTGTCCATAAAAATTATGAACAGAACCGGAGACAAAGGGCAGCCCTGGCGGAGCCCATCACCCACCGGGAACGAGTCCGACTTATTGCCGGCAATGCGAACCAAGCTCTTGCAACGGTTGTATAGGGATCGAATGGCCCGTAGCAATGGGCCAGACACCCCATATTCCCGCAACACCTCCCACAGGACACCCCGAGGGACACGGTCGAATGCCTTCTCCAAGTCCACAAAACACATGTAGACTGGTTGGGCAAACTCCCATGCACCCTCAAGTATCCTGGAGAGGATAAAGAGCTGATCCAATGTTCCGCGACCAGGACAAAAACCGCATTGTTCCTCCTGTATCCGAGGTTCGACTAACGGACGAACTCTCCTTTCCAGCACCCTGGCATAGACTTTCCCAGGGAGGCTGAGGAGTGTGATCCCCCTGTAGTTGGAACACACCCTCCGGTCCCCTTTCTTAAAGATGGGGACCACCACCCCGGTCTGCCAGTCCACAGGTACTGGCCCTGATCTCCACGCAACATTGCAGAGGCGTGTCAACCAGGACAGCCCTACAACGTCCAGAGCCTTCAGGAACTCGGGGCAGACCTCATCAACACCAGGGGCTCTGCCACCAAGGAGTTGTTTAACTGCCTCAGTGACCTCGCCCCCGGAAATTGGCGGGTCATTCCCCTCATCCCCAGACTCTGCTTCCTCCTCGGAAGACGTGTCAGTGGGATTAAGGAGGTCCTCGAAGTATTCCTTCCACCGCCCGACAATTTTCTCAGTCGACGTCAGCAGCGCTCCGCCAGCACTATACACAGTGCAGGTAGAGCACCGCTTTCCCCTCCTGAGACGTCTGACGGTTTGCCAGAATCTCTTCGAGGCAGTCCGAAAGTCTTTTTCCATGGCCTCTCCGGACTCCTCCCACACCCGAGTTTTTGCTTCCGCCACTGCCCGAGCCGCATTTCGCTTGGCCTGTCGATACCTGTCGGCTGCCTCCGGAGTCCCACAGGGAACAAACCCTCTCGTCCACCGGGAAAAATCCCAATGTACCGGCAGCAAGCCGAGGGTATATTAGGATACCCATCCCAGCCCGCCACCTCTCAACCTCACGCACTAACTCAGGCTCCTTCCCCACCAGAGAGGTGACATTCCATGTCCCTATTGCCAGTCTTGGCAGCCGGGGGTCAGTCCGCCAGGGCCTCCGCTCCTGGTCGCCACCCGGCACACAATGCACCCGACCCCTGTGGCGCCTCCTGCGGGTGGTGGGCCTGCGGGAGGATGGGCCCATGTCTCCTCTTCGGGCTGTGCCCGGCCGGGCCCCATGGACTAAGGCCCGGCCGCCAGACGCTCGCCCTCGGGCACCCTCCCCGGGCCTGGCTCCAGGGCGGGGCCCCGGTAACCCTATCCCGGGCAGGGTAAACTGTTCCCTCGGTGTCCTTTTCATAAGGGTCTTATGAATCGCTCTTTGTCTGGTCCCTCACCCAGGGCCAATTTGCCATGGGAGACCCTACCAGGGGGCAAAAGCCCCCAGACAACATAGCCCCTGGGATCCCTGTGACACACAAACCCCTCCACCACGATAAGGTAGCGATTCAAAAACATCTTCCTTAATTTTGGTTTCACTTTTCTCAGGACTAAACTTATTTCTTAAATGCTGAAGTGCTGTTTCTGTCCAGTTATCCTCTTTGTGTAATACTTGGAACATCATCAAAGTTGGCACAGGTGAAAACATTGCAGTAGCAAACTGCTTTTTTACCACTGTTACTGGTGTGTTTATACTGTGTATGTGTTAAAAAGTGCAATAAATGTTCTCAGGGAAGCATCGTGTTCTGTTGAAGAGCTTAATTTGCAAACTTTCATATCTACACATTTAAATGGAAAAACTGACTTGACCTATGTCAAGTACGTTACACATTTTTGTTTATCATCTCCATCCACTGCCATGCCTCAAAATGCCTGTGTATACCTTTTGAAGGGGTGAAACAGAAACGCGCACCATTTCAACGAGATTTTAAGATGCAAGATTTGCAAGTGCCATCCATCCATCCATCTTCTTCTTATCCAGGGCCAGCAGAGAAGCTCAGACCTCCCTCTCCCCAGCCACCTCCTCCAGCTTGTCCAGGGGAACACCGCGGCGTTCCCAGACAAGCCGAGAGATTTAATTTCTCCAGCATGTCCCAGGTCTGCCCCGAGGCCTCCTCTCGGTGGGACATGTCCGCAACGACTCACCCAGGAGACGCCCAGGAGGCATCCTTGTCAGATGCCTGAACCACCTTAACTGGCTCCTTTCGATGTGAAGGAGCAGCTCTCTACTCTCTCTCTTCACCGCAACAGACCGATACAGAGTCTGCATCGCTGCAGCCACAGCACCAATCCCTCTGTCGATCTCCTGTTCCCTTCTCCCGTCACTCGTGAACAGAGATGGGCAGTAACGCGTTATCCGATTACTTTTTCAAGTAACGAGTAAAGTAAGGGATTACTATTGCAAAAAGAGTAATTAGATTACTGTTACTTTCCCATAAACACGCTGCGTTACTGTGTTACTAAAACCGTGATTTTTTGAGAAGGGTCTGGCTGCAGCCACTGGGGAGGGTCATATTGGGACCTCCACAGTAGCCGGAAACACGTGACCTCCACAGTAGCCGGAAACACGTGACCGCCACAGTAATTGGAAACACGTGACCTCCACACTAACCGGAAACACGTGACCTCCACACTAACCGGAAACACGTGACCTCCACACTAACCGGAAACTCGTGACCTCCACACTAACCGGAAACACGTGACCGCCACAGTGGCCGGAAACACGTGACCTCCACAGCAGGGAGAAAGACATTCCTGCATGGATCATCGACTGTGGAAACCTTGTGGCGTGTCTAGAAATTTTTTGTTGGGGGGGCCAGGTAGGGGCACAGATTTGGAGAAGGGTGGCAGATGCAATTGGCAGATAATGTTAAAAAAAAATTCTACCAACCGTTCACCATAATTCAATAACCCTGTAAACCTAATAACCGAATGCGCTTTTAACTCTTATTAGAATGAGATTTTAACCACTACGGTGTTACAGGGCAAAAACATTTTTGAATATTAAAATACGAACATTTTTAACATACAATTGGCAAATTAGCCAATGCCAATGTAAAACTTCATCTGCCTATTAAAAGATAATCTTCCTACAAACTGGTGTTTGATTTTGAAACAGGAAAAAAGTGGGGAAACAACTGAAAAGACTAACATTTGAATAAAACCTGAAAGCAAGTAAATACTTTCTATGCTGCCTTATGGTAAACTTTGGTAATATTGATCAAGAACAACACTGGCTGATGATGAAATACAGTCAGCTGGCATGGTGACACTTCCAGTATTAACCTGCAGGGCTGGACTGGGACAGAAAATCGAGCATTTTGACTACAGACCGACCCACCAGGTATTAAAGCCATGAAGCCTTTGACTGAAAACAAACCCTGTTGTGACAGTGATGTACAGTCTTGTTGGTATATGTATGATTTCTATACATTTTACGTCAGATAAAAACTTTGTTCGCATGATTCAGATAATTATTTAATAAAAGCGAGACATTTTAAATGAGAATAAGAAAGAAAAGTATTTCTTTGTGCCCCCCTCTCCCTGTTAATGCCCTAACAGCCCCCCTGGCAAAACTTTGCTAGACCCGCCCCTGCACAGTTACCAGCTGTCAGCTACTTAGAAAAGGATCCTGGTGTTATTTGTGTCTCAGAAACAGCTCATAACTTCCCTTCAACTCATTCATGTCACCTAAAAGGTAAACCTATTTCTCCATCACCTGTTCAGCTCTGATGATTCAATAAGGACATCTCCTGGTTTCATCTTCATATTTCCCTCTCACCACATATCCAAACCGACATCATGACCAGCAGCTTTACAGCTGTGGCTCCAGCAAACATCAGCTGATACTAGAAATTAATATTAAATCAATTCTAACAACAGCTGATCAAGCTTGAATGTGCTGCTGTTGTTTAGCGCGACATCTGCTGGTTTCCTCTTTCTGGCGCAAAGTGGGCGATAAATAAACAAGAGAGAAAAGCCAATCAGCTGATCATTGATCAGTTTCATGATTGAAGTAGGAACAGGAGAGGCAGGGGAGAGAATGAGAGAAGAAGAGGCAGCTGTGCAGCGTAAAGACAGAATAACTCCAGTTTTGTGTCTTTTTTTCATTATAGCTAACGGGACAAACTGCGTCTCTTCTCAGCTCAACACAAAACGTGTAATATTTTCTCTGAATGAGGGACCATTGCATTTTTTAAGGAGCCGTTGGCAACTCTACTAACTAACCTTATGAATAAAATAAAGTTCACTATCAGTAACATCATAGCACCCACCCAGCTGTATAGAAACTCCGTCATGCTAGCTCACGCAGTATGAGTTATTGTAACTGACTGTAAAAGGTCAGCAACATGAAAATAAACTGCACCTAAACTTAGTTCATATCTGACCCAGATAGACTGCAGGTCATAACTTCTTACCTGAAGTTCAGTTCACCTGACACTCGGACCGGCGGCTGCCTCGGGTCTCTGCTCCTCCTGCCTCCCCTTCCCTCATCCACCTGCTGGCCTCTGTGGAAGCTCCGCCATAGCCACCACCAAACAACTTAGTTTTTTTTACACATCGGCCAGCATCTGGCCAATCCACCACCACTCATTGTTCATGCTGTTACAAAAAAAATAAATAAATAAGTCATCAGCCCACCGGGCAAATGCCCGGTATGCCCGATGGCCAGTCCAGCTATGTTAACCTGTTAATCTTTCGCTGAAAAATTGTTTTCTGCTGCGCCGTCTTTTGTGCTTGGCTCTCCTACCTTTGCTAACATGATGCTCATAGTGCAGAAGCCGATGCTGCATTCACTTACACTCGGATATCTGAACTTCACTGTGAAAACATAATCATACATTTAGCTTCGGGGTGGCACCGGGGTTGGCCTGTGCCCCCCCAGGTCACCCCCCTGGACACGCCACTGGATTGTAAAGGTTGGGACAGAGTCTTTCATGTCTAAATTTGCCGTTAATAATTATATAATTCTAGGAATCATCTAGTTTGCTTACACTTTGTTAGCGTTACAACAACGGTCAGACCCCCGCGGTATCTAAACTTTAGTAAGGAATGTGTGCACTTTTGACACCTCTGATTAGCATTTAGCGGTCAGTTTCAAACGTATTTGATTTTTGCTTGTTATGAACAAATTCACTTCACTACTTTTCACAATCTGTAACATCAATGCACATTGTTCCATTTACTGCATATTGCACTTTGTTCATGTCTCTCATTCCACCTGCAAAAACATTGTAAAGGTCGTCACAGAGTTTTATATATGTATAAATACTAATATTCTCTATTCCATTCTGTTCTGCTTTTTTATTGCCCAGATTTTAGTTTGCCTTTGTTAAATTGTCTGTTATATGTCAATCTATACGTATGTCACAAATAAGTGTCTTGTAAATTATGTTTTTGTAAAGAATTTTCTCCCAAATCTCTTACATGCTAACTGTAACGTGTTATTTCTGCTAAAACCTGAACCTAAATGTGTATATGGTGTTTATCTGTTTTTCTATCTGTTTTAGATGCAAATATCAATTTGGAGTTCTGCCTCCAAGCCAGAATTGCAGGAATGCACCACGTGTTGGCTGTTTCACTGCCCTCTGTGCCCCACTCTCAGCCCTACTGTCAGGGCAAAGATTGAGCAGCATATAAATGGACACATTAAAAATGCTTTGCCTTCAAAGGTATGTTGGTATTAAATATACCTCATAGTTAAAGTTATAAATATGCACTTCTTTTCAGCACCTCTGCAGTCTCTTTGTTGACTTAAATGTTGCTTTTCACACTGTGCAGTTCAGTGTATTCATCAGCAAGAGAAAAAAGTGTTTTCATTAAATATTTTTTCCTGTTCACCACATTTCCTGACAGCTCTTGTGATCCACACCATTTTGCTTTCATTATTGAGGATGGCTTGGATATTTTTGTTAATATGTACAATCTGATTGTTAGATAAACTGATTGCATTCTATATAACTACATTTAAATTAGATGTTGTTGTTGTTTTTTTTCTTTTTTTCTCTCTTACAGACAAAATGATATGCCGGTGCACTTTCACTGCCCGGTCTGCAACATGACAGTCATACAGCGTGGGGATATGGCAAGTCAATTATTGTCATGTCAGCATTCAGGACTGCTCCCCACTGAACTCTCCGTGGAGCCCCATCTCCCTCTCGATGTCTTGTCTCCGGCATCTAACCATTTTCTGAATCTTGGGTAGAACATTCATGTGCTCTACCCTCTGTGCTAAATGAAACTGTGGCTTGTGGAAAGTCCATGAAAATGAAACGCCCTCACTGTGGTCTTAGTCTTCTTACAAAAAAACTTCAAGGCTCACATGATGTGAAGGCATTCAAACAGGTCAATAGATGTTTGCCTGGCCTGTCATCTGCAGTGTTTTTGTGTAGAGGGACTTCTTCCTCTTTGTTTTTCAGTTTGCAGAGGACATGGAGCTCTTTTTAAAAGCATGTGCTGATGAGCAGGGACTACGGGTCAATGCGATGTTTGACATTTAATGGACAGATGAAGGTAATGGCTGTTTGTTTGTGTTTTTTATGTGTTGTTTGCTTTTCAGTGTACAGAATTCCAGTTAAACTTATTATAAAATGTTGTTCACTTGTTTCCATACTTGTAGTAAAGAATTTAAGTGTAAATGTAACAGCATTGTTTATACTTGTAACTTCAGAGTAAAAAGCTTATTGTTGATATTAACATTAATGTATTATCCTGTAATCAATATTTTTTTTATACATTTTGCGCATTAACCCTCTGATCTCTATCCTGGCCATTTGGGGCCACTTCACTTCTTTTTTTGGGGGGAGTTTTTTTTTTTTTTACTATAATAATAATGGATTGGATTTATATAGCGCTTTTCAAGGCACCCAAAGCGCTTTACAATGCCACTATTCATTCACTCTCACACACTGGTGGAGGCAAGCTACAGTTTTAGTCACAGCTGCCCAGGGGCAGACTGACAGAAGGGAGGCTAACACCAGTGGTAGGGTAAAGTGTCTTGCCCAAGGACACAACAACCAGGGATCGAACCAGCGACCTTCCGGTTACAGATGCGCTTCCCAACCCCCTGAGCCATGGTCGCACTACTACACTGCAGTGGACCAAAATAATGACACAGGTTTGATCTTAAGGATCTAATAGTTGTGTGTGTTTGTGCATGACATTGCAAACATGTATTTGCAAGATAGACTGGAATAAATTATGATGCATCAAATATTGCACAGGCTGCAGTGAATTGTTGTTGATACAGGTTATTGAGCTTTGAGTTTCCCAATCAAACTTAGCTTTGACACACAACATTTCATAACAAGATACCATAGCTGGGGCGGCAGCATCTCTGCTGGGGACAGGAAGAGACTGAACAGGGTGATCCGAAGGGCCAGCTCTGTTCTAGGATGCCCTCTGGACCCAGTGGAGGTGGTGAGTGACAGGAGAACGGCGGCTAAGCTGTCATCCCTGATGGACAACATCTCCCACCCCATGCAGCAGACTGTGACAGCACTGAGCAGCTCCTTCAGTGGGAGACTGCGGCACCCACGGTGTGGGACGGAGAGATTTCGCAGGTCTTTCCTCCCCACTGCTGTCAGACTCCATAATAAAGACTTTAACTGATCAAGCACACACATCCATACATATGCAATAATACTAAGTGCAATAATCCTTTCTGTCATCGTTGTATTTTTACTCAGTTGTATATAGTATTTGTATTTGTATTCTATTTTTATCTTATTGTATATTTATTTTATTTTATTCTACTGTATATAGTATTTTATTCTATTCTGTACAGTTGTGTACTGTATTTATTCTTATTGTATTCTAATTTTTGCCTCATAACTTTTGCACTGTCCACTTCCTGCTGTGACAAAACAAATTTCCCACGTGTGGGACTAATAAAGGTTATCTTATCTTATCTTATCTTATCTTAAAACTGTAGAATTAATGATAACTGGTGCTGGAAATGCTAGCACTTGATGCAGTGTTTTGATTCTGCTGCCACTCGTAGCTACAATGCAATGCGCGAAAGTCACGTGGTCTGTCGATCTCTATAGGCCAACCACTCAGCCCACACAACCTCCCAGCAGGACCAGCAGGTGGCACCTGTGCTCTGTGGCAGGGGCAGACCTCTGTCACCCACAGTCTGTGTCCTCCTAACAAACACTGTGTACAGGTGAAGCCCAAAACCCCACCATGCCCCCACCACCACTCTCCCCCGTGACTATAGTATCATATGTCTATAAATTTGTTATTATAAGTACATCTCTGCATAACATTGCATCCATATTAACATTAACGAAAACAAAAGAAAAACGAAAGAAATATAGATTCAATTAAAACAAAGAATAACTTTATTAACATTTTTATTTTAGTCTGTAACAAAAAATATTTCATGTGCTTATAGTAGTACTGCAACTCTCTAAACTACTACAACACTTAAAGTAAATCAATTTGCCTGAAATAAAAAAAAAAAACTCATTTAAACTATAAACATCTTTTGACCGACTTGAACCGATTTTGATTCTGAAAAATAAAATTAGATTTAAATCGATCAGCAACATTAACTACTCAGTAGTCTCCCACCATAGTCACAGTGACGCCAAGCGCTGCAAATGCTTGGTCATATTTTCATCACTGGATTTAAATCTTACTGGTATTAATGGTAGAGACCAGCAGGGGCGGATCTACGGTGGTGGCATAGGGCAGTATGTGCCACCCTGGTCGATGCTTTGAGGAGGTCCAGCTACAGTTAACATTGGATATGTCATGATCCTGGGCCATGTTGGCCCAGTATTCTTAGTTCTCATGTGTCTTTGTATTCAGTTCCCTGTTTAGGCCATGTTTCCTGAGTTGCCCTGTTGTGTTGTTCCCTGAGTGCTTTCCCTTTGTGACTCTCACCCCCTGTGTGCCCCTCTGTGTATTCATGAGCCCTCGTCCCCTTTCGTGTTTATTCCGTGTCTCCCCTGCCCGTTATGTTGGTGTTCTACTCGTGCTCTCTCTCCTCCTGTCTGAACCTCTGTACTTCCTGTTTCACCTCTCCCGTCAGTGTTGTGTTCACTCCTGCCATGTCTCGTGATTATTATCAGTGTCACCTGTGTTCCCCATGTGCTCCCACTCCGCTTGTTAACCCTTGGTGTATTTATGTCTGCGTCTCCCTCAGTTCTGTGTCGCGTTCTCCCTCATGCTGCGTGGATTTCCCTGCCTTTTGAGTTCATCCCTTGAGTCCGTGAGTTTTTGCGATTGGGTCCTCATCCTGCCTGCCACGCAGCGAGCCATGACAGGATATGAATGATAAAACTGAATATATTGCATAACGTTACCTCTGGTAATCCCCGGCTGGTAAAAACCTCTGGAGAATCACCAGCCTGCTGCTCCAACATCAATGCTTTGCTCCTCCAACCTTTCCCAGCCCTCTGGTGCCCCCTGCTGCATATGAAGGGTACCAGTCAAACCCTGGCTGCATTAGCAGCAGGTGTGTGTGCATTTGCATGTTTACAGGTTGAGTGTGTGTTGAGATGTTCTCCACACATTTCAGAGCTCCCAACACTTTTATTAGAAAACGACAGCATGCTGCCAGCATTTCTCCTGCTTTGGAAGCCATGAGAAGTTTGGGTGTGGGTCTGACCCTTTCACTCCTTTGATTTTTTCCTCCTCCGTTTTTTGCCTTTTCGTCACGTATGTCTTTGTACGGAGCTGCCGTGCTCTCCGTCGTTTCGTACATAACTCTTTTTGGGGCAAAAAAAATTGCAGGTATGGATTAAGGTATGGTGTTCATCTGAACAATAGACTGGACTGGACTCATAACTCAGACGCCCTCTACAGGAAAGGGCAGAGCAGGCTGTACCTGCTGCGGAGACTCAGGTCGTTTGGAGTGGAGGGCCCACTCCTGAAGACCTTCTATGACTCTGTGGTGGCTTCTGCTATCTTTTATGGCGTGGTCTGCTGGGGCGGCAGCATCTCTGCTGGGGACAGGAAGAGACTGAACAGGGTGATCCGAAGGGCCAGCTCTGTTCTAGGATGCCCTCTGGACCCAGTGGAGGTGGTGAGTGACAGGAGAACGGCGGCTAAGCTGTCATCCCTGATGGACAACATCTCCCACCCCATGCAGCAGACTGTGACAGCACTGAGCAGCTCCTTCAGTGGGAGACTGCGGCACCCACGGTGTGGGACGGAGAGATTTCGCAGGTCTTTCCTCCCCACTGCTGTCAGACTCCATAATAAAGACTTTAACTGATCAAGCACACACATCCATACATATGCAATAATACTAAGTGCAATAATCCTTTCTGTCATCGTTGTATTTTTACTCAGTTGTATATAGTATTTGTATTTGTATTCTATTTTTATCTTATTGTATATTTATTTTATTTTATTCTACTGTATATAGTATTTTATTTTATTCTATTCTGTACAGTTGTGTACTGTATTTATTCTTATTGTATTCTAATTTTTACCTCATAACTTTTGCACTGTCCACTTCCTGCTGTGACAAAACAAATTTCCCACGTGTGGGACTAATAAAGGTTATCTTATCTTATCTTAGCCAAAATATTAACTCTCAAAAAAAAAATTCAAAGCTTCAGCTGCAGCACACACAGCAACAAACACTGTTAGTAAACGTGTCCTGGAGTTTATGCAGGTGCAGAAAGTGCTGCTGCTTTAAGTCATCCGAACAGCTTCCAGATCCCTGGAAAAGACCTGCACATGCGAGGTATGGATCGGGTAGACTCGATTTGTACGTGTCGCTACCAATGACTGTATAAAAGTCTTTTAAACAGTCATTGCTGTGTCCCTGAATTGGGACACAGCTATAGTGAGACAGGGCCGAATTTTTTCGGACAGGAAGTGATGTCATCACAGGCTTACCCAGACAAATAAAGTTACTTTTAAGTAAAACTAAGGGAAACGAGCCAGTTCTTCTAGACTTTAAAAATCACAATTGTCAAGATGTATTAAACACAAAAAACAGTCTCAAATAATTGCCTATAGGGCAGCACAGCCTTAGACAACAGTAGGACTGCAGGCAGTTACAGCACACAGTTTTGCCTCGTGCTAGTCTTCAGACATGCTTGCATGTGATAGGAGAAACAAATATTTACAAAGAGTTCCATTTATTAAACTTAAAACTTATTAAAACTTCACACATCGGATTGGGTGCTTTTGATTGTGGTCCCCTTGGACCCCAAAACATTTGGATTTTTAAAGCACTAATCAAAGTAGAAATGGAAAGCAATAATGTGACATCATTGGGAACAAACTGACTGACAATACTTCAGCGGTCTGTGCTCACCCCAGTTGCCAAGATGAAGGTTAAAATAATAAGTAAAGCAGTTTTTTTCTCCAACGCTGGCAGAGTCAGGCAGTGACTGACTGCAGCCATACCACCCTGAGCATGCCCGATCTCGCAAGCTAAGCAGGGTTGGGCTTGGTTAGTAGTTGAATGAGAGACCACCTGGGAATACCAGGCGCTGTGGCTCAGGTGGTAGAGCCGATCACCTACTAATTGGAAGGTTGGTGGTTCGATTCCTGGTTTCCCCTGCATGCCAAATATCCTTGGGCAAGATACTAACCCCAAATTGCTCTCCGATGCATCCATCGGTAGGGATGGGTATCGAAAACCGGTTCTTGTTGAGAACCGGTTCCCACTGTTTCAATTCCTTGGAATCGTTTGCCATTTTTGCAAACGATTCCCTTATCGATTCCAGTCGCCCCGAATGACGTCACCACGTTGCGGAGCGTCATTTACCTGGCAGGAAACATGGCGCCTAAGCGGCTCAAACGCTCAAAAGTTTGATTATACTTTATGAGAACCGATGACAACAGGGCAACTTGCAAAGTAGATATTTCATTTAAGGGAGGAAACACTACGAATATGCAAAAGCATTTGCTCACAAAACACGCGATGACCTTAAATGAATGTCGTGTTTTTAATTCCACTCCGGACTCGTGACTCTCCCAGCAGCAGCGGTAACGTTTGCACGCCCTCTTCCGTTAATGCGGCAGGTAAATAATCAACTAACAGTGCATATTATGTTAGCGCGATCTGCCTTATTACAAGACCTGCCATTACTGTACATGTAGGTGACCATGATGAGAGAGACAGAGTCTGTGTCATGGTCCTGGGTCGTGCGACCCAGTGTTTTGTGTTTAGTCTGTTTTGATGTTTATTGATTGTTTAGGTTCATTTAGTTATTCCAGCTCATTTGTAATTATATTACCCTTGTATATAGCTTCCCTTGCCCTTCATGTGTTTATGTCCGTGTGTCTTGTGTTGTCAAGTTCATGCTGTCGCTTCTGTCATCTTCCCCTGTACTGAGTCTCCCTGGTTCGTGCGTCTATCTGTCATGAGTCATGTCTGCATGGTTATGTTTAGTTCATGTCATGTCTAATCTCCATGTTTCCTGTTTTACTTTGAAAGTCTGTATTGAATGTCAGTGTATTCAGTTTCACTCCTCCTGTCGTTAAGTTCATGTATATCAGCTGCGTTCCCATGTGTGGCCACTTCCCCTGATCATCCCTCATGTGTATTTAGTCTCTGTGTTTCTTACAGTCTGTGTCGCGTCGTCTGTGTTCCCACCCTCCATGTTTCCATGCCCAGTCTGTTGTATTCTAAGTCATAGCCTTACCTTAGTTCATTTCCAGTTTAGGTTTCTGTTTTAGTTATTGCTTTTGTGCTGCCCTTATTCTTGTTTGTTTCTCTTGCGTTACCAGCCACAATAAAAGGCTCGCTTTTGTTTAAAGTTCACTCCCGTCTGCTCACTTGTGTTCGCACCTGGGTCCACCACACACACCACCGCACGGTCTGTCACAGCGCACCGTGACAGTACGACGCGACCATGTCGGACCCAGCGACACAAGAGAGGGAGATCCTCCAGACGGTGGAGTCGCTATGTGGTAAATGGCTGCGGTGCTCCGGAGAGGAGGAACGGGAGGAGTTAGCCCGCCAAGCGGGAGTATGCGTGTCTGTGTTTCCCTGGCTATGGGAGGCACTACACCCGCTGATCACTGACTTTCTCATCACCGCTCTCCAACTCTGTCCGCAGCC
Organism: Aulonocara stuartgranti; assembly: GCF_965226115.1. NCBI lineage: Eukaryota > Metazoa > Chordata > Actinopteri > Cichliformes > Cichlidae > Aulonocara > Aulonocara stuartgranti. The sequence continues at coordinate 31,667,426 of NC_138952.1, read as the reverse complement.
ACGGCTGCCTAGTGTGCGGGCGGTGCCGCCAGAGCCCTGCTGTTGTCCCGTTTCCCCGCTGCTTCGCGAGCCAGAAGCAGTTGCGGTTGGAACGGTGAGGCTCGCCACCGACACACCCTCCGCTCGCGCCCCGTCGGCTTCCGCGTCTTCACCGCGGCCTGGCCGCACGGCGTGGCACACGGAGACGACGGAGGCCATAGACTTTGGCGAGGAAGAGCGGCAGCAGGTGTTACGGGCTTATCGGGAGGACGAGCTCCAGTGGAAGCCCTGGCTCATCCCGGAGGAGGACCTCTCACCTGCTGCACAGCCTACCAGCCGCTCGCCGTCTCCAATCCGCTTAGACTTTACTTCGCCTGCCTCATTTCTGGCAAGGATGGCCTCCGATACTGTCTCTAATGATCATGTTTTACCTTCAGTTTGTGTAAATTTGGAATCATGTTCTTTTGTTTCTTCTAACTCATTTCAGGATGGGGTGTTGGTTGGGAGCACTACTGATTTAGTAAGCTCCCAGTCTGCACCACCACTGGCAGCCACTGCTCTATCAGACACTGCGTTAGCTGCACTTCCATTCATAGATGACTCAGAGTCTCTGTCTAAATCAACTTCTGGTGGGGGGCTAGCTGGGGAATGCAGGCCTGAGACTGCCAAATACCAGGCCGAGCCGCATGATTCCTGTCAGTCAGAGCGTAATGAGGCTTCAATCCCCTCTGACAGCACCACTTTTGTTTCATTTGTGCCTAATATGTTCTCTGCTAAAGCTAATGGCTCTGTCAAACCAATCACAGAAAAGTTCATTCAGACTCTTGGCGTTAACCTAGTGCCAGCCATCCCATCAGAACTAAGTGTAACTGCTGTATCTGTAAGCACAGACTCTGATCAGGTTACAAGTCCACCACATGACTTCAAAATGGACGTGAATGAGTCTTCTTTACCCAGTTGTGCCGACTTAATGGAGGTCCAGGAACCTAGCCATGAACTGATTAACCATGTTTCCATGAACGGTTCAGTTATACACGCAGCTCATGTGGTCGAACTAGCCCCTTTGGTGACTGAAACCCTGTCACAGGTGAAGACTGTCACAGGAAAACAACGTGACGTTTCCTTAGAGGAAATGAACTGTTCTGAGAGCCTTGGGGGTCCAACTTTCGAACAGGGGTTTTTCTTAACAGTTAACTCGCTTGCTAGGGATGGCGAAACTTCCGCTGGAGCTGATGCTGAGACCGTTACGGACTCTGGGCAATATTACAGGGTAGATGCTGCCTGTGTGACCAAGATTAATCTATGTAATCCTGGTGAGGGTGAGGCAGCCAATCTGAGTTTGTTTTTCTGCCTCTGAGTGTAAAGAACCAAAGACTGGGAATAAAGACACTGACTTTGTGTGTGGGAAGGAAAATGACTCGTGTGATGTTACATTAAACTTCCCAGAGAGTCAGCGGCATCTTTCTTCTGCCAGGGTAACGGCTCAGTCCCCTGTTCAGCTCTCTGTTTTGCCAGGGGTCTCCATCACTGCTCATCCTGCACCTGTAGCTGGATCCCTGGGTGTGCCACCTCGGCACCTCGCAGCACCCCCGCTGCTTCATGCCTCGTCAGCTGGAGGGCCCGAGGAGCCCATTCAGCCTCAAGCCTCGTCAGCTGGAGGGCCCGAGGAGCCCATTCAGCCTCAAGCCTCGTCAGCTGGAGGGTCCGAGGAGCCCGTTCAGCCTCACGCCATGTCAGCTGGAGGGCCCGAGGAGCCCATCCGGCCTCACGCCACGTCAGCTGGAGGGCCCGAGGAGCCCATCCGGCCTCACGCCACGTCAGCTGGGGGGCCCGAGGAGCCCATCCGGCCTCAAGCCACGTCAGCTGGGGGGCCCGAGCCGCCCATCCAGCCACCTTCTGCTCCTGCTTCGCCTGGCCCAGCCTCTGCTTCTGCTACGCCTGGTCCAGCCTCTGCCTCTGCTACGCCTGGTCCAGCTTCGGCTTCTGCTCCTACTTCGCCTGGCCCAGCCTCAGCGCCTGCTTCGCCGTCGCCTGGTCCAGCCTCTGCCGCAGCTCCTGCTTCGCCGTCGCCTGGTCCGGCTCCGTCACCTGTGGCTGCCACGCCACCGCCTGGTCCTACCTCGACTGGTCCTGTGCCCACCGGGCCTCGGCCAGTACGCCTGACACTGGAGGACCACCGCTGCCTTCCGCGCGGCCGGCCCCCTGAGCTGCTCCGCCGTCCCCTTCGCCGCCACCGTTGCCTTCCGCACGGCTGGCCTCCTGACCGGCTCTGTCACCTGTGGCGCCCGCCTGGTCGCCCCCCCGACTGTATGACCCTTGAACTCTTGTGCCCGCGCGTTCCGGGTCGGCCTCCCGAACTGCACAGCCACTGCCTCTCACATGGACAGCCTCCTGATGGGAGATGGCGTGGCCTGTTGGGTTGCCAACCCCCGGGTCGGCCGCCTGAACTCGTAAACTGTGGGCTGGTGTGTTGCCGCCCTCCGGGCCGACCCCCTGAACTATGTTTGGACTTTTGTCACATGCTCCAGTGTTTTCTGTTGGCTGTTTTTTTTCTTGTTCTGGTCCCTCCGTCCTGGTCCCCCGCCGCCCGCCCGGGCTCGGTGGTCTGTTTCTTTTGGTTTGGGGCTGTCTGGAGCCAGCCCTTGGTGGGGGGGTGGTGTCATGGTCCTGGGTCGTGCGACCCAGTGTTTTGTGTTTAGTCTGTTTTGATGTTTATTGATTGTTTAGGTTCATTTAGTTATTCCAGCTCATTTGTAATTATATTACCCTTGTATATAGCCTCCCTTGCCCTTCATGTGTTTATGTCCGTGTGTCTTGTGTTGTCAAGTTCATGCTGTCGCTTCTGTCATCTTCCCCTGTACTGAGTCTCCCTGGTTCGTGCGTCTATCTGTCATGAGTCATGTCTGCATGGTTATGTTTAGTTCATGTCATGTCTAATCTCCATGTTTCCTGTTTTACTTTGAAAGTCTGTATTGAATGTCAGTGTATTCAGTTTCACTCCTCCTGTCGTTAAGTTCATGTATATCAGCTGCGTTCCCATGTGTGGCCACTTCCCCTGATCATCCCTCATGTGTATTTAGTCTCTGTGTTTCTTACAGTCTGTGTCGCGTCGTCTATGTTCCCACCCTCCATGTTTCCATGCCCAGTCTGTTGTATTCTAAGTCATAGCCTTACCTTAGTTCATTTCCAGTTTAGGTTTCTGTTTTAGTTATTGCTTTTGTGCTGCCCTTATTCTTGTTTGTTTCTCTTGCGTTACCAGCCACAATAAAAGGCTCGCTTTTGTTTAAAGTTCACTCCTGTCTGCTCACTTGTGTTCGCACCTGGGTCCACCACACACACCACCGCATGGTCTGTCACAGCGCACCGTGACAGTCTGGCTCAGATGCTGGGAGTTCTCGCTGCAGTCTGCCGGCAGCGTCTCCTTTCAGGCAGGATAGACGAATGTCACAGAGCAGTGACTCAGTTTGTGGTCAAAGGCTTGCACCCGTTTGCCACAGCAGATGATTTTTGGTAAGTGAATGTGTTTAATTGTAGGCAGGGACATTACTGGATATTCTTGTGTAATTGCCACAGAACAATTTATGTTATACTTTGTTATTGCTACAGAAGAATATTTATTTTATTATTTTACATTTACAATTTTTTTTCCTGGGGACCCTGTGACACCCCATTGAAGAGCCGTAGGCTGGATCTCTGAAGCTCTCACTGTTGGGTTTGTAAGGCCATGTTACTCCTAAGTTTCTATCTTGTTCAAAGAGAAGATATAAAACAAAGTTCTAAGCTAATCGACCTTAGTGTTCTCCTTTTTAAAAAAAAAAAAAAAGAAAAAAGAATCGATAAGAGAATCGATAAAGAATCGAATCGTTAAACAGAATCGAAAATGGAATCGGAATCGTTAAAATCTTATCAATACCCATCCCTATCCATCGGAGTGTGAATGTTAGTTATAAAGCACTAAGAAAAATGTGCTTGAGAATGGGTGAATGCACAAGTTGTGTAAAGTGCTTTAAGTGCTCAGATGAGTAGAAAAACGCTATATAAGAACCAGTCCATTTACCATAATTGGAAGGTTGGTGGTTCGATCCTTGGCTTCCCTAGTTTGCATGCCAAATATTCTTAGGCAAGATAATAACCCCAAGTTGCCCTCCGATGCATTCATTGGAGTGTGAATGTTTATTAGTTTCCACTTGAGTTTAGAAGTGCTTCTATGAATGGGTGAATGAGGCATGTTGTATACAGTGCTTTGAGTACTGCGGGAGCGTAGAAAAGCGCTATATAAGAATCAGTCCATTTACCATGATAATTGTTTGGTTGGAGACTTTGTATTTTCCAGTTTACACTTGAAACTTTCTCTCTGGGCTGCACTGCAGTTGAGGAAACTTTGCATTGTTAGTTTCAGTCTACTTTTCTTTACAAGACAGTTTCCTTCTTCCAGCAACGCCTAAAATTGCAAAGTTCTGTTTCCACTCAAAGAGCATTATGTAGCATTTGAGGTTTATATAAACAACTCCTCAAACGCAACAACACAAGTCACTCATGAGGAATGAGGAGGGAGGAAGCTAGATCGTGAGAGAAAGAGAAAGGGAGAAGCAAGCAGAGGAAAAATCTGAGGCAGAGTAAAGTCGTTCATTTCTGCTGATCGTTGATGGGTTTTAAAGGCTCTGGTAAGTTGTTGCTTTCACTGCATAAAATTTTCCAGTTGTTGCCTGACTGCTATTTTATGATGTTTATATACTTTCTAGCATGAATGCTGTGTTGTAAATGTTGTGTATCTGTGTGTTTTTCAGCCATGGACTTAAGTCTAGTTCTGGTAAGCTTTGTGTTTTTCTTCGGGCTGTGTGGAATATGTAGAGGATCTGAAGAGGGTGAGTAACACTATTTTACACACACACACACACACACACACACACTGAACACATTAACAAATTTTTAAATGTTTCTGTAAATTTATCATATGTCATGTTTTTGCCAAGCTGCAGTTTGAGCCACTAGCATGATCTGAAGTATTTTATTGCCCTCTTGTGGCCAGGGATAGAATTACAACAACACTGATTTTTAACTCTGCTTGGGAAAGTTCAAGTAAAAACACATGGAGCAGGAAATATGTCACATCTCAGTTCAGTTCAGTTCAATTCAATTAATTTCAAACAAATAACAACATTATATTTGACTTTGAAATGTTTGATTTCTCAGCAATAAAAGGTTAAATAACTATTTTCTCTATTCCACACTTACATGTATGTTGCAGAGAACTGTACTGACTACAAACTCCAGTTTGAGAGGGTTTTCTCTGTTCCTGGAGATGTGGCTATGCTGAGAAGCACACTGGTGTCCTCAGACGTCTTTGATTTCAAAACTGTCCCGTACAACATCACGTGGTACAACTCGGTGTCAGGCCAAGAAATCAGCAGTCAGACTGGTCACATCCTGGTGCACGAGGAGACTCTGTGGATTCTCAATGTAACCATGAATGACAGTGGGGATTATGTGACCATACTGAGGTAGGAAGCACTAGTAGAAGTAGAAATATTAGAAATGAGTAGAACACAGTATTAATTTACACCTTACACAACTCATCGAACTGCCTCCATGATCTATCAGTAATCACAGTGAACACAGAGTGGTTTATGGCTTTTACTGTATTGGAAATTATAATAGGAGAATGACGAAACCGCCCACATCTCAGTACTTTCAAACACTTTTATTCCGATTGCCGTTCACACACGGGCTGCAGCTTTGCAGCTTGCAGCCACACACTCCAACAACAACAACCGGATTCCGCTCAGGTGCGTCCGCCTCCCGTGCAGCGGCACTGCTGCAATATTATCTATCCCCAACACAGAATTAGATTTAGATTTTCAAAATCTAAGATCAAGATCCCTTACAATTCCAACAAATTTAATATTAATATTGTTTGATTTTTGACTGTGGAGAAGGTCAAACAATGACCGTCACTGCCAGGGCGAGTGTGCCCAATTATCTATTCATTTATAATATTTCTGCTTAATTTCCCAACAGGACTCCTTCCCACTGCTACAGGGAGGCCAGCCGACTGGTGGTGGATGAAAGACCTACAGGAGAATGTGGAAGGCCGAGGAAAGCTTATCAGCCACTTACAAAAGGAGTCACTGACAATCTGAACTGCCCTCTGAAGAACGAAATGAATAAGCTGAACAGCTACAACATCTCTTCCTCCATCAAGTGGTACAGAGTGAGTTCTCCAGAATTGTTGTTGAGTGCTGCATGAAACCTAATGGTTTTAATGGAGAGACTGCACAGTAGCTGCAGCCTCAACTATTTACTACCACTATTCCAACTTCTATCAATACCAGGAATGTATTGAAACTCTGGGGAGATACGAGTGTTTAAAAATTGCAATTTGACTGACAGCAGATCCCAGTCTCGGTGTGTTTGTGTGCGTGCCCTTTAATTTTGTGGAAGGGAAACAAACAGTTTAATAATATTAAAAATCATGGAACTCTTTAAATGTCTATCTGAACAGATTAGGAGCATCAAAACTATCCCAGTGGCTGTAAACTGTTCTCCAATTTAAATAGTTAACATTTTTCTTCATGCATTGTTAATTTGAAAAAAGACTTATGCGTTTCTCCCTCTAGGGTTGTGACCCCATAGAGGACGGAACAGGCAGCTATGAGTACTGGGGTACCAGACTGAAAATTACCAGTGTGGACCTTCAACACAAAGGCACTTATACCTGTACTCTGACATTCACCCTGGGTGGCATCAAAGGATCTGTGTCAGAGACTATTAGCGCAGAGGTCAAAGGTGAGATTGTAGATTAAGAGAAACACTGAAATGAAGTGAGGGGGCTATGAAGTGGATGAAGTGTGGAAGGGCAGTTGGTCCAGATGACATACTTTTGTATGCTAGGAGAGGAACTTTGGCTCTGAATGACGTAGTCAGGAATGGTGAAGAAGTATGTGAGGGAGGCCATGTATGAGGACAACGAGACAGTGGTGCGGGGCGCATTCGAAGTGATAGAAGGTGTTTAAGGTGGGGGTGGGACCAGGGATTGACCATGCTGTTTGCGATAGTGATGGACAGGCTGAAGATGAGGTCAGACAGGATTATGATGATGTGAATTATGATGTTTGCAGACCTGTAGTGAGAGCAGGGAGCAGGTGGAAGACAACCTAGAGCAATGGAAGTATTGACTGGAGGGAAGATAATGATAATGGCGGTTTGGAGATGGTGGCAATGATAAAGAGACAGGAGGCCGAGCTGGGGGATTTGAAGATCTATATAGGTTTATACTGGGTGTGACAAAAATGATTAAGATTAGCATTGAACATATCAGAGAGGCTGCTAATGTTAACAGTTTGGAGATAAATGTAAAGAGGAAAGGCTGGGATGGTTTGGACGCATGCAGAGGAGGGAAAGGGGCTATGTTAGACATATAATGCTGAGGATGAGCATCCAGGCAGGAGGAAAAGAGGTAGAACACAGAGAAGATTCATGGATGTAGTGAAGGAGGGCATGTGGAGGGTGGGTGTGACAGAAAGGGGCAATAGGGATAGGGCGAGATAGAGGCAGATGATCTGCTGTGGCGCCCCATGAAGGGAGCAGCTGAAAAAAGAGGAAGAAGACAACAGAGTGATTTTTTTTTTGTCCATATGTAAAGATGAATTATAAAATAACAGTGATGATACAATAAGTAACTGTATAGATGTGCACAATGCTCTTCAGTCATAAAGCTGGTATTTCCGAGCACTCAACTTGGTTTTCATTTACTTGGGTTTGACTGTGTCATAATTATCCCCCGCTAAGCCTCATGTAGCTTATAGGTTAGCACCTAGATACCTCAAATTATGATTCACAGATTCACTTAGTGAAAATTGTTATGTTATATCTTGAACAAGCATGTGGCACAAGACGGGGAAATACAAAACAAAAACTGTGTTTGCCTTGGGCTACACAAGATAAAGACCTCATCAGGAGCCCCCACACAGCTGAGAAGGGCAGCTGTGTCTTTGTTCTGTTATTCAAGCAAGGTTTATGTTTGACTGCTAACTGACCGTGATATCCACTTCAGTTAGTCAGGCATATACAGTAACGCCCTCAAACACAAACAAAACAGAACAGAACAGCTCCCAAACACTTGCAAGCGAGCTGAGGTATCGTGACTTCTATACTGAGCGCAGTTGAAAGGACAGAATCACGGTTGCCCAACACATCCCAGCCCAAAGGCCTCAAAGACTATCTTGACACTACTGTACGTTGACAAAAATCCGGTGAAAAAAGCATAATCGCTTCATTTTAACAATAAAAATAATAACAGAAAAAGAAACATCAGTTGTGTTAGTAATAATGGTTTCTTAGGTTTGCTTACTGTAAAACTGTGAAAGAGAAATATGATTCAATTTCCATTATATCTTTGTGATTATTCAACCTCTACTGTAAGCTACACAGTATTTGATGTTCTCTGTTTCAGGGGATTACTCTTTGGTTCCACAAGTGCATGAACCCTCCAATGATGTAATCAAAGCACAGAGCGGTAAGTCCTCTAAGATCTTCTGAGAAATGTGGTGTTCTGTTGATTTCATATTTATGTATCTCAGGCTTCATTTAGGCCAACATATTGGGTTGAAAGTCACAGACTTCTGCAGGGAGAGTAAATGCTAAATATACAGTTTCATGTTTATACTGAGTCACTGTTTTGCGCATGTTTTCAGGGTACAACTTCAGTAAAAGGTGCCTGGTGTTTGTGCCGGGTGTTGGGAAGCCTATCGTTGATATTTATTGGTTGGACAAAGATGGATTCTTTGAGACTAACACCTCTCACCGTGTCCACATGTTAGAACAGCGGTCAGTACCTTAAATCTCCATCAATTTGTTTTATTTGCTTACTTTTGAGAACGTTGAGACTTTTGGGAATTTTAGGACGATCTCATCTCATTGTCTTCAACAGTTTGTTGCCCCAAGATGGCTCCAGTAAAGGTGCGTGGTTAGAGACCTGGCTGATATTTTCTGAGCTGAAGGAGGAGGACTTCAACATAAACTACACCTGCCGTGCGTACAGTGACAGGGGCTTTCCTGAAAGATATTTCAGTCTGCAACCAGCAGGTAAAAACATTATATCTCACCTAATGTTGCTTACTAACCTTGAGGACTAGTGTATGTTCTCCCAATCAGTTAATCAAGTAATCTTTTCTCTAAAATATGAAAAAGAAAGAAGTCAAACTGACTGGTCAGTAGGTGGTGATTTCTCTTATACCAAACAGAGCTTCAGAGCAGCTTAGGACTGCAGTGCAAGTTACCATGGCGATGTACTCCAGTAAGAAGCGACCCTTCGTAACAGTGAAAAACCTGGATTTGAGTTTAGTGAAGTTACCTCACTAAACTCAAACCATGCTTTGTGTAACAGTCCTCAAAGTGTGAACGAGCACAATGTAAAAAAACTTTTTGAATAACATCCAGTCAGTGAAAAAATTATTAACATTTAATCCACCAAAGCATTTCTATTAACTTCTTTTATTCATGTTGACTAGTTTTATATTATTTCACATGGGATAACTTTATTACCATGACAACAGATGTTCACGGTAAATAAACTCCCAGTCAGACTAATCACAGGTCTCAGCACAACGAACTTTTAACTACAAAATATTAAAGAAGTCTATATCCAAAACATTATCTGTAGAAGATATTTATAAACTGTTACAAAGAGTTATGATTATTGTTTAAGCTTTTTATTTATTTAGTTTATTTCATCACTGCAGTCGGCACGCTTTGAAAGGACCAACCTGAATTGGACTGCAAGTCTTTGTTCAAAGTGATAATAAGACAGGAAAAATGTTAGCATAATTTAAACATCTATTTAATATCAATAATTACACCAGATGCAACATTTTCATTAAGGGAATTGTGCCAGCTTTGAATGATGATCTTTTTTATGAAACTGAAAAATAAAATAAACTAAAGGGAAAACTGTTGTAAAGTAAATCAAATGTTACATTTTTAAGGTTCACTCGCTTTTTTGACATTTAATTCTCTTGGTTGTTCATCTCCCCAGATTCAAACATCACCGTTGTAACTGGTGCCTGACTGTAACGCACAGTAACCAAACTGATGCATCAGCAAAGTACTCCATCTTTATCAGGTTTGCCTGTAAAATCCACTTATAATGGCTGCTAACCAGCAAATGAATAATTTTATGTTAATTATTGAGGTTGTAGTTTGCAGTGGGGATTTACTGGAATGAATTAACCAAATATAAACAATGTTTTCTTTGTAACGTGGGAAAAATGTAATAGAGCTGTTGTGTTGTACTGCACAAGATATTACTACTGCAATCAGTGTCCACTGTATATACACATATATATATGCAATAAATATTCTGAGCATGTTGTTCAGTAGACGAGTGTTGTGTTAATTTACAAACCTTTATATCTACACATTTAAACGGCAAACCTAGCTATCCTAAAAGAAAGTGGTTTGAGAAAATCTTCAAGGTGACCTGAATGTTTGACTTAGTGCAATGTACCAGTCATGATGTTTTGTTGCTATAAGTTCATAGGTGGTAGTGAGACAATCTTTCTTATATGTGTAGTCACACCTGAAAATGAATTGATATTACAGGGCCATCGTTACATGTGTTATGAAAATTATCACTGAACACTTGGACATTTGCTGGGTTAATGAAGTCCACTGAGCAGGTTGGGGAGGAGAGGATGTTGTCTAAGCTAACATCCATCATGGACAGCCCCTCCCACCCCTGCATGAGACTGTACGAGCACTGAGCAGCTCGTTCGACAGTAGACGTTTACACCCACGGTGTAGGAAGGAGCGCTACCAACAGGTCATTCTTACCAACAGCTGTCAGACTCTGTAACACAGTTTAACAATTTTTTGGTTATCTTACTCATCAGCTTGTTTGTTCACTGTACATGCATACGAACTTCAGTTGCTTATGTGTATAGGACCACTTTGTGTCTTGCATTTATATTTTATATCCCTCTTGCTATAAGATCTGTGTAACCACCAAATTTTCTTATTTGTGGGATAATAAAGGTTTATTCTATTCTATTACCAAGGTGAGCTGACTCTGATGTAATATCTGTCCTGCTGTCCACATCATCCTCCACATGAGAGACCCTGCAAACCCGTCATCGTTCGGCAGGATGTGACACAGAGCAGTGGGCAAACAGACCCAAACATTTCACAGGAAAAGGTTTTCGAGTGGGATCTACGGAAACTTGTTTTCACCATTTTAAAAAAATTCCAACCATAATATTTGGGGTTATTAGCTCACAATTCCTTGTTAGGTGTCTCACAATTTTTACTTAACCCCTAAGTTTTAGCTAGTAAATTGAAATTTTGAAGTCCCTAATTTGACATTTTGATGCCTAGTATTTTTTCATTGGCAGAAAAAGGCTTCCATAACGAGCCCTTGTGTACAGTGCAGGCAGTGTCCCTATTCCACAAATGTAAGAGTGCCTCATTTTCTACAGTGTGAATTTCCAGAGAATAAATGTGATTCATCTGCAGAGCACAAGCAGTTTTAAACAGTTCTGTGGTTCTGAGTACCACAGAGGCCTATAAAAACAAGGCCATGGAAACAGTCACCTAATTTTAAAACCACATCCTTGTTTGCCCTGTTTCACATACATCCAGTAAAGGGCAGATATAGACAATCAAACACCGCCACACCAACATCTAACTGCCTGACTGACTTTGTACTGTAACAGGGGAAAGCACACAGACACAGAGAGAAACACGCAGTCCACACAGAAAGTTCTCGATTCATCCTCTCCCCAGAAACAGGCTAAAAAAAGCGCTCAAAGTGCAGCAGGACCATTAAAATCAAAGTTTAGCATAAGTTGAAACACATTTCACGGCTAAAGCTCGACGTTGTGTCAGGCTGACTCCCCGTGCAGCCACAAGAGGGCTCAGTGTGACCGTCATAACACGCAGAAATGTGGGAGACAGACGCACTCAGGCTGCTGGAACCACTTAACGTGACAGAAAACGGAAAAAAAAATCACACACAACAACAACAATTGCACTTAAAATAAAGATTGTTTTAACAAGAACTAAAAAGGTGCTCCACAGTAATTGGCGTGGAAGAGATCAGTGTATGTGTGAATCACCCGAACAGCACGCTCTCCTCCCAAAGATTGCCCAACATGTTAGGACATCATTTGGCTTTCAAAATATCTCCCAAAAAGGAAATTGCCACATGTGCTTAAGTCCTCACAGAAAGAGGAAGTATGAGCTGCGAAGGACACGTCTAAGATGAGATTTTTTTGTTTCCACCTTAAGATGTTTTTACAAGACTTTCACGTAAACTAAGGAGGCGGTTGCCTTGACAGAAGGACTGACATAACAGCAGTCTGGTGAGTTTCCTGTGTTAAACAATGGTATCTAACACCATAACATCAAAACCTCTGAACTCTAATCATCCATGATGCTTCTGCATGTGTGGCACTCAACACAGTCTCATTTCTAGATCAGTGTCATGTTGACCAACACAGATTTGGTACGAAGTCCTGTCGGTGACGTAAGCGCCAGACAGACTTTAACACATTTTTTTCTGTTCCTTCAAGAGACAGATTCAAATGATTTTCCTACTTTTAATGCTTTTACGTACATGTGCCCAGATATTTTACAAAAGCATTGCTCACTGGAGCCTGAAGTAAACCAACAGAGGACTCAGAAATAAAGAAAAAACACGTGATATTTATTTAAGCTACTTTCTTCTCACAAGCACACGCCCACAAACACGCTCACAAATGCAGTTGGCATGCTCCCTCTTAACCGGTGTCATTTAAACATGGCAGACCAGCGGCTGGATAAAGGATGGGAGTACAATGGTCAGTGTTGGGGAGTAACGGAATACATGTACCGCCGTTACGTATTTAGAATACAGTTACTTTGTTGAAGTAAATGGATTACACAGCAGAACTTTCCTGTTTCATATTGTGGCGGGTCAGGACTGTTTGGGTTTGGTTTGACAGCTATGTTCTGTTGTTCCAGGCGGCAGAGTTACGGTTGCCATGGTTACAGGGCGACACGCGCTCTCTCTGTGACTGTGTGTTTCCTGGGTGAGAGAGCGCCTTTTTGTTGTTGTTGTTGTGCTAAGCTAACAGGCAGAATGCTACAGGCATAGCCCTAAAGAATGTAGCCTTATGGGCAGTGTAGTCCGTGTTGCAGGGAGAATGGACTGCCATACCCGTTATGTGTCTGTGAGCGCGAGGAGGGAGAAAAAGGAGAGTGGAAAAGTAGTTATCGTAGCAGAAACGGGAGCGGGAAGCATGTAAATATAATAATAACCACTGCAGCCAAGAAGAGTGCCTGACGAGCCCAGTTGTAAGTAAGCTATTACGACTAGACTGTATGCTGTGTTCATGTTTTCCTCCGAAACAATAAGTTCCGTTGGAGCAGCCTTTCAACTCCTCTCTCTGTCTCTCGCTAGCAAACTTGACCCAGACAACAAAGTAAAGCTATTTTTCGGCTACGAGCCCAACACCAGAGGTCCCTTTACTATGGTTCGGACCCGCGGACCTTCAGTAACAGTAATAAATCACAGCAATAGTACATTCACGTAGTTGTAAAAAGCATGATAATATATTAAGTAATCCAAAGTATTCAGAATACGTTACTCTCATTGAGTGACGTAACGGAATACGTTACAGAATACATTTTGGGGCATGTATTCTGTAATCTGTAATGGAATACATTTTAAAAGTAACTTTCCCAACATTGCTGGTGGGATGTGGTGAAATCTTAAATTGTTTTAATGGCTCAGTGTGGGGAAAAGAATCATAAGTCACAATCATTTCTATTGAGAGCTCCAGTAGATTTTCTTAGTGTGCAGGCTGTAATCAACTGACCTGCTGCCCTCTGTGGATGTCCACAACTGCAAACTAACCTGTTTATCCTGCACTAACCTGTAGAGCAGGGGTGGGGAACTCCAGGCCTCGAGGACCGGTGTCCTGCAGGTTTTAGATGTGTCCTTGATCCACTTGGCACCGACACTGGCACTCGAGGCCCGGAGTTGCCTACCCCTGCTGTAGAGGATTGTCATGCAACCTTTAAATAACATGGTTCGTCTACTTCAGTTTGTTTTGCAGCACGTTTCACATATGAAAAAATATAATGTCTCATGTACAGACCCAATATCTGATTTAAAAACATTTGAAATTTCCAGTTTATGAAATATCACTTAGCAGCCCCTACCTTTACATCTAACCTCTCTCCTTCCTCTCCTCTCCTGTCCTGTCTTTCTTATCTTTCTCTATCTCTGAGTGACGTTAGCTCTCTTTCTTCTCTCTCCATCTGAAATACAACAGCTGAACCTTTAGCTAGACTGTGAGACAAACTGCACACAAACGGTTAAAAAGCGTTATTTCTTTTATAATCGCTCCTCTTCTGTAACGCTAGCTAGGCGCTGAGGTACTGATATTTATGTAAATGTAGTGAGTAAAAGCAAAAGGTTGCCAGAAAAAGAAATACTCAAGTAAAGTACAGATACCTGAAAATTGTAAATACAATATCACAAGTCACCAACAGTCTACACAGTGAGTAGGCAGAGAAAAAGGGAAAAAACCTTCAGGTTACTCACTTAAACAGAAAAGAGAACATTTGCTGCGTGAGCTCGGGATATGTCTCACTGCTGAATTGTAGCTTTGAACTGGTACACATTTCTCGCAGCACATCCTGTTTGAAAATGTGACATTTACTCAGGGATTGTACTCGATGTAGGGCTTGACTCATATCTTGACGAATGGCTGTGGCTCATGGGGATTCCTTTATCCACTGGGGAAGCCCGGGTGTGGCTTCACACCTCTGTATAATTGCTTTGGGCTTGACTCAAGAGACTTTAATTGAATTTCTGGAGGAATTTTTTTCCCCTTATCATTTGTTGCTTTGATGGACTACCTCATCTCAACTTTTTGAATGGGCTCTAGTTAGGACCCAGTATGTCCGGATTCTAGGTTATCTGAGTCAAGTGCCGAATACACAGATATGCTGAAGCATGTTTTAAGGATGCCTTCCTGTGGTTTGTGTGCTTTGACATTCACAAACACGTGGTTGCCTTATTAATGCTTTAATGCAGCGGTTCCCAAACTTCTTTTGCTGGGCCCCCCTTTGTTTTACATGAAAAATGTTCGCGCCCCCCACACGCACACGCATGCATGCACAAACACATCCTCCAACCACACACACCCATATTTTGCTCCATTGCGGTTTATTTCACACCTCAAACATTTAGTAAACAATTAAGCAAATACAAGTAAACTGCAATAAATAAACCACTAACTCTTTTATGCTACGTCCGCACCTACGCGGGTATTTTTGAAAACGCAGCTGTTTCATCCACACGTAAACGGCGTTTCGAATCAGCGAAAACTGAGATTTTCCTCCTTTTTTGCGTTTCCGTGTGGACGAGGAATACAGAGTTCGTCACGCAGCGTCAAAGGTATGTGCCTTTTTTCATGTCACGCTGTGCGCCACGTTATTGTTTACATGAGATGAATTGCAGAATGGCAGATAGAGACAAAATACTGTTAATCTGACTATCTGCAGGTTTTACACGCTTACATATAAACACGCAGTTACTGTCCCTCCATTTACAAAGGCAGAGGCGTCACGGTGTGATTATTTTACGTGTAGTTTTTTTTTTCCTGTGTAATAATATTCAACATTGCTATCAATACATTTTTCAAAAAATGCCTCTCTGTGCAAAATGGGTTTAAAAACATAAACAGCTGTTTGTCTCTGATTTAGACAGGGGGTTGTTATTTGGGTGTTTTTTTACAGTTTCTCTGAGCATCTTGGGATGAATCTGCTGGGACGTCTACTCCTTGGGAAGATTGGCAGTTGTCTTGAATGTTTTCCATTTCTGAATGATCTTTTCACTGCATAATGATGGACTTCATATTGTTTGGAAATGGCCTTATAACCCGTCTAATATTGACGGGCTGAAACAGTTGCTTCTCTGTGAACATTACTGATGTCTTTCCTCCTTTGCATTGTGTTGCACTCAGCATCAAGGCAATTAAACCTCTGCGATATTGATCTTGTCCGTTAAGTGGCAGAGGGGGGTGTTAATTAATTTCAGCTGCTTTGATGTTAAATTAAATACAGGTGCATTAGAGGGGCAACAGTGAAACAATGGCATCTTCCATAGAATAGCAGAATTGGTTAGTTCACCAGTGATGCTCAGTGCTTTTCACAGATGAGAGCAGGATCACCCTCAGCACATATGACAGACACTAAAGTGTCTGGAGAAGCTGTGGAGAAGAAGGTTTTGCTTGCTGTAACATCATCCAGCATGACCGGTTTGGCGGTGGGTCAGTGATAATCTGGGACATATCCATGAAGGGATACACAGACCTTTAGAGGACAGGCAATGGCACCCTGACTGCCGTTAACATGCCGAGTCCAAGGGTCCCTCTCCACCTGCGTCTCAGCTTGAGTCCATTGATTCGTCTCTGCAAGTGTGTGAGCACAATCCTGAATCCAAGAGTTCCAAACAAACAGCCTGAGTATAAGGGTCTCTGTCTTAAATGCAGATACCTGCTGAGCCTTCTGTGGAGTTCCTACATTGTTCCTACCCCCAAGCCTACACCAGGGTCTCCTTTGTTGTCAGCATCAGCCTTCTTGTTGTCAACCACCTGCTGCGACATGTGATTGCTCCATCTCAGCTCCTGGGCTCCCATCCATCTTTCAGCGTATTTCTGTCTCAGTGATCGCTGGCTTCCACACAAGCCTCTAGAGGAGTCCCCTCTCCTCCTTCAACACAGTCTCTCACTGAACCTCCACTGCTGGCATGTTGTCCATCTGCCTGACGTGTCCCATCACCAATGCCTGTCACCACTCAAACCATTAGAGGGTTTCAGTCACTGGTCTCTCAGGCAGCCCACAGAGTTGCTTTATCTGCACGATTGGCCACCTGGCCGGCCGTACGAACCGCCATCTTCCCCATGCTTGCCTCAATGCCGAGCTGATCCCAGAACTGTGTCTTGTGTGTTTGATTTTCTGGCTCCCTGCTTTTTCGCTTTTTGTTTGTAGTCCTGCTTTGGGGTCTCGTCCTCATTAAATCTGACAGTAAGGATATACAGTTTTTCTGCTTTCTGCTTCTTCTGGCTTAATCTTTTCAATTAGAACTATAATAGCGTGTATTTTCTTTTCCGCCAAAGTAAAATGAAGCGTTTTAAACATGCTTAGGGTGAATTTAGTTCTTCTGTTAATTCATTACATTATAGACATTTCTTTGAAAGCAAAGACTTTTTTTCTTTTGCGGAAAAAAACAACACAAAGATTTCACATTTCTTGCTGAAATCTTGCAACAGTTAAATATCCTGTGAATGAAAAGTGAGTTTTCAGTCATATTTAACGACAAATATAAATGTGCTTATGCTCTTGTAGACAATATGAGCAACTAAATATATTGTTTATATTTAACATCCGTGTTTATGTTATGGGCGTTTTTTCTGGTTAACAGTTAGTGAACCAGAATAAGTTATTTTTAGTTAACATAGCAGTGAGGGATTTGATTTCGGGAAGGTTTAGCTGATTTAACGCTGTGTTGAAATGCAAAGGAAGGAGAACAGAGAGCTGAGAGGTGCAATCCAAACACACTCTTCCTCCTCTGTGTCTGTGCGTCGTCCTGTGGAGGTGGAACAAAGCTGTTGAGTCACCGGCTGGGCAGCACGTTTGAGATTCCTCTCTGCATGCAAGGGTCAGAGGTGAGATTTCCTCTCTTAGGTCTGCCGTGTCGAGTAAACTGTCTCATCCTTCCTTCGCCTGTGTTGTGCCTCGGTGTCTCTTTTTCCTAGGTGAGTCAATATTTACCACTTACTTGTTCCTAAGCTGTTTATGTTCTTAATAATTTCTGACTTTTCTGGGGCAAACTCTGCCACTGAATGTGGCCTCGGTGCTCGAATTCTTAGAAATATGAGGTCTACCATTCGCCTGTTTACTTTTTCGAAAAAGTGCGTTTGTAATGTTTACCACAAAGGAGGCACACTTCCTTTCACACTATAGTAAAGATGCCCACTGCAGCCAACACAAATGTTTGATTTTTGAGCGATGGATAGATCTCATAGAGCAGGAATAGCAATACTGACACCTTTTTTCTTGTATAAAACTGACAGATGATGAGAAGAAAAAGGGACGATTTTCATGCCAAATCAAAAACCTCACATTAAAGGAGTGATTCATTTAGGTGCATTCTGGGTGGTTGTTCAGTGTGGGTTGTACTGTGCGGTTTTCTCGCAGTTTGTCATCTCCAAAGCTTATGTAGGAGTTCTTCCTGCATTACCGTGACTGAACTTTGTCAACATTTATAACAGGTTCCTGTAGCCACAGTGCTGTTTGTTTTGTGTGTTATCAGTACCCTGCACAAATATACCCAATGAAGGCTTTGATGACAGGAATGAGAGATTTGATTTAGGGAAGGTTTTTCTGATTTAATAATGTATTGAAATGCATATCGTCAAATCAGTTCAAGAGTTACACAGAGAGGCATTTGTTTGTCATGTTGTGCGGATATTTCAGCTTCTGTCCTTCCCCTTTAGACCTTTCTACCTCCCTCGGGAGTTTGGACAGTTATTTATAACTGTTATTTGTTTTAATCCAAGAGCAAATGTAGATGGCTGCTGCAGATGTAACATATGCACAGTGGTTTGGCTAGAAAATAAGAAAAAGTTGTGTGGGACTTCAGTCATTTTTCTGTTGTGTTAAAACAGGTTATTGCCCCATGTTTACATCAACTGTACATTGACTCTCCTGCTAAGAAAGAGGACACTGGATTTATTCTTTAGCATTATAAATGATGCATATGGGGATTAGTCAATACACTTGGTTCAGCTCTATAAACAGCAGCTTAAACACCAAGCTTGAACTGTGAACAATCCACCTGCAGATATTTTCATAAACAATAGCCTATGAATATTTCTGTGTTGAAAGAGCAGGGTGATGAGGGATAGGCTAGACTGATGCAGGAGGAAATTAAGCAAATTGTCAAATATTAGTATAAGGAGGAGAAAAGAGGAAATTGAAGCAGGCACAGCTTGCTTAAGGCAGGGACTGCAGGGAGTGTACACAGTGATTTGACAGCAAAGGGAAAAAAACAAAACACTTGTAGGCTTCAGCTTCTCATGTGGATACGCAGTATAATCCCTGAACAAAATCTTGTAATTCTGGAGCATTCATCTGCATTCCCAAGCCTGCAGTTTGTTCGAGTTTAATAATAATAATAATAATAATACATTTTATTTAAATAGCGCCTTTCAAAGCACCCAAGGACACTGTACAACAGATAAAAACTGGAAATATACACGATGATAAAAATAGAAGATAAAAGTTAAAACATACAGAAATTTAAGAATAGGCAATTTTAAACAGATGAGTTTTGAGGGTGGACTTAGGTGAGTGGCGGCCGGTGAGTAGCGGCAGCCAGTCGCGCCAGCGTTCACTCAACCGGAAGACCTGGCTCATTCACAGCTGTATGTTACTGCTGCTCTTAGAAACTGTGTTTACTTGGACATTTAGACCCTTCTACATTATGTTCTCTTGCATGTTTAAGGTAGATAGCTTAGAGGAAAAATAACAGAGCCACAATAGAAAAAAACGAGAGCAGCCTTCTCACAGAGGATTTCACCTCAAACCAAAAAGCACAAACAAATTACCATTTCACACTACCTGCAATATTGTTTCCACAATGTGAAAAAACACAGTCACACTATTCATGTTCTCAGGCTCGGCTGAAGGAAGGGTAACTCCCGTTGCTTTCCCTTTTTCAGAGCTAATTGAGTCATGTATTTTGATAACCTCCCACAAGCTCCATGTCTTAAACTTAAGCCATTAACCCTTGTTCAAGGATGGCACGGTTTCTGCAGGCTAGTTTTAGAAAACTATTCCATCACTATTTCTGAGACGTCTCCCTTTGCGCTCTTAAGGGCTGAAATGTCATTTATATTAGAAAATTCCCACATTGTTCGTCTCTTATCAGGCCAGCAGGGATGGTCATCCTCACATTTCCGGGAAGGCTTCCTCATACTGCATCTTTAATTTAAAACAGAATTTCTCAGACATGGTTAAAAATAACTTGGTTTAGCAAACATGAGAACAAGATTCAAAGTGTTCTTAAGGACAGCGTGTTTCCTTTCAGCTTGTGAAAATAGTCTGATCTGATGCTTAACAATCAAGAGGCGTGAGCATCCTGAATTAGAGTGCAGAAAATTCTCTGGGTGCAAATAAAAACCTAAATAATTAATAAATATAAAAATACAGATATTTGGTTAGGAAAGGCTATGCACACCATGAAATTCAGGTGGCGCTTGAGAATGCAAACACTATTTATTGGATTTAAAAGCAGCAACAGAAGGTAGAAACTTGGAGGTGCAAGAACAGGCGCACAGATTCTCCTCCTCTGCATATTTTAACAAATCCACAACAACTATACAAAGGAAAATAATCCAAAAGTCTTAGGCGTTATTTGAGCACACTAGGCTGTGTGCTCAAAGATAAATAAGTCATCTTTATGACTGACCTACAGGGTGTGTCAGTCTTGTGAGCAAGTTGTTACTTTTATTGCTGGTTGATGCGATTCATTGAAGATCTGGGTTTCAATTCTCCATTGAAATCACATCCTCTTCCCCTTAAAATAAAAAAAAGTTTGTTGTTTTAGCTTAGCTAAGGACTTTTTCATCATTCTAGGAACATGGAAATGTTAAAAAGCTGACATTTGCCACGTTTCTCCAAAACATTTCTGCGCTGTTCAAACTATTCACAAGATGGGGTTAAATGAGGTTAAAGGCAAATTGGAGGAAGAGCAAACTGAAATTGAGTAAACATGAACATTTAAATGAGTTAAAATACTGCTTAGAATTTTTTAAGGACAAACTTTAGCAACTTAATGTTGGTTTCGACTGATCAGTCAGTCAAAAAGATGAACCCTGAGCAGTGCTTGAGTATTGTGATATTTCCCTTCCTGAAGTCCAGAGTTTGTCTCCTACAGCTGCGAGCTGTTTGTTAACAGCAGTTGAAAGAACATTTTGTTGCTGTTGCACGTTTATCTGAATCACAACCGGAATCTGTATGTTTATGGTGACGCATACAAAGTTTGCAACCTCTGTTTAAAGCCAATCACTGCTGAGCTCACTGCTGTTTGTTTCCACATCATCCTTGATTTTAAATATTTGACTGCCCTACAGAAAGCACTTGTTGTTTCAGGCTCGTGCAGTTTTAAGCTGCTACACCAAACCTGCTGACAAACTAATTTAATTCCAACATAACATGGAATTGAAAGTAAAATCCTGAGCTACGCATGCACGTAAAGTGTCTGTCTTTTCCTGAGATGTTCGTGTTATCAGTACCTTGCACCTGTGACCGCTCTTCAGTGTATGTGGCAATCGCTGCCCTATAAACAGATGGACAAAGTTCACATGACTGAACAGATCTGTAGACCAAATGAACATTTAACCAAATGTAAACAGAAAACAGACGCTTGTTCCTCTCTGTCAGTTTGCTGTAGCGAAATTTAAACATTGCACAAATTTGGTCCGTTAGCGAGGCCCATTTCCCAACAGCTTCTGTAAGTTTTCTGCCATGCAAGCATTTTCAATAACACTGCTGTGGTTTACAACATACAGCTTGACTTTGTCCAATGAATGCAAACAGAAAAGGTCGTGCTGAAGATGATTAGCAGATTTTATAAACTGTAGATTATTGCTTTAAGATATCTTAAGATACGAAATGATTTCCAGCAGCCTTGCTCCTCTTGCACCCTTCCCTAAAGTGGTTATCAACACTATGATAACGATATTCTCATCAGCCATTCACTCCTTCCACCATCTGTTCCCAGAAGCAGACATCTTTAGTGCTGCTTGCTCTGGAAAAACTGCATCACTTTCTTGTTTTGTGCCTTGACTGAAACTTAATCGGGGAGGTTTAGATTCAAAATGCTTTCTGATTAATTCATCCAAAACTTTTATTAGTATTATTATTGTTATTATTGAACTCTAATGACATTATTCAGAATAGTCATTTATCTTATAGTGGGTCTTGGTACAACTGCTTAGTATTGGTGTTTTAGCTCCTGTCCCTTTAAGTCATTTTTGCTCTGATTGGCTACCCCTTGCAAACAAAAGGTCTGAACAGCAAGCGAGTGGATACACTGTGATCAAAGGCAGATTTGTGTGCCTCACGCCGGATTCATGGTCCTGTGTTAAATTGACTGAACGAGAATAGATCGAATTGAAGAGAAAACTTCACTATATAGCCTTTTGGCAGTGACAATACAAAGTAATGGAGGTGCACGATACACAAAAGTATAAATACTGTCATTGGCATCTGTGAAGGCTACATCATATGGGAGGTCTGCTGTGAACTGTGCATGGTGAAGCTAGCATGTCACAAGTCTGTCATAGCTGTGTGGCCCTTTGTAGATGGAGTGTGATCTCTGAATAACAGTCAAATAGCTCCCAGCGAATATTAAACAGTTATGAGCTATTATAGATGATCCCTTTCTACCTGATCTTGAAGATCTTAAAGTAGACCAAAGACTGAAAAAGAGTTTATCTCTACTTTTGTTTTACTGAGAACTATATTTAATGTGAGCTTCCACAGTTATTACAGAGTATTTATGAGGGGGAAAAAGCAAAATAAAGAGCATAAGGTGTCCGCTTGAAGTTTATTATTGACTGTAGCTGTAATAGTGCATAAACTGTAGATCTTGCAACACTGCCAATGACAAAAATGATAGAGAATTTCTCTTCCAAAAACCCAAATAGTGCTCAAAATAGGCAGATCTTGGCTGGGAAACCTGCTTCTTTCCTGCCAGGAAGCAATATTTTGAGCTGCACTGATTAGCCATTGTCTGCAGTTAAGGATGTTTCCAGTAATGTGTGAAAGTGGTACCAAGATAAGGTGCTGAAAAGTGTAATATTACACAACTATAAATCTATTTGGAGTTAAGGTGGTACACCACCATTTCACAAAGAGTGCATGTGTGGCTCTGAGTCATTCAAAAGTACAGTAAGAAAGAAAAAGTTAAGCGTCATCTGACTTTTGGTAAACATGAGCTCAGTCTGAATCCACTGCGCAGCCAACCTCTGGGATCCCTGACCTGCCCGCTGGTTTACACCTCCGGTGACTCACTCGTTTCTGTCTTCTTCAGCCTCATGTCTGCAGCGTGACCCGATGAACCAGTTCACTTCTTCCCACGCTCGCCCCTCTCTGCCTGAACTTGTCTAAATAGCTCAACTATGCACTGGAAGCAGACACAGATATTGGGTCTAAAATGAATTAAAATTCAGTTCTCCTTTTATACCTTGAAAATATTTTTTGTTTAAATCTAAAGACCACTTAGCCAACTTTATTTTAAGCCGTGCTTATTTTCCATTATTTGTTTTGCTTTTATGAACAAAAACTGAGTGAATATAAGCTTTAGATAGATGGAGCCTGCTTTTGCATGCCTGTTTCTCACAGTCAAAATGTTGTGAACCTTTTCTTCTTAGAAACGAGATTTCTTCAGAAGAGCTTCTGCTCAAAACAAACAACAACCACTTGAAAAGTGCACGTGTAATCGAGATCCTGTGCGGTTTGCATGCAGTGTAAAAAAACACAAGCCAACAATAAAAGCACTAATATTAGCCAAGTCTCGATACCAACCAATATTGCCTTTGACGGTTGGCCTGTGAACCCAGGATAACACTTATTGAAGGCACTGGCTTGTTTTTATCTGTGGTGTCACACTGCATACTGGTTACATTTTTCCCAGAAAGATGTGAAACATTTTGATGAAACAAAACTAAACAAACACCACTCAGTGTTAAGACACGTTCACAGCGTTCACTGGAGCCCTCTTTAACCACAAGCAATCTCCCATTCATTATAGTTTTCCCATCAGCAGTAGCTCTTCCTGTATCGTGATACACAGGTGAGAATTTTGAGGTTTCGATCATTTCCTTTCCTTCTTCCCACAGCAGCTGCACACATTTCGTTGCTACTGTGTTCTTCTAAAAGCCTTTGCTTGCCTTGGTGCAGATTGTCAAAACTTACCATACCGATTTGTGATATTATGTACCAATTTATTTCTTTTTACTTAAAATTGCAAACGACTCAAGATGTGCTGATAGATTCATTATCGGACCATCGCGAAACATCGGGTAGACAATGCAATGAAATCATGGTCATATACACTAAAAACAGTTTCTGCCCCAAAGCTGTTAAAGCATTATAAACGTTTTTAAATTACTACTGATGGGAGGGGGGGACAATATCATGAAAGCCGGGACTGGCACACACATTTGTTTAATATCTGTCATTTTTTTAAATTTATATTTCCTTTTATTTTTTTCTATATTTTATCACCTTTTCAACACAGAAAAGCACTGCACTTGTTTTGTGTGAAGTTTCCACACTATCTGCAGCTACAGACTCTGCGGGTGTGAAGTCACACAATGTTAGAAAAAAAATCTCATTAAATCTCATCTGAACGTGACCTCATACAGAGTATTACAGCTGCTGTTTCAACCAGTTCAAGCATGTATGCTAAACTACTATTCATACAGAGTTTCAGAAGATGGGTGGATGAAGTCGGTGGGGGTGAGGGGAATTTATGAAACAATTGAGATTTTATTTTAACTGCTTGTGTGCTGTTAATGACAGGTTTCTGTACCATATTTAGGAAAGCAATGTTTTGTTTTGTTTTTTCCTCTGGCGCTTTCCAACCACATCCATGCAAATAATTCAATAGGAAGTTAAAACCAGCAGTAACAGTCATTTTGGATCAAACATGAATGGATCTGTTAAGATGTTAATCACTCAGTAAATCAGCATGTTTGATTCAGATCCATGTAGAAAATGTACCGAGTAAGTCACTCCTTACTCAGTACACTCATGTCTGCCTTCTGCTTTAGTCGTGTACTTTAATTGTAACTGAACCTGATGACTGGACTCATGACTGGACTGATTGTGTAATACCAGTACTAGTTCAGTGAAAGGCTGGTAATATGTAATTCTAAGTTAAATGCCATTTTCTCTGGTCTTCTATTGGTTTTAATAATTGCCCAGACATATGCGTAAACCACACTGAACTGATGAGAAAACCATGCACATTTATGCAAACTCATGAACTGATGTCAGCCAGAAGAAACAAGGTGCTCAGGTGTGAAAAAACCCAGATGTTGCTTCTAACGGCACTTAAAGCTGGTACTGAATTCCTGGGAAGATTTTAAATTTTATTGCTTCTTTATTAGAAAATGTCATATGCTGGGCTTCAACTCAGATTCTCTGGAACTTTCAGTCACAGGAGCTGATTCAGGGAACTAAAAGGTCCCTTCAATCCACTGTTTTTACACATGGGAACTAAGTTACGGTTACTTTCACACAAAAGCTGGTGAAGCAAGACCATCCCTCTGGCTTGTTGGGAGGTGTGGGCGTGTTTATTTCTGCTTGAAAAAGTAACTGCTGGGACCGTAACATTTTACTTCTCTGATTCACTGCCGTGGTTGTAACAAGCACTGCACCTTCTTTACATTCGCCCTCGCTCTCACTCGACCACACCCTGCCCTTCTGTCTGTGTCCCTGTCGCCTCCAGAATGTTTTCATAGAGGTGGCCATACAGGGGTGACACACCATAAAACCAGAATTTCCAGTTTTAATATGCTGTCGGCAAATATAGTTTACTTGAAAAAGTATGACAAAGAGCAAAATGAATGTTCTGCCTGGTTAATTGTCGATATCAGCTGATATCACTAAGAATAGGTACATATCAAAACCAAATAAGATTTTAAAATCCATAATAATCTGTTTTGATTGATTGATTGATTGATTGATTGATTGATTGATTGATTGATTGATTGATTGATTGGAAGTCTCAACCATTGTTTTAATGATTCTCAGCAGAGCCGAGCAGAAGCATCGGCTCTCCCAGAATGGAGTTATCCTTTAACCCTGGAGAAACCATGGGGTCAAATTTGACCCCATGGTTTCCCTAGTAAGCCAATGGGGTCGGCTCTGGCCCCATTGGTTCTCCAGGGTTAAGAGCAAACTTGGTCAGGAAAGACAAATAAATATTACAATCATATAAGAATTAGAATCATAAATATTAGATCAGGCAAGAGTGTGAACTGTTGCCTGTCTCTATGTTATGTTATGCCCTGAGATGCACCAGTGATCTGTCCAGGGATTTGCACCAGCTTGTCTGCAACCTTATTACATTATTACCAACATAGGGCAGTCTTGCCCGGAGGCACTAAGGCGGGGCAGCAAATTTTGGGGGTTGCCCAGCGACCCCCTTGGTGGCACCCCTGCCCTGTACAGGCCCACATTTTGCACCTTTTGAAGACAAACTCTGGTTTATCTGCTTGTAAACACAGTCCCTGCTTACATGTTGTTTAAAACTAGATCAAATGTTCAGTGCCAAACACAACGGGCTAAACAGCCGCAATCTGTCGAGGTTACCAGGTTACCTCACTATGTGTAAACAACCACATTAAAACTACGGACGCATGCAGTTAAATCAAATCGGTCTCAGCGCGCACTTTTTTACTACAAGCCACATTCACATTCATATTCGTACAACACTTTAACAGTCATAATCACACTCGCACTCATCACGGTGGATGCGATAGGAGCAATTGTGGGTTTCAGTAAACCAATGACCATATTAAAGTGGGATTTGTTATTTGTTATTTTATTTAGTTCAAATTGTGGTGCTTTTATTTTGAAGGTCAAGCTTGCCTGCGTAAACAATCATTACACTGCATGTGTGTGTAAGTGGGCGTAGGCTACCGATGTGCCAAAAAGTGATCGTCTGCCAAAAACTGATTTCTGGCATTTGCCAAAAAGTAATTACAAGTATTTAAACTGCCATGAATAAACTTTTGGCCTTTAAACAGCGAAGCATATCAAATGTATCCCTCAATAATATAAAATAAGTCATCTTGAGCCACAAAACAACATTGGTATCACAAGCTAGAAGCCGCAGTCAGTTTTTGACAAAGTGACTAAGAGGATAGCAGAAATTGCAACTATATAACAATAGTTCCATAAAGATATTTTTAGTGGCCAAAAGGGGACTGGATTGGTTTTAATGTTGGTACAATAACGCAGAGTCATAAAGATACTTAAAAAACAGGTCATTTTAAAATTTTATATATAACCCCGTAAACCCTGTTCACTAAAATCTACTTACCAATATAAGTAAAGACATTACACATCAAAACAAACAAACAAAAAAACACACACACGGCAACACTGGAAATCAGTTTTTGGCAAACGATCACTTTTGTGCTCGTTAAAAAGTTTGGGCAACCAAACTGTTCTAGAAGTGGATAATTGTAAAGAAACCTCGGAAGAATGGCGACTATCTTTGTTTATCTTAGTAAACTTTATTTTATGTGTTTTTGGCGAACTAATGGAGGCTTGGGTTGTGCATTTACTTAGTCCCACTTGACACTTTACTGTCTGGGGGTATGATTTGCATAGCAACAAATCTGATGTCGTCCGACACTCATACAAATTCACCAGTTTTAATTCAGTTCCTCCTGAGGGGTTAATACATTCCATGCAAAAATGTAGAGGCTGGCCAAGGGAGCAACACTTAACACTGGACTGTTATCAGGAATTCTGGGTCTGCTTCCAGTCATAAAGCATTACGCAGCATTTTGGCTTACACACGCAGCTCCTCAAATACCAGAGCGCTAGTCATTCACGATCAAGAGAAGGAGCTAGATGGCGTGAGAAAGGAGAAGTGAGCAGGAGAGAGAAAATATCAGGCAGTGTACAGTTAGCTCTTTCAGTTTCTCTGGTTTTTGCTGGATTTTAAAGGCTCTTGGGCTTTTCACATTCTCTGGATGTAATTTAAAGACGCAGGAAGACCTGGCACTAGGTCAGCTGATTTCCATTTCAGGTTTTTGCTGTGACTCTTAGCATGTTCACTTCTAAATGTTCTGTATCTTTGTTTTTCAGCCATGGGTTCAAGTTCAACACTGGCAAGCCTTGTGTTTTTCCTTGGTTTGTGTGGAATCTGTAGCGGATTTGAACAGGGTGAGCTGAGTAACACTGCTTCACACACACACACACACACACACACACACACACACACTGAACACATTAACAAATTTTTAAATGTTTCTGTAAATTTATCATATGTCATGTTTTTGCCAAGCTGCAGTTTGAGCCACTAGCATGATCTGAAGTATTTTATTGCCCTCTTGTGGCCAGGGATAGAATTACAACAACACTGATTTTTAACTCTGCTTGGGAAAGTTCAAGTAAAAACACATGGAGCAGGAAATATGTCACATCTCAGTTCAGTTCAGTTCAATTCAATTAATTTCAAACAAATAACAACATTATATTTGACTTTGAAATGTTTGATTTCTCAGCAATAAAAGGTTAAATAACTATTTTCTCTATTCCACACTTACATGTATGTTGCAGAGAACTGTACTGACTACAAACTCCAGTTTGAGAGGGTTTTCTCTGTTCCTGGAGATGTGGCTATGCTGAGAAGCACACTGGTGTCCTCAGACGTCTTTGATTTCAAAACTGTCCCGTACAACATCACGTGGTACAACTCGGTGTCAGGCCAAGAAATCAGCAGTCAGACTGGTCACATCCTGGTGCACGAGGAGACTCTGTGGATTCTCAATGTAACCATGAATGACAGTGGGGATTATGTGACCATACTGAGGTAGGAAGCACTAGTAGAAGTAGAAATATTAGAAATGAGTAGAACACAGTATTAATTTACACCTTACACAACTCATCGAACTGCCTCCATGATCTATCAGTAATCACAGTGAACACAGAGTGGTTTATGGCTTTTACTGTATTGGAAATTATAATAGGAGAATGACGAAACCGCCCACATCTCAGTACTTTCAAACACTTTTATTCCAATTGCCGTTCACACACGGGCTGCAGCTTTGCAGCTTGCAGCCACACACTCCAACAACAACAACCGGATTCCGCTCAGGTGCGTCCGCCTCCCGTGCAGCGGCACTGCTGCAATATTATCTATCCCCAACACAGAATTAGATTTAGATTTTCAAAATCTAAGATCAAGATCCCTTACAATTCCAACAAATTTAATATGAATATTGTTTGATTTTTGACTGTGAAGAAGGTCAAACAATGACCGTCACTGCCAGGGCGAGTGTGCCCAATTATCTATTCATTTATAATATTTCTGCTTAATTTCCCAACAGGACTCCTTCCCACTGCTACAGGCAGGCCAGCCGACTGGTGGTGGATGAAAGACCTACAGGAGAATGTGGAAGGCCGAGGAAAGCTTATCAGCCACTTACAAAAGGAGTCACTGACAATCTGAGCTGCCCTCTGAAGAACGAAATGAATAAGCTGAACAGCTACAACATCTCTTCCTCCATCAAGTGGTACAGAGTGAGTTCTCCAGAATTGTTGTTGAGTGCTGCATGAAACCTAATGGTTTTAATGGAGAGACTGCACAGTAGCTGCAGCCTCAACTATTTACTACCACTATTCCAACTTCTATCAATACCAGGAATGTATTGAAACTCTGGGGAGATACAAGTGTTTAAAAATTGCAATTTGACTGACAGCAGATCCCAGTCTCGGTGTGTTTGTGTGCGTGCCCTTTAATTTTGTGGAAGGGAAACAAACAGTTTAATAATATTAAAAATCATGGAACTCTTTAAATGTCTATCTGAACAGATTAGGAGCATCAAAACTATCCCAGTGGCTGTAAACTGTTCTCCAATTTAAATAGTTAACATTTTTCTTCATGCATTGTTAATTTGAAAAAAGACTTATGCGTTTCTCCCTCTAGGGTTGTGACCCCATAGAGGACGGAACAGGCAGCTATGAGTACTGGGGTACCAGACTGAAAATTACCAGTGTGGACCTTCAACACAAAGGCACTTATACCTGTACTCTGACATTCACCCTGGGTGGCATCAAAGGATCTGTGTCAGAGACTATTAGCGCAGAGGTCAAAGGTGAGATTGTAGATTAAGAGAAACACTGAAATGAAGTGAGGGGGCTATGAAGTGGATGAAGTGTGGAAGGGCAGTTGGTCCAGATGACATACTTTTGTATGCTAGGAGAGGAACTTTGGCTCTGAATGACGTAGTCAGGAATGGTGAAGAAGTATGTGAGGGAGGCCATGTATGAGGACAACGAGACAGTGGTGCGGGGCGCATTCGAAGTGATAGAAGGTGTTTAAGGTGGGGGTGGGACCAGGGATTGACCATGCTGTTTGCGATAGTGATGGACAGGCTGAAGATGAGGTCAGACAGGATTATGATGATGTGAATTATGATGTTTGCAGACCTGTAGTGAGAGCAGGGAGCAGGTGGAAGACAACCTAGAGCAATGGAAGTATTGACTGGAGGGAAGATAATGATAATGGCGGTTTGGAGATGGTGGCAATGATAAAGAGACAGGAGGCCGAGCTGGGGGATTTGAAGATCTATATAGGTTTATACTGGGTGTGACAAAAATGATTAAGATTAGCATTGAACATATCAGAGAGGCTGCTAATGTTAACAGTTTGGAGATAAATGTAAAGAGGAAAGGCTGGGATGGTTTGGACGCATGCAGAGGAGGGAAATGGGCTATGTTAGACATATAATGCTGAGGATGAGCATCCAGGCAGGAGGAAAAGAGGTAGAACACAGAGAAGATTCATGGATGTAGTGAAGGAGGGCATGTGGAGGGTGGGTGTGACAGAAAGGGGCAATAGGGATAGGGCGAGATAGAGGCAGATGATCTGCTGTGGCGCCCCATGAAGGGAGCAGCTGAAAAAAGAGGAAGAAGACAACAGAGTGATTTTTTTTTTGTCCATATGTAAAGATGAATTATAAAATAACAGTGATGATACAATAAGTAACTGTATAGATGTGCACAATGCTCTTCAGTCATAAAGCTGGTATTTCCGAGCACTCAACTTGGTTTTCATTTACTTGGGTTTGACTGTGTCATAATTATCCCCCGCTAAGCCTCATGTAGCTTATAGGTTAGCACCTAGATACCTCAAATTATGATTCACAGATTCACTTAGTGAAAATTGTTATGTTATATCTTGAACAAGCATGTGGCACAAGACGGGGAAATACAAAACAAAAACTGTGTTTGCCTTGGGCTACACAAGATAAAGACCTCGTCAGGAGCCCCCACACAGCTGAGAAGGGCAGCTGTGTCTTTGTTCTGTTATTCAAGCAAGGTTTATGTTTGACTGCTAACTGACCGTGATATCCACTTCAGTTAGTCAGGCATATACAGTAACGCCCTCAAACACAAACAAAACAGAACAGAACAGCTCCCAAACACTTGCAAGCGAGCTGAGGTATCGTGACTTCTATACTGAGCGCAGTTGAAAGGACAGAATCACGGTTGCCCAACACATCCCAGCCCAAAGGCCTCAAAGACTATCTTGACACTACTGTACGTTGACAAAAATCCGGTGAAAAAAGCATAATCGCTTCATTTTAACAATAAAAATAATAACAGAAAAAGAAACATCAGTTGTGTTAGTAATAATGGTTTCTTAGGTTTGCTTACTGTAAAACTGTGAAAGAGAAATATGATTCAATTTCCATTATATCTTTGTGATTATTCAACCTCTACTGTAAGATACACAGTATTTGATGTTCTCTGTTTCAGGGGATTACTCTTTGGTTCCACAAGTGCATGAACCCTCCAATGATGTAATCAAAGCACAGAGCGGTAAGTCCTCTAAGATCTTCTGAGAAATGTGGTGTTCTGTTGATTTCATATTTATGTATCTCAGGCTTCATTTAGGCCAACATATTGGGTTGAAAGTCACAGACTTCTGCAGGGAGAGTAAATGCTAAATATACAGTTTCATGTTTATACTGAGTCACTGTTTTGCGCATGTTTTCAGGGTACAACTTCAGTAAAAGGTGCCTGGTGTTTGTGCCGGGTGTTGGGAAGCCTATCGTTGATATTTATTGGTTGGACAAAGATGGATTCTTTGAGACTAACACCTCTCACCGTGTCCACATGTTAGAACAGCGGTCAGTACCTTAAATCTCCATCAATTTGTTTTATTTGCTTACTTTTGAGAACGTTGAGACTTTTGGGAATTTTAGGACGATCTCATCTCATTGTCTTCAACAGTTTGTTGCCCCAAGATGGCTCCAGTAAAGGTGCGTGGTTAGAGACCTGGCTGATATTTTCTGAGCTGAAGGAGGAGGACTTCAACATAAACTACACCTGCCGTGCGTACAGTGACAGGGGCTTTCCTGAAAGATATTTCAGTCTGCAACCAGCAGGTAAAAACATTATATCTCACCTAATGTTGCTTACTAACCTTGAGGACTAGTGTATGTTCTCCCAATCAGTTAATCAAGTAATCTTTTCTCTAAAATATGAAAAAGAAAGAAGTCAAACTGACTGGTCAGTAGGTGGTGATTTCTCTTATACCAAACAGAGCTTCAGAGCAGCTTAGGACTGCAGTGCAAGTTACCATGGCGATGTACTCCAGTAAGAAGCGACCCTTCGTAACAGTGAAAAACCTGGATTTGAGTTTAGTGAAGTTACCTCACTAAACTCAAACCATGCTTTGTGTAACAGTCCTCAAAGTGTGAACGAGCACAATGTAAAAAAACTTTTTGAATAACATCCAGTCAGTGAAAAAATTATTAACATTTAATCCACCAAAGCATTTCTATTAACTTCTTTTATTCATGTTGACTAGTTTTATATTATTTCACATGGGATAACTTTATTACCATGACAACAGATGTTCACGGTAAATAAACTCCCAGTCAGACTAATCACAGGTCTCAGCACAACGAACTTTTAACTACAAAATATTAAAGAAGTCTATATCCAAAACATTATCTGTAGAAGATATTTATAAACTGTTACAAAGAGTTATGATTATTGTTTAAGCTTTTTATTTATTTAGTTTATTTCATCACTGCAGTCGGCACGCTTTGAAAGGACCAACCTGAATTGGACTGCAAGTCTTTGTTCAAAGTGATAATAAGACAGGAAAAATGTTAGCATAATTTAAACATCTATTTAATATCAATAATTACACCAGATGCAACATTTTCATTAAGGGAATTGTGCCAGCTTTGAATGATGATCTTTTTTATGAAACTGAAAAATAAAATAAACTAAAGGGAAAACTGTTGTAAAGTAAATCAAATGTTACATTTTTAAGGTTCACTCGCTTTTTTGACATTTAATTCTCTTGGTTGTTCATCTCCCCAGATTCAAACATCACCGTTGTAACTGGTGCCTGACTGTAACGCACAGTAACCAAACTGATGCATCAGCAAAGTACTCCATCTTTATCAGGTTTGCCTGTAAAATCCACTTATAATGGCTGCTAACCAGCAAATGAATAATTTTATGTTAATTATTGAGGTTGTAGTTTGCAGTGGGGATTTACTGGAATGAATTAACCAAATATAAACAATGTTTTCTTTGTAACGTGGGAAAAATGTAATAGAGCTGTTGTGTTGTACTGCACAAGATATTACTACTGCAATCAGTGTCCACTGTATATACACATATATATATGCAATAAATATTCTGAGCATGTTGTTCAGTAGACGAGTGTTGTGTTAATTTACAAACCTTTATATCTACACATTTAAACGGCAAACCTAGCTATCCTAAAAGAAAGTGGTTTGAGAAAATCTTCAAGGTGACCTGAATGTTTGACTTAGTGCAATGTACCAGTCATGATGTTTTGTTGCTATAAGTTCATAGGTGGTAGTGAGACAATCTTTCTTATATGTGTAGTCACACCTGAAAATGAATTGATATTACAGGGCCATCGTTACATGTGTTATGAAAATTATCACTGAACACTTGGACATTTGCTGGGTTAATGAAGTCCACTGAGCAGGTTGGGGAGGAGAGGATGTTGTCTAAGCTAACATCCATCATGGACAGCCCCTCCCACCCCTGCATGAGACTGTACGAGCACTGAGCAGCTCGTTCGACAGTAGACGTTTACACCCACGGTGTAGGAAGGAGCGCTACCAACAGGTCATTCTTACCAACAGCTGTCAGACTCTGTAACACAGTTTAACAATTTTTTGGTTATCTTACTCATCAGCTTGTTTGTTCACTGTACATGCATACGAACTTCAGTTGCTTATGTGTATAGGACCACTTTGTGTCTTGCATTTATATTTTATATCCCTCTTGCTATAAGATCTGTGTAACCACCAAATTTTCTTATTTGTGGGATAATAAAGGTTTATTCTATTCTATTACCAAGGTGAGCTGACTCTGATGTAATATCTGTCCTGCTGTCCACATCATCCTCCACATGAGAGACCCTGCAAACCCGTCATCGTTCGGCAGGATGTGACACAGAGCAGTGGGCAAACAGACCCAAACATTTCACAGGAAAAGGTTTTCGAGTGGGATCTACGGAAACTTGTTTTCACCATTTTAAAAAAATTCCAACCATAATATTTGGGGTTATTAGCTCACAATTCCTTGTTAGGTGTCTCACAATTTTTACTTAACCCCTAAGTTTTAGCTAGTAAATTGAAATTTTGAAGTCCCTAATTTGACATTTTGATGCCTAGTATTTTTTCATTGGCAGAAAAAGGCTTCCATAACGAGCCCTTGTGTACAGTGCAGGCAGTGTCCCTATTCCACAAATGTAAGAGTGCCTCATTTTCTACAGTGTGAATTTCCAGAGAATAAATGTGATTCATCTGCAGAGCACAAGCAGTTTTAAACAGTTCTGTGGTTCTGAGTACCACAGAGGCCTATAAAAACAAGGCCATGGAAACAGTCACCTAATTTTAAAACCACATCCTTGTTTGCCCTGTTTCACATACATCCAGTAAAGGGCAGATATAGACAATCAAACACCGCCACACCAACATCTAACTGCCTGACTGACTTTGTACTGTAACAGGGGAAAGCACACAGACACAGAGAGAAACACGCAGTCCACACAGAAAGTTCTCGATTCATCCTCTCCCCAGAAACAGGCTAAAAAAAGCGCTCAAAGTGCAGCAGGACCATTAAAATCAAAGTTTAGCATAAGTTGAAACACATTTCACGGCTAAAGCTCGACGTTGTGTCAGGCTGACTCCCCGTGCAGCCACAAGAGGGCTCAGTGTGACCGTCATAACACGCAGAAATGTGGGAGACAGACGCACTCAGGCTGCTGGAACCACTTAACGTGACAGAAAACGGAAAAAAAAATCACACACAACAACAACAATTGCACTTAAAATAAAGATTGTTTTAACAAGAACTAAAAAGGTGCTCCACAGTAATTGGCGTGGAAGAGATCAGTGTATGTGTGAATCACCCGAACAGCACGCTCTCCTCCCAAAGATTGCCCAACATGTTAGGACATCATTTGGCTTTCAAAATATCTCCCAAAAAGGAAATTGCCACATGTGCTTAAGTCCTCACAGAAAGAGGAAGTATGAGCTGCGAAGGACACGTCTAAGATGAGATTTTTTTGTTTCCACCTTAAGATGTTTTTACAAGACTTTCACGTAAACTAAGGAGGCGGTTGCCTTGACAGAAGGACTGACATAACAGCAGTCTGGTGAGTTTCCTGTGTTAAACAATGGTATCTAACACCATAACATCAAAACCTCTGAACTCTAATCATCCATGATGCTTCTGCATGTGTGGCACTCAACACAGTCTCATTTCTAGATCAGTGTCATGTTGACCAACACAGATTTGGTACGAAGTCCTGTCGGTGACGTAAGCGCCAGACAGACTTTAACACATTTTTTTCTGTTCCTTCAAGAGACAGATTCAAATGATTTTCCTACTTTTAATGCTTTTACGTACATGTGCCCAGATATTTTACAAAAGCATTGCTCACTGGAGCCTGAAGTAAACCAACAGAGGACTCAGAAATAAAGAAAAAACACGTGATATTTATTTAAGCTACTTTCTTCTCACAAGCACACGCCCACAAACACGCTCACAAATGCAGTTGGCATGCTCCCTCTTAACCGGTGTCATTTAAACATGGCAGACCAGCGGCTGGATAAAGGATGGGAGTACAATGGTCAGTGTTGGGGAGTAACGGAATACATGTACCGCCGTTACGTATTTAGAATACAGTTACTTTGTTGAAGTAAATGGATTACACAGCAGAACTTTCCTGTTTCATATTGTGGCGGGTCAGGACTGTTTGGGTTTGGTTTGACAGCTATGTTCTGTTGTTCCAGGCGGCAGAGTTACGGTTGCCATGGTTACAGGGCGACACGCGCTCTCTCTGTGACTGTGTGTTTC
The DNA here is from genome assembly GCF_965226115.1 of Aulonocara stuartgranti. NCBI lineage: Eukaryota > Metazoa > Chordata > Actinopteri > Cichliformes > Cichlidae > Aulonocara > Aulonocara stuartgranti. Next base: position 31,631,213 of record NC_138952.1, on the reverse strand, counting down.
CTGGGTGAGAGAGCGCCTTTTTGTTGTTGTTGTTGTGCTAAGCTAACAGGCAGAATGCTACAGGCATAGCCCTAAAGAATGTAGCCTTATGGGCAGTGTAGTCCGTGTTGCAGGGAGAATGGACTGCCATACCCGTTATGTGTCTGTGAGCGCGAGGAGGGAGAAAAAGGAGAGTGGAAAAGTAGTTATCGTAGCAGAAACGGGAGCGGGAAGCATGTAAATATAATAATAACCACTGCAGCCAAGAAGAGTGCCTGACGAGCCCAGTTGTAAGTAAGCTATTACGACTAGACTGTATGCTGTGTTCATGTTTTCCTCCGAAACAATAAGTTCCGTTGGAGCAGCCTTTCAACTCCTCTCTCTGTCTCTCGCTAGCAAACTTGACCCAGACAACAAAGTAAAGCTATTTTTCGGCTACGAGCCCAACACCAGAGGTCCCTTTACTATGGTTCGGACCCGCGGACCTTCAGTAACAGTAATAAATCACAGCAATAGTACATTCACGTAGTTGTAAAAAGCATGATAATATATTAAGTAATCCAAAGTATTCAGAATACGTTACTCTCATTGAGTGACGTAACGGAATACGTTACAGAATACATTTTGGGGCATGTATTCTGTAATCTGTAATGGAATACATTTTAAAAGTAACTTTCCCAACATTGCTGGTGGGATGTGGTGAAATCTTAAATTGTTTTAATGGCTCAGTGTGGGGAAAAGAATCATAAGTCACAATCATTTCTATTGAGAGCTCCAGTAGATTTTCTTAGTGTGCAGGCTGTAATCAACTGACCTGCTGCCCTCTGTGGATGTCCACAACTGCAAACTAACCTGTTTATCCTGCACTAACCTGTAGAGCAGGGGTGGGGAACTCCAGGCCTCGAGGACCGGTGTCCTGCAGGTTTTAGATGTGTCCTTGATCCACTTGGCACCGACACTGGCACTCGAGGCCCGGAGTTGCCTACCCCTGCTGTAGAGGATTGTCATGCAACCTTTAAATAACATGGTTCGTCTACTTCAGTTTGTTTTGCAGCACGTTTCACATATGAAAAAATATAATGTCTCATGTACAGACCCAATATCTGATTTAAAAACATTTGAAATTTCCAGTTTATGAAATATCACTTAGCAGCCCCTACCTTTACATCTAACCTCTCTCCTTCCTCTCCTCTCCTGTCCTGTCTTTCTTATCTTTCTCTATCTCTGAGTGACGTTAGCTCTCTTTCTTCTCTCTCCATCTGAAATACAACAGCTGAACCTTTAGCTAGACTGTGAGACAAACTGCACACAAACGGTTAAAAAGCGTTATTTCTTTTATAATCGCTCCTCTTCTGTAACGCTAGCTAGGCGCTGAGGTACTGATATTTATGTAAATGTAGTGAGTAAAAGCAAAAGGTTGCCAGAAAAAGAAATACTCAAGTAAAGTACAGATACCTGAAAATTGTAAATACAATATCACAAGTCACCAACAGTCTACACAGTGAGTAGGCAGAGAAAAAGGGAAAAAACCTTCAGGTTACTCACTTAAACAGAAAAGAGAACATTTGCTGCGTGAGCTCGGGATATGTCTCACTGCTGAATTGTAGCTTTGAACTGGTACACATTTCTCGCAGCACATCCTGTTTGAAAATGTGACATTTACTCAGGGATTGTACTCGATGTAGGGCTTGACTCATATCTTGACGAATGGCTGTGGCTCATGGGGATTCCTTTATCCACTGGGGAAGCCCGGGTGTGGCTTCACACCTCTGTATAATTGCTTTGGGCTTGACTCAAGAGACTTTAATTGAATTTCTGGAGGAATTTTTTTCCCCTTATCATTTGTTGCTTTGATGGACTACCTCATCTCAACTTTTTGAATGGGCTCTAGTTAGGACCCAGTATGTCCGGATTCTAGGTTATCTGAGTCAAGTGCCGAATACACAGATATGCTGAAGCATGTTTTAAGGATGCCTTCCTGTGGTTTGTGTGCTTTGACATTCACAAACACGTGGTTGCCTTATTAATGCTTTAATGCAGCGGTTCCCAAACTTCTTTTGCTGGGCCCCCCTTTGTTTTACATGAAAAATGTTCGCGCCCCCCACACGCACACGCATGCATGCACAAACACATCCTCCAACCACACACACCCATATTTTGCTCCATTGCGGTTTATTTCACACCTCAAACATTTAGTAAACAATTAAGCAAATACAAGTAAACTGCAATAAATAAACCACTAACTCTTTTATGCTACGTCCGCACCTACGCGGGTATTTTTGAAAACGCAGCTGTTTCATCCACACGTAAACGGCGTTTCGAATCAGCGAAAACTGAGATTTTCCTCCTTTTTTGCGTTTCCGTGTGGACGAGGAATACAGAGTTCGTCACGCAGCGTCAAAGGTATGTGCCTTTTTTCATGTCACGCTGTGCGCCACGTTATTGTTTACATGAGATGAATTGCAGAATGGCAGATAGAGACAAAATACTGTTAATCTGACTATCTGCAGGTTTTACACGCTTACATATAAACACGCAGTTACTGTCCCTCCATTTACAAAGGCAGAGGCGTCACGGTGTGATTATTTTACGTGTAGTTTTTTTTTTCCTGTGTAATAATATTCAACATTGCTATCAATACATTTTTCAAAAAATGCCTCTCTGTGCAAAATGGGTTTAAAAACATAAACAGCTGTTTGTCTCTGATTTAGACAGGGGGTTGTTATTTGGGTGTTTTTTTACAGTTTCTCTGAGCATCTTGGGATGAATCTGCTGGGACGTCTACTCCTTGGGAAGATTGGCAGTTGTCTTGAATGTTTTCCATTTCTGAATGATCTTTTCACTGCATAATGATGGACTTCATATTGTTTGGAAATGGCCTTATAACCCGTCTAATATTGACGGGCTGAAACAGTTGCTTCTCTGTGAACATTACTGATGTCTTTCCTCCTTTGCATTGTGTTGCACTCAGCATCAAGGCAATTAAACCTCTGCGATATTGATCTTGTCCGTTAAGTGGCAGAGGGGGGTGTTAATTAATTTCAGCTGCTTTGATGTTAAATTAAATACAGGTGCATTAGAGGGGCAACAGTGAAACAATGGCATCTTCCATAGAATAGCAGAATTGGTTAGTTCACCAGTGATGCTCAGTGCTTTTCACAGATGAGAGCAGGATCACCCTCAGCACATATGACAGACACTAAAGTGTCTGGAGAAGCTGTGGAGAAGAAGGTTTTGCTTGCTGTAACATCATCCAGCATGACCGGTTTGGCGGTGGGTCAGTGATAATCTGGGACATATCCATGAAGGGATACACAGACCTTTAGAGGACAGGCAATGGCACCCTGACTGCCGTTAACATGCCGAGTCCAAGGGTCCCTCTCCACCTGCGTCTCAGCTTGAGTCCATTGATTCGTCTCTGCAAGTGTGTGAGCACAATCCTGAATCCAAGAGTTCCAAACAAACAGCCTGAGTATAAGGGTCTCTGTCTTAAATGCAGATACCTGCTGAGCCTTCTGTGGAGTTCCTACATTGTTCCTACCCCCAAGCCTACACCAGGGTCTCCTTTGTTGTCAGCATCAGCCTTCTTGTTGTCAACCACCTGCTGCGACATGTGATTGCTCCATCTCAGCTCCTGGGCTCCCATCCATCTTTCAGCGTATTTCTGTCTCAGTGATCGCTGGCTTCCACACAAGCCTCTAGAGGAGTCCCCTCTCCTCCTTCAACACAGTCTCTCACTGAACCTCCACTGCTGGCATGTTGTCCATCTGCCTGACGTGTCCCATCACCAATGCCTGTCACCACTCAAACCATTAGAGGGTTTCAGTCACTGGTCTCTCAGGCAGCCCACAGAGTTGCTTTATCTGCACGATTGGCCACCTGGCCGGCCGTACGAACCGCCATCTTCCCCATGCTTGCCTCAATGCCGAGCTGATCCCAGAACTGTGTCTTGTGTGTTTGATTTTCTGGCTCCCTGCTTTTTCGCTTTTTGTTTGTAGTCCTGCTTTGGGGTCTCGTCCTCATTAAATCTGACAGTAAGGATATACAGTTTTTCTGCTTTCTGCTTCTTCTGGCTTAATCTTTTCAATTAGAACTATAATAGCGTGTATTTTCTTTTCCGCCAAAGTAAAATGAAGCGTTTTAAACATGCTTAGGGTGAATTTAGTTCTTCTGTTAATTCATTACATTATAGACATTTCTTTGAAAGCAAAGACTTTTTTTCTTTTGCGGAAAAAAACAACACAAAGATTTCACATTTCTTGCTGAAATCTTGCAACAGTTAAATATCCTGTGAATGAAAAGTGAGTTTTCAGTCATATTTAACAACAAATATAAATGTGCTTATGCTCTTGTAGACAATATGAGCAACTAAATATATTGTTTATATTTAACATCCGTGTTTATGTTATGGGCGTTTTTTCTGGTTAACAGTTAGTGAACCAGAATAAGTTATTTTTAGTTAACATAGCAGTGAGGGATTTGATTTCGGGAAGGTTTAGCTGATTTAACGCTGTGTTGAAATGCAAAGGAAGGAGAACAGAGAGCTGAGAGGTGCAATCCAAACACACTCTTCCTCCTCTGTGTCTGTGCGTCGTCCTGTGGAGGTGGAACAAAGCTGTTGAGTCACCGGCTGGGCAGCACGTTTGAGATTCCTCTCTGCATGCAAGGGTCAGAGGTGAGATTTCCTCTCTTAGGTCTGCCGTGTCGAGTAAACTGTCTCATCCTTCCTTCGCCTGTGTTGTGCCTCGGTGTCTCTTTTTCCTAGGTGAGTCAATATTTACCACTTACTTGTTCCTAAGCTGTTTATGTTCTTAATAATTTCTGACTTTTCTGGGGCAAACTCTGCCACTGAATGTGGCCTCGGTGCTCGAATTCTTAGAAATATGAGGTCTACCATTCGCCTGTTTACTTTTTCGAAAAAGTGCGTTTGTAATGTTTACCACAAAGGAGGCACACTTCCTTTCACACTATAGTAAAGATGCCCACTGCAGCCAACACAAATGTTTGATTTTTGAGCGATGGATAGATCTCATAGAGCAGGAATAGCAATACTGACACCTTTTTTCTTGTATAAAACTGACAGATGATGAGAAGAAAAAGGGACGATTTTCATGCCAAATCAAAAACCTCACATTAAAGGAGTGATTCATTTAGGTGCATTCTGGGTGGTTGTTCAGTGTGGGTTGTACTGTGCGGTTTTCTCGCAGTTTGTCATCTCCAAAGCTTATGTAGGAGTTCTTCCTGCATTACCGTGACTGAACTTTGTCAACATTTATAACAGGTTCCTGTAGCCACAGTGCTGTTTGTTTTGTGTGTTATCAGTACCCTGCACAAATATACCCAATGAAGGCTTTGATGACAGGAATGAGAGATTTGATTTAGGGAAGGTTTTTCTGATTTAATAATGTATTGAAATGCATATCGTCAAATCAGTTCAAGAGTTACACAGAGAGGCATTTGTTTGTCATGTTGTGCGGATATTTCAGCTTCTGTCCTTCCCCTTTAGACCTTTCTACCTCCCTCGGGAGTTTGGACAGTTATTTATAACTGTTATTTGTTTTAATCCAAGAGCAAATGTAGATGGCTGCTGCAGATGTAACATATGCACAGTGGTTTGGCTAGAAAATAAGAAAAAGTTGTGTGGGACTTCAGTCATTTTTCTGTTGTGTTAAAACAGGTTATTGCCCCATGTTTACATCAACTGTACATTGACTCTCCTGCTAAGAAAGAGGACACTGGATTTATTCTTTAGCATTATAAATGATGCATATGGGGATTAGTCAATACACTTGGTTCAGCTCTATAAACAGCAGCTTAAACACCAAGCTTGAACTGTGAACAATCCACCTGCAGATATTTTCATAAACAATAGCCTATGAATATTTCTGTGTTGAAAGAGCAGGGTGATGAGGGATAGGCTAGACTGATGCAGGAGGAAATTAAGCAAATTGTCAAATATTAGTATAAGGAGGAGAAAAGAGGAAATTGAAGCAGGCACAGCTTGCTTAAGGCAGGGACTGCAGGGAGTGTACACAGTGATTTGACAGCAAAGGGAAAAAAACAAAACACTTGTAGGCTTCAGCTTCTCATGTGGATACGCAGTATAATCCCTGAACAAAATCTTGTAATTCTGGAGCATTCATCTGCATTCCCAAGCCTGCAGTTTGTTCGAGTTTAATAATAATAATAATAATAATACATTTTATTTAAATAGCGCCTTTCAAAGCACCCAAGGACACTGTACAACAGATAAAAACTGGAAATATACACGATGATAAAAATAGAAGATAAAAGTTAAAACATACAGAAATTTAAGAATAGGCAATTTTAAACAGATGAGTTTTGAGGGTGGACTTAGGTGAGTGGCGGCCGGTGAGTAGCGGCAGCCAGTCGCGCCAGCGTTCACTCAACCGGAAGACCTGGCTCATTCACAGCTGTATGTTACTGCTGCTCTTAGAAACTGTGTTTACTTGGACATTTAGACCCTTCTACATTATGTTCTCTTGCATGTTTAAGGTAGATAGCTTAGAGGAAAAATAACAGAGCCACAATAGAAAAAAACGAGAGCAGCCTTCTCACAGAGGATTTCACCTCAAACCAAAAAGCACAAACAAATTACCATTTCACACTACCTGCAATATTGTTTCCACAATGTGAAAAAACACAGTCACACTATTCATGTTCTCAGGCTCGGCTGAAGGAAGGGTAACTCCCGTTGCTTTCCCTTTTTCAGAGCTAATTGAGTCATGTATTTTGATAACCTCCCACAAGCTCCATGTCTTAAACTTAAGCCATTAACCCTTGTTCAAGGATGGCACGGTTTCTGCAGGCTAGTTTTAGAAAACTATTCCATCACTATTTCTGAGACGTCTCCCTTTGCGCTCTTAAGGGCTGAAATGTCATTTATATTAGAAAATTCCCACATTGTTCGTCTCTTATCAGGCCAGCAGGGATGGTCATCCTCACATTTCCGGGAAGGCTTCCTCATACTGCATCTTTAATTTAAAACAGAATTTCTCAGACATGGTTAAAAATAACTTGGTTTAGCAAACATGAGAACAAGATTCAAAGTGTTCTTAAGGACAGCGTGTTTCCTTTCAGCTTGTGAAAATAGTCTGATCTGATGCTTAACAATCAAGAGGCGTGAGCATCCTGAATTAGAGTGCAGAAAATTCTCTGGGTGCAAATAAAAACCTAAATAATTAATAAATATAAAAATACAGATATTTGGTTAGGAAAGGCTATGCACACCATGAAATTCAGGTGGCGCTTGAGAATGCAAACACTATTTATTGGATTTAAAAGCAGCAACAGAAGGTAGAAACTTGGAGGTGCAAGAACAGGCGCACAGATTCTCCTCCTCTGCATATTTTAACAAATCCACAACAACTATACAAAGGAAAATAATCCAAAAGTCTTAGGCGTTATTTGAGCACACTAGGCTGTGTGCTCAAAGATAAATAAGTCATCTTTATGACTGACCTACAGGGTGTGTCAGTCTTGTGAGCAAGTTGTTACTTTTATTGCTGGTTGATGCGATTCATTGAAGATCTGGGTTTCAATTCTCCATTGAAATCACATCCTCTTCCCCTTAAAATAAAAAAAAGTTTGTTGTTTTAGCTTAGCTAAGGACTTTTTCATCATTCTAGGAACATGGAAATGTTAAAAAGCTGACATTTGCCACGTTTCTCCAAAACATTTCTGCGCTGTTCAAACTATTCACAAGATGGGGTTAAATGAGGTTAAAGGCAAATTGGAGGAAGAGCAAACTGAAATTGAGTAAACATGAACATTTAAATGAGTTAAAATACTGCTTAGAATTTTTTAAGGACAAACTTTAGCAACTTAATGTTGGTTTCGACTGATCAGTCAGTCAAAAAGATGAACCCTGAGCAGTGCTTGAGTATTGTGATATTTCCCTTCCTGAAGTCCAGAGTTTGTCTCCTACAGCTGCGAGCTGTTTGTTAACAGCAGTTGAAAGAACATTTTGTTGCTGTTGCACGTTTATCTGAATCACAACCGGAATCTGTATGTTTATGGTGACGCATACAAAGTTTGCAACCTCTGTTTAAAGCCAATCACTGCTGAGCTCACTGCTGTTTGTTTCCACATCATCCTTGATTTTAAATATTTGACTGCCCTACAGAAAGCACTTGTTGTTTCAGGCTCGTGCAGTTTTAAGCTGCTACACCAAACCTGCTGACAAACTAATTTAATTCCAACATAACATGGAATTGAAAGTAAAATCCTGAGCTACGCATGCACGTAAAGTGTCTGTCTTTTCCTGAGATGTTCGTGTTATCAGTACCTTGCACCTGTGACCGCTCTTCAGTGTATGTGGCAATCGCTGCCCTATAAACAGATGGACAAAGTTCACATGACTGAACAGATCTGTAGACCAAATGAACATTTAACCAAATGTAAACAGAAAACAGACGCTTGTTCCTCTCTGTCAGTTTGCTGTAGCGAAATTTAAACATTGCACAAATTTGGTCCGTTAGCGAGGCCCATTTCCCAACAGCTTCTGTAAGTTTTCTGCCATGCAAGCATTTTCAATAACACTGCTGTGGTTTACAACATACAGCTTGACTTTGTCCAATGAATGCAAACAGAAAAGGTCGTGCTGAAGATGATTAGCAGATTTTATAAACTGTAGATTATTGCTTTAAGATATCTTAAGATACGAAATGATTTCCAGCAGCCTTGCTCCTCTTGCGCCCTTCCCTAAAGTGGTTATCAACACTATGATAACGATATTCTCATCAGCCATTCACTCCTTCCACCATCTGTTCCCAGAAGCAGACATCTTTAGTGCTGCTTGCTCTGGAAAAACTGCATCACTTTCTTGTTTTGTGCCTTGACTGAAACTTAATCGGGGAGGTTTAGATTCAAAATGCTTTCTGATTAATTCATCCAAAACTTTTATTAGTATTATTATTGTTATTATTGAACTCTAATGACATTATTCAGAATAGTCATTTATCTTATAGTGGGTCTTGGTACAACTGCTTAGTATTGGTGTTTTAGCTCCTCTCCCTTTAAGTCATTTTTGCTCTGATTGGCTACCCCTTGCAAACAAAAGGTCTGAACAGCAAGCGAGTGGATACACTGTGATCAAAGGCAGATTTGTGTGCCTCACGCCGGATTCATGGTCCTGTGTTAAATTGACTGAACGAGAATAGATCGAATTGAAGAGAAAACTTCACTATATAGCCTTTTGGCAGTGACAATACAAAGTAATGGAGGTGCACGATACACAAAAGTATAAATACTGTCATTGGCATCTGTGAAGGCTACATCATATGGGAGGTCTGCTGTGAACTGTGCATGGTGAAGCTAGCATGTCACAAGTCTGTCATAGCTGTGTGGCCCTTTGTAGATGGAGTGTGATCTCTGAATAACAGTCAAATAGCTCCCAGCGAATATTAAACAGTTATGAGCTATTATAGATGATCCCTTTCTACCTGATCTTGAAGATCTTAAAGTAGACCAAAGACTGAAAAAGAGTTTATCTCTACTTTTGTTTTACTGAGAACTATATTTAATGTGAGCTTCCACAGTTATTACAGAGTATTTATGAGGGGGAAAAAGCAAAATAAAGAGCATAAGGTGTCCGCTTGAAGTTTATTATTGACTGTAGCTGTAATAGTGCATAAACTGTAGATCTTGCAACACTGCCAATGACAAAAATGATAGAGAATTTCTCTTCCAAAAACCCAAATAGTGCTCAAAATAGGCAGATCTTGGCTGGGAAACCTGCTTCTTTCCTGCCAGGAAGCAATATTTTGAGCTGCACTGATTAGCCATTGTCTGCAGTTAAGGATGTTTCCAGTAATGTGTGAAAGTGGTACCAAGATAAGGTGCTGAAAAGTGTAATATTACACAACTATAAATCTATTTGGAGTTAAGGTGGTACACCACCATTTCACAAAGAGTGCATGTGTGGCTCTGAGTCATTCAAAAGTACAGTAAGAAAGAAAAAGTTAAGCGTCATCTGACTTTTGGTAAACATGAGCTCAGTCTGAATCCACTGCGCAGCCAACCTCTGGGATCCCTGACCTGCCTGCTGGTTTACACCTCCGGTGACTCACTCGTTTCTGTCTTCTTCAGCCTCATGTCTGCAGCGTGACCCGATGAACCAGTTCACTTCTTCCCACGCTCGCCCCTCTCTGCCTGAACTTGTCTAAATAGCTCAACTATGCACTGGAAGCAGACACAGATATTGGGTCTAAAATGAATTAAAATTCAGTTCTCCTTTTATACCTTGAAAATATTTTTTGTTTAAATCTAAAGACCACTTAGCCAACTTTATTTTAAGCCGTGCTTATTTTCCATTATTTGTTTTGCTTTTATGAACAAAAACTGAGTGAATATAAGCTTTAGATAGATGGAGCCTGCTTTTGCATGCCTGTTTCTCACAGTCAAAATGTTGTGAACCTTTTCTTCTTAGAAACGAGATTTCTTCAGAAGAGCTTCTGCTCAAAACAAACAACAACCACTTGAAAAGTGCACGTGTAATCGAGATCCTGTGTGGTTTGCATGCAGTGTAAAAAAACACAAGCCAACAATAAAAGCACTAATATTAGCCAAGTCTCGATACCAACCAATATTGCCTTTGACGGTTGGCCTGTGAACCCAGGATAACACTTATTGAAGGCACTGGCTTGTTTTTATCTGTGGTGTCACACTGCATACTGGTTACATTTTTCCCAGAAAGATGTGAAACATTTTGATGAAACAAAACTAAACAAACACCACTCAGTGTTAAGACACGTTCACAGCGTTCACTGGAGCCCTCTTTAACCACAAGCAATCTCCCATTCATTATAGTTTTCCCATCAGCAGTAGCTCTTCCTGTATCGTGATACACAGGTGAGAATTTTGAGGTTTCGATCATTTCCTTTCCTTCTTCCCACAGCAGCTGCACACATTTCGTTGCTACTGTGTTCTTCTAAAAGCCTTTGCTTGCCTTGGTGCAGATTGTCAAAACTTACCATACCGATTTGTGATATTATGTACCAATTTATTTCTTTTTACTTAAAATTGCAAACGACTCAAGATGTGCTGATAGATTCATTATCGGACCATCGCGAAACATCGGGTAGACAATGCAATGAAATCATGGTCATATACACTAAAAACAGTTTCTGCCCCAAAGCTGTTAAAGCATTATAAACGTTTTTAAATTACTACTGATGGGAGGGGGGGACAATATCATGAAAGCCGGGACTGGCACACACATTTGTTTAATATCTGTCATTTTTTTAAATTTATATTTCCTTTTATTTTTTTCTATATTTTATCACCTTTTCAACACAGAAAAGCACTGCACTTGTTTTGTGTGAAGTTTCCACACTATCTGCAGCTACAGACTCTGCGGGTGTGAAGTCACACAATGTTAGAAAAAAAATCTGTCATTAAATCTCATCTGAACGTGACCTCATACAGAGTATTACAGCTGCTGTTTCAACCAGTTCAAGCATGTATGCTAAACTACTATTCATACAGAGTTTCAGAAGATGGGTGGATGAAGTCGGTGGGGGTGAGGGGAATTTATGAAACAATTGAGATTTTATTTTAACTGCTTGTGTGCTGTTAATGACAGGTTTCTGTACCATATTTAGGAAAGCAATGTTTTGTTTTGTTTTTTCCTCTGGCGCTTTCCAACCACATCCATGCAAATAATTCAATAGGAAGTTAAAACCAGCAGTAACAGTCATTTTGGATCAAACATGAATGGATCTGTTAAGATGTTAATCACTCAGTAAATCAGCATGTTTGATTCAGATCCATGTAGAAAATGTACCGAGTAAGTCACTCCTTACTCAGTACACTCATGTCTGCCTTCTGCTTTAGTCGTGTACTTTAATTGTAACTGAACCTGATGACTGGACTCATGACTGGACTGATTGTGTAATACCAGTACTAGTTCAGTGAAAGGCTGGTAATATGTAATTCTAAGTTAAATGCCATTTTCTCTGGTCTTCTATTGGTTTTAATAATTGCCCAGACATATGCGTAAACCACACTGAACTGATGAGAAAACCATGCACATTTATGCAAACTCATGAACTGATGTCAGCCAGAAGAAACAAGGTGCTCAGGTGTGAAAAAAACCCAGATGTTGCTTCTAACGGCACTTAAAGCTGGTACTGAATTCCTGGGAAGATTTTAAATTTTATTGCTTCTTTATTAGAAAATGTCATATGCTGGGCTTCAACTCAGATTCTCTGGAACTTTCAGTCACAGGAGCTGATTCAGGGAACTAAAAGGTCCCTTCAATCCACTGTTTTTACACATGGGAACTAAGTTACGGTTACTTTCACACAAAAGCTGGTGAAGCAAGACCATCCCTCTGGCTTGTTGGGAGGTGTGGGCGTGTTTATTTCTGCTTGAAAAAGTAACTGCTGGGACCGTAACATTTTACTTCTCTGATTCACTGCCGTGGTTGTAACAAGCACTGCACCTTCTTTACATTCGCCCTCGCTCTCACTCGACCACACCCTGCCCTTCTGTCTGTGTCCCTGTCGCCTCCAGAATGTTTTCATAGAGGTGGCCATACAGGGGTGACACACCATAAAACCAGAATTTCCAGTTTTAATATGCTGTCGGCAAATATAGTTTACTTGAAAAAGTATGACAAAGAGCAAAATGAATGTTCTGCCTGGTTAATTGTCGATATCAGCTGATATCACTAAGAATAGGTACATATCAAAACCAAATAAGATTTTAAAATCCATAATAATCTGTTTTGATTGATTGATTGATTGATTGATTGATTGATTGATTGATTGATTGATTGATTGATTGGAAGTCTCAACCATTGTTTTAATGATTCTCAGCAGAGCCGAGCAGAAGCATCGGCTCTCCCAGAATGGAGTTATCCTTTAACCCTGGAGAAACCATGGGGTCAAATTTGACCCCATGGTTTCCCTAGTAAGCCAATGGGGTCGGCTCTGGCCCCATTGGTTCTCCAGGGTTAAGAGCAAACTTGGTCAGGAAAGACAAATAAATATTACAATCATATAAGAATTAGAATCATAAATATTAGATCAGGCAAGAGTGTGAACTGTTGCCTGTCTCTATGTTATGTTATGCCCTGAGATGCACCAGTGATCTGTCCAGGGATTTGCACCAGCTTGTCTGCAACCTTATTACATTATTACCAACATAGGGCAGTCTTGCCCGGAGGCACTAAGGCGGGGCAGCAAATTTTGGGGGTTGCCCAGCGACCCCCTTGGTGGCACCCCTGCCCTGTACAGGCCCACATTTTGCACCTTTTGAAGACAAACTCTGGTTTATCTGCTTGTAAACACAGTCCCTGCTTACATGTTGTTTAAAACTAGATCAAATGTTCAGTGCCAAACACAACGGGCTAAACAGCCGCAATCTGTCGAGGTTACCAGGTTACCTCACTATGTGTAAACAACCACATTAAAACTACGGACGCATGCAGTTAAATCAAATCGGTCTCAGCGCGCACTTTTTTACTACAAGCCACATTCACATTCATATTCGTACAACACTTTAACAGTCATAATCACACTCGCACTCATCACGGTGGATGCGATAGGAGCAATTGTGGGTTTCAGTAAACCAATGACCATATTAAAGTGGGATTTGTTATTTGTTATTTTATTTAGTTCAAATTGTGGTGCTTTTATTTTGAAGGTCAAGCTTGCCTGCGTAAACAATCATTACACTGCATGTGTGTGTAAGTGGGCGTAGGCTACCGATGTGCCAAAAAGTGATCGTCTGCCAAAAACTGATTTCTGGCATTTGCCAAAAAGTAATTACAAGTATTTAAACTGCCATGAATAAACTTTTGGCCTTTAAACAGCGAAGCATATCAAATGTATCCCTCAATAATATAAAATAAGTCATCTTGAGCCACAAAACAACATTGGTATCACAAGCTAGAAGCCGCAGTCAGTTTTTGACAAAGTGACTAAGAGGATAGCAGAAATTGCAACTATATAACAATAGTTCCATAAAGATATTTTTAGTGGCCAAAAGGGGACTGGATTGGTTTTAATGTTGGTACAATAACGCAGAGTCATAAAGATACTTAAAAAACAGGTCATTTTAAAATTTTATATATAACCCCGTAAACCCTGTTCACTAAAATCTACTTACCAATATAAGTAAAGACATTACACATCAAAACAAACAAACAAAAAAACACACACACGGCAACACTGGAAATCAGTTTTTGGCAAACGATCACTTTTGTGCTCGTTAAAAAGTTTGGGCAACCAAACTGTTCTAGAAGTGGATAATTGTAAAGAAACCTCGGAAGAATGGCGACTATCTTTGTTTATCTTAGTAAACTTTATTTTATGTGTTTTTGGCGAACTAATGGAGGCTTGGGTTGTGCATTTACTTAGTCCCACTTGACACTTTACTGTCTGGGGGTATGATTTGCATAGCAACAAATCTGATGTCGTCCGACACTCATACAAATTCACCAGTTTTAATTCAGTTCCTCCTGAGGGGTTAATACATTCCATGCAAAAATGTAGAGGCTGGCCAAGGGAGCAACACTTAACACTGGACTGTTATCAGGAATTCTGGGTCTGCTTCCAGTCATAAAGCATTACGCAGCATTTTGGCTTACACACGCAGCTCCTCAAATACCAGAGCGCTAGTCATTCACGATCAAGAGAAGGAGCTAGATGGCGTGAGAAAGGAGAAGTGAGCAGGAGAGAGAAAATATCAGGCAGTGTACAGTTAGCTCTTTCAGTTTCTCTGGTTTTTGCTGGATTTTAAAGGCTCTTGGGCTTTTCACATTCTCTGGATGTAATTTAAAGACGCAGGAAGACCTGGCACTAGGTCAGCTGATTTCCATTTCAGGTTTTTGCTGTGACTCTTAGCATGTTCACTTCTAAATGTTCTGTATCTTTGTTTTTCAGCCATGGGTTCAAGTTCAACACTGGCAAGCCTTGTGTTTTTCCTTGGTTTGTGTGGAATCTGTAGCGGATTTGAACAGGGTGAGCTGAGTAACACTGCTTCACACACACACACACACACACACACACACACACACACTGAACACATTAACAAATTTTTAAATGTTTCTGTAAATTTATCATATGTCATGTTTTTGCCAAGCTGCAGTTTGAGCCACTAGCATGATCTGAAGTATTTTATTGCCCTCTTGTGGCCAGGGATAGAATTACAACAACACTGATTTTTAACTCTGCTTGGGAAAGTTCAAGTAAAAACACATGGAGCAGGAAATATGTCACATCTCAGTTCAGTTCAGTTCAATTCAATTAATTTCAAACAAATAACAACATTATATTTGACTTTGAAATGTTTGATTTCTCAGCAATAAAAGGTTAAATAACTATTTTCTCTATTCCACACTTACATGTATGTTGCAGAGAACTGTACTGACTACAAACTCCAGTTTGAGAGGGTTTTCTCTGTTCCTGGAGATGTGGCTATGCTGAGAAGCACACTGGTGTCCTCAGACGTCTTTGATTTCAAAACTGTCCCGTACAACATCACGTGGTACAACTCGGTGTCAGGCCAAGAAATCAGCAGTCAGACTGGTCACATCCTGGTGCACGAGGAGACTCTGTGGATTCTCAATGTAACCATGAATGACAGTGGGGATTATGTGACCATACTGAGGTAGGAAGCACTAGTAGAAGTAGAAATATTAGAAATGAGTAGAACACAGTATTAATTTACACCTTACACAACTCATCGAACTGCCTCCATGATCTATCAGTAATCACAGTGAACACAGAGTGGTTTATGGCTTTTACTGTATTGGAAATTATAATAGGAGAATGACGAAACCGCCCACATCTCAGTACTTTCAAACACTTTTATTCCAATTGCCGTTCACACACGGGCTGCAGCTTTGCAGCTTGCAGCCACACACTCCAACAACAACAACCGGATTCCGCTCAGGTGCGTCCGCCTCCCGTGCAGCGGCACTGCTGCAATATTATCTATCCCCAACACAGAATTAGATTTAGATTTTCAAAATCTAAGATCAAGATCCCTTACAATTCCAACAAATTTAATATGAATATTGTTTGATTTTTGACTGTGAAGAAGGTCAAACAATGACCGTCACTGCCAGGGCGAGTGTGCCCAATTATCTATTCATTTATAATATTTCTGCTTAATTTCCCAACAGGACTCCTTCCCACTGCTACAGGCAGGCCAGCCGACTGGTGGTGGATGAAAGACCTACAGGAGAATGTGGAAGGCCGAGGAAAGCTTATCAGCCACTTACAAAAGGAGTCACTGACAATCTGAGCTGCCCTCTGAAGAACGAAATGAATAAGCTGAACAGCTACAACATCTCTTCCTCCATCAAGTGGTACAGAGTGAGTTCTCCAGAATTGTTGTTGAGTGCTGCATGAAACCTAATGGTTTTAATGGAGAGACTGCACAGTAGCTGCAGCCTCAACTATTTACTACCACTATTCCAACTTCTATCAATACCAGGAATGTATTGAAACTCTGGGGAGATACAAGTGTTTAAAAATTGCAATTTGACTGACAGCAGATCCCAGTCTCGGTGTGTTTGTGTGCGTGCCCTTTAATTTTGTGGAAGGGAAACAAACAGTTTAATAATATTAAAAATCATGGAACTCTTTAAATGTCTATCTGAACAGATTAGGAGCATCAAAACTATCCCAGTGGCTGTAAACTGTTCTCCAATTTAAATAGTTAACATTTTTCTTCATGCATTGTTAATTTGAAAAAAGACTTATGCGTTTCTCCCTCTAGGGTTGTGACCCCATAGAGGACGGAACAGGCAGCTATGAGTACTGGGGTACCAGACTGAAAATTACCAGTGTGGACCTTCAACACAAAGGCACTTATACCTGTACTCTGACATTCACCCTGGGTGGCATCAAAGGATCTGTGTCAGAGACTATTAGCGCAGAGGTCAAAGGTGAGATTGTAGATTAAGAGAAACACTGAAATGAAGTGAGGGGGCTATGAAGTGGATGAAGTGTGGAAGGGCAGTTGGTCCAGATGACATACTTTTGTATGCTAGGAGAGGAACTTTGGCTCTGAATGACGTAGTCAGGAATGGTGAAGAAGTATGTGAGGGAGGCCATGTATGAGGACAACGAGACAGTGGTGCGGGGCGCATTCGAAGTGATAGAAGGTGTTTAAGGTGGGGGTGGGACCAGGGATTGACCATGCTGTTTGCGATAGTGATGGACAGGCTGAAGATGAGGTCAGACAGGATTATGATGATGTGAATTATGATGTTTGCAGACCTGTAGTGCAGGGAGCAGGTGGAAGACAACCTAGAGCAATGGAAGTATTGACTGGAGGGAAGATAATGGTAATGGCGGTTTGGAGATGGTGGCAATGATAAAGAGACAGGAGGCCGAGCTGGGGGATTTGAAGATCTATATAGGTTTATACTGGGTGTGACAAAAATGATTAAGATTAGCATTGAACATATCAGAGAGGCTGCTAATGTTAACAGTTTGGAGATAAATGTAAAGAGGAAAGGCTGGGATGGTTTGGACGCATGCAGAGGAGGGAAAGGGGCTATGTTAGACATATAATGCTGAGGATGAGCATCCAGGCAGGAGGAAAAGAGGTAGAACACAGAGAAGATTCATGGATGTAGTGAAGGAGGGCATGTGGAGGGTGGGTGTGACAGAAAGGGGCAATAGGGATAGGGCGAGATAGAGGCAGATGATCTGCTGTGGCGCCCCATGAAGGGAGCAGCTGAAAAAAGAGGAAGAAGACAACAGAGTGATTTTTTTTTTTTGTCCATATGTAAAGATGAATTATAAAATAACAGTGATGATACAATAAGTAACTGTATAGATGTGCACAATGCTCTTCAGTCATAAAGCTGGTATTTCCGAGCACTCAACTTGGTTTTCATTTACTTGGGTTTGACTGTGTCATAATTATCCCCCGCTAAGCCTCATGTAGCTTATAGGTTAGCACCTAGATACCTCAAATTATGATTCACAGATTCACTTAGTGAAAATTGTTATGTTATATCTTGAACAAGCATGTGGCACAAGACGGGGAAATACAAAACAAAAACTGTGTTTGCCTTGGGCTACACAAGATAAAGACCTCGTCAGGAGCCCCCACACAGCTGAGAAGGGCAGCTGTGTCTTTGTTCTGTTATTCAAGCAAGGTTTATGTTTGACTGCTAACTGACCGTGATATCCACTTCAGTTAGTCAGGCATATACAGTAACGCCCTCAAACACAAACAAAACAGAACAGAACAGCTCCCAAACACTTGCAAGCGAGCTGAGGTATCGTGACTTCTATACTGAGCGCAGTTGAAAGGACAGAATCACGGTTGCCCAACACATCCCAGCCCAAAGGCCTCAAAGACTATCTTGACACTACTGTACGTTGACAAAAATCCGGTGAAAAAAGCATAATCGCTTCATTTTAACAATAAAAATAATAACAGAAAAAGAAACATCAGTTGTGTTAGTAATAATGGTTTCTTAGGTTTGCTTACTGTAAAACTGTGAAAGAGAAATATGATTCAATTTCCATTATATCTTTGTGATTATTCAACCTCTACTGTAAGATACACAGTATTTGATGTTCTCTGTTTCAGGGGATTACTCTTTGGTTCCACAAGTGCATGAACCCTCCAATGATGTAATCAAAGCACAGAGCGGTAAGTCCTCTAAGATCTTCTGAGAAATGTGGTGTTCTGTTGATTTCATATTTATGTATCTCAGGCTTCATTTAGGCCAACATATTGGGTTGAAAGTCACAGACTTCTGCAGGGAGAGTAAATGCTAAATATACAGTTTCATGTTTATACTGAGTCACTGTTTTGCGCATGTTTTCAGGGTACAACTTCAGTAAAAGGTGCCTGGTGTTTGTGCCGGGTGTTGGGAAGCCTATCGTTGATATTTATTGGTTGGACAAAGATGGATTCTTTGAGACTAACACCTCTCACCGTGTACACATGTTAGAACAGCGGTCAGTACCTTTTTACTCTAAATCTATTTAATTGATCTGCTTTATCAGTGAACCAATGTTCAGAGTTGATGTCTTTTGAGACTCCTGCCTTAACAGGCATTTTGTCACATCACCTTTTAACTGTTTCATCTGATTGTCCTCGACAGTTTGCTGCCCCAAAATGGCTCCAGTAAAGGTGCGTGGTTAGAGACCTGGCTGATATTTTCTGAGCTAAGGGAGGAGGACTTCTACGTCAACTACACCTGCCGTGCGTACAGTGACAGGGGCTTTCCTGAAAGATATTTCAGTCTGCAACCAGAAGGTAAAAACAGAGTCTCCCCTAAACATGATATTTTAGTTTGTCTCTAACCTTGAGCAATCAAAGCTTTACATTTGAGAATACCACTCACAATTACTTAATCAAGTAATCTTTTCATTTAAGTGATTATCTTATACATGAATAAGAATTAGTTAATTACAATACAGAAAATGTTGCCTTCAATGTAAATGTTTTGCCTCTTGATAGGTGTTAAACCACCAGCTAAACCAAACACATTAGCAAACTTTCTACTTAATGAACACAGTTCATAATAGCAATGCAGTCAAATTGCTGTTAGGGTCCCACAGCTGAATAAATAGCTGAATGAACTGTTCATATACAGTAATTGTTATGACTTGGACCTGTTAATAACTTAGTATGAAACCTGCACCGCTTTAGTCAAACGCACAGCAAAATGAAAATCTGAAAATCTTTTGAGGTCAATCAAATAACAAGCTTTGATAAGTATTTTCACAATTTTACATATTTTAATAAGTCATCATGGTAATGTACCTCACTAAGAAATCACCTGTATAACAGTAAAAACCCAGGATTTGGCGAGGCCTCAAAGAGCAAACGAGGCTCATGTAAGAAACATTTAGTATCATGATAACAGAGCCATGTTCAAGGTAAATAAAGTCTTACTATGACTTTATTTACACTCTGTTGTCTTCTTTAGCTATGCTAAATGCTATGGCATTTAGCATAGCATCTAATATTCAGACAAACAAACAAAATAACAAAGGAGTCTATATCTAAAGTATTATTTCTAGAGGATTAGAAATTGTTACAAACATGCATGAATTGTAGTTCTCGGAGGCATTATTAGAACTATGACCAGCAGAGGGAGCTGTTCAGCCTGCTCAATCTACTCAATATACATAATTAAACCAGAGGCAAAATTTCATGCTTTCAAAGATGCTGGTGAAAATATGAACATTACAAGAGGAAGTAGCTGAAAAACAGTTACATTTTTACACTGCTATGTTATGCTGTTTTTATACCAGTTAAATCTCATATAAATGTTAATTTGACTGAAAAGTAATTTTTTAGACATTTGAAGCCATAATGAATTTGGAGCCAGTGCATCAGCAGCAAATATATAATCTAAAATTTTATGTCTGGTATGTTTGCTGTTCATCTCCACAGATCCAAGTGGCATAGCTATCGGATCTGTGCTTGGTGGTATGATGGTTCTGTTTATCATCACCGTCACCCTATACTACCTTTTTAAGATTGAAATAGTGCTGTGGTTCAGGAGAGCATTTCCAGTCTTTTACAAAAATAAAGGTAAGTTCTCAGCAGCTTTGTAGTTATTAATGTGCAATTGATTTACGTATTATAAACAGAAAACAATAGCAACAATAATGTCATCTAACAGTACAGTACTTAACAATGGAAATACCCCAAGCAATGTTTTCAGCTTGCACCTTTACTTCACACACAGTACCCACATATTCACGACAACCTACAGAGTCATAAACTCTGCATGTGTCAGCAGCGAGAACAAACAAAGGAAACAAGCTAACCACAGGACTGCTTACTCTGCTTCTCATCAAATGTCATTTGCTGATTATGAAAGAAAGGGATAGCAAACACTGGACTGCTTTTGCTAAAAGTCGATGATTCTTAAGACTTCAGAAAGCATCCACGGCTGAATCAGTAAGAAAAGTACTGTTTGAAAACCCGAACAAGAAGGAAAACAGCGTTACCCACACAGTTTGACATATGTGAAATCGTATATGCAGATAGCGAAACACAGAAGTAGCACGTAGTTTGATGTGGTAACACCTCAAAAAGAAAGTGCAATTGCAGTAGCTACGTTGAACATTAGCTTTAACGTAGCTACTGTTTGCTGTCATCATCAATTAGCATATTGGTAACTTTATTTATTTATTTGTTACACTGTTGCTTGAACAAATTGTTTCATGCTGAATTTATTCAGTGAATTTAAATGTTTTTACACATGTTTGACATAATGTCTCCAATTTGCTTCCAGTCTAAGAAACAATGCAGGATAGCTGCACATGCTCGGTGAACTCCAGGCATATCTGCCGGTTTCCCGATGGCTTGGTGTCTTGGGGTCATTTTGCAATAAATTACATGCAATGTACCTGTCCCTGCCTGCTTGGTAGCACACTGTCTGACAATATAAATCTAACTTCTTGTTGCAAAGCATGAACACAGCAATAATTAGAATAACTGAGTTTATAGATGACAGCTCTAAATATTTAATTGAAAGATCAAATTTTGAGGGTTTTAGTCGAAACTATGCATGTCATAAACTTTTCCTTTTCTTGTGTTAGACTTGGATGGGAAGCTTTACGATGCCTATGTGGCATACCCACAGCCCTGTGACCTCGGATTCAGCAAGGATGTGGAAACATTTGCCCTTCAAACACTGCCTCATGTGTTGGAAAGGGCCTGTGACTACAAACTCTTCATAGCAGGCCGTGACTGCCTGCCTGGGCAAGGTAATTTACCCACAGCAAACAGTACGGAGACATGTGGCCCAGAGCCATTTTTTAAACCACAGAGCCTAACTTGCACTGTTTGAAGAAGGACTGGCATTTAGTATTATAAAAAATAATAATAACAACAATTTCATGCTTTTCTTTAAATTAATTTGTGATTTTTTTTATCCCACCCATTATTGGCAGATCACTTCAAGATCTTAAATATTATTAGGCTGTTTTACACGTAGCAAGCTTAAAATCTTGAAAGACTATCCAAAAAGCTTCTGTTTGCATTTCGTTTAGCTGGTCATGGTGTATTTTTAAGTAAATACCATGGGCTGTAGGTGGTAAAAGCTAGCCTCTTTTTGTCTTCACTTTCTTCCTTTACGAAACTGCATGAGATAGAGTATATATGAGAAAGGATTTATATAAGTTGTTTTGTGGTGATCTTGTCTTGCCTTTTCAGGGCGGTCAACAATAACTGCTAGCTAGAAATGCACAAACACAGACGAATTCCCCAGTGTTGTACACATCAGCTTGTTTCATTTTCAAATATTTTGCCTGTTGCTGTGACTTCCTAAGTAGAAAATATGTGGCAAAGCCAAATTATTTATTTTTTGTTCATGCAGTTAAAAAGTAGCATTGCATTAGCTTGTGAAGAAAGGCAATTTGGCTGTCTGCTGCGATGGTTGCATTTACTTCTTTTCAGTTTAAAAAGGAATAAACTTCTAAATATAACTGTTAGAGCTGCATATAGCTAAGTTTAAGTTCCCTTATTTAGCTCCTATTTTCTAACCGTGTGTTTTCATTATTTGTTCCCTCCTGCAGCTATGGTGGACTCTGTTGAAGAAAACATACAAGCCAGCCGCCGTGTCCTCCTTCTCTACACTGCTTCCTCTTTTACCACCAAAAGACATACAAGCAGCACCAGCAGTAATAATAACAACATTTCTAAGAGCGGTGAATGCGATGATGAAAGTCAAAGAAATGCCAGTGACAGCTTTAGCATTACAAGCTCTGATGTTGGTGATAAAGTCTGTAAAGACACAAGGCAGCAGCTGGAGTGTGTGGCAGCAATGCACCGAGTGCTGATCGAGGGCTCCCTCAAGGTGAGGAAATAGACACTCTTCAGAGGCACGTCTCTGAAAAAACTGCCAGACATCAGACTAATGTCAAACAGAGGCAATTGCATATCTCGCTATTAAACATGAACTCCTACACGATCAGGAGCTGAGCAAAAATTGGCACACAGGTACATATTAGGTCCATTCTTATGTACACTACCGGTAAAAAGTTTTTGAACACACCAACTTTTCCAGTTTTTTATTGAAAATGATGCTGTTTAATGTTTCATGCACTCTGAAATAAAAGCATAGTAAAAAATAAGCAATAAAAAAAAAAAAAGCATGGAATCAATTTATAGACCAAAACTTTTGACTCATCAAAGTTGCCACCTTTGGTAGATGATAGCTGAACACACCCGTGGCGTTCTTTCTACAATAAAAATCAAATATTCTTCACAAAGTTCTTCCCATATCTGTTGCAGTTCAGTTCACTTGTAGGTTGCTTTGCTTTCACTCTTGTGTCCAGTTCATCCCAAACCAGCTCAATGGGGTTTAAGTCTGGAGACTGTGCTGTCTGCTCCATGTTTTCAAACTTATCATTTCGTTCTTTTTCCCCAAGGCAGTTCTGGCATAGCTTGGACTTGTGTTTTGGGTCATTATCTTCCTGTAGGATAAACCCCTGCCCTACTACGTGCATACCAGAGGGTATTGCATAGCACTCCACAATGGTGTGGTAATCATTTTGGTTAAGAGGGCAAAACAGCCCCAGACCTTCACACTTGCCCCTCCATGTTTCACAGTTGATACCACACACTTTGGAATCATCCTTTCGCCAATTCGATGTTCGTGAAGATTTCAAATTTTGATTCACCAGTCCATAATGCCTTCTTCCAGTCTTCAGTAGTCCAATGGTGGTGTTTCATGGCCCAGGCAAGCCTCTTTGTCTTATTCTGACGTCATAGCAAAGGCTTTCTTGCTGCAACTCATCCAGTCAACCCTGAAGCTCAAACTCTTCAATTGAAATTACTTACTATGGCCACTATTGAGCTGTGCTTGAAGCTGTTGTCCTGTGAGCCACCTATCACACAAGATGTTAGCTCTCAGAAACTTGTCCTCTGATTCATTTGCGGCGTTTCATCTGCCAGACCTCTTCCTGTCAGCATTTGCCCCAGTTTCTGAGTGCGTTTTGATGGTGAAGGAAACTTTATTCACTGAAACCTTTCTTTGTAATTTCTCAGTAGGAAAGACCTACATTTTTAAGTGTTATGCTGGTCTGTCTCTCTTCCATTGTTAATTGCCTTTTTTTCTCGCCATTTTTGTAGCAACACACCACTATCTGCAGTACAATACTGTTCACAGATGCTCACGAGGGTTTGGTACCACAGTGTGTTCCAACATTGCTTTTATGCAGACAGAGGGGGTTGTAAGTAATCCAGAAAAACTGGAACACCTGTAGGAATTAGTTGCACTAGCTTGATCAGTTGCACTAGCTTCAGCTTGATCAAGCTTGATTAATCTCAATTGCTGCAAAACAGCTTTAAATTGTTAAAATATATTGTGTCCCCTGAAAAAGGCGACACGATTTTTGTATAATTCTGATATGCACATTATATTTCAGTTTTGGTTAACCTTACCTTTTTTTTAAGCCTCTGACAGTTCAGCCCTTCCCTTGCACCAGTTCAAGCTATTCATTGGACCTCAATGTAATGAATTGCAATAAATACTTGGAAAAACTGGGGTGTTCTAAAACTTTTGACCCGTAGTGTATGACAGACATTATGAGGTCTTTGTGTTCCCTAAAACCACAAGGAATGGGCTAAAATGACAACAACACATAATTATTCATGTAAAAACATGAATTTTGTATAAGTCTGTATTTCATACAGATAGATAGATAAGTATAAGGGAAAAATATTACAACATCATAATATTTTGTGATGTGTGAGCTAGATGCAGATGCCCAAATCAAATTGATATGGCTCCGATCTTGATCAGATTTTTTTAGTATGGATTTCCATTCTCACCTATATCAAGCTAACTGATCAGCTAAAGAGGCAGCTGAGAAATTTATTTCTGTGCTAAATTTTGTGATGTCAAACATGAGTGTAACAGGAGGACTGATGGGCATTTCATAAGTACTGACTGTACTTCTATCCCAAAATCAAAAAATATTAAATAATAATGATAAATGTAAGAAGTGAATGCAGAATTACTGATTAATGTGAAGTTCAGAGCCCAGAGTTTATTTCCTGTATCTGATTCTAACTACAACTTTAAACAGAAAGATACCCTTTTGCCTAATGTGTATTAAATCATTCCACCGAGTCTAATCTAAGCTCTGCTTTGCAGGTGGTTCTGGTTGAGCTGGAGGAGATCACGCCTGCTCAACTGGCTCTATTTCCAGAGTCAGTGCGTCATCTGAGGAAGAAGCAGGGTGCCGTGTGTTGGTGGAAGAACCAGAGGACGAGGGAAAGGTGGAAGACGTGCATGAGTGGAGCTGATGCAGAAAAAACTGGAACAGACTCACAGCTGTCAACATCCCTCTCCCCTTCCTCTAGGTTTTGGAAGGAACTGAGGTATCACATGCCTGTCCGGGGCAAGAGGGTAGTGTATCCTGAAACAATCGCCTTTCTGTAATTCTGATGGCGATCTGTGTTTGTCAGATATTGAACCAGAGAGTACCTGGTTTCTAATGTAAATGTGGCAGTTGCATTTACTCACTCACAGGTAGATCGTGGGCACTGTTATCAGAAGCAGTGACACCAAGACCCTGAGTCAAGTTTACAGCACAGGCAACTCCAAATGTTCTCTCAGCAGAGATGTCACCTTTACCTTCTGTGGAACTTTTCAAGTAACACATTGCAATGAGTATAAAAAAAGTGTAAGAAATGTGGAAAGTATTGGCTAAAGATGACAGCTGGTCATGGACAGATCAGTGCAGTGTCTGAATTGTCCACAGTTTGTATGTGAACTGCTGACAATCAGTAACAGAAGGGGCCTGAAAAATAATGCAGATGAAAATAGCTTGAATGGTCGTACAGTTATTTTATTACCACAATCCTCAACATCCCAGCTGACACTGGGCGATAGGCATATCAGGAAATGTACATATGTATGATTAAACTTGTAAATATGTAGAAAAAATATATAAATTAACATGTAAAAACTGTAAAGAGGAACAACCAGAAAAGTATACATTCATGATGATTTTTTAAATTTATGTATATTATTTGTAAAAACAACATCATGAAATGAGGCTGCATAAAAATCTAGGTTAAAATGTATGCGCTAACATTTTTAATCAATGATTTTTTTTTTACTTATGATTCTGGGAAATTGTAAATACTCTGTTTTCTATTTGAATTTTGTTTTAAAGTGTGACTATTTTGCAAATAAAAAGATTATTTTCAGTTTTTACTCTTTTCCATTCCTCCTCAAGAAACATACACCACAAAGACACTGGGTCTAGTATTATAGCGTGTTTTTTTTTTGTCAATTTACTTCACATTTCTGCTACACTGATTTTACTTAAATATAAAATTCCTCCCCAATCTTAAATCTTTGCTTAAACCATGTAACATGTTTGTCAGTGTACATGAGTGTCATAAAGGAGCTCCATATTTGTGAAAATAAGAATGGAAAATAAAAGAAAAAGGTTGCCATCTGGCAGCTGTGCATGGATGCTATGTTAAAAAAGGCTGAACATTTCAAATAGCAAGACCATATCATGCGTCTAATCTACCTAACTGCAGCAGGTAAATCAAACAAAGGGGCTAAAGAGATTATTGGGTACATTTATACACACACTTAGGATTTGAAGTGCCTTTAATTTGGTTACAGATCATTTAGAATATTAGTTTGGGTTCATTCACCAACCAACTTCTGGTTAGTTTAAAGAGCAAGCATAATATAAACACTCAGTTGGTCACTATCAAACACTGGCTCATGTTAATTTCTTCCTTTAGCTTTCAGTCCCTGCACTGCTCTCAACTTGCGTCTCAGGTCAGTCACGACTGGGAAGCGCCACTGTAGTTCAACCCTGTCGTGTCTGGTTCCAAGTCTCGTGGGCGTAGTCATTCGTTCCCTTTCATCATGCCCAGACGTGTAACTGGATCTCACTGGTCATAGACAAAAAGAGAAGGAAACAGACGAGAGTGAAACAGATACGAAGTTGGATTTTACAACAACGTCGAATATAGGAATTTTTAAAAAACAAACATTTGTTGATTTTTGTTTTAATGATGCTTTGAAAATCAAACATTTTTGTAAATCTTAGAAGTCATCATTACATTTCCACAACCATCGGATTATTTTGAACTTAACAGTGACTCATGATTTACAAGTCATTCGAGACGTCAAGGGAAAGAGCAGAAAACGGCATTTTTAACACTATTGCATGTTGAGAAAACTGTGATTGCCATTTCGTCATTAGTGAAAATAGTCTTGTGATGACTGTCTGTAAAATTCTTTGAAACTGGAGAAGAAATTGTAGGAATATTTTTTTTTAAGTTTGGATAAAATCCAATATGTTGAAAAACGCCACAAAGAGCTTTGAGGTTTGAGAGAGTGGATCCTAGGGAACGTTTACATTTTTGTTTTGAAAATCTGGCTGACGATTTTCACAGATTGACGAAAAATCAAACTGCATTGTAAATGTAATAATCTGAAAACACTGCGCTGATCCAAGCTCCAACACAGTTTCTGGGAAGTTTCACAGCTTTTTCCAATAACGGATTTGCAGCCGCATCCGTGTTTGTTTTATCGCTCTTTGAACAACTAACAATTCCCTCGTTTTTATTCATCCTTATCTCAGTGTCACACTAAGAAAAAGAATACGAAATATTGGCTTTGAGTTTAACTAAATAAACTGTTTTAGAAGGAAGTACTTTTTAAATAAATACACTCAACAAAAATATAAACGCAACACCTTTGTTACTGCTCCCATTCCCCATGGGATGGACGTAGAGACCTAAAATTCATTCCAGATACACAATATAACCATCCCTCCCAAACAGTGGTCACAAATCAGTCCAAATGTGTGGTAGTGGGCACATCTGCTATATTGAGATAATCCATCCCACCTCACAGGTGTGCCACATCAGGATGCTGATCTGACATCATGAGTAGTGCACAGGTGTACCTCAGACTGCCCACAACAAAAGGCCACCCTGGAATGTGCAGTTAATTAATTACATAACACTTAAAAATCATTTTAAATAATGTGGAAAAAGTAATTGGAGGAAGATAATTTTTATGAGTAAACAACTTAAAAATATGTTTTTAAGCTACCAAATATTACATAAATGGTAATTAAAATCACCTTTGATTATGGAGGAAAAGTTAATTCCCCTAACTCAATATAGTTTGTTGGTTCAATCTAATTTCAACATAAGTTATCGTAACTCAAAAAGAGTAATGGAAACTGTTGCGTTAATTTTTTTTGTTGAGCTTAAACAATAGTTTTTAGAGTGTACACTGCTAGTTAGTTAAATGCCATTACATTATTACATGAAAACAACTGTCAGTTTCAAATCTTAACCACCAACAACTCGACCTATATCTGTCAAGTGCTACTTAGCTGTGGTTGAATAACTGTGCTGCACCTGTACTGCAAAGCAAGTTGTACTTTTTTTCAGTTGAGAGGAAATTTCATACCGGGGTAGTGGAACAATATAAAATAATGCAAATACAGGAGGAGGAGTAGGAGGATGGAAAATCCAGCAAGTCACTGCAAGTTCACTGTACTGTAAGTGACAGGCAGACTTTCTGTCTCATAATTCAGAGTAGAAAGTCAAAATTATAATTAAAACTACAGCTGTAATTGTACAGATAGTTCTTTCTATTTTTGTAGTAACTTCATATACGTCACAGGTGAGTTTCGATTAAGCTTTATGATTACATCTTTTTTAAATACTTGGTGTAGGCTTCTTTGAATTTTATAGTACTGGTTTCACATTGACGTGGTTTCACTCTGTTGATTTTATCTTTGTCTTTCTGTTCAGCAATATTTCTTTTGATTGCTTTTACACAAAATATATTGGCAGCAGATTTTCAATTTTGGTCTTGACATCTATTTATTTAAGGCACTGAAGTTTAAATACTCAGCGACTGTGATTTTCACTTGCTTCACTGAGCTTTGGAAGGTTACCACTTTACAATAAGGCAAACTTAAAGAGGGATATCTGAGTAAACTGTGAAAATATATACGATGCTGACAAAAATTGCCATGTAAAACATATATCAAGTGACGACTGAAGACCATTCAGGGTAAACCCTTACTTTAAGTATTTATCACAGCAGTTGTGAGATATAAGGCTTACTCATTTCAAAAATTACTACAAAGTTTATTATTAAGACATTTTTATAGGAATGTCATCATTGTTTTTCAAAGCCCAGAAAGCCCAAAATTGGCATTATATTTTGGGAAATTCTGATTTTCTATTAATATGAAGTATTTTTAAATAAATATGTGCTGCAGATGAACTTGCCCATAAATTCCCTTATATATAACCTGACTCCGATCCACTTTATGTTAATGACCAAAATGAGTGCAATTCATATATGAATTATTACTTTTCGATGACGTAACAAAGACGCATGAATGATTTACATCAGCAGAGAGTTACTACAAATGACAAAGAGAATTTTTTTTCTCAACCTTTGACAAAGAAACACCAATCAGTGGAACTTCCTGGGACTTTACTGGGAGTGTTTTGGCTCTGACTTCCTTGTGAGAGCTGAGAACACTCCATCTTTCACTTCCCTTTAAGGGAAGCTGTGCTCCCCAGGAAGTATGTCAAGAAACTTGTATACACTGCAAAGAATACGCTCGCCTGAGAGGATGGCTCGTGTTCTCAAGAAAATCACACCGGACTTTACTGAAATGCAGTCTGTTGATTCCCTCAGATAAGAACTATGGCAGCGGCAGGTTGGGTCTGCTTGGTGACTGTTCTGCTGTCTCTGTCATTTGTTGTGACGCGTGGTAAGTACTGATTCTCCAACTTCTTCTGAACACTTAGTTTCAGCTGAGTGACAAGCTCTGTCTGCTTTATGCCAATGTCGTGGGGTTAGCTGTCATGGTTTATAACCAGTTTAACTGGTTTATAAACCAGTTAAACTGTCTGTTAAGATTTTCCTTAACAGACAGTTTAACTGGTTTATAACCAGTTTAACTGGTTTATAAACCAGTTAAACTGTCTGTTAACAGACAGGGCAAACTATCCTATAGCTTTGCCAAATACATTTATATGTATGCATGTATGTATGTATGTATGTATGTGTATATGTGTATATATATATATATATATATATATATATATATATATATATATATATATATATATATATATACACACATATTGTACATATGTATCCTAACTCAAATGTTACCATAAATTAATCATAAATCAGTGATCAGAATAGATACTGGAATAAAAGCTGATTCTTCAGTGTTCCTTGTAGTGGATTTATCTATTCATACATCTGTGGTAGGGGACTGCACAGAATGCATACGGCAGTATGATAAAATCTCTATTCAACTGATAGGTTACCTGGGTAGGTTTTGCTATCAAGACAGACAATCACGACAGAAAAAGATAAACTGTGGTTTGATGAGTAAAAAAAGCATACCCCTCAACATTCCTCTCACGACAATGAAGTGATTCTGATAGACGATAACGTCAAAAAAACAACAACTGAAAGGTCTGTGGGGTTTTTGATGATTATATAGGTCAAGGAGACCAAACATTTATACTCAGACTTTGATGTGTGAATCTCCAGGAAGCGTCTTAGCTAAAAGATGTCAGCATTAAAGTTGCAGCACCTGTGCACGTCAGGCTGAACATAAAGGACAAGGTTTTATAAAATGCTCCAGCAGAGCCAAGGATCCCTCGCCAAGCGTGGCGCCAATAATAAAAAAGTTGACTGTAATAAGCAGAGTAATCTTTTTAAAAGTACTACTCTAAATATTCTGTTATACCTGAATACTTTGATACAGGCTAGCTGACATGACTTACCTCCATATTATTACATGGAGGTAAGCTGTACACAGATAAGAAGTATTAGTGTAAGACAAACATTAACAGCTATCTGCTAAAATTACTAAGCGTTGCTAAGATACGGCTGCACGTTGCACTTTTGTCAGCTGGGTTTGACTAGCTGTGACGAACAAATGCTTTAGAATTACCTGAATTTCACAAGGTTCGCTGACGCAGCCTTACAACTTCACTAACAGTTAGACTGTGTAATACAAATTTCTTCTTCTTCTTACAGTAAACTGGCATGATGAGGTGAAAACAGTGTTTATATCTTGTTAATCCTTTAAACCCTGAAACATAAAATCATTTTATAATTTTTTTGATAAATTAAAACGAAAAAAAGAAATGTGCAAAAGTGCAATTTAATGTTCACAGTAATGTGAAGTACAGTATAACAGGTTTAGGATTAGGGTTAAAAATGATGTTGAGGTCTAAAAAAAACCCGATGAGGGTTATGTCTCATCAGTTAATGCTGTATGAGGTGTTCCACTGATGACAGATTTACAGCTTTGACAGGAAGTGGCAAACAAGACTCTTCCTCACTGTTTGAATAATCTGCGCCCAGGATGCAATCTTGAGCAATAGTGGAAAAGGCAGAACATAAATTGCCTACAGTTTTTAAAATCCCATAACCTTTTTGTCATTAAACAAGCGAAAATGCAAACATTAGCAGCGGTTTCTATTAACACTAAACGCTTAAACATTTAATGTAAAAAGCACCAATTTAGAACAACTGCACATTCGTGAAAAATCCAGTTTGCCTACTGTCCATAGCTGAATACACACAAGCTGTGGCAAGAAGTGCGAACATAGTGTGTAAAATTTCTAAACAAATTTGACATATTTTGATGTTTATTTTAATTCCGTGAAATGTCGTTCTAGCTGTCTGTATGAAAAGCTTCAGAAAGCTCCTGCACATTACCATAAACAGGAGGGAGCCTATGGTAATATGTAATAAGGGCCTGTCTGATTGTGTGATTTTTAATAATAAAAAATACATCATCACATTGGGCTGATAACCTCGTTTTCAGGTATCGTGTTCTCAGCCCATCGACCAAAACTTCGTTGTGGCTCCTCAACTGTGCCTGAAGACTAAATATGTTAAAACACGTGGGTATTTTCTACCACAGTAACAATCTTGTTAACCACAAACGTCATGTATCTCTGACATTGTGAATAGCAAAGTATTTTAGATAGCTCTAAAAGTGCTGACTCTTCAGACCAGTCAGAATATAACTTGATAAAAATAACTTTGCACATATCTGCAACATCCATTTAACTAAGTAAAACTTAGATAACTAAAAACTCAAGAAAAAGGTAGAAATGATTTGGTACAGTTTGTGCAGCAACTGCTCTTTTTCAGAGCAAACATTTAACCACTTACCACAGGTTGCTGCATATCTCATACTGTTTGCTCAGCACAAAAGTGGCACAAAATACAATTATCATAGAATTTCATTTACATCCAATACACCATGATAGCCTTCTCCTTGTCTCCCTTAGGTGCAATACTACAAAGTGTAAATTTTCGATGCAACATACTATTTTATTCTATTTATAAACTATTATATTCTATTGTTTTCTTAATTTTTGGTGCTTGTAACTTTGTACTGTCCCCTTTCTGCCGTGACCCAACAAATTTCCCATGTGTGGGACAAATACTGGTTTATCTTATCCTATGTTATTAACAGACGGGGAAGAAAAACGGGAAAGCATCCCTAGTTCTGTTTACAGATGCCAAACAGTTACTATTAAATTCAATAATGAAGTGGTGGTGGTGACATATCTTTGCACACCTGCATGGACGTGCATAGCCCTTCTCAGTGGTTGATAACCTGCAATATTAGAAGTTAACAAGTTGCATTAGTCATTGTTACGAAATGTTTGCTCTTTGACTGTAGCAAGACACCCATTTCCAGGAATCCATATTGGTGTTGTTCTACTTTGGACATGGCATTCACAGCTTGGAAAAGAACACAAATGTCTTTTCATGGAAGTTTGGAAGTTGGCTAACAGCTAGCTAGGTCCACCAAGGGGTGTTTGTCCTAAAAATATCTTTTATAAACAGTATGAAAGATGGGCCACCATCAGGTCACCCATGAGTTTTCAACTTTTGAAACTTCAGTGTCAGCATTTTGGTCCGACACTAGCTGGAGGTATTTCCCTGCCTTGTTGTTGTTATTTATCTTTATGAATGACCTAACATTGGTTGTGTCCTTGACATGCCATAAATGAAAAGAAGAACAGAAAAGAACAAACAGTTGTAAACAGAAACTCTACGGCGAGTGACAAGATGGGTTAAATCGCAATGGGCATTGATGTTTTCACACATTTATTCTGAGGAGAATTAAATTTGTTACCCAGAGCAGAGGTAATCCTAAGGTATTATTTCACACCATTACTGGTATTATTACTCCTGGTCCACCTGCTGCCCCCAATTTCTTCAAATGAAGATTGTGAAAAATTTCTTTCTTTCTTAATAGAATTTTTTTTTTAGTAATGTAAGAAAACATTTTTCCCCATCAGCATTTCTTACTCTGCCTCAGCCTGTTATTTGAGACAGCTTTTTATCGGTTTCACTAGCCGAGCTGGAAAAGTTAGTTAATTCAAAGAAAGTATCCTCCTGTTCATTTGACAGTTTACCTGCATCGTTACTCAAAAATGTCTTCCAGTCTATCGGTCCCTGTGTGCTCACCACAATTAACACGTCACTGGTAAAGTCCCTGTGCTGTACATCCCATCTAAAAAAAAAAAAACAGCAGTTGCAGGCCAATCTCAAAATTACCACTAACTGCTAAGATTTTAGAAAAGGTTGTGGCTAAGCAGCTTACAGCAGTTTTGGACAAACACGATATTCTTGACAAATTTCAGTCAGTCAGTGGCTTTCGTAGACCTCATTCTACTGAAACAGCCCTTCTTAGAGTCTCCAGTGACATTTTGATGCAAAACGATGCAGGAAAATGTTTTGTTTTGCTGATGTTGGACCCGACGCCAGCTATGCATTGCTTTTAAGCCCCAAGATCTATCTATGCTGCAGATTCTGAATGAGTGCTTAGAATCCATTAAAGGTTGGCTGGATGACAGCTTTCTCCAACTTAATGAAGGACACACTGAAGTCCTTGCATGTGGCTCCTGACTTGTACCTATGATAATGAATGCTGGTCCCCTTTCGACATTTGTGAAATCATCTATCAGGAACCTAGGGGTAACCTTTGACCCGGCTCTCACATTGGATGTCCATGTCAAATCTCTGATTTGGTCTTGCTTTTATTACTTAAGAAACATTGCCAAATTAAGTCCTATTGTATCTCGTACTAAACTGGAGATTATTATTCATGCATTCATTTCATCACGTTTGGACTACTGTAATTCACTGTTTACATGTCTAAGCAAAAACTCCCTGGAACGTCTGCAGGTTGTTCAGAACGCTGCAGCAAAGCTTTTGACCAAATCCTTGAAGTACTCACATGTGACTCGGTAGTCTCTTTTAAAAACAACTAAAAACACATCTTTTTAGAATTGCATTTCGTTAACTTTTTGTCTGTTTTTGTTTTATACCTTGTTATCTCTGTGTAAAGCACTTTGTGATCTTTTGTCTAGAAAGGTGCTATATAAATAAAATGTTACTTACTTTACTTACTTAGTCCTATTCTGTTCTATCTGTTCTTCTTTTGGAGTAACATGTCTTCCTTGTAGATTGATATATTTTTTTAACATCTTACATTAAATGACAAATAGTTGTTCTCCTG
Source organism: Aulonocara stuartgranti (assembly GCF_965226115.1). NCBI lineage: Eukaryota > Metazoa > Chordata > Actinopteri > Cichliformes > Cichlidae > Aulonocara > Aulonocara stuartgranti. Next base: position 31,596,669 of record NC_138952.1, on the reverse strand, counting down.
TTGCACTGTCACCTACAGACCACCGTGGGGAGATAGATACCTTCCATGTGAGTGCTGGCCATTTCTTTTTGCTGAATTGCTACACAGCAGAGGCTCATGATGTCGTGATCTGGAGCAGAGGGGAGAGTAAAGACAATCTGAGCCTGCCCACTGGAGTGGAAGTGAGGGACAGGTTACTTTGGTTTCTACCTGTCCAGATGTCCCACAATGGATCTTACACCTGTCAGATAAGGTATAAAAATATCTGTATGACTTCTCTTGCATGAGTTCTCCTGATCCCTGCAGTTCCATGTTTCTAGTATATTTATAAATGTGCTTTAACACACGTGCACAGACAAACACAACCTACTTTATAATAAAATGCTGTAAAACCTAACAGTTGTATGCAGGCTATGATCAAGCTCTGTTGTATTGGAAACCCTTTGTCACTCATCCAAGTGACTTCTTCAGAAGTCTCCAATGAAAACGCTACGTCCAGATGAACAAAATCAACCTTTTGCGACCTGTTTTATAAGATATGCCAACTAACCTACTAACTGGATTTTAACATCTGTAAATCTTTGATGTTGCACTTTTAGGAGACTGTGTGAAGGTTGTACTGGGAGCATATGGAGCCTCCTATACAACAGGGAGACGGGATTGGCCATTTCTAAAAATGAATGTGTTATTTATCCAGGAAATGATCAAACCATTAAGAGCAAATGAGCAACTGGATAAATATCCAAATATATATGAGAGGAGGGATATCAAATCTCCTCAGTTCCAGCCTTCAGGCAGTCTCTGTACGTGTGTGTGCTAATTTATATTCCTAATGGATGTTATTTTTTTTTATCTTATATCTAATTAGTGCTGAACAGATATATAACTTCAGCTTATCAGTGGAATAGAGGCATAACTGAAACATCAATTCATATTTTAGTCATATTGTCTGTAACCATTTAGGATAAACAAAAAGTACAGGGATATTTCTTGCTGTTGGCTTTACAATTCTTTTTCTTTTCAGGAATCAGTCTGGAGTATTATTACGGAGGCTAAAGTTTTGGGTGTCAGTGTCTAGTGGAGAGTGTCCTTATACCGTTGAGAGCATTTCCATCACAAAAGGAGTGAGCGACAGTCTTCCTTGTAAACAGAAAGAAATCTTCGGCCTGAATAGCGTGGTGAATGTACGATGGATGAAGGTATAAAGAGGCCTAATACACTTGTTTTACTGCATTGACATGTTTGCCTTGTTAGGACCTGATTTGAGTACAAAGAAAACTGTTGCTCATCAATATTATTTTGCACCTAAAAAAAGCTGGCTGAAGAACGTACTGGCGGTCTGGTCTCTGCCCTCCATATACACCAATCAGGCATAACATTATGACCACCTGGTCCCCCTTTTCAAGTCAAGTCAAGTCAAGTTGGCTTTATTGTCACTTCAACCATATACAGTTTAACAGTACACAGTGAGGCGAAACAATGTTCCTCCAGGAACCAAGGTGCTACATGCAACATAAATTTACAACATAAATTAACAGAAAACACTCAACTAGCCAACTAAGAGACCTAGTTAGCTGGCTAGCAGAGACAAGACAGACTGACCTAACATAAATTACAACATAAATTAACAAAAAAAACCAAACTATCTAACTATCTAAGGAAGACTTTTTTTTTGTTATCAGACAGCAGACAACAAAGTGCACGTGCAAATGTGCAAACAAGAGCAGCAAAGTGACAGAATGATAGAAAAACACAACGTAACATAATACAGTAATAAGGTTTTGTGATGATGAGTTGAGGTAGTGGAGGAACAGTAAACATTCCTTAGTGTAGCAGCAAAAATTAGGAAGTACAGAAGTTAGTGCAAAAAGTCCAGTAATAATATTGTGCAAAAGAGCATTAACAGGTTGGTGTGTACGATGGTTTGGTGGTGTAGGTCAGTGTGTTTGCGCTTGTGTTGATTAGTCAGTCCAGTCTCAATGTTTTGAGGTAGTTGAGTTAACCTGAGTGATAATGTTTGTGTGTGTGTGTGTGTGTGTGTGTGTGTGTGTGTGTGTGTGTGTGTGTGTTTATCAGTCAGTCCCTTTTTGCTGAGGAGACGGATGGCTTGTGGAAAAAAGCTGTTGCACAGTCTGGATGTGTGTGCCCGAATGCTTCAGTACCTTTTTCCAGATGGCAGGAGTTTGAAGAGTGTGTGAGGGGGGTGTGTCCAATCAGCCACAATGCTGGTGGCTTTGCGAATGCAGCGTGTGGTGTAGATGTCCTCAATAGAGGGGAGAGAGACCCCGATGATCTTCTCTGCTGTTCCCACTATCCGCTGTAGTACGCTTTTACTGTCAAAACAGACATTACCCCTCGAGACGTGGACCCCACAAAACCCCGGAAAGTGTGCTGTGGTATCTAAGCAACAGATCCTATTAGGGCTGAACGATTATGGAAAATAATCTAATTGCGATTTTTTGCCCCAATATTGCGATTGCGATGCGATATGCGATTATTTTTTAAGGTCTTTGTCTTCTGTATTATTAAACAAAGACAAGCAATACATCGTATAGTATGACCAATACTATATTACATTAATTTTAAACTGTTCTTTCCTGGAAGACAGACCTCTGTTATGATGACATGAGGTGATGCATGAATTGATGACTGACATTTTTATTTAACTTCTTCAATCACAACAGTATATTTGAACATACACAATAGTTTATTTTTAGCTTACAAACATCTGAGCATAAAGTGCTGACAAGGAACCCTGGTGTAAACATTAAAATGAAAGTCAGTACAATGTGCAGATTGCAGAAATATACATAAACAAAATCAGTGGCTTTACCACACTCAGTTTTTCGACATCTGTGAACTACTAGACAGTCATTCAATTAAAAAATAATATTAAATAAATAAAACTAATAAATAAAAAATACACACATCTTACTGATCTCTGCAGTCAGTAACATTACACATAAAGTGCAAACATAATAGCAATTGTATAAACACACACACAAACACGCCTTTAAAATTTAAAGGCGTGAAATTGGACGGTCTAGTTCTGATTAGCGTCACCGCTGTCTCGGTGGAGTTTAATAAACTCGGCCGTCTGCTTCTTGCTATCTAAAATATAACCAGACACTGGTGTAAATTCTCGACTGTCTCATACTTCTGTTTAATAAGTTTTCTGTTTGACGTTTAGTCAGCTGTGTGAAAACCAAGGAGGAACCCACCCGGGGGATTAATAAAGTTTTATTTTATCTAATCTAATAACTTTAATCTCAGCCAAACCGATTTACTCACGAACAAACAAAACACTGAAAAAAGCCCAACAATAACATTTTTAGGTTGTCTAAGTGACTTATATATTACGTTTAACCCGAGCAGCGAAACTCCGCGGTGATCTGAAAATGATGTGCCGGGAGTTGTGCCGTTCTCGGCCGCATCAGTAACCCTCGAGCTCCCGGCTAGCTGTCGAGCTGGTGGGTAGCAGACGCCTCTGAAAACGTCGAAGCACTTTTGCAAATATGGGATATCTTGATAAACCGAGCAGATATTTGATGTTTACACAACTACTTTCTCGCCTGAAAATATGTTAAAAGTTTATTTTGTGACCCTGAAAGATTAGTATGAGTAATTTTAAAACTTAGTAGCGGCCGCCATTGCTGGAAACTGGAGTTTGGCTGGGCCGCGCTATGAATTCTGGGATGTGGTAGTAATTTGGACAGCCTTCGGCGCGTCGCTGTGACGTAATCGGTCTACAAATGCGGCCTCAGGAGGATGCAGCCCATGAATTTGGACATGTCCAGAGTATAATCGCAGCCTTTGCGGTTAGAAAATTGCGCTTGATCATGTCGCGATATTATTGCAAATGCGATATATCGTTCAGCCCTAGATCCTATAATTCCTATAAGTTGGGAGGTGGAGACTCCATGGATCAGGCTTCTTTGTCCAACACATCCCACAGATGTTGATTAAATTGAGATCTGGAGAATTTAGAGGCCAAGTCAAGATTCCAAACTCATTGTTGTGCTGCTCAAACCATTTGTAAACCATTTTTTGCTTTGTGGCAGGGTGCATTATCCTGCTGCAAGATTCCACAGCCATCAGGGAATACTGTTTCTATGGGAGGTCATACATGGTCTGCAGCAGTGCTTAGTTAGGTGGTACATGTCAAAGTTACATCCTCATGGATGGTTTCCCAGCAGAACGTTACCCAAAGCAAACTGTGATCCACTATGTATTCTGACACCTTTCTATCAGAACCTACATCAACTCTTTCAGCATTTTGAGCTACAGTAGCTCGTCTGTTGGCTTGGATCACACTCCAGTTTTGGAGAGGCTCTCACCCAGCTGTGTGGCCAACACAATTTGGCACTTGTCAAACTCTGCTCAAATCCTTACGCGTGCCCATTTTTCCTGCTTCTAACACATCAACTTTGAGGGCAAAATATTCATTTGCTGTCTAAGATATCCCAGCCAGTAACAGGTGCTAATAAATCAGTTTTATTCATTTCACCTGTCAGTGGTCATAATGCTATGCTATTGGTGTATAATCCCATTTTATGGAATATAATATCATGAAGAGTGGACAGAAACAATTGCTGATAAACTATCAGTGGAAACAGCAGATATAAACTAGGCTAGTTTATACACAATCGCTCCATCTAAAGTGCTTAGGTGGGCCAAATCCCAGGCTTCTGTTTTACAACTTCCATAAATGCAACACTGCCCCCTTCTGTAGATATCAGGGAAAAATGTGTGCCAGATCTGCCCCCCTGGCAGATAAGACTGGTTGCCACCCAGGCCAGCAACAATGTAGTACTATGCATTTTGTTACCTGGAAACTTGCAACCAACACATTTTGAGATCACTATGCCAGTTTTTTGCTTTTTATTCATGTTTTCCTTTATTTCTGGCTCTTCTTTCTTGTCTTGAGGCTCAAAAATGCCTCTCAAAAATATGGCACTGTGAAAACTAACTACAGGATTGGTTTCTGTCTGCAGGATTGCCAGCTCATTCAGCGGCAAGGGAAACCCATCTCTGTTGATATGAAAGGCAACATGAGGCTTCCTCAAGCCTCAGAGGAGGACAATGGGAAATATACCTGCCTGATAGACATTAACTTGGATGGCAGGAATTATACCGCTTCACGCAGCATCCTGTTGACTGTTAAAGATGGTAAGTACTGTAGAGCTCTCATATTGAATCCTTAATTATTCTGGTGTCATTTTTTAATATATTACTCTGGCTGTACATAATTATTATTATTATTTTGTTTTGTTTAATCATAGACTTGAAGACTTAATTCAGGGGGTTTAACAAAAAAGAAATAAATCATTGGATGCTTTGGCATACGAGTTGTATCTCTCCATTTTCATTATTTTTCTCTTCTCCTCATGCTGTTGTAAGTTAAATATGTCCAAAGATGTTTTCTCAGAACATGCAGGCTCTTCTTGTTTTTGAGTGTGAACAGTGGTTTTCACCATCTGGTAAACCATCTGTATTTACATTCATAAAGGCATCTCTTGATTGTATATTCTAGACTCTGATAACGACACCATATTTCCTTGAGTGTTTACAACTGTGGTAAATGTTGTTTAGCCTTTTTTTTCTTAAATCTAAACTCTAGTAGGTTTGTTTGGTCTTCTGGGGCCAGATTCATTTCCTTAATTTGCATCAACGTCTCAGTGAATTTCACAAGTTCCAGTGAAATGCTGAAATACAAGTTTAGCTATTGGACTCAGATCCAGATGTCTTTAATTAACTTTGTTTATCATGGAATGACGAGGCAACAGGCCTCATCTCCCATACTTTTGAGCGTCTGAAAATGGGGGATTATGGATAAAAACGAGTGTAATTCCTAAAGAGTTCATGCAAAACCTCGGTTAAACCTCTTGAATTAAAGCTAAACATCTGCACTTCAATCACATCTGGTTTGTCTGATTTAAATTAGCCTGTGATGGTGTACAGAGGCAATATATACAAATGCTTATGGAGCTAAATGTATATTGTCCCACTTTCTTTATTTTTCCTTCCTTCTTTCTTTCTTGCAGACCTCCCAGAAAAAGTTTTTGTAGAGCCACAGCTGGTGACCCCTGACAAGCAAGAGATTACAGTTGAACTAGGCAAGTGAAACACTAAATAAAATGCATTAGAGTGAATGTTAGTGCTATGGAAAAATATTATAAACACCTTTAAATATCATGAAGTCATTTACACCATTATCCATTTATTGACTGTATGATCTTTATGATAAATACTTGACAAACAGTTGTTTTTCAAGTCAAGATGACAATAAAGTCCTTTAAAACCTTTGCAATGGTGCTTTGTCATCTAGCGACTGAACAGAATTAGTCAGAAGCCTTTTGAAAAGTTTCCGTGACGTTAAATTTCATTTGAGCTAACTTCATATTTTTGTTTGATCAAAACGGGAAATGTAGACTGACAGTTTCTTTGTTTTTTACTCTCACTGCCCACCAGGTTTGAGAGTGGAGCTGCAGTGTTTAGCATTCATAGGCTACAGTGAGGATAACGAGTCTTCACTGCACTGGACTGTTGGCAAGGATTACGCTGAGGACCTCGAGGAGATTAGTGTGTCCCGGAAAACGTGAGTTTTACATTGCCATGGACGGGGCTATTAATAGGACGAATACAAAACACTGCATTATACTGCATCGAGATTAAATCAAAACAACACAATGTGTCAGACATTAAATGTCACTTGGAGGCAGAACTTCTTTTCTGAGTAATAGACTGTAAATGTTGCAACTGTAGCAGCACAAAAAACTTAACACCTAACATTTACATATTATTCTTTGATTCCATGATTCATTCTGACTGACTGATTGTTTCTGTACCCTTTAGTATTCATAGAGAAGGCAAAGTATACGAACTGGTCATTCTGTCCATCGCTAAAGTTCATCGCAAGTTCCTGAATTTTGAGTTCGAGTGCCATTTAGAAAGCCTAGCGGGAGAACAAATCAGTGTGGTGAAGCTTAAAGAAGGTAATAAAGATATATATAGACATATACATATAAATGTGTGTGTGTTCAAGAATTATAGTCGTCTGAGACACTTGCCTTACGTTTGTCTCCTTCCTCTCTCCAGCTGACCGCAGTTCTTTCCACATGAGTTGGGCTGTTTGCCTTTCTGCATCTCTGGCTGTTCTAGCCTTGGCTGCGTGCTTCTTCTTCTTTAAAGTAAACCTGATATTGGCTTACAGGGATCTGTTGGCACATTTTCCCAAACAACAAGGTAAAGCCGTTATCAGTTGAACTTAAGTTTTTGTGTGGCATCATCTGACGAGATACTACTAACCTTACAGCACAACCAACACAGTACTGAAAGCCGTGAAAGCTGGATGTTGATTCACATTTTAAAAGGATCAAACGTTATAAAATGAACATAAACAATCATTTAGATTCTGTCAGTTCCAGATGGGAAGCTCTATGATGCCTACGTGAGTTTCATCCATTCCAATGCCATGAGTTCAGATGAGGGCGCGAGGTTTGCCATGCAGATCCTGCCTGAGAAACTGGAGGAACAATATGGCTACTCTCTGTTTATTAGAGGACGGGATGACTGTCCTGGCGAAGGTAAGAAGCAGATATCCATAATATGTAAACAGAGGTAGAAAGACTTGTCTTTCTAGATGTAGTGTAATTCTTGAGGTTGTTAAGGTCATTCTCCAACCCCCAAAAGACGGGAAAACATACAAAGGCTTTGAGCTGTTTATTGTCACAAACTGCTGTTCACAGTTTTTATTAAATTAAGACATCAAATACATAACCAACGAATCTAAATCAGTTGCTATGATGCTTTCAGGTAAAAGACAAGTAGAACTAGTTGCATTTTAAATGTGGTTAAATTAACGTTTTTAATGACTTTATAAAACAAGAACTGGTTGCTTGATTTTCATTTTGATTTTCTCTAATGCACACAGACTCAAAGAGTCAAATATATACATACACTCACTTAAACCTCTAATAAGTGGTGCTGAAGCCTCTACAACAGGGGTCTCAAACTCCAGGCCTCGAGGGCCGGTGTCCTGCAGGTTTTAGATCTCACCCTGGGTCAACACACCGGAATCAAATGACTAGTTCGTTACCAGGCCTCTGGAGAACTTCAGACATGTTGAGGGAGTAATTTACCCATTTAAATCAGCTGTGTTGGATCAAGGACACATCTAAAACCTGAAGGACACCGGCCCTCAAGGTCTGGAATTCGAGACCCCCGCTTCTACACTATCTGTTAACTTGACAAGACCAAGGCCTATTATCTTTGTGCTACTAAAGTCATCAGCGATTACAACTGATGTTGTAGTCAGTCAATACTTCTCTTTGCCAGCATGAAAAGGATTTGTTTGACAGCACTCATTAGATTGACCAATACTCAGGTCTCAGTGAAGATCTAAGAAGGACAATTGTAGATTAGGGCTGCCACAAACGATTATTTTGATAGTCGACTAGTCACCGATTAATGGATCATGCATCCATTGGACGTAAAACGTACAGCTTATTGCACCAGCATGCATCTGCTCTTATATAACTATCATTAGCTTACAGCTTTAAGTGTTTAAGGTCTGTGCTAACTAAAAATAAAGACAAGATGATAGTTTATTAAATTTTAATGAAATCTGCAGGTTGTTTCAGTGAAGTTTAATAAACTCAGCCGTCTGCTCCTTGCTATCTAAAATATAACGGGACACCGGAGAATATTCTCGAGCATCTCACACTTCTGATAATCAGCTGTCTGCTTGAGGTTTACTCAGCTGTGTAAAAACTATAACTTTAACCTCAGCCAAACGATTTACTCAGGAACAAATAAAATACTGAAAAAAGCCAAACAATAACATTTTTAAATTATCTAAGTGACTCATATATCATGTTTAACCTGAGTAGTGAAAGACGGTGGTGGGTTTAAAAACGATTTGCCGGGAGTCCGGTGTTCTCACAGCTCTAGTGAGCCTAGCCCCCCGGCTAACTATCGAGCTAGTGGGTAACAGATGTCTCCAAAAACGTCGGAGCACTTTTGAAAATATGTGATGTCTTCATAAACTGAGCAGATATTTGAAGTATGCACAGCTACATTCTCGCCTGAAAATATGTTAAACGTTTATTTTGTGACCCAAAAAGAATAATAAGAGTAAAGTTAAAACTAACTAGCGGCCGCCATTGTTGACTTCTGCGCTGAGCCGCGCTATGAATTCTGGGACACAGCTTCTTCTTCTTCGGGGTTTAACGGCAGCTGGCATCCTTGTACATGCAGTGCTGCCATCTTCTGTTTCAGTCCGTTATTACACTCTTAAATCCTACTACTTATTCCTGCGTCTTTTGGGATCTTACAAAGCTTCAAACGACGCGTCGACTATTAAATCAGTCGTCGACGATTTCAATAGTCGACGTAATTGTGACTAGTCGACTAATCGTGGCAGCCCTATTGTAGATTTACAATTGGGAAGGGAAAGTCTGGAGTTATTGTTAAACAACAGCAGGTTCCAAGACCCTCAGTTCAGAACTCTAACTACAAAAAAGTACAAGTTTTTTGGATGCGCCACTGCTTTGCCACTATCTGGAGGATGACCAAATAATGTTGTCCTCAGATCAGAGAACATTAGTTAGGAAAAACTTCAGCGGAACCACCAGGACTCAAGCCTGCCATGACCTGGAAGATAAAGTAAAGGCTGTTGAACCAAAGAACACTGTAACAGCTGTGTAGCATGGTGGCGGCATTGCTATTGCATTCATTCTCATGATGAGTGTATCTAAACCTTTGACCACAACTGTATCTGTAAGAATTCTGTTTATAGTTGCAAAAAAAAGAAAAAAAGAAAGAGAAGTTTGAAAAGAAAATAAGAGCTTCTTGGTTAAACTCCTAGTATAATACATGGGAGAAATTGGATAAAAGCCATGTTTACTAAATTACTGGAACACAGTACAGTACAGTTAAAAACAGACTTAATACTTTCTTGAGCTGATGTCTAGCTATCCTCTGTATTTCTGTTTTTCCCTTTTCTTTTTGTGTTCTTCTTATTGCTCTAGTTTATTTCCTTTATGTTTGTATTGGTGATACATTGCAATTCAATTCAGTTTTTATGTATATAGTGCCAAATCACAATAACAGCTGCCTCAAGGCACTTACAAGGTTCTTTAATTTTATTAATGCAGACTAAACTGGTAAGTTAAAAAAAGAAGAAGAAATGAGTGCCTGGAAGAAGCCACAGTTCTGCCCAAAATTATAGTTTGTGCTGTTGAAATGGGCTGCCTTCAGTTTGCAGACAAAGAGTTCTAACCTGCAGTTTTGTGTCTGGCCATGAATCCCTTACAGCAATACACGATGCAACAGCTGCTGCGATGCACCAGTGCCGCAGACTGCTTATCATCTTATCACCTGAGGCGAAAACGGAGGAAAGCACTTGCATATGTGACAATCAAAGCCAAGTGTGGTATGAGCAGAAAGTTGGCCTTCATGATGCTTTGACGAAGAATGATCCCAGAGTTATCCTGGTGGAAATTGGTAAATGATTCCTCATTTTTCAAAAATCTCTAGCCACATGAATTCTGTTAAGTCACGGGTTATATAGCTCAGCATTCATGCCCTATTTGGTCATGTATAATTCTTTGCAGGCATCACAAACAGAGATTTACTTCCAGCTTTTATGCTAAGCTAACTTAGTACATTTTGATAAGGAATAAAGTGTGTTCATCTCTGGACTTGTTGCACTCGGTCAGGACTTCGTTTAATAAAAATTAAAATGTCAGCTTATTAAACGTGTTTATTTTCATTTATATTTAAACTGTTTTTCTTTTTTGCCAGATGGTCCAGTGGATTACAGTCACTTGCCAGAGTCTGTGCGTTATATCAAGAGGAAACAAGGAGCCCTGAAGTGGAAGAAAGATTTTCTTGCGACACACAAATTCACAGAATTATACTCAAAGAGAAACTTTTGGATAAATCTCAGGTACCACATGCCCCCAGTACCTACAAGAAGGCTCCAAACTATTGTCTAAACAATATCTTAAAGTTTTATTGATGGGATTCATCCATCAGGCCTGTTTCTTGGAACACTTGACAAATGGAAACTTTACGTGCTTACAGCTGTCGTCACCTGTATTTTTAAGACTCACTAGGACTACAATAAGCAAGCCCATATATTCTTCTGCACAATGAATTTCACAACATGTGCAACAAGGATGGAGGCATCTGCTGGACTTTTCTATTGGTGCATGTTTGCTATTACTTCCTTCATAAGTGATAGCAATACATTTTTTCTACATTTGAATTGTATTTTTTTATGCACTTATAATATATCATCAGGCATGCTAGCAACTTTTAAAATTGCACCTTTCCTTTATAGAAGGGCTGTGTACATACATATGTGTACATATTTGAAAGGATAATTATTTTTTATGTTGACAGCATTGCTTATTTTTATACTGAATGATAGATTTTTGAATGATACATATTTATATTCTGTTATTTAAGTATTTGTGACTGAGTATAAATGTTTAAGTATTATATATTTTGTATTCTTTTTTTCCAAGTTTCCCTTCCAAGTATGGCTTACTGATTGTGTCTCTTCATCACATCAGTTTACTCAGAGGAAAAGATTTAAACTTATTCAGTAGAATAGTTTGAGGCAATGGCATTCCATCAAGACAAGCACCTAGTCAAATTCAAAATTAGACATTAATTAAAACATAGCAAGAGGAAGCGATATCTCTACTTTCGTGTCAAACAGTGCTCTGTCATGATGCGCGTCGCCTGTTTGCATTCATCCCTACATCACTAGAATATTCTGGATGCTACTGGGTATAATTGTCGAAAGCTGCACTTGCCTGGGATCTCAATGGAAACAGTAGCGTGTCTCTGTTTTATGGGCATGTCTGTGTCCCATGAACGATAGCTGGAGCTTGTCAAGCCAAGAGTCCAGCAGCTTTTTCTGACTGATTTTGCATGTTCATTGTGTATAAAGTCCAGTCTTTAATGGGAGACTGATAGAATATTAGTGCACTAGACAAGATGCTTCACTGCTGTCAGATCAAGTAACAGCTTTGCTTTGTGTGGAAACACAGCTAGCATTAGCAACTAGAGTCTTCTGTGATAAGTTTCCTCTTATTGGCCATCTTGGACAATATGTGTGATGTAGAGGAATTAGAGTGCTGTGTAACTGTAATTATACAGCACTCTAAAGGAGTAATGTGTTAATTACTCCTTTAGCACATTAGCAAGGTAAAGCTTGATAACAAGGAGTGAGCGCAAGATCCAGTTTATTTAAACAGAAGAGGTGCAGTCTCATGTTCAGGGACAGCCACTACAAATATGATTAAACGGTGAGTATAAAGCATTTAAAAATTAGTCAAAGGAGCTTGCAAAGAAAAGCGTCTGGACTTCTTTAAGTTGCTTGAAGACGTTTCACCTCTCATCCGAGAAGCTTCTTCAGTTTTCTTTGCAAGCTCCTTTGACTACGATGACCTGGATGACTGAGAACCTTCACAGACATTTAAAAATTAGTTCAGCCTTAATAACTTTGGCAGTATTTTTAATCTATACAACACAGATGAGGAACATTTCACCACAGCTTTGTTTATAGTGTTTTATTGCCACTTTTGCTAGAAGAATGGTTTTAAAAAATCCCTCCATTCTTCATGGTCACCTAATAGTAAATTAATTTCAGTAATGTAGAAGATATTTAACTATACAGGTAAAAATATTTACAATTTTCAGCCAGGTTTGAATATAAACGCAAACATGTCCATGTAAGAAGGCTGTTAGCATTTGAAACATCTCTTTAAAAAGGTGTTGCTGTTTTGTATTATGATTTAGTGCTTTGTATGCTGAAGAACAGGAAACCAGTCACAACTGAATCAAGTCATTTTAAGGGCAATACACCTTAAACACAAGATATCATGATCTTGAAGTGGAAAAACCTCTAAATGGAAAACTCCCCTAAAAACAGTGCGCTAATATTAGCCAGCTGATGTTTTGGAACCTTCCAAGATCCTCCGTTTAACGGAAAGACAGCATCTAAATACACAAAATAACCATAATGCTGCGCTTTTTCTTGTTAACAGTGCTGTGTCCCTTCCAAAGGCCAGATGATGCTAGGGCAACCATATAATAATAATAATAACAATAATAATAATAATAATAATAATAATAATAATAATAATAATAATAATAATAATTATAATAATAATAATAATAATTTAATAAAAATAAGTTTGTGTGTGAAGAGGGCCAGGTTTGTAATTTAGATTTATCGAAACACAAATATATCCAGATATATGCAATTTAAACACAGTAAAAGTTTGCAGGTTTGACACTGATCCAATCTCCTCTTAAATAAGTACAATACGCATAAGATGTTACCTTCACTGTATACATGCAGAAAAAGATAAATGAAAAATTAAACATTCAGAACTGTAAAAGCATCTCTAAAACTATTATAAAGATTTTATACTATACTGTCAAAGACTTAAAGACAAACAATAAAATTAAATTTCATGACTTAGAAATCAGTGGCATATTTAACAGTTTTTGATTAGTTTCAGACTAATCCTAACTGATACTTTCTGTGCACTTTGTGCAATTTGTTTTCAGTGTATAAAAAAAATCCCCTCTTTTACTTATCTTGGTCATTTGATCTCCGTGTACTGCCAGCATCCTGTGTTTGCGGTTTTATGCGGCGGGAGTCGTCGGTCTCTTTCTGTTTGTGTTGGCTGTCACCTAGACTTTATTCCTGACGAAACAGATTTTCTCAGAATTTTCTGAGCACTGACAGCTATAAAAGGCACGAAATGACAGATCAAATCATGTTACCACTGCTTGTCTATATATGATCTATATATTGGAGGGGTTCTACTTTTGGCTATCACCGAACCCATTTCCATGCCTTAAATCTGATTGCCTGAAAACAGCAAAACCTAGTGAGTTCACTAACGGGTCACTCATCTGAAAAATGTTTCTCAACAGCATATCAACACACTTGAACGATGTAAATCTGCTTAACTTCAGCGTATTACGAGCTTGTATATATGTTATCATTATCATAGTGATATTTAGCTCAAAGCATCCAAATCTGGCTTCAGCTTCAGAGCTGCTGTGCGGGCTGAACTTAAAATTATATGCAAACATATTATAACTTGGTGCTAAATATTGAGTAAAGACTGGTGAGAAAGAAATTAGTCAGTTATGCACAAGCATTACTCATAAATGATTCTCTCATTCATCTGTAGATGGATGTACTGCTGGAACCCAAGATAATATAGTGCATCAATCTCGCATGTTCCTGAGAAAGGCTTTCCACCCACATTAACAAACTTTGTGTTCTTAGGGAGTGGGATTCCCCATCAGGGACTTCAACAGTCAAGCTGTTCCTCTCCAAGTCTTGAACAATTTCCTCTCTTTGGTTGCCTCCTAATTACAGCTTTTTCCCCGTTAAACTCGCGTAACACGCAGGTCCAGCACACCAACAGTTTCCAATCCAGTCTCTTTATCACAACAAATCCACATAAATTCTAATTAAAGTGAATCAACTTCCTGATGTCACTGATTATTTTAAGAGCAAAACCCTCCAGATCAGGTTAAAACTATTTTCCTTTAAAATGTTCACTTATCTCACTGGAGTCTCCAATTTCAGCCGGCTTCCCTTCTCCAACTGTGTCCTACAGAAAAACAAAGAACATCCTTCCTGTTTTCTCTCCCCTTTATTGAGAAGGGCTCAAATCATTACCAATCAACTACTCTCTGTACTCAACTCTAAATAGCTGGCAGCTGGAGAAGAGCTGCAGAACACAAAGACAAAACACAAAAACACCAAAGCATGCAATAACTCAAATGGAAGATGATGCCACTAGGGCTGGGCGATATGGCCTAAAATTCATATCGCGATATAATTTGAAGCATGTGCGGTAACAATATATATCACGATATATTCTTTTCTTCTGTATAACGTATTTCCCACACCATAAGGCACACTTAAAATCCTTTAATTTTCTCAAAAATCGAGATTGTGCCTTATGTATGAATTCTGGTTGTGCTTACTGACCTCGAACCGATTTTGGCGTGCAGAAATCTGTTAAAAGATGTTTTAGTACAACTTTGGTAAGCCGCACTGCTTGATGGATTGTCAGAGCATTACGGCTGCCGTAGTGAGTAACGGAATACAGTTACTCATATCTTGTATTTTAAATACATAACGGCGGTACATGTATTCCGTTACTCCCCAACACTGATTATGGCAGAATGCAGGTCCCAGATACATGGGTTGCCACTAATACATACTAAGTTGTGCTATAAGAAGAATGACTTTATTGATCCCAAAGGGAAATTGCTATGTCTGATATAGCTCATCTGCAATATTATATGAGAATTAAAATATATGACTACTGACTGACTGATAAGAATATCTGGAGCTGATAGAACATCTGGAGTAATGTTCTATCTGTAGCTGTTCTTGATAAATAATGCTATGTAAGAATTAAAATCAAAAAAGGTTTTTTATGATTTCTGTGCTTTTGAGGCTGCAAATGTTATTATTTTCAGATTTAGTTTTTCTGACCAACAATTCATTTTTAATTCACTGTAAATTAATCCGCAAATATCATTTTCCTGATAACAACCCAGCCAACCCATACCAATGGATGCAGCATAAAAATCTTTTACTGACCTAATGCAATACATATACACTTTGTAGTTAAAGAATTTTAAAGTTCTTACTGTCATCATGGCAGCTACATCCTTTAGCTTTGTGCCCTGTTCCCCCCGATCACTTTGCAAACACTTTCAGCAGACTGTCAGAGAGAAACTCAGCTCCGTTAGAAACCTTGACTGTAAAGGCATGGTTGGGATGCACTGGAATGCTTCATTTTATCTGAAATGACATAAAATAATTTTGAAATAACAGCAGGCACTGTGCTTGGTTAATCAGTAATGTTTTGTTGAATAAAAACTGTTTCCAGATCTTATGGGATTAAAAAAAATCCAAAGATGTTTGTTTCTGATTTGCAACCCAACAACCCACAAGTTAAAACCTCATTTTAGTTCAAGTGTGAGTCCAGTAATCACCTTTCTGACAATACATACTGGTATAAGTTAAATCTATATGGCAGATTTTGGATTTCTCAGTTGTATTAATAGGGTGGTCTATTTGAGTATGCATACACCTAATAACTATAAAAACCCTATTATAATTAAGTTACAGAAACCTTAAGCGAAAATAGAATATACTTTCTCACCATAACACCTTGAACCCACAATCCATCAGCTGACTCCTGGTGAAATGCAGAATAGAGGTCATCTCTCAATGTGCAGCAAAAAAACAAACAAACAAAAACAAAAGGACAGCAGGTGAGGGCAGGAGGTGTAGGGATGTAAGCTAGCATAATGCCGCTGATGATATTAGCTAAAGCTGTTCAATGTCCAAAATCTCACTAACACCTCGGTGCAGTAAATACACAATGTAACTGAAGAGTCAGTTGTCAAATCTATTCACACAGAAAACCAGATTATGTTATGAGTGCCTCGTAATTAGGTTTAATGTGATATTACGGCTCTTGTGCCAAAGACAAATTCAGATGAAAAAGCGCCAATTCTTTGACAACAGATAAAACAGCAAATAAGTTAGCGGCTCTTTTTTAGCATATTACATGATGACACTCTAGATGTTTAACTACATTTAAATAAATATTAATTCAAAAAATCAAGACATACCAAAAAACATAGAGTTGGCTGCTGGACTTGACTGAGATGGATGCCTTTTTTAAACCACGATCCAAAGCCCGCGAGATGAAATCACGCGTGGTTTCACGAGATTTAACGTTGCTATCGTATTGACTTACTTCACCTGAACATGATATGAACAATTTAATACACCCTTTCTGCATATCATGTAGTTTTTACACTATATAGTTACATTTAACTTTAAAACATGAGGCAATTGTGTTAAATACATGCAAGATGCTTACATAAATCCAAGAGATGGCCAGTCCCTTTTTTTCAGTGTACTCCAGGCCAGAACTTTGATCAGTGGGGAGGGTTTATTGACTGGAAGTGGTGAAAGTCACATCTGTTCAGGGAATCCCCTAACTGGAAACACCCACATGCAGTGCTTACTTGAAAGGGCATATTTGCCCATTCCGCGTAGTTTCCAGTCATGGAAAATGTGATTATAATTCCCAGAGTGGGATAAGCCGAGCATTCCTTGGTGTTTGAGCGGGTCTCACTTTAAGGTGCGTGTATGGGCTTGTGATCCTGTTGTAAAATTAATTCTGTCATGCTGGATCACAGTGTAAAAAGTGTCTCTGATGTGATAATGAACTTCACATGTAATTTTTCACCTACAAGAAATAGTAGAAACTGTATATTAGAGAACACCAAGCTCACATTTCAGTGCCACTTTATCTGCTATACCTGAACTAATAATAAAACTATTGCAAGCAGGCATTACAAGACAATCCACCAAATGGGGGCTCAAGCATGTGACCCTAACATTACTAAGTCAGAATCGAACTTATCGATCTTGCCCGTTTTAATATGAAATGTCACAGGCTCAGATTACCTTAATTATAAAGTCATAAGGAGGATCATCAGGCACGTCTGTTCAGATCTGTATAAACAAGCTCTCACAATACAGATATATTACACAGGTACACTGCTGAAAATGTACATAAATGATATGAACATCTGTCATCCATCCATTCTCTTCTGCTTATCTTTAGCTTAAAGATTTGTAGCAAATTTTCTTATGGCTGAAACACATTTAAATAACATAAACAAGAAAATGTGCCTAAACATGGGTGTTCATTTCTAATTTTGATCTACTGAGTGGCTTTTAGTGATATAGATTTCTATGTTACATCTACACCCCGTCAGCATTAACATGTGGTTGTTTTGTTCAGGTGAATGTGTAGCTTTTCAAGTCTGCCTGTTGAAGTAACAGTCGCACTGCTGTTGTTGTGACTGTTATGTAAGCATGGACCCCGGGCGGGTCCAACATGAGAGACGGGAAACAGGCTGGTGACGAAGCATGTGTGCATGAGAGAGAGAGAGAGAGTGAGAGAAACAACCATACCGGCAGCTTCGAGCTGATTACACTCCAACAGCCAGCACACACACTTTTGTGAGGTAAGCAAACACTTTCATTACTACTAACAATTTTAACTTCCTTGCTTTAGGATATGCTAAGGTTCTAAATAGGTATACTCCAAGTTAAGTGACAGAAAGAAGAACTAGGGTGAGAAGATAACTTATAAACTTTATAAAGGCTTTACAGATCTGTTTACAGATCTTCTCAGATCTCTTCCATAGTTATTTCCACAGCATCTGGAAAACAGAACAGTTAAAGCTAGCAATTCTTTAAACTCATAGTGGATCGAATCAGTATTCAATTTGAATTATTCAAGAATTATTATAAGACTTATTCAGGATTTTAACACTTTGATTTGATATGAGCTCAAGCTGCAAAATTATAAACTTCCTGTTTAGAAGATATGATTCAAAGTGAAACTCGACTGAGCAGTTACAAATATTGGTGAACATTTGTAGCAATTCTATGTGAACAGGCTCTCTACTGAAGATGAATGTGGTGTGTCTCTGTTGCTCTCAGACATGTTTAAAAACATGTCAGAGATGCTACAACTATACTCTTGACAGACAGATTGTTATACTGTTGGCACTGTAACACCATGTGACTTGTGTTCACTTTGTCCTTTTGCTGTTTTTTTAGCTGTTATTTCTTATTCAGCCACTGAGTCTGTCAAGGACATTGTGAGAAGTGTTGCACTGTGCAAAAAGTCCTTAAATGACAAGATGATTAAGTTTGATAACCAGGAATTATTTGATAACAATCTTCACAGGTAATCAGTGTCATATTCAATTTCATCTGAAACTTCTTCTGACAAGTTCCTGTGTTATCGGTCCACTGAAAGGCTTCTAAGTTGATAGCTTTCTCCAGCAACCAGCTGGCTCAAAACCAAAGGAAACATGCAAGCCTGAGAAAAACAAAACGCACAGCATTCTGTTCTTTTGAACAATCAGTGATGAGAGAGCAGCATTTTAACTGATTTCATAACTCAGTGATTCCTGAGATTAGGGACAAAACAGGTTTTAATTTTCTAAAATATATTTTTTGATTTTTTAAAAAGTTGTTTCAGCTACTTTGACTATTAGCAGCTTCTCTATTCTATTGTTTATGCACATATGTTTTCAAAGTAATTATACCAGGTTTAAAAGTAAGATTGTTTTGGCTTTTTATTATTAGAGTTACAGTCATACATATTTTCAGAAGCTTGTATTTAATCTCTATAAGAAACAATCATATTAAGCAGAATGCAAATTACACATTGAGAAAATTACGTATTTTTATAGGAAGATCATGAGGGAGGAAAATATATGGTTCTTCAAAAGAGAAAAATAAACAAAAGCTCCATATTATGGAGTTGACAAGGTGCTGACGGTGGTGACACAAATCTGACGGTGTTGACACACTAGTAGAAAACAATATATTTCTTTCAAAATGACCATTAAACCTTAGCAACCTTTGTAATATCACAAGACACATCATAACAATTCTGTTTTTGCACATGTCAAGTTCTACATCTTAATAGTTCACCAGCAAGTAGCTGCCTACTACTCCTTGATTCCTAAAGTTCTGTGGTTGTGTGTTTAGACCCTGCTGGACTTTCTCTCCTTTTGTCTCTGTGCTTGTTTCCAAAACCTTCTCTTCTGACTTTTTTCTCTTTCTTTCAGATCACTGATGTTCTTTATTTTTCTCTTTTTCACTCTATTTCTCCATCTTTCCCTTTCCTTTATGAGAAACTCTTTCTTCAACTCAGGCTGGCTGTTAACTTTTTCTCTCCTTTTTTTTATCATCCCTGTTCCTTCTCTTTCATTCCTCTACTGACAGCTTCCCCTGTGCTATTGTAGCCTGAAATGTACCATTTTGTAATTACTATAATTTTTCTGAACCTTATGCTTTTTTACAGATTAAGGATGAATATTCACAACACAATTATGCATTAAGCAATAGAGATGCTATCCGGTCTTTAAGTCTGATGTCATTAGCCGTTTCCAGGTCCAAACTCCGCTGCAGATCCCAAAGTCAAAGGAACTCTGCGGCATCACTGAGAGTTACAATCTGTCTAAATTCTTTCATCTTTAATAAAATGATCAGTGTGGCTGCTCTACCAGGTGTAACATCCAGGCATCCATGAAAACAGAATATATGAAATTTAACAGAGTTAAAGTTAGATTGCTTGTTTCCACCTGAACATGATAAACCAGCTCTGCTACCACTTCCAACATAAATAGAGACAGAAAATTGAACAGCAGTGACTATTGTCAGGTTACTGAAGTTGGGCTAGCTGGTATATAGTGATGTGCTACATGATCGCTAGTGACACAGCTATGTTAGCATAATATAAATACAGTGAAGCTGGAGGATGAATGCTAACTTTTTACCACTTGATAAAAGTTAACGTGAGGGTTCCCGATGGTTAGGCTGACGTGATCACTGACTGTTTTTAGGCAACACGTTCTCACTCCCAAAGCGTAACATTTTACGCTAGGTGACAAATCGTCAGCATATTACGCCTCGGGAGTGAGAACGGGCTCTTTTAGGGGCTTGTTCTGATGTAATAGAACAAGATAAAAAGCATTAAAACATTTTAACAGCACAACAGGCTTAATAAACACAGAGTAGTTTGGGCCCGGAAGCAGGATTCATACATCATCACTTAAAGACCAACTCTCGAGGCACAGCTAGCTCAGTAGACGCCACATGATTTGTAGCTGCCCACTGCATCACTGAGTGAATGGGTTAAATGCAGAGGACTAAGCATTTTCCTACAGGATTAATAATATAAACATAAACAATGAGATTCAAGATAAGACAAATTTGATAATATTTGACACATCTGTGAAGCAGAAATATCAGTAAAATACACAGGACGTAATATATCTGAAATATTAGTAAAAAAATAACTTAATATAAATGGTGAATAGCACACGTTTGTGGCATTTGTCAACACCATTAGGAAAAGGGTCAACACCGTCAGACAAAAATCCTGATGGTGTTGACAAAATACCCGACTTTGTCTCATAACACATGTTTATCTGACAGAAGCCATCTTGTTTTTCATCAGTTGCTTATGGCTTTTACAATCTACCTAAATTAAGCTCTTTTTACAAAAAAAATAATTAAATCTTGCATTACATCGACTTTGGTGGTGACACACTATGGTTGTGACAAAGAGTTTTATCAGAAAGGTATGCAATAAATGACATTAAAATTTAAAAAAAATTATCACAGCAGTGACCTCATGGCATGTGTATCAAACAGGAAGTGATAAAGGGGTCCTCAGAGTGTAAGCTACCCACAATAATTCCTGATTTTTGATGTACTTTTAAAAAAATCTGATGGTGTTGACAAAAACTCTGGACATGATTTTAATCACTTAAAAAATATGTAAAAATAAATTTTCAATTGCATATTTTGATATTAGGTATTGAATTAAATACTTAGTGACGAGAGCCATGATGTTTAATTTTACATTACTTTTAATTTTTTTTTCTGTATTTTAATATTATCACACCTGCTTCTGGACAATGGATTTTTAAGGTACTGGTAATGTATTGTACCATTTAAAATAAATAAATATGTATAAAAAATGCAAAATCATATAAAAAATTGCCTTGGTTTGTGTAAGGAAGAGGACTCCCTTACTGCATTTATTTATATTATATTATCTGTATAGCACTTTAGAGCACACCTTTCACTTTATTAAAAGCACCTTATCAAGCACTTTATTTAGCATTGCACTTTAAGCATGGATTTGCACAAAAGAAGTTTAAATATTTATTGACTATTTATTGGGAATTTTAAAATCAGTTGGTAGCCTTATTTCAGATCCTGCACAGCTGCTCATCATCAAGGAATGTGGTAGATAAATATAAGAATAAATAAATACATTTTCACATTTACATATTAATAAATATTTCACACTTTAATGTTACACCAAACCCAATATTATAAAAACCCAGAAACCCAAGCACAAAAAGATTCACCACACTCTCTTTACCAATGGTCTCTCCTGGAACCTTTAAATGGTGTCTGGACCCCTGGGGATAGTGATGGGCAGATGAAACTTCATGAAGCACTGAAGCTTTTCATCCAATTGGTTCACCCCAGCGCAAAGCTTCTTGAAGCTTCATTTGCTCTAGTAGGACATCTACTGGACGTAAAAATATTAGTTGGCAAGAATTTGAAATGTGGCCTTTTGCACACAGCCTGTAAATGTCAACAACAAAAGGAATGTGTAAAACATGTATATTGTAGTGATGGCAGTATACTGTGTATATTTATACTGGCAGTATGGAAAATGATTATTTGGAAATGCTTAAAATGGAAATGATCATTTACTGTGAGGTGAGGTGTGGTTGGGGTGTGGACAGTAGTTGTGCTTTTGTAACGTTGAGGTATGGACAGCTACACACTGAGCCTCAGTCCTGCCTATTCACATTTTATTCTGTAAAAACTAAATTTTCACTGCTTTTATGACCTTTTTAGTGGGGAGAACATAGCTAGGATTTAATGATTTAACAAATCTTTTGAATCCTTTGTCCTCCACAATGCTAACTGGCTGGGAGTCCTCAATCACCATGGTAACCAGGTCTTCATCTATTTGAGATTGTTCTCCTGAGGAAAGACAATAAAGACAAAGCACAGATATAAATATCACACACGTAACTTATTACAGCTGTATAATATTGTTATATCATGTAGTAACATTACTGCATGCTGTATTATCATGGCATTTGATGGCTCACCTGGTCTTGCTCCACAATCGGTGTTCCCCTTATTCTCATGCAAAGCTCTGTAGTGCCTAAGCATGGATGAGGTGTTGTTGTTATATCCCAGCTGCCTGGCACATAGCAAACACTTCACCTTGTACAAAAGTAAAGCCGCTTAACATAAATTGTATTGCACCATCAGTATTATGAAAATACATCTTCTGTAGAAATTTACATACCTTGTTGGGAGGAATAAGATCAAAATGTTCCCACACAGGGGAGGACATCCTCCTCTTCTTAGCCGGCTCCATTCTCTCCTGACTTTCTCTCCTCACTCTCATAAACCTCCAAACGGTCTCCAAACTCTCACTAACCGCAACTCTCCATCAAACACCCACATTTTTGAATGAAGTCTGAGGGGTTTATATCGCTGTCATAGCTCGCGGCAAAGTTCGAAACACTTCATGAACCAGTCACGTGGTACAGCCGGGCAGTGAGGCTTCGGCGTCATCATTTTCAGCTCCTCCCATAAATGAAGCAAGCCTCGATACGCGCATCGCGGAAACGCCCCCTCCATTACTCGATACAGAACGTCACATCACTAGTTTCCAGCCGCTAAGGGCCGCCCTGTTACAGTTTGTAACGTCGGGTTGCGTTTAGTGGTTGAGAGGAGGCGGCAAAACACTTAGCAGGGTAGCCAAAAGAATACACACTCACACTGGCGTTGGGGATTCCACAGTGTGTTCTTTAGTATACCTTCTCTTCATCAACCATATAAGCCCGGTTGAACGGCTGCAGCTTAACAAACATAGCGCACAGTGTTCGTACAACCCATAACGTTGCAAACAAAGGTGTCTGGAGAGGTAAAACATAAAATCCGTCCCTCCTCATCTACTAGCGTGCAAGCACATGTCCACACCATCACAGAGAGAGAGAGCAGAGCAGTGGCACAAACCGATGACACCATCAACCCTCGACTTGGGTGTCTTAAAGGGACACCACACCATAGTGGCTGTTGTCTTTTAGGCAGTTGGGTTAACACTTGTATGCATATTTTTAACAACAAAATTGGGTTTTATCTGCCGGACATGTTTTGTCCCTTATCTCAAGAATCACTGAACTGTCACATTATTTGTGGAACAGACAGGGAGAAGCACTTTAAGCTGTTGAGGCCATGGTAAAAGCTTATGTGCAGGACTGACAGTGTATGAGTAAAGCAAGTCAAGTTAGTGTAATTAAATATGAAATATATCACATGATTCAGAACAGTGTGGTTTGGCTTTGAATGTCCTATGTCTCTCTCTCTCTCTCTCTCTCTCTCTCTCTCTCTCTCTCTCTCTCTCTCTCTCTCTCAGCTAATGGATGCTTTCCAGCTTCTCTTTCTTGTTGCAGTGGTGACATCCATATCAGAATGGAAATCAGGTGGTGTATACAGTACACGATTCATCTGCATGTGCTAAACCGCACATCTTACACCTTACAATGAAACCTGGTGAAGCAGCACACCCAGTATTAATCAGGCTCAAAAGGCCGCTGATGTGAAATGCATATCATGACAATTTTGAGCAAGTTGTAGAAAAAGTTATATCAAAGGTTATCATTGATGGGTCAGCAAAACATCAAAGCCAAAATGTAGAAGGTAAAAATGTATGGCAAGACAGAAAGGCCATAAAAATCATTGAAAAACATTAAGGCAAAAAAGAAAAGGAACATTTCATAAACATTTTCATTTCATCGTACAGCATTGTAGCATCTGCAACACACCTTTCACATTTGCATTTGCACTTATCATCACCTCTATCTGCTTCTCCCTCAGTTTCAGATTCTGGCAAATCACAATGTGAGATCATGAATGAGGAGAGCATTACAGTGCTTGAAGGGGAGTCTCTTTTTTATGTACCTTTTATTTTAGAACCAAACTTCAACAATAAAAATTTTACATGGTACAAATATAGCACCCAAATTCAGAATATTTCCTCTGATAAGAAAGCCAGGGTGCATTACCAAGGCGAAGCACTGTTTCTCTTAAACCTCAACATTTCTGATTCTGGAGATTACGCTGCTTGGTAAGAATCATCTCTACGAAATATGTTACAAAATTTCTATCTAGCATCTAACATTAGTGATGGTCTGGGTTTTCTTGAACTCTAAAACAATTTTCTTCTTTTTTTTGTCTCTTTTTTTGTTAATGTGCTTCCCACTCATTGATTCACTTTTAGGGAAATCAAGTCTTCAGGACAATGTTTTAACCACGCTGTGAAAATTGAAGTGTTCAATGCAAGTTACAGAGGAAGCAAGATGTTAAACTACGGAGAAATCAAAAACTCTGACCAGAGCAAAAAGGTCCCATGTCCAGAACGAGTCCGAAGCACATGTAGTGCATTCAAAGGAAACATCACCTGGTACAAGGTAGGCCAAAAAGCCCAGGTCAGCTTCCTGTTTGTTTGGCAAACTTGCAAACCTGCACCATTGCCTTAAATGCATCCAGGAAAGTCTACAGGTCATCCACCTCTGCCACTACACATATAAGGGCTAAGTGACATCATGGAGCCCTGCTTTCAAAAACGGACATAGATGTGTGGCTGTGAAGCTGGATTTAAGAAATACAGTTTTAAAAATCATGTTCAGTGTGATGATTCATGTCATCTTATGTCAGTATAGAAGTTGATACTTTAGTTTATGTTAGCTAACTAGGGACAGAATCAAAACTCAGAGGAAAATAACTGCACTTGAACCAGTGTTGGTCAAGTTACTTGAAAAAAGTAATCAGTAACTAATTACTGATTACTTCCCCAAAAAGTAATCCCGTTACTTTACTGATTACTTATTTTCAAAAGTAATTAATTACTTAGTTACTTAGTTACTTTTTAAAAACACGATTTACAACCTGAATAGGTGATAAAGCGATAGATCTTTCAGCCCAATTCTACTTTTTCTGCATAATCCATCATACAAAATGTAATCAAATGGAAAAGTCTCTTTTTAAAACTTGTTTTATTAGTTTTAAGCTTTTAACTTTATGCATCAAGCAAAAATTAAATTATATGCACCATTCTCTGACTTGAAGAAATTAGTTTAACATTTAAACCTATATTCTGCACATTCCAGCACATAAAATATTTTTTGTTTTTACACTCAGTCTTTCAAATAGATGCAAGTAAAACACAGCAGAAAATAAATAAAATCAAAGACTAGCGGTCCTGTTGCTCTATTTTCACCTGTATAGCAGGAGTGCCGCAGCGGTCAGTTGAAGAATCCGCAAGTTTCTCTGTGAATTTCCCATTACGTCGTTGCTCACTCGGAGCTTGTTTAGGGGGGAGGGGGGTTTACGGTGGCCCCTAGAGACAAAGCACGTTACAAACTCCAAAACACTTGCAAACTCCAAAACACTTGCAAACTCCAAAACACTTGCAAACTCCAAAACACTTGCAAACTCCAAAACACGTACAAACTCCCTATAAAGGTGTGTGTTTGCCAGTTGTTTGTTACGCTGAATGATTTGGTGCTTGGCCATTTTGAATACACGTTTTTTTGGGGGGGATTTTTCTGACTCTTCGGTAATCGTTTTTGGATCAAGGCCATTGGATTAATTGATGGTATGACCCTGCCTGGTTTATGACTCTGGATACTTTGCTAAAAAGGTGCAAGAGCTAGTTGCCAACCAGCGACAGTTGGAAAACATCGTGGAACGGATCACTGCAGTTGTGAGGTCTCAGAATCAAAAGACTGACAACACCACGGAACAGAAGTTTGATACCATCATGGGGAGGCTCGCAGCTCTTCAACGGGAGATCGAGAGACCAGCCTCGGAGTGCTAGAATTCGAGCTGCTCACAAAGGAGAAATCAACAATATTCAACATTTGGACACCACGGCCCCAGCTGCAGGCCCAAGGCTGGAGCCCACCAAAACAACTCCCTGATAACGACTGTGTGATGACTATTCTTCCCGCCCCATGAAGGACACCTGGATTGGCTGGAGGACTGTTTACTTAGCCTGATAGGCCGAAGGACACTGTCTCAGCTAAACTATGGACACGCACACACACACACTTACACTGATAAGCACTCACTCATCCCCCTCCCTTTCCAACGCCTTCGATGCTTGTGCCCTACCGGGGATGATAGCAGTCAACTGGACCAGCACAGATGCTGCAGGACCGGATGCGCTGTCTACGCCGGCTCTCTCTTACCCTTTACCCGCCCCTGTTGCTTGTCTCGTGTTTCTATGGTGTATTGATAGTCATGTGCTTTTGTGCTGAGGTGTTTTTTCTTTTATCAAACTGTTCTCCCACTAGGAGCTCAGTCTGAGTGGAGTTTTTTTTTCTCCTCCTCTTACCTCATGTAGTGTATTTTCGTTGTTTTTTTTCCTATCAGCCTACCTTCTGACATGTCTGCCCAATGTGATGTTTGTGTAAAGTTGGTCAGAAGGTTCCTTTGTGAGTGCGCATGCGCCATTAGCGTGCTGCCTGCTGTAACCCCTAATTTCCCTCGGGATGAATAAAGTATTCTGATTCTGATTCTGATTCTGAAGCTGCAAAGCTGAGAGGTGCCAGAACTGACTGCTGATGGTAATAAGTACCAGTACTAACCAGTGAAACCAGTGGGGCAAAAGATGATTCCACTGGCCCTGGAAGTTGATGACATTAAAATGTTGCTTGACTTCTGAACAAAGGAATTTTATTTAACTTTTTAAACATTGTCCATGTTAATACCAGTGTACATTTTTATGTAAGATAAAAGTGTTGGTTTCATTGCTATAGCAAGAACCTGATTGCAAGTTAATAAAAAGGGAGCTACTTTAAAAACCTCTAAACTTTTACAATACAACAATTACAAACTAAGCCACAATGATGTAATTGACAGGGCCATTGTGATGATTTACAAAACAGACCATGTTCATTGAAGTAAAATGTGTTGCTTTCCCTATTTGTGCCCTTCTCGGTGCAGGACTATACTCTTATTGAAGATCAGCATGAAGTCGAATTGAGAGTGCATAATGCTACCAAAGACCACGAGGGCCTCTACACCTGTATTTGTACCTGGGCATACAATAATAAGGTGTACAGTACGTCAGGTTCGAGGGAACTTCTACTTCTAGGTGAAACTGCATTCTTTGGTGTTTAGTTCTGGATACCAACACAACACATTGCGACACCAACATAAACTTGACTTTATAAGTGAAATTGTAATGGCGTGTTGATTTAACATGTTTAATAATGAGCCAGAGCTAAAGATTTGTATGTATGTATGTCACAGGTTTTCCTGATTTTTCAAAACAATACCCATATTATAGCATACCAAATGTCCTATTAGAGGATGAAAAATGTCTCACTCTTTTTGGTTGCTTGCAGAAAAAGCTGTGCACTACCTAGAAATTTTGACCCCAGCTGATGAGTCGCAGGAGCAGTTTGCTGATGAAGGTAATAAAATCTCATCTTCATGTCAACATGTTGCTGTCATAACAATTCAATTCAATTTTATTTATATAGCGCCAAATCACAACATAAATCGCCTCAAGGCGCTTCATAGATACAGAGAAAAAAACCCAACAATCATATGACCCCCTATGAGCAAGCACTTTGGCGACAGTGGGAAGGGAAAACTCCCTTTTAACAGGAAGAAACCTCCGGCAGAACCAGGCTCAGGGAGGGGCGGGGCCATCTGCTGCGACCGGTTGGGGTGAGAGAAGGAAGACAGGATAAAGACATGCTGTGGAAGAGAGACAGAGGTTAATAACAGATATGATTCAATGCAGAGAGGTCTGTTAATACATAGTGAGTGAGAAAGGTGACTGGAAAGGAAAAACTCAATGCATCATGGGAATCCCCCGGCAGCCTACGTCTATTGCAGCATAACTAAGGGAGGATTCAGGGTCACCTGGTCCAGCCCTAACTATATGCTTTAGCAAAAAGGAAAGTTTGTGTTAGGTGTGGCTGTGTGCAGGCAGGAATAGGACCCAAGGTGCAGACTCCGGAGACAGACGTGAACTCAAAAAAGGCTTTAATTTAATACTCAAAATATAACAAAACTAAAAAAAAAAAAAAACTCAAAACAAACTTAAACTAGAGAAATGACAGAACACACAGCTAAGAAAACAGTAGATCGCGACACAGACACTAAGAAACACAGGGCTTAAATACACAGAGGGAGCAATCAGGGAATGAGTAACAGGAGGGAAACACAGCTGGGACAAATTAGAACTGACGAGACCAAAGAAGCGTAAACTGAACACACTGAGATAAGACAGAGACCTTCAAAGTAAAACAGGAAGCACATAACACAGACTGAACAAAGACGCAGACTCACATGCAGGCACTACAAAGGGAACAGAGACGTGGGACCAGGGCAGACACAAACACTGACTGGACACGGGGATATAGGAACTAAGGATACACATAGACGCGAACTAGACAAGGGGATGCAGGTGATAGGGGAGACAGAGCAACTAAAGAAGACAGAGACATAAACCATAAGACAGAACTCAAAGAAACCAAAGACTAGAAAGTATAAATAATATCGTAAACTCAAAAACCCTGGGTCAACGACCCAGGCATCCTAACAGTACCCCCCCCTTAAGGGCTGGCTTCCAGACAGCCCAAACCAAAACATCAAAATCAAAAAAAACAAAAACCCCCCAACCAGGGTGGGCGGCGGGGGAAACAGGATGGAGGGCCCGAAACAAACCAAACAAGGAGCCAGAAACAACAAAAAAAAAAAAAAAAAATGCAAACACTGGAGCCCGGAAAGCAACAGAACAAAAAACAGGAACAAAGTCCAAAACAACAGCACCAAGGCCCAGGCAAAGTCCAAAAGCAAACAAACAAAAGAGCTCACGAAAAGCGCAGAGGCCCAGGCAATAGTCTCAAAAAAGTTCAGGGGGCCGGCCCGGAGGCTGACAGCACGATAGTCCAAACCCGGGCAGTTCAGGGGGGCGGCCCGGAGGCTGATGGTCCAAGAGCCCAGAAAACAGTTCAGGAGGCCGGCCAGGCGGAAGGCACCGGTGGCGACGGAGCAGGTCAGGAGGCCGGCCGGGCGGGAGGCAGTGGCGTGGTTCAGGGGGCCGTCCATGACGGCAACGACGTCCAGTCATCGACCGGACAGGACGTGCAGGACGAGCAGGCCGGACAGGACGTGCAGGACGTGCAGGACGAGCAGGCCGGGCAGGACATGCAGGAACAGACAGCATGGAGACCTCAGGAGCAGACGAAGCTGAACACTCGGAGACTGGACCAGGCGGAGCTGCAGAGGCTGAGGCCGGACCAGGCGGAGCTGCAGAGGCTGAGGCCGGACCAGGCGGTGGAGCCGGTGGTGGTTGAACGGCCTCGCCAGAACCATCAGCAGACACTGGGACGTGCTGGCTGGGTCCTCCCGGACCCCCAGCTGACGAGGCAAGAGGCTGAACGGGCCCCTCGGATCCTCCAGCAGGAAGAGACGGCTGAAGCGATTCCTCGGACCCTCCAGCGGAAACAGGAGGCTGAACTGGTCCCTCGGATCCTCCAGCAGGAAGAGACGGCTGAAGCGATTCCTCGGACCCTCCAGCGGAGACAGGTGGCTAAGCGATTCCTCGGACCCTCCAGCGGAGACAGGTGGCTGAAGCGGTTCCTCGGACCCTCCAGCGGAGACAGGTGGCTGAAGCGGTTCCTCGGACCCTCCAGCGGAGACAGGAAGCTGAACGGGCCCCTCGGACCCTCCAGCGGGAACAGACGGCTGGACGGATGAGCAAACAGGTGAAAATATAATAGGCCGAAAAACACTAACCTTAGCTTGATCCATAAGCTCTGCAACGCCAAGTCCCAGGTCTTTAGCCAACTTAGTTATGGCAGGTGGCACTCTTTTTCCAGTTCTTTTTGCCAGCTGAGGCACGGAAAAAGTCATAGGCTGAGAATCTGCCAGAGAAACAAAAGGAGTCCTAGACATAACAGCAGCCACAGGGGCTGGCCGGAACACTAAGCAGTCACTTTCTCCCAAAACTGGAGTATGCTCAGTCGTTCTGGAGTGGCAGTGGCGTGAACGCTGTTTACTCCGGGAAGGGGGAGCAGGCGAACCGAGACGCGAAGCCTCCAGCTGACCGGGCTGCAGATCCTCCGGCTCACCACACAGGAGCAGTTCTCCAGAACCTCCAGCAGAAACACTGTCCTGCTGTGGCAGACGCAGTTGCTTTACAGCGAGCTCCGTCTGCTGCTGCTGCGTTGGTGCGGAGAGAGAGATAGCCAGCTCACTGGCTCTGACATGCTCCCTCCACGCGGCTATGGTGTGGCTCAGATATGTGTCCACGGAGAACTGATGAAGCCGGGGGTTGGTTGTAATCATTGCCTCGACCGCGCTCAGTCTCACAGCCATAGCCTGTAAGCTATCGGCCTGAGCGGTGCGGTCCAGCAAATCAACCAACCCCTTCATCTCAGCCTCAAAATCCGAGGTGGAACAGTCTGCGGGGTCCATGTTCTGGTCGCGATCTTCTGTTAGGTGTGGCTGTGTGCAGGCAGGAATAGGACCCAAGGTGCAGACTCCGGAGACAGACGTGAACTCAAAAAAGGCTTTAATTTAATACTCAAAATATAACAAAACTAAAAAAAAAAAAAAAACTCAAAACAAACTTAAACTAGAGAAATGACAGAACACACAGCTAAGAAAACAGTAGATCGCGACACAGACACTAAGAAACACAGGGCTTAAATACACAGAGGGAGCAATCAGGGAATGAGTAACAGGAGGGAAACACAGCTGGGACAAATTAGAACTGACGAGACCAAAGAAGCGTAAACTGAACACACTGAGATAAGACAGAGACCTTCAAAGTAAAACAGGAAGCACATAACACAGACTGAACAAAGACGCAGACTCACATGCAGGCACTACAAAGGGAACAGAGACGTGGGACCAGGGCAGACACAAACACTGACTGGACACGGGGATATAGGAACTAAGGATACACATAGACGCGAACTAGACAGACTCGGAGGCCGGACCAGGCGGAGCTGCAGACTCGGAGGCCGGACCAGGCGGTGGAGCCGGTGGTGGTTGAACGGCCTCGCCAGAACCATCAGCAGACACTGGGACGTGCTGGCTGGGTCCTCCCGGACCCCCAGCTGACGAGGCAAGAGGCTGAACGGGCCCCTCGGACCCTCCAGCGGAGACAGGTGGCTGAACGGGCCCCTCGGATCCTCCAGCAGGAAGAGACGGCTGAAGCGATTCCTCGGACCCTCCAGCGGAAACAGGAGGCTGAACTGGTTCCTCGGACCCTCCAGCGGAGACAGGCGGCTGAAGCGGTTCCTCGGACCCTCCAGCGGAGACAGGCGGCTGAAGCGGTTCCTCGGACCCTCCAGCGGAAACAGGCGGCTGAAGCGGTTCCTCGGACCCTCCAGCGGAAACAGAAGGCTGAACTGGCCCCTCGGATCCTCCAGCAGGAAGAGACGGCTGAAGCGATTCCTCGGACCCTCCAGCGGAAACAGGCGGCTGAACTGGTTCCTCGGACCCTCCAGCGGAGACAGGCGGCTGAAGCGGTTCCTCGGACCCTCCAGCGGAGACAGGTGGCTGAAGCGATTCCTCGGACCCTCCAGCGGAGACAGGTGGCTGAAGGGGCCCCTCGGACCCTCCAGCAGAGACAGGAAGCTGAACGGGCCCCTCGGACCCTCCAGCGGGAACAGACGGCTGGACGGATGAGCAAACAGGTGAAAATATAATAGGCCGAAAAACACTAACCTTAGCTTGATCCATAAGCTCTGCAACGCCAAGTCCCAGGTCTTTAGCCAACTTAGTTATGGCAGGTGGCACTCTTTTTCCAGTTCTTTTTGCCAGCTGAGGCACGGAAAAAGTCATAGGCTGAGAATCTGCCAGAGAAACAAAAGGAGTCCTAGACATAACAGCAGCCACAGGGGCTGGCCGGAACACTAAGCAGTCACTTTCTCCCAAAACTGGAGTATGCTCAGTCGTTCTGGAGTGGCAGTGGCGTGAACGCCGTTTACTCCGGGAAGGGGGAGCAGGCGAACCGAGACGCGAAGCCTCCAGCTGACCGGGCTGCAGATCCTCCGGCTCACCACACAGGAGCAGTTCTCCAGAACCTCCAGCAGAAACACTGTCCTGCTGTGGCAGACGCAGTTGCTTTACAGCAAGCTCCGTCTGCTGCTGCTGCGTTGGTGCGGAGAGAGAGATAGCCAGCTCACTGGCTCTGACATGCTCCCTCCACGCGGCTATGGTGTGGCTCAGATATGTGTCCACGGAGAACTGATGAAGCCGGGGGTTGGTTGTAATCATTGCCTCGACCGCGCTCAGTCTCACAGCCATAGCCTGTAAGCTATCGGCCTGAGCGGTGCGGTCCAGCAAATCAACCAACCCCTTCATCTCAGCCTCAAAATCCGAGGTGGAACAGTCTGCGGGGTCCATGTTCTGGTCGCGATCTTCTGTTAGGTGTGGCTGTGTGCAGGCAGGAATCGGACCCAAGGTGCAGACTCCGGAGACAGACACACAGCTAAGAAAACAGTAGATCGCGACACAGACACTAAGAAACACAGGGCTTAAATACACAGAGGGAGCAATCAGGGAATGAGTAACAGGAGGGAAACACAGCTGGGACAAATTAGAACTGACGAGACCAAAGAAGCGTAACCTGAACACACTGAGATAAGACAGAGACCTTCAAAGTAAAACAGGAAGCACATAACACAGACTGAACAAAGACGCAGACTCACATGCAGGCACTACAAAGGGAACAGAGACGTGGGACCAGGGCAGACACAAACACTGACTGGACACGGGGATATAGGAACTAAGGATACACATAGACGCGAACTAGACAAGGGGATGCAGGTGATAGGGGAGACAGAGCAACTAAAGAAGACAGAGACATAAACCATAAGACAGAACTCAAAGAAACCAAAGACTAGAAAGTATAAATAATATCGTAAACTCAAAAACCCTGGGTCAACGACCCAGGCATCCTAACAGTTTGAAGCCTAATCTTAAAAGTAGAGATAGTGTCTGTCTCCCGAATCCAAACTGGAAGCTGGTTCCACAGAAGAGGGGCCTGAAAACTGAAGGCTCTGCCTCCCATTCTACTTTTAAATACTCTAGGAACAACAAGTAGGCCTGCAGAGCGAGAGCGAAGTGCTCTAATAGGGTGATATGGTACTACAAGGTCATTAAGATAAGATGGGGCCTGATTATTTAAGACCTTGTATGTGAGGAGCAGGATTTTGAATTCAATTCTGGATTTAACAGGAAGCCAATGAAGGGAAGCCAAAACAGGAGAAATATGCTCTCTCTTTCTAGTCCCTGTCAGCACTCTTGCTGCAGCATTTCGGATTAGCTGAAGGCTTTTCAGTGAGTTTTTTGGACATCCTGATAATAATGAATTACAGTCTTCCAGCCTGGAAGTAATAAATGCATGAACTAGTTTTTCAGCGTCACTGAGACAGGATATTTCTAATTTTAGAGATGTTGCGCAAATGGAAGAACGCAGTCTTACATATTTGTTTAATATGTGCATTGAAGGACATGTCTTGGTCAAAAATGACTCCAAGGTTCCTCACAGCGTTACTGGAGGCCAAGGTAATGCCATCCAGAGTAAGAATCTGGTTAGATA
Organism: Aulonocara stuartgranti; assembly: GCF_965226115.1. NCBI lineage: Eukaryota > Metazoa > Chordata > Actinopteri > Cichliformes > Cichlidae > Aulonocara > Aulonocara stuartgranti. The sequence goes on along the minus strand of NC_138952.1, from coordinate 31,562,329 downwards.
CCATATTTCTAGGCTTTTCAGAGCCGAGTACAATAACCTCAGTTTTATCTGAATTAAGAAGCAGAAAGTTAGCGGCCTTCCAGGTCTTTATGTCTTTAAGACGTTCCTGCAGTTTAACTAATTGGTGTGTGTTATCTGGCTTCATGGACAGATAGAGCTGGGTGTCATCTGCATAGCAGTGAAAATGTATGCTATGTCTTCTAAAGATACTCCCTAATTGAAGCATGTATAATGTAAACAGAATTGGTCCTAGCACTGAACCCTGTGGAACTCCATAATTAACCTCAGTGTGTGAAGAGGACTCTCCATTTACATGCACAAATTGGAGTCTATTAGATAGATATGATACAAACCACTGCAGTGCAGTACCTGTAATACCTACAGCATGTTCTAATCGCTCTAATAGGATATTATGGTCGACAGTATCGAACGCTGCACTGAGGTCTAGCAGGACAAGCACAGAGATGAGTCCACTGTCAGAGGCCACAAGAAGATCATTTGTAACCTTCACTAAAGCTGTTTCTGTGCTGTGATGAGCTCTGAAACCTGACTGAAACTCTTCAAATAAACCATTCCTCTGCAGATGATCTGTTAGCTGTTTGACAACTACTCTTTCAAGGATTTTTGATATGAAAGGAAGGTTGGAGATTGGCCTATAATTAGCTAAGACTGCTGGGTCTAGAGATGGCTTTTTGAGTAAAGGTTTAACTACAGCTAGCTTGAAGGCCTGTGGTACATAGCCGATCATTAGAGATAGGTTGATCATATTTAAGATCGAAGAATTAATTAATGGCAGGACTTCTTTGAGCAGTTTTGTAGGAATGTGGTCTAAAAGACACGTTGATGGCTTGGAGGAAGTAATTATTGAAGTTAACTCAGAAAGATCAATTAGAGAAAAAGAGTCTAACTTAACATCAATGGTACTAAGAGTAGCTGTAGATAATATTACATCTGTGGGATGATTACTGGTAATTTTTTCTCTAATGATAAAAATTTTATTGGTGAAGAAGTTCATGAAGTCATTACTAGTTAACGTTAAAGGGATTGTTGGCTCAAAAGAGCTCTGACTTTTTGTCAGCCTGGCTACAGTGCTGAAGAGAAACCTAGGGTTGTTCTTATTTTCTTCAATCAGTGATGAACAGTAAGATGTTCTGGCTTTGCGGAGGGCTTTCTTATAAAGTAGCAAACTATTTCTCCAGGCTAAATGATGATCCTCTAGATTTGTGACACGCCATTTCCTCTCCAGATTATGAGTCATCTGCTTTAGGGTACGTGTTTCAGAATTATACCATGGAGTCAGGTACTTCTGATTAGAGACCTTAGTTTTCACAGGAGCTACAGTATCCAGAGTCGTACGTAGTGAGGAGGTAAAATTATTAACAAGATAATCGACCTCTGTTGGGGTAGCGTTCAGATAGCTGCTCTGCTCTATGTTGGTACAGGGCATTGAAGATGATAACAGTGGGTGGATTATATTCTTAAACTTAGTTACAGCGCTTTCAGAAAGACATCTACTTTGATAAAGTCTACTCTCCACTGCTGTGTAATCAATTATTGTAAATGTAAATGTTATCAGGAAATGATCAGACAGGAGAGGGTTTTCAGGAAACACTGTTAAATGTTCAGTTTCTATGCCATATGTTAAAACAAGATCTAGAGTGTGATTAAAGTGGTGGGTGGGTTCTTTTACATTTTGAGAGAAACCAATTGAGTCTAATAACAGATTAAATGCCATGTTGAGGCTGTCATTTTTAGCATCTACATGGATGTTAAAATCACCCACAATAATTATTTTTTTATCTGAGCTGAGAACTAAATCAGATAAAAAGTCTGAGAAATCAGACAGAAACTCTGTGTAAGGCCCAGGTGGATGATAGATGATAACAAGTAAGACTGGTTTCTGAGTTTTACAGCTGGGGTGGACGAGGCTAAGCATCAGGCTTTCAAATGAATTAAAAGTCTGTCTTGGTCTTTCATTAATTAATAGGCTGGTGTGAACAATTGCTGCCACACCGCCCCCTCGGCCTGTGCTTCGAGATTTCTGGTAGTTAGAATGACTCGGGGGTGTTGATTCATTTAAACTAACATAATCATCCTGCTGCAACCAGGTTTCTGTAAGGCTGCAAACACTGCAAATACTTGGTTAATAACAGTGATCCTCTGAAAGTTACTCAGTTAGCACTTAGCAGGACTAAAGTTGCATCCATACAGGGAGTGACTGACTCATCACTTAAGAAGGGGGGAGGTGGAGCAGTGTGTTTTTGGGGACCAGTGCCTGATGATGAGGGTAGCACATCTGTCTAATTAACCTCTCCTCTGGCAGTAGGTGTGGGGGCCAGAAACAAGACAAAGCCAAAAACAGAAAGAGAGAAAGATTGTGTGTAACGCTTTGTGTGAATAAAATTGTTTGTAAAATGCATCCCTCTGCCCTTCCTGGTGCCCAATGTACCCGGTGACCCAGGAAGGAGTGGCGGCTTCTCCAGCACTGTCACCTCCACTCTCTGAGGTGGACTTATTTAAAATGACGGAGGTGGATGACCTGTAGACTTTCCTGGATGCATTTAAGGCAATGGTGCAGGCTTGCAAGTTTGCCACCTTCCGTTTAAGGGAGTGTTGCTGCAATCAGGGCTTACAGGCATCCTAGTGCCAGTGGAAACTAAATACAGGAATAAACATAGAATTAGGGCTGTGTTGCACCCCCTGATGTTTGTTACCGATTGGCTGGGGTTTGACAAACTGGTGGAGGTGTTAAACGAGTGGCCATCGGGAAAGATTTTCAAGGCATCCTATTACTACTCCATAGCTGGTCACATGGAATATATAAAAACTCTGGAAAGAATAATGCCCCAGTTTTACTGACTGTGCATTCAGGGGAATGTGCGCCTTTGTCGTGCATCTTACCCTGTATTCCAGTGGGTTAACCCGTCCTCTTTCTTTCTTCATCCTTCCTTCTTTCCCTCCTTCTTCCCTTCCTTCTTTCCTTCCAGGCTCGGAGATTAAGCTGAATTGCTCAGTTTTGTGTGGGACTAATGTGAAACATGACTGTAATGCCAGCTGGTACATCAATGGAATTCCTTTCAAAAACAGGGATGGTTATAGTCAAACTACCAAAATGTAAGCCTCTTTTATACTTTACACAATGTACACTTAATGTTTTGCTAATCCTTTGAGTGGATTTCAACATGTAGTTTAAGGTGCTTCTAAGGTGTTTTACAGAATAAGTTAACATGACCTCTTTAAGTGCTATTGTTTAAGAGTCACACTTAAGAGAACCTCAAAGATCTGTTGAAAATATGTTAAATAGTAACTGTTATGTATTTCCTCTCATTTGTCTGCAGTGAACCTTTCTGCTGAACTTTGTCTTTGACCCTTTGTCTTCTTTAACAAAACAAACTCTTATCTTCTTTGTTAGAGCAACTGAGGAACCTTCAAAGAATACCATTGCCACTGCAATCCTCACCATTAAAAAAGTGTCTGCTAAGGATTTTCAACAGAAGTTTAAGTGTTTTGGCGAGGGCTATTATTACGTAACAAAGAATGCCACTTTAACTCTTAAGCGGAAAGGTCAGTCACAGGGCCATTGATTGTTTTTTAGCCTTGCTAACAAAAATGTCTGTTGACTTTTAGCGAAGCATGGAAATGTTATTTTACACTATAATTTTGTGTTTCCTAGAATCCATAATTCCACTTGCCATTGGAGGAGTATGCATGTTATTCGTTGGTGTTTTTGTCGCTGTTTTGGTCAAATACTTTGCCATTGACTTAGCCCTGTTCTTCAGACCCTACTTCCCACTAAGCAGTAGCAATAAAGGTAAGAGAGTAAATATTTTTCTTGGGGGCTTTATTATCTTAGTTTTGTACCAACAGTAAAGGAATGAAGTACAATGCTAATTAGTCAGTTTCAGAGGATAGACCGAGCCAGTTTAGCTGCTACTCCTGCTCCCTAGCTTCAGTGCTATACTTTAAGGAAAAATGCACCAGTTTAACACATCCAAGACTTAAGAGAGGAAGATGTTGTGGTTATAGACCCTGAAATATTATGTCAAAACAAAAGTTACTTCCTAAAATATTCATCAGCTTGTTTGCTACAAAATAGTGGTATCCAGTGGTTTTCAATATGACAAATTAGAAATATAAGAAAAATGCAAGAGTAACCAAATTGAATAACAAATAAGTAAACCTGAAGTGTTTTGGTTCCTTCTGAAGGTTCAAACAACATATAAAAAATGCTGGTTCACTTTGGCTATGGTGAACAAGTAAGCCAAATGCCTTTTGGAGAAAGCTTTTGAGATGGCATGACATAGACTCTATTAATCCCACACTGTGGCAATTCACATATTACAGCAACACAGGGGTCCATAAAGTGCAGTTGGAGCGATAATATATACCCAGTTTTCAGCAGCCATTTATCATGTGTGCATATTCCACAGTCTCAAAACTGGTTTTGGAAAGGTTAAACCAGGCGAATATTAAGTTTCTACATTGGCCTTCCCAAAGCCTGACCTCAACCATATTGAAAATTTGTGAGTGACGCCCAAAAGCGAGATGATATCACAAATTTAAACCTACCAGTTCTGCCAAGTAGGGTGGTCAAACATCCGTCCAGAATTGAGTCAGAAACTTTTTGGGGGCTGCTAAAAGCATCTGGTCAAGGGGCATCTTACCAAATATTAGTGGTAGTATTATTATCATATATTTGAGCCTGTATGCATAATCTTGACTCTGCATTTGTGGGATGAATTGAAACCTGTCCTCCCAATTGTTGTTGGGTTTTTTTTTGTATGTTTCAACTCATTAAAGATGTATGCTGTACAATTGTTCCACCCTGGAAAAAGAAAGGTTCAAAGAAGTTAAAAATTACACATTCATGTCAATGATGAGTGTTTGTAACTTCTGACCACAACTGTTCAAACACAAATGACTTATTGTGGTGACAGGGTCACTTTACATCACAATGAGCCGATAAGGAAGAAACATTAATAAAAAAACTGAGAAAACCTTGTCAAAGAAAGTACACATAAATTTCCACTGATTTGTTTATTTGTTTCCCAGACACAAGTTTATATGACGCCTATGTGGTCTACCAGACACCAATGGACAAGATCACTGAGGACACACTCTCTCAGTTTATCACACAGACTTTGCCCTCTGTCCTCGAAGATAAGTGCGGATATCGGCTCTTTATCCACGGGAGGGATGACATACCAGGGGAAGGTCAGTGTTTTATGTGCTTTAATTGTAATTTTGGACATCAACAACCAATATATTTTGTATTTGTGATTCAGGTATTTTATTGTCTGCAGTGTTCTTTGTAGCCCAGCTTAAGTGTTAAAGGGATACCAGTGTTGTGCTGCCTAATTTAAAGAGCCATCATGTACCTGGTTTTTTTTGTTGTTGTTGTTTTTTTCTTTTTGTTGTACCACAACAGATCGTCTGGAGTTGGTGGAGAAATGCATGAATCAGAGCAGGAGGCTCATGGTCATTCTCACACCAGATCTGGGATCAGGCTCCATGACGACAGAGCGATGGCCTGCCTCACCCCAAACCTCAGTGATGGGAGGGTTTGACTGGCAGGTGAGAACTGAGACAGGGACTGCCTGGGAGTATGCTCATTGGCCTAATGACCTGTGATTGACAAATCATTATTCAAGGACTTGTAAAGCACCCAAAGTGCTCATCCAAAGGCTTTAAAATTGGACTTCACAAACCAGTGAGTGGGGTCGAGGTAGCTATGTTCATCTTTTATGCTGTCACAATCCACACATCAGAATTCTCTGGCTCACAGAAACCTGGCAGGTTTGCATACTAAGAGACTCACATAAATACGCTTATCCAGCGTTTCCCACTTTCTCTGTCTGTCTTTCTCTGCTTTGCAGGCAACGTGAGCAGGGGCCTTTGTAGCATCTTTTTTAAATGGGGGTGGGAGTTGTGGAACCAAGAACAAGGCACACAAGGAGGTCCACAAGAAATTGTAGGGCCTTGCAATATAAAGTGCGTTGAGGCAAGTGTTGTTGTGATTTAACGCTATATAAATAAAATGCAATTTAATTTCACTGAAACTGGAATATTTAGTTAGAGATCAATTCAGTGCAGAATAATTTGCTGTAGAAAGCATTAGACATGGAGTGAGGACCCTGCCAACTGCTTGGCTTTCCTCCTCCTGGCTTTGTAGGAGGCGAACAGGGCAGGAGGCAGGTCCTGAGAGGAAGTACACTTGTTGCCACTGGATAATGGTTTAAGAGGCTTGGTGCTAACATCCTCTCTATTTTCTCCACAGTAGGCAAATTTGTTTTGCTTAATTATCTTTCTTTAAAATATGACTGATTTAGCCGCTTCACACTTCTTTTCAATTTCATTTAATTACATACATTTTTGTTCCTTTTATATTTGTCTGTTTGAAATTTTGAGCTGGCTAATGACAAAAGTTTTCAGAATCCTGTGCAGCCCTGTGTCCCATTTCAGATTTATTACATGAAAAGTTGTGTTGCACAAGTATAATTTTGTGTTGGATAACTGTTTTGCAGTGTGGAAAAAAGTATTGAAAAGTTATACTTCTACTTAATTAGCTTAATGGTGCACAGGGTGTATAATCAATATAACTGCACAATATATTTTAAATACTTATAGTATATACCTATTGTGTGGAATTACACTTCAGATTCTTTTATCATTTTAAAAAATACCTACAAGTGGAATCCAAACTGTAATATTTGCATCCAAAATATAGTGGAGTAGAAGCAGAATATGGTACAGCACTTAAATAAAGTGCAAGTAAAGTAGTCAAGTAAATATAAGTTATATTCCTGTACTCTAATTTATTGGTATTGCATGATGTAAGATACTGGTACTCTAGTACAATACCGTCGGTGGGAAAAGTACAATACTTTTACAGCAAATCTAAGGAAACAAGTGCACATAGGGGGGAAAAAATCCTTGTGGAGAAATGTAGCATAACCTCCACACACTGTTACCATTACATTTTTATTCAATTACAACTTTTTGGTCCTTGCAAACTTTGTCAGATACAGAGATAAAGTGTCCATGCAAACATTTGCATCTATGCATGCATTCAGTAAGGTTCGGCCAATTAAGGATGCCTGGCTATTAGACATGTCACACAGACTGAAATATTGGAAATAAATAAACATAATGGTAAATGGGACAATGTGTGGCTGTTATACTATATTTCTCCACAAAGACACTATTTGAAGAAACAGACATTTGACATTTGGGGACCACGGCCATGTGCTACAAGTTCAATACATCCACTCCATATGGCTTTATACACGATGACCATCAACTTTATTTTGGTGTAAGTAAGCAAACAAGCAGTAATAGCAGTTACACATAGTTGAATAGTTGGTGCACAATTGAATATTTTGAATTTCATTTTGAATTTTTCCTTTCAGTTCCATTAATTTATGGTTAGTTTTTACTAATTTAATTGTTGGTTTGAACCTTTTTATTAACATAATGTGGGTGACATGTTAAGAAGTTTAGAAAAGGCATTGCAGTTATCAGGTGTCACTTACCTTGACACTAGCAAAGGTAAGTGACATATCATATCTTAATTTATTCATGTAAATAGGGAGGCTTCTTCACACACTAAGGTTAATTATGGAGTTACACAGGGTTCTGTACTAGGACCATTTCTATTTACATTATACATGCTTCCCTTAGGCAGCATTATTAGAAAGCATAGCATACGTTTTCCTTATTATGCAGACGATACCCAGCTTTATGTATCCATGAAGCTCGATCACATACACAAATTAGTTAACCTGCAGGTTTAATTGAGATTATTTTACTGAGCCATAAAAATATAAGAAAAACAATTTTGTCCATATAACTACCCCTTTTTCACTCTCTGTGTGTTCATACACTGCTCTGCATTTAATCATCAGTTCTTATTAATCTGGCTCTTGTCACACCGTGTTTTTTCTCCTATCTCCCCTAACCCCCAAATGGCTGCGCTTCCTTAATCCTGGTTCTGATAGCAGTTTCTTCCTGCTAAAAAGAAGTTTTTCCTTCCCACTATCACAAAATCCTTGCTCATAGGAAATTTTCTGATTGTTGTGGTTTTCTCTCTATTGTCATAGGATCTTTACCTTAGAATATAAAGCGCCTTGAGGCATCTGTTGCTGTGTTAATAAGGAATAGATTGATTGTTGTGAAAACAAATGATTCTACTTATATGTGTATTATGGCATCATATTTTTATACTTAAGTTTATTCTATTTTTTCAATGTGTAGCACTACTAGATAGCATTTATGTAAATAAAAATACTAAGTGTACAGTGAAAGGGTGACTAAAGTGTTGTTGATGATTTACCAGGTGGGGCTCCACCATGCATTGGTCCAGAGGGAACTGAGTGTGATTTTGATCCAGCTAGGAGACACGGGGCAACAGCAATACACACACCTCCCCCCGGGCTTGCAGCACCTGATTCGTAAGAGTGCCCCTTTGAAGTGGCCAGAGGGCTCTGGAGGCGCTGCAGCATGGAACTCTCGCTTCTGGAAGAGAGTGAGATACCTGATGCCTGCCACACCTGTCAAAAAATGTGCACAGTCTACTATTATCTAATACATCTTTCAACACGTTTTGTTTAATGTTTTGTACATATATTGGGAAATGTAAGAAAAGGATGATCAGGATTTATCTTTTATAAATCCCAAGAAGCCATTTGTCATGGTCCGGAGTCTGTGAATCCGTGTTTATGTTTTGGTTTATTATTATTCTGTGGTTTTGTTTATTCTGGGTTTCTTGTACTCTCCCTTTTCACGTTTCATGTTCCTATGTTCTGTGTCCCTCAGTCTGTGTTAAGTTTGTGTGTTGTGTCATTACGTGTATGTGTTTCCTGTTTTATTGTGAAGGTCTGCGTCTTATGTGAGTGTTTTCAGTTTGCCTCCCTGGTCTCGTCACGTTAATCACTCCCAGCTGTGTCCCCCACCTGTGTGTAATGTCCCTGTGTTTCTCTGAGTGTATTTTAGTCGTGTCTTCTGTCGTAGTAGTTGCTGGTTCGTCTGTGTTGTTCCCCTCCACTTTCCTGTGCATTTTCCCCGCATCTCTGTTTCACGTCTCAAGGTTTCAGGTTTGTTTTTGCTTAGCTTTTCCCAGTTTAGTTTACTCTTAGGTTTTGGTTTTCGTCCACCTCGCCCCTGTTTGTTTCACCTTTTTGTTAATAAAGCTCACTCACAACTTAAGCAGTCTGCATCTTGGGTCCGTTAATAATTCACACACGGCTTGCCCCGGCATTACTCGAAGCTTTTCAACGCAGTCCTCTCTGGTGACATCTGGTGGCCAAAAATATGAAGAGCTTTACCCTGTGTTCACTTTTAAGAACACTGGGTAAAGAGATGGGGGGAGGGGACAATAGAATCATAAAAGGTGACTGCTGCATGCAAACCACAGAAGTCACGTAAGTCACATTGTGACTACGTTGCTGTTGCTAAATGTTTAATATTAGTGAACTTTTTCAAAACCACATATAATTTCATTAATAATGTTTATGTCAGGCTGGTGTTCATCGGCGTAACTTTGTGCTGAACATCGGGGGGTCAAGATCTCTGTCTAAATAAATAAATCTGGGTGAATTCCCAGATGATTAAACATGCAACTATTTTGTTGGTAAAACCTGAAGTGAGTAAAGAAAATTAACAAGATAATGCACGATAATAAATAATCTTATTAGGGGGGATTATATTGGTTGGGTCTGATTATTGGGGGGGGGGGTCATAACGCCCCTAACCCCCCTAGAAATTACGCCTCTGCTGGTGTTGCATATTCTTAGTTTGTTGGTCTTTTCTTTCTTCCAAGGTTTTATTTTCTGCTTCTATTCCATTGTCTGCTCTTCTCCTCTAGTTGAAGCTTCTGTTCTTCAGTTTGTTTAATTTTGTTCTGTAAATGTTTCAAATGTTTCTCTGGTCGAACATTTGAAGTCTGAGAAAACAACTGCTGCGAACAAACTGACTAAAAATTGCTGCTTGATCTAAGATTCTAAAGGCGTCACTCACTAAGCCAATGCGATTGTCGATTGACATTTTTGAATGGGGATATTTGTTTTAGCCGGTTTTCAAATTTAAGGTAATATTTTAGTGTTTCTTAGTTTTAGATTAGTTGGTTAGTCTAGTTTTTTGCTTAATTTAATGAATAAAAATAACTGCAAGCAAACTAGTGACAAAGATGATGATGAATAATGAAGGGAACATGAATGTCTGCACCTGATGTAACTTGCAGATTCATTGAATGGTGTTAAAAATCAGGATTTAAAACCAAAACTGACCTGGGAAGAAAGAGAAATATATTTTTGTTTTATTTTTGTTTATTTTTTTTTAAAAATTTGTCTTCTTCTTCCTTCTGGGATTTGGATACAACGAGTAAAGTATGAATATTATGCACAAAAATACACTATTACCCATTTCTTGTTTTTAAATCAAATTCAAATCAAATTCAAATTTTATTTGTCACATACACAGTCATACACAGTACGATATGCAGTGAAATGCTTACACAACTGCTCATGACCTAAAGAAAAAAGAAAAGGCTATGAATAAGATAGGAAATAAATATGAAAATTAAAAAGGGTAAATTTAACTAGGAAGGAATAAAATAAAATATAAAAATTAAAGTTAAAAATGAAATAACTGTACAACACAAATTAGAATGAAGGGTAAATTTAAATGGGAAAGAATAAGATAAAATATATAAATTAAAGTTGAAAATAAAATAACTGTACAACAAAATACACAATACACAGTATAGAAATATATAAGAATGTATGAAGAAATATAAATATATATATACACACAATAACAGCAGCTGTACAAGTATTAAATGGAAATGAAGAAATATAATGTCCAGTGTTGTGCAATCCACATTTGTAAGTGTCTTGTGCAGTGCAAATATGCTTAAAGTGATATAATTAAGATGAATTATTCTTGAATGAAGACACTGATCTGACACATGTTAAATTTAACAAATTATGTTTATTGTCCCCCCCATCTCCCTACCCTGTGTTCACTTTTTAAAACACAGGGTAGAGAGATGATGGAGGAAATGAAGGGGGGGGGGGGGGGGGGGGGGGGGGAGAAGAGGGTAAAGGAAAGGTAGAAGGCAGAAAAAGAAGGGATAGAAAGAAGGAAAAAGAAAGGGTAGAGAAAACCCCAACGATCCCCTCTGAGCAAGCACTAGGCGACAGTGGGGAGGAAAAACTGCCTTTAAACAGGCAGAAACCTCCGGCAGAACCAGGCTCAGGAGGGGCAGTCAACTGCCGGGACTGGTTGGGGGGTGAAGGTGAAAAAAGAAAAGGGATGAAGAAGGGAGGGGAGAAAGTAATTGATGGAGAGGTGTTTGGAGAGAAGGGGACAGAGGGCAGAGGAGAGCTGAAAATTTAGATGGAATACAGGAATTGTGTGAATTGTGTATTGATCTTGAAAGACTGGATCGTTTCTTTCTTTCAAGATTAAAAAAAGTTGGTGACTAAGTATTTGGTCTGAATGGCTTGGCGATGGCTCTGCCCAGTGCGCAAAAGAACCTGACAATGGCAGAACGCTTCGCTTTTGGTTTTCCCAGATGATCTTTTAAACTAGCCAAAATGCATTTTGCAGTTTCACTTTCTTGTAATTCCATTGAAACTATAACACGTTCTATAAAGCCCATGGTGTTGTAGAGGTCTTTCAGAAGTTTTTTGTCAATAGTTTTAAAAGTTTTGGGTGTAATATAAATCTCTTCATCCTCCAGTTCTGCCCATACATAGTCCAAGAGCCAAGTGACGATGTGACTTGGGTCTTGATATGTGCACGGCAGGTTTGCCTTTTTAAAGGTTGTAGAGATTAATCAATCAATCAATCAATCAATCAATCAATCTTTATTTATAAAGCACTTTTCATACAAAAAAAATGTAGCACAAAGTGCTTTACATAGTTAAAAGCAGCCCACCCCACCCTCCAACTCACTCCCCACACTCTCATTAACATAAATGATGTGAATACACACATATCCCCCCCCCCCCCCACACACACACACACATACACACACGCGCACACTTAAAGAGTAAAAATTGGGCTGGGCTCGCATGAGCCAAGTGAGGAAACACTATAACAGGGAGCCGTCTGCACCGGGAGCCGGTCACAGACCGCAGCCTCCAGGCTGGGCACACAGCAGGAGGGAGGCCAAGGAGCCCCCCAGCCAGGCTGAGAGGACCCCCAGAGACCCAGCAGCCACAGTCGATCACAGCCCCGGTGCAGAAACACTGGAGATATGACACAATAGGATATATACAGGGTAAAATGATAAAATAAATAAGAACAGGATACAATATAAATATAAATATAAATAGAGTAAGAAGATTAAAAAATGAATAAGAATAAAATCAATAAATATTAGGTAAAGTCTAAATTAATAATAGAATAACAGGATAGAATAAATAAGCATAAAATAAATAAACGCTAAGTAAAGCTTGTGCAGGATGAGCTTAAGCTTTGCTTTTTTTTCTGCTTTTCTGGCTTTACATTAATAACGCGTTAGTCCCAACACTGATCATAATTAACCTAATTAACCATAATTAACTCCCTGGAGGACAGATAATGATGAGATGAGATGAGATGAGATGAATTGCCCACAACTGAGACGACAGACCTTGCTGACCATACATAAAATACACAAACATCATATTGGAGAGACAGGCCAGGTTAGGTAGCAAAGGAAAAAACAGTGAAATGTGTAACACAAAGGGATAATCCAGGAATGCACAGATATCATCACACCATAACACAATAAAACACAGACAAACAACATTCCAGTGTGCACAGCTGGATCTGGGACCGCTGCAATCTTTGATCGCACCTCCAGCTGATCCGCTGTCCACATCGGATGGGAGGTAAGCATGGGAGGAGGCATGGGATTTGGGGAAGGGAGGGTGACGGTGAGAGTGTATCAGTATCAGTGTACATGTGTCTGTGCGTGTGTGTATCCCGTGTTCAGCTGAGAGAAAGTGTCACCACGCCCAGTTAAGCGAAGGACAACAGTCTCCAGTGGACCCATGGGGCCTTAAAGGAGGGACAAAGAGTGCTGACAACAGTCCTGTTTATCATGGAAGAATTTTTGTTGTTCCAGTCAGCTTTGACCTTGGCAGGCCTTCAGCTGGTGCCAGTGCGATAGCTGCATGAGTGAAGACGGTGAATGTTTATGTTTAGTGTGAACAGCTGCATCCAACTTTTACAGTTGGTCAAATGTCCGTCACTGGTCACCAATTCTCTCAATTCCCATTCTTCTTCTCAAAGATCTTACCCATTTCAAAGCTATGAGCTTCTCCAAGATGTTATCCATATTGGGTTTAATAAACACAGTCTGAGTATTCACAGTCCTGCCCATTGTCTATTACAGGGGTGTCGAACTCCAGGCCTCAAGGGCCGGTGTCCTGCAGGGTTTACATATTACCAAGCCTCTGGAGAACTTCAAGACATATTGAAGAGGTCATTTGGGACTTAAATCAGCTGTGTTGCATCAAGGACACATCTAAAACCTGCAGGACACCGGCCCTTGAGGCCTGGAGTACCAGGGTTAGGGTTAGGGTTAGACCCTATCTTGGTCTATCATGTCGGCCATCCTTGTGGGATTTTGAACAGCTGTAGCCGGTTCTTGTTCTTCGATAAGCCAGGTCCAAGCCGGCTCCAATCATCCAGAACTCTGTTATCATGTTTCTGAATTGGTAGATGTCATTCAATGTCCTCAATTGAGAGTGTCGGCAGACACAGGACGCAACCAACCATCGAGTATCCGACAGTAAACGTCTCAGCAGGACAATCGGACTCTCCCAGGCCCAGGAGGATTTCAATTTCGTTACGGAGCCAGTTGATCAAGTCCATAATTTTTTGCGGTTTTAAAGAACAAGACTGAGAACCTTTGAGGGTTAGAGTTAGAGGAGACTAGACACAGACATAAGAATTCCGGAATGCGCCAAGGTTCCTGAATGTTCGGAATTCCGGAATGCGCCATAGTTCCGGAATGTTCGGAATTTCGGAATGTGCCAAGGTTCCGGAATGTTCGGAATTCCAGAATGCGCCAAGGTTCCGGAATATTCGGCATTCCGGAATGCGCCAAGGTTCCGGAATGTTCGGAATTCCGCGCCAAGGTTCCGGAATGTTCGGAATTCCGGAATGTTCGGAATTCCGCGCCAAGGTTCCGGAATGTTCGGAATTCTGCGCCAAGGTTCCGGAATGTTCGGAATTCCGGAATGTTCGGAATTCCAGAATGCGCCAAGGTTCCGGAATGGTCGGAATTCCGCGCCAAGGTTCCGGAATGTTCGGAATTCCAGAATGCGCCAAGGTTCCGGAATATTTGGCATTCCGGAATTCCGGAATGCGCCAAGGTTCCGGAATGTTCGGAATTCCGTGCCAAGGTTCCGGAATGTTCAGTATTCCGGAATGTTCAGAAATCCGGAATGCAACAAGGTTCTGGAATGTTCGGAATTTCGGAATGTGCCAAGGTTCCGGAATGTTCGGAATTCCAGAATGCGCCAAGGTTCCGGATTATTTGGCATTCCGGAATTCCGGAATGCGCCAAGGTTCCGGAATGTTCGGAATTCCGCGCCAAGGTTCCAGAATGTTCGGAATTCCGGAATGTTCGGAATTCTGTGCCAAGGTTCCGGAATGTTCGGAATTCCGCGCCAAGGTTCCAGAATGTTCGGAATTCCGGAATGTTCGGAATTCCAGAATGCGCCAAGGTTCCGGAATGGTCGGAATTGCGCGCCAAGGTTCCAGAATGTTCGGAATTCCGGAATGTTCAGAATTCCGGAATGCGCCAAGGTTTCGGAACGTTCGGCATTCCGGAATGTTCGGAATTCCGGAATGCGCCAAGGTTCCGGAATGTTCAGAATTCTGCGCCAAGGTTCCGGAATGTTTGGAATTCCGGAATGTTCGGAATTCCGGAATGCGCCATAGTTCCGGAATGTTCGGAATTCCGGAATGCGCCAAGGTTCCGGAATGTTCGGAATTCTGTACCAAGGTTCCGGAATGTTTGGAATTCCGGAATGTTCGGAATTCCGGAATGCGCCAAGGTTCCGGAATGTTCGGAATTCCGGAATGCGCCAAGGTTCCCGAATGTTCGGAATTTTTTCTGCTTTTCTGGCTTTACATCAATAAAGCGTTAGTCCCAACACTGATCATAATTAACCTAATTAACCATAATTGACTCCCTGGAGGACAGATAATGATGAGATGAGATGAGATGAGATGAGGTGAATTGCCCACAACTGAGACGACAGACCTTGCTACCCATACATAAAATACACAAACATCACATTGGAGAGACAGGCCAGGTTAGGTAGCAAAGGAAAAAACAGTGAAATGTGTAACACAAAGGGATAATCCAGGAATGCACAGATATCATCACACCATAACACAATAAAACACAGACAAACAACATTCCACATAGTTCATAGTGTCACAGTTCACGTTATTTGCCACTTCCCTCTTAGCTCTGAGTCCCCTAGTTCATAGTTCTTGCTCTGTTTTCAGCCTCTCATAGTTCATGCTCTTAGCTCCTGTTCAGCTTTTATTGATATTAACTCTCCTACAGTCCCTCTTCCCCTCCTTCTCATTTGGTACCACCACCTGGACCTTTTGGAGGAGGACAAGTGAATCTTCAATTCAGAAGCATCCAGAGGAGGAAGCAGGGGCAGCCATTTCTGGCACATGTATCACTCTTTAGAGAAAAAAAGCTATCCATAACGCAAAATTTAGAGTAATTTTTTTTTCGAGTTAGCTCTGCCAATCAGCAACCCATGTGAATGGTTTAATTTCCTGGATTTTGTTAATTTGTTACCTGGAAGGAGATGGTGCCAATGCATGCGCACTCAAAATCGGACCGTGAGGTAGCAAACGTGGACAAATTTGCGCCAGGTTATTCAGTTTTCAATGCCCTCTAGCAAATGATGAATGTATAAAAGGCATTAACTGTGGTTATGTCGGGTTTCTAGAGACGACCTGTGACACACACATGTAATGGAGCTGTCAAAAAATTATTAGCTATCCTGACTTCAGGTCTTAGATGAACAGTGAGTTGGAATCCAATGTGTGGGTCATGGACATTACCGAATGCTGTGATTCACAGACAGTGGCTCAGGAGCCACACGTGTCTCACAACACATTATATCTGAGTCAAAGGTTTCAGGTGTTTAAAAACTGGGTCCCAAGGAAAAGATATTGGTGAAATATGACTTTAATCCAATTTGGGGTACTTTTTTGTCTTCGTGTGTTTTCTTATTTACAACTAATATTAATATTAGGGGGCAAGGAGTGACAAAATTAAATACATAAATAAATTAAATACACCATTAAATAATTAAATGTGTCAGTTATTTAAAATTGGAATTAGTGAACTAAATGAAGATTTAAATATTTCTGTTCAAACATTTAATAAATTACTGTCACGGCTGCCGGCGTGAGCCGTGTGGTGTAGGAGGAAAAGGACCCAAAATGCAGGCAGTTGACTGGTGATGAGAATGAAGTTTTATTTGCAGAAGTGGAGCGACTGAACAGGTAGTGAGACAAGACGAATGACTGAAAAAACCTAGACTGGGAAAACTAAATAACAAACCTAAGCATGAAACGGGGAGCGGAGAATGCAGAGAGACATAGTTACACCGAGAAACACAGACGATCCGACGATGAACAGAAGCCAACACACACTATAAATACACACTAGGTAATGAGGAGATGACATGCAGGGGTGGACACAGCTGACACTAATGGACATGATGAGAGGCAGACCTACAAAGTAAAACTGGAAACACCCAGACTGTTTTGCAACAAAAACACAGGTAGGGATAATAAACACGACAACCAACCCAAATAATTAATACAGAATCAGAATAAACACCAAACACAAGATGAACCCAAAAAGAAACACAAAACGCTGGGTCAACGACCCAGGATCACGACAATTACTTATTTTAAATTTTATTTGACTAATGACATTAAACCCAGGGGGTTAACACTGTTCCAGTCAAAACCATTGCTTTGGCCTGGTGTACACCAATTTCATTTACCGAGGTTATATCTATTGTGTCTTTATTTCCTGATGTCCGTATGTGTCATACTTGTTTGCCTGTCCCATTTAGTTCTTTAGCTGTCAGAATTGTCTGAAGACCAAGAAGGATACCCAATGGATTTACTTTGCTAAATGGATCATCACAGCCTTGCCGTATTGGTCCATTTGATCAACCTTTGTTGTTATTGTTTATTTTATTTTATTTTCAGTTGTTACAGACGGGACAGACATGACTGAGGGATAGGAAAGGGAGAAAGAAAGATGAAGAAAAAGAAAAACAGAAGGGAAGAGGGACAGTGAGAAAGGGTCAGTCACCAATTCTGAATCATAACTAACATTAAAAACATGTTTAAGAAGGAAAGAGAGCAAATAAATCTGATTAACATCTGATCTTTGTGTTTTTTGTTCAATATCAGCATGACCTGTGTATACATAGACAAACTTTATTAAAAGAGATAACATGACGTGTTTCCATCATGTAGTAATTGTTAGGTTTAAATGTACCAGAACAGTTAGACACTATGAAACACATACAGACTTCAAAATGTTTGATTAATATTTTTATTGTGAATATTAATCAAGATTAAAGTAACAGTGTGCAAAATCTCAACACTAGATGTCAGTACATAGCAGACTGCATTCAACCCATTTCTGTTTTCGTACCCCTCCCAGTCCAAATACACAATCCCAACTAAGGTGGTTTCCATTTATCTGTAGTGAGTGTGTGCTGTCAGTCCGCTGTTTAGCTCAGCAGTAGCAATATGTATCGACATCTATGGAGGAAAACGCAAAACTTTGTGGTTGAGTCCAATATGAGTCGATGAGTCACTGAAGCTCATTTCTGTCTGAAAATGATACTGCAGTGTTGTTCAAGATATCCTGAACTTCTCTGTCAATAAGTGCTGCCCTTGTTAGTGACACTTTGAAGTGGAGCTAACTTTGTTAAATTCAGACTCTTAGCGAATAAACTCTCATACAATGTGAGAGTGTAATCAAATTGTTTATTGGAGGGAAAATGTGATTTTTAGGACACTTGAGTCTAACATTAGGTAATATAGCATTAGCTTATTGCTGCTGTGTTTTAGCCAGCTCAGTGTCAGCTGTCTGTAGGTAGTAGGGTCGCATGTTTAATCTACTAACAATAAGTAATTGTGATGAAATCAGGAAAAAATGAACATGTTTTACACATTTCATGTGTTAGAGCTCTGACTTCAGTTCAGTAGATTTAGCTGAGGAGAAAGAGGATGACATCTTATCCAGTTATCGCCTTCCCTCGCATTTTTGCTTCTTTAATGAAGTAAACCAGATGATAAAACACGAGTATGAACCTTCCTGTCTTAAGTCTGTAGGTGCAGACACAAATTAAAATTTCTCTAGGCTAAATTATTACTATTTTATTATTTTAAATTTTGCTAACTTTCAGGGATTTCTCAGTTGAACAAACATGTTTTATAACTCATAAGATATTTTTTTCCCCCAATCTAATTTGCAGGGAATTATTTCTATGTTGTTGGAAACGGCATAGAAATACTGGACTGATACCGTTTTTAACCAAACACGTACATTTGGACAGTTGTGGATCCAATGTACCAAGCAAACTACCCACTAGCCAGTAAGCATTCATCTAGCGGCTCTAATCTGTATCTCTTAATTCCAACCTGAGCTAACAGAATTATTTATTTAGAGAATGAATGGTGGGTTTAAATACTTGGATAACACCTGGAACAAATAGACCTTTTTCTTTTTATTCTTGTACTGAAAATCTTGAGAGATGGTTTTTAATGGCATTTAACTTTAGTCAGAGACGTACAGTATAATATTACTCAGTGATATAAGATTTAAGACAGAACACACATAATACCTTAAAGGAGTGAGGCTCTAAGCGGTGAGGCCATTCAATTTCTCTTGGTGAATGACTGTAAAAATCTGTACAGCATATTTTACGTTGATATTTCTCTTCCTGCATTGTAAAGCATGGTAATTTTAGTGTTCAATAAACTTTCAGTCCAAAAACCGGCTACGTGGGTTTTATTAATAAACTGAATGACAGATAGCAGTTGGGTTCATCAAAGTTCAAATCTGTCACATTTTACAGTAGAATATCCAGGCAATAGATGGGTCATTCCATATGAAAAGCAACCAACTGCACCAGTTTAATGTTTCTGATGGAGAGGAATAGAAACAACCGTTAGTTTGATCTGTTCTCTGATTATTCTGTGGAAAAAAAACAACAACTTTTGAGTCCAACTTTTAAAGGATTTCATCACCATGTGAGATAAGCCAGAACAAGTTATGCCAAATAGGTTTGTTTTTTTTAAACCTAGTGTTTGATATTCCCACTATAGCCTTAATTCATTCTGTCAAAAATAATTTACCAGTAATCTACAATCCTTTTTAATTCTGTGGCTGTTAGGTGGAGACACTAGTTGGTTTTACATATCAGTTTCAGTTCCAAACTTTTAGGAGCATTAAACTTTCTGTTGTTTGGTTTAATATAATGAATAAATCTAATTTTATTAAGCATGACAGACACAGACGTCTTCAGGGATACAGACCACCATGAAAAATGAAGTGGCTTTTGAGGGGCTTGGAAAGTTTAAAAAGTCTTGAAATTTGGCCCACAGATTCAATGTGATGAAGGCTTTGTTGTTATGTGATCACTTTCCTTGAATAGGGCTTTGGAGCGTGATGTCACGGGGGTGGGCGTGGAAAGGATTTTGGCCTGATCCGCCATTTTGGGGGTCTAAGTAAGGAGCGAAAGCATAGCCATGGTTCGTACTTGCTGTGTGGTCGGCTGCAATGTTCGATCTTACGACCGGCACGGGAATAAGTTTCGATTGTCTTTTTATGCTTTCCCAACCTGGAAGCAACATGAAGGAGCTCATGTATCGGATATTACCAAACGAAGGCGTCTAGCCTGGATAGAAGCCGTGAGACGAGCTGATATCCAGTTCTGTTACGTCTCCAGATATATCAGCTGGTGTGCTCAAGACATTTTCATTCCGGTAAGTTCTAAATATGTTCACATCACACTTTATAGCTGAATAATATCATCGTTGGTGGTCTCGGAAGTTATAGAAATTGCGATCAAACATAGAATGGAGTGACTTGATTGGTTGATGTAAAGACAATAAATGAAATGAGACAGGAAGGACACAAATTGGCGTTAATAATTTACCCGATTATCAATGTGTTAATTTGCATGTACTTTACAATTATGGGCATATAATATGATAATGATATTTTAGCAGTTCAATGATAAATGTGTAACATTAATTATGGTGGGGGGTGGAAAATGGCTATTTCACTCGATGCACTCCAGCTGACTTACTTTGACGACGTACTCAGAGTTTGGCGGCTTGAAAATAGCCAAATCTTGCACCCAGCTATTTGTAAATTGGATGTGCGCCTCCAGTGACTTGTAATTACGAAACTGGTTCGCTGTGTAAGCGCTTACTCCACAAACAAGATACGTGAAGATATTGGGGTAGGACAGTGGCGGTAAGTCGTCTGGGTCTTTACTCCACTGCCGTATTTCATATGGGTCCAGATTTGCGATGCACTCTATTTTTTTTTCCAAGTACCGCTGCTTCGCCTCTGGACGCAATCGGTCTCTATACCGTCCGTTTTCTTTTGAGCTGCTTTTAAGCATGTTTCTTGTCGTCGTTGTTCCAACACAGTGTGTTTGTTTTGATTCGTAGACCCCGAAAATGGAGCTGCGCTCCCACAATGCATTGCGGCGTGACGTCAACTCCAAAGCCCTATAGCGCAAAATGGCTCCACAGCGCCCCCTACAATATTTCAAAACATCAGCCCCTGCTCTGTGTTTTATCTATGAGTCTGAAACCTGGCAAGCTTAATGTAAGATATCAAGATGTAGAAAAAAGTCTCTTGGAGCAATATCCCAAATCCAACAGGAAGTCAGCCATTTTAAAATTAATGTGTAATTTTAGCGACATTTTCCCCTCTTTTCAGGCACCGTTCTTTGACGAACTCCTCCAAGGGATTTCATCAGATTAATGCGATATCGTCTGTGTGGAATCTAAAGACCTTTGTGATGTTAAATTGCGAAGCTTTTTACGTTCAGGGAAACGGGGTGGTCATGGCGGCACGTGGAGTTTCAATCACTCGCCAAAAAGCAGTAATCTGCTGTCACTCAAAAACACAATGTCCAATCTCTCTGGTCGCAGGCATGATGAGACTCGAGCTCGGAAATGTTTGTTATGCCATTTGTCAGTAATGTTTAGAGCGCCACCTAGTGGGACGACTATAATCATGATTGAATGAGATGAATTGTTAGCTGGTGGTTAAATGCATGAATTCCATCAATCAGATCGGACGTGCTGGTTGTAGGTGTTGGGCGTGGCTCGACATGCCGGGGTGCGAGGGCCCTCATAACGCTGCTTGCAGCTTTAATTCTGTTTTGTATTTTCTTATTTAATGCAAATGCTAATATAATACAAATATTACAAAGATTGTAAATGATTTCTTCTGCTTTGTCCTTGTCCATGTTATTAACATGTAGAAAATTATACATGTTTTTGTCCTGTAGAGGGAGACAAATATTACTGTTACTGTGTGTTCATCTGCCCTCTTGACAGAATATTTGTCACAAAGTAAGGTTCCTTAAAAGGAAAGGGGAGACTGAAAACATCCGATTACTTGTTTTAAGTTATTAGCATTTTATATATATATATATATATATATATATATATATATATATATATATATATATATATATATATATATATATATATATATATAGAGAGAGAGAGAGAGAGAGAGAGAGAGATCGTCTTATTTACAAATTCCCAAGGGAACTCACAAGTGCAGATTTGTAGCAATGGTGTGGAAATTGAAAGAGTTTCTTAGTGTGATAATAGATGATAAAATAAGCTAGAAGTCTCATATAAGTCATACACATAACAAAGTTTCAAGTTTTGTATATCTTTTGATGTGTTACTGAGGTTATTAAATAAATAAATAATACATGTAACAAATTGCAATGAACAATTTATGATAAACAGCACATAAACAGGAAGAAAAAGTGTAGGCTGATAGTTGCTAAGTAGTGGAAAGAGGGTGGGATTAAATAACCTTATGCTTCTTCCTACTCCTTTTTGAACATGTAAGACATTTATAATTAATTATTATTGATTTGTTTTCCTTTTGTTTTCCTTTTTTGTTTGTCTCTTTTTCTCAGTTTTTGTTGTTATACTTTTTTAACTTGTTCAAAATAAACATTGTATTCACTTCAGTTATATGGACTTGATTGTCTAAATGGTGGATTCAATAATGAAGTCTTCTGTTTTAAATGAAGAAATTAAATTAAACTAACCTCAAACTTTAGATACCTTGTGTTTTATTCTTCTAAACACAGATACTCTGCATTAGGACGCATCTCCTTACTTAGTACCAGTGACTGTTGTGGAATTCTTCATCTTATTGTTCCTGTATTTTGCTTTGAGCATTTAAACATCACAGAATCTGTTCAAAGGAATACGTTTCCACTTCCTTTTGTCTCTGAGCCAGAGAGAGGAGGTTAATGGCGCCATGTAAAAATAATTTGAAATTCTAACAGTTTTGATAATAAATTTTGAAAACTTATAATTGGTGCATATTTGTCTTCTCTCTCATAAAAACCCCTAAACATCGCAATTTTAACCTCTCAAAACAAAGCTTTCATAACATGTATGAGAAAACTGAAAACTGAAAATGAGAAATTGAAAGCTCAAATACGTGAGCGAAATAATCGTATAGAAATTAGAAAAGCTTTAAGCGCACTGGAAAATGAAGAAAAAGTCCTGCAGGCATGCAGCAGAAGGCTTTATAAAAGGCATGCTGATGTCTCCAAACAGGTTGTTCTTGATGAAGATTGGAGGCAAACATAATAAACCATAATAAACCATAATAAACTGAAAGAAAGAAAGAAAGAAAGAAAGAAAGAAAGAAAGAAAGAAGAAAATAACAATGTGTCTAAAGAAATTGATACTGTTCATGAAAATGGATGGATTATACGATCTAAAGGCTGTTAAGGCAAATTATAATACTCTGTATCGGTATCTTGGCTGGTAGGAGACTTTTTCTGTGCTTTCACAGCTTGAGGGGCTGCGGTCAAAGCTTGTTAAGGAACAGACTTTGCATCAGCAGAATAGTGAACTTAGAGCAGAGATCGACAGCCTCAGGATTTTAACTTCTGCTCCCCAAGCTGAAAAAAAAAAAAAAAAAGAACATTACACAGCACAACAACATCCTGCAAAAAGAAGTGAATAAACCAAAAACGAAAATGAGAGGCTCTGCAAGAGCAATGCGAGAATGTATGCAGACAATGACATGCTCTAAAAACAGAACTCAGCAATTTCACAGACTCAGTAAGCACAGGGTGGGTAATCTCAGACTCAGAAAGCACCTTTTATGAGCAACTACTCAAAGAAATCACATAGATCTCTGATTTTGAATCTGGGCAACATGGTAACGAACCTAAACTTCGTGAAAGAAGGTTAGCACGTCAGTGTACTGTGTGAAGTCTGGCTTTAGTATGTTGCATTTGCTTTACACCAGGTGCTCTATTTTACCCCTAATCTAAAAAATTTGCTTAAATTGGCATTTAATTAAATTACAGTTACGCAAAACCTCAACCAGTCCTGGCAGATGGCTGCCCCAACCTGAGCATGGTTCTGCTGGAAGTTTCCTTTTAAACCAGTTTTTTCTTCCCACTGTTGCCAAGTGCTTGGTCACATTCGATCTTTGGGTTTTGCTTTTTTTTTTTTCTTTCTTTTTTCTTTTTTTCCTTTTTCAGTTTTATATTTTTTGTGGATTGTTTTTTTCTTTTGTTTTTGTGCTTTGTTTAATATTGTCGTGTCTTTATCTTACAATATTAGACAGTTCAATTAAATTTCTTTAGCTTTCCATTTCAAAAATTGCTTGTATGCAATATATGTGCTGCCTTTAGTACCTATAGTATTAGGGGGGAAACGTAGTCATGTTTCCAGAATTTAGGTATTGAAAGGTTTTCCAAATAATGGTTGAAGTGTCAAGTCTGTCTGAAACTCCTTCATAGACTATCCCTGTAAGGAGTGTTTTTCTTTTTGTCTGTGGTAAATTAAAGAAGAAATTCAAACATTTTGCCCATTTTTTTCAAGAACACACTTTACATGTAATAACAAAGTAGTTCAAAATTTTAAGCACTTAATATTGAGATCATCACTGAAAAGTACAACACATTGTCACTAAGAATAGACTTAAGTAGGCTTTGATGTGCAAATAGTGTGAAATCATTCAATGCACAAACTGGAGCATAAAGGGACATATTTTGTGAATATGCTTTCACAATAGACTGTGAGGCGTAGCAATATCGTCTCTGGAGCAAAGTGCAAGAAACAGATTTCATGCAGATGCAGATCATGGCCGCTAGGTGGAGACTCTCAGGCAGTCACAAGGAAACGCTCACTGCTCGGCTGTTCTGTAGATTTCCTCTCTGACAACCACGAGATCCCGAGAGCAGCAGCGTCAGCATGCAAACTTTGCACTACCATGAGAGTTTTTACAAGGACACTTGTCGTAACATGTGATGGAGAATGAATTCAACACGGGAGGATGCTACGATAAAGTAAGTGGACATTATTTTGTTTTCAACAAGATATACAGTAATGAATAGTCATCATTAACGACATGCATAAGAAATGAAATACTATATCATGAAATACTACATATAATAGGGATCATATATGAATCTTTTCACACTGCCTGAACAAAAATGCACCAAAAGATTCCTTACTGATTCTTGGCAGTTTACATTTAGGGAAAAGAGAAGATATCAGTAAAGTAAAACATTATAAAAACTGGAACCAAGAATACAGTATGCACAGGAAATATTTTAACTTTAGTAAAATCAATATGAAGTCGGTGTAGCATCACAGACATGTCCAAAGATCGTTAATAGATATGGGACAGGTGTATAGTTATTCTATGTTGGTTTTTTTAAAAAAAAAAACAAATATTTCTGTAAAGTGATAGTGCTGAATGAACTCATGGTCAGTGCAGCTTATAGTCTGCAGACATAAGTGCAGTATACAATATAATTAGCTAATGTTGGGATAAAATTTACTTACTAAAATAATTCCTCATTAAGTATATTCAGTTTCCTTGTTCGTGAACACATACAAACACACTGCCACTCACTTTCTCACTAAGCCCTTTGTGCTCAAACATGTCATCTAAGCTGGGAGCTTGATGAATTGAGCAGGAACAGGAAAAACTGATCTGTGACACAGTGGCACAAAGGCAAATGGTTGTGAAGAGGTCATGGATTTTCTACACAATTTGTGACATGATTGATTGATTGATTGATAATTTTAAGAGTCTTGTAGTTGTTGATTTGAGGTATAATCATGTTGGGCATTTGCACCATACACTGCAGATGGGCACAGCAAACGTTAATAAACGAATGAAGGAAGGAAGGAAGGAAGGAAGGAAGCCTGAATTATTAGGTTCTGGTGAGTGCTGTGTTTTGCGACAAATGGCCATCTTTAGACATTATCAGCTAATAATGTCAGCCATAAACTGCATGAGTGCAACATATGTGTAAAATATTAGAATTTAAAAAGCAACTGAAGCACAAACTTCATGAGTGGGATGTACCACACAGCAGACCATAACCTTTTCAAGTATTGCAGTTAAAAATGCTCCAGAAGGCACCAACACCACAAGTAAAGAGATGTAGCTCAGTGATTTGAATAAGCTGCTTGTGTTGTAGTTTTTAAAAAAATATAATTACTGTGCATGAGATGATTTTATGAAGGGGGAATAGACTATAGAGAGTTTTACATCAAACCGTTAAGCATAGCTGATGCTGAATTATGAAGACTGGCTCATTTTTGGAGGCAGACTCGTGTGACTTTTAGAGAAACTTCTTTTTTTTTGCACTTCAGTGATGTCTTCACTTTTTCAGCCACAGAGGTTTACACTTGATTTGCACCCATACATCCTCTGCATATGTCCCCAAATGACCTTTTACCTCCTTCGCCTGCTGCACTGAGCTCCAGACATGACTGTGGCCCGCCAGGCAGAGCATGTGTGTGTCTGTGTGTGTGTAAATATGCATGTGTTAGCAGAAGTAGGACCACGGCACGCTCCCATTGAAAAGAAAGGGTGATGGTAAGGCCAGAGGTCTCTGTGGATGACGTTTGGCCCGGCAGCTGCTGGAGCTGCTCCATGCTTTTGTTTCTCTGTGACCCTTCTGACCCGGCACTCGCCCTGATGTCAAACACACACACACACTTTCGCACACCTGCACATAGTCAGACACATGACCCCGCATACACACACACACATGCAAGGATGTGCAGGCATATATGTAAATTTGATTATTTGCTAAAGCGCCCTGTAGACACATACACACACAACGGTGCTCAATAGGCCAGGCCCTGTGGGGACGATCCATCATGACTTAATCACAGAGCTGTGAATTTATGTGTGAAACACCGTGTACATGTGCCTGATTCACTTTATGTAGCATTAAGAAATTTGTTTTGCTTCAGATCATTCCTATATTTTTTCTTCTAATTCTCACAGAGTGCTCGAAAAAAGTGAAAAAGAACTCAAAATCCCGCTAGCATTACCATAAACATCAAAAGACTTGGAACACTGAAGTAGGTCTGCAGGTAGCAGCTTGAAAATTGCCACAGGTAATTGGCAATACAGAAATATGGATGTTGTAGCACTCTTATCGCTTTTCAGTTCTTTAGAAACAGGGGTGTACTGACAGGTCACCGCTGTCGACTGTTTGACTGATATTAGCCTGCAGGCAAAAAGGACCTGTATCAGTGTCAGTTGCTGATATTTCTCTGTCGAGTCCTGGCGAGCTTTGCTGGTAGCCAAGTCGTGTGTTGTGTGCCATTATAATTTGGTTTGTAATTTCCCAGCAAACAGTTCAATCTGATGCAGTAATATATTGCCAGTGTATGTTTCAGTCTTTAACCGCTTTCTGACAAACCAACAGTGAAAATTATCCTCAGTTACGGCCCTAATGTGCTTTTTAAAACTACAATTCCAAAGATGCTAGCCAAGTTGCCATGGAGGTTTTATTGGCCTCAGCTATGTGGTAAATCTCAGTAATGTGTGGCTGCAGAATCACTCCATCTCCATTACACCAAATACAAGCCTGCAGGAAACAGCAGGTGGTGTGTGTGCGCACTAACATGTTTTCATGCTGCCTCCTTAAGTGACCCAGAGGGCACTGGCCTGAAGGCCAACCTATTGTTCTTTCAAAGTCCTGAGTGACCCCATCCCATTCCCCCCCCCCCCCCCACACACACACACACACACACACAAACCCCACACACACACCCGACACACACTGGTTTGTTTGACTTCCCTCTTCATAGGTAGCAGCATGTGTAGAGCCTGTTAGCATAGTATTGTGTGTGTGTGCGCGTGTGTGTCATTGATACCAGCTGGACTACCTCTTCCCCTGCCTGTTTCCACCCCTCAGGCCTTGTTAAAGGGCTGGAGTAATCCTTGCAGCCTGGATCAGTGTTTATCCAGTGTACTGTTTGAAGATCTGCTGCAGACCCTGCTCCTGGCACTTACTCAGCCCTCAGCGTGGATTACCTTTACACCCACACTTATTTCTATCCTTTTTGCTCTGTCCTTATTTGTTTTGATTACTTAGATCATTGATTTTAGAGTAAAAAGGACTCAACTGGATATTCACTGTTCAAGGACATTAAAATAATCTTTTAATGGAGGTACTCAGGGTGGTGTAGACAGGTTAAAGGTTATTTAAAGTAATCTGCAATCAGAGCTCCAGAACTCTGAAGTGAAACGCACACGACGCAGACCAGCATGTTTGGTGCAGCATCAAAGATTATAACAGACATCTCTAAAAGTTTCAAGTTTAAATTTACCCAGATTGAAGTTTTAATTTTCCTGTTGGAACTCATTCGATACTGCAGAATGCTTTAAAAAAAAAAGGAGTAAAATGTGTTTTAATACAGTCCTAGTCTTGCAAAAAAGTAGTTTTAAATAGTAAAGGTGTGGGATATGATGGTGCAGAATTAGGTGAATTAGATCGGAAATGTGTACCTGTGAAATGCAGGCCACTTTTGATATTGATTCAATCACCGGTTGTTGTTATTCATCCAGATATAGGTTGGGACATGTATTAACCCATAGTTATATCATCCAGTTGCGCTGTTTTACATGGTGGTTTTCAGTGTAGAGTTGATATGTTCTCTTCTTGTCTGTATTTCCTTATCTGAATTTTAAACTCAACAAGACTCAGCGCAAACTAACCATAGAAATCCTTTGTAGAGGAACCACTTTGTAGTGACCCACTATCACACATGAGTGAGATCCTGTTCCAAAGCTGGGTAGAATATAGACGAACAACATAAATATGGATTTTCTGGATTATGGACACAATATAGAAATCGCTTATTAAAACACAAAACCCCAATTTTCAAAATGCTTTTAAGAACAGATGCATCAACCAAACAACTCTGACTCAGATGTGCAGTAACAGGCTTTACTGTCATGGCTGTGATCTTTATGTCAGATTAGGTAGCGCTTCCATATGCTTCCTCCTTTGTCTGAGGCAGAAATGCTGCTCAGGTCAAACAAAACTACTCGGATTTATCTTGTGTACACAGCGGCGGCGGCGGCTACTACACCGCGCAACACTGTGCCGTGCTACACTTCGATAGGGTTGGTAAGGTGCAGGCAGGCGGCCGGGAGCAGGACACCTGTTCATCCTGCGACTTGAAGCAGATGGTCCACATGGCGCCTGCTCCCCCGAGGGGAAAAACTGTCAGCTGAGCCCCAATTAAGGAGTCACTGCAAGTCATAGGGGAGCGGGGAGTGGGGGTGGATGATAGAGAGAGAGAGAGGAAAATCAGTCTGATAATCAAATAACTGTGACGTGATAATTGAACAAATCAGACTGTGGAATTAAAAGACATGATACTGCTGGTTAAGTTAGGAGCCCTTCTTTACTTTACTAATTACTAACCCCCCGACATGTGAGTCATCTAATCAGCATACACAGATATATGATATACTTAGCTATGCTTTTGTCACTTGAAACTAAGCAGTTTGTTTTTCCAAGTAAAAAAAGTTTCAGATAATTTAATTGGACGTTTTTCTTTATGGTGAATTGGAAAGACTTATGTGAGAAAAGTGTGCCATATTGGAAAGATGCATCCTTTTAAGTAAATCTGTGCAGTCACTTTCAAACATTTTGTGTGCAGAGGTTTAAAAGGGAAAAACCAAAATGTGTAGTCACAGTGTATTCATATCTGCAGTAAATAGTCACACAAAGTTCTGCTTTTGATTGCTTTTCTCTTAGCCCGTTTGAGTCGGTTGTTTTTGCTGGCGCATATCAGACTTAAATTCCCTTCTCAAACAGTTTCACATAATCCAGGTCAAAGTTGTGTTGCCTTTTGTTCAGATGCAGCATCTTTTTATCTGAAGGGATGTTTGTTGTGTTTTTTAAAAATGCTTCTTTAGTTTTCTGTGAAGGTTAGAGTTCGCCAACTGTCCCCAAGTGTCTAAACAGAGCTTTGCAGAGCCACACCTACATGCTGTAGCTGTGTGAACTGTCACTTGTTTCAGAAATGGGTGGAACAGCCGGTCTCCTCTGCTCTTGGTTTTTAAGCTTGGCACTTGTTGCAGGGAACACAGAAGCAATAACAGACAAAAAACTTTGCTGAAGTGAAACCTTGTTTAAAACAATTAAACCATTGTCATCTGTGGAGGTTTCTTTCTTTACGTATGCTTGGCCTCTTTTCCCCCTTGCAAACATCTAGGATGTTTGCATCTAGGATGTTTGCAAGGGCCTAAGCTACGATCCAGTTTAGGCATAAAGTTAATCCTGTCAGGGAATGTTCTTTTGGAGGGCGGAACATATCAGTAGCCTCTGGATTGGTTGAATTATTATTTTCCCTTAAAGATGTGGGAGGATAAATCTCAGATTTCAATTTAGTTTTATTTTAAAGCTCCAAATCACAACAACAGTTGACTCCAAGGCGCTTAAAGTTACAATAACGCAGAGATTTCACGGCGTAGGGGCTGTTGACATCCCCAGACTAGCTGTACTTTAAGACAAGTTGCCTTTGTGATACTTTTTCTCTCTTCTAAAGGTCATCGCCAATCATCTGTGCTGGTGAATCATGATGGCTAACGCCGCATACGATCCTTGCTGTCATTCAGGGCCTTTGAATTTCCCATCATCCAGGAACCATGCAAAGGGACTGGGGCTCTGTTTGACAGAGTTTTTTTGTTTTTTGAGGAAATGAGTGTGTTCAAAGCGTGTACACAGTAGACAGTACAGTAACAATTCACACCATAAGGGAACCAACGGCTTAGACAATGGATAATACAATGAAGCATTTCTTTAGCAGAAGAAGTCCACATTTCACACTATAACTACCAGATATGTAGATGCCAGCACATAACACACCTTTATCCATCTGAGGTTTCAGTCATCATCGGTGATGACTCCAACTCAAATCAGTCAAAGAAAAAAAAATCAGTCTAACACATTTAAAAAATAAAATTAAAAAAAATTATTTAAGGGACAGATTCAGAGTTAATGCCTGTGATGACTCAGAGGGTTCTTTGTTTGAAACTTTGACAAACTCTGCACCTACATCTTTTTAAAGTCTTCCCTGTAGAGGGAGTGACACCATTATGCTGCCTGTGTTTATCATGGGCGTACACAGAACAGGTATTACTGCTTGATGTGGTCAGATTTGCATTTAAAGAACCAGTGATGCCTACTGTAAAAACATAGCGAGTGCTCAACCCTGAGGGATAAATTCTGAGGCTTTAGACAACAATGGGAGCAGGCCAACAGTTTTGCATGGCCTGGACTTTCCAAGTGAGCCAGGTTTGGCTGCTTTTCATGTTAAGTAATTTAAAGTAATTTTCCTGGATTAAGAACCATGTTTACCACATGTAAAGTTGTTTACCATGGGTTTTTCCTAAGCAAGCAAAGGGGGCCTTATATATTTTTTCTCTTTTTGTTTTTGGAAGACAAAAGACAGAAGATTAACTGGCCAACCGAAAAGTAAAACAAAAAATAAGGGTCACTTAGAGAAGTTGAGACAAAGAATGAGGGGGAAGCACGTTGTGGATGGTGTTGGGAAGAAGTATGCGAGATGGGGGAAGACAGACGAACTAGAAACAGCTACGGGAAAGCATCGTCTTTGTAATAATTGTCGTTATTTTATTTATTAAGAGAATTAAGAAAATGAAAGGAGACCTATTCATTTTTACTTTTGGGCTCTAATAAAGTAAAGTTCAATGTAATCTTTATTTATCTTGTATTGGTGGAGCGTGGGTGTCGAACATAAGGTCCGGGGTCCAGAATTGGTGTTGGCCAGGCAAAGACTTGAATCTGTTGCATTGGACACTTTGGAAAATGTGAAGGAGGGCATAAAGTTTTGGACTTTTTTAACATATTTTAGTTACATTTTTCAGCATTTTCTGCTTACAGAGACATGATCATTCATATTGCACCACAGTAATTAAGCAAGACAAAAAATTAAATAACAGAAAAGTTCCAGTTTTTTCACTGTTGACTATAGACAATTTTTTCACAATGGGTCTCCAAATAACAACATTTTCTGTGAATTAATGGAAACTTTCTGTTTTATAGTTACGGGACAATCTGCACAATGAGCTACTGTAATTTTTTCTGTAATTTTTCACATCTCTTAAAAACGTCATTGAAAATTTCTTATATTATGTGGAAAATCTAGGACATACTGTTGGAGTTGCACTTCCTTTTCTTATATTAAGCTGTGTCAAAGATTTAATATGTGGTTAAACTTCTTCACACTGATAGAAGTGGGAAGTTCAGTGGTCCAGCGCCTTGAAGATCAAGGTGGACTGTATTTGACCCCTAATATGAAATTTGACATTCCCGGTGTAGAGGTTGAAGCCCTTCAGTATTAACGCCCCACCCTTTGAGCCAGCTTTCTTCTAATTGGCTGCCCCACAAAAACAGACGGTTTGAACAGCAGGTGGCTGCTGTGCATCCACAAAATTAGCCAAAGGGCTACTTTTCATTTTTAGTCCCCGATCAGACAAAAACAACAACTAAGAACACAGACGTACACATCAGATTGCAATTCAGTAGCGCACTTCTATATTTCCCACATTCCCACACACATTTGACAAGAATTCAATTTGCAGAGTCATGAAAAATTTATGAAGTTCTCAAAGCAAAATACGATCAAACCTGGGACTAGTAGTATGCACCTAACCGAGTGTCTTGTTAGTGTAGCTTTATGAGTGGCATGCCACATAAATGACTTTCCACTGAGACTGTGTGGGCTTAGCTGGAACATCTTCCTGACTGTCGTCCGCTGGCAATATTGACTGCATTTCAAATGGAAACATGCCACATATGACTCTACACGAGACAAGACAGATTTGATCAAAGAGCCATTAAAGGTCAAAGCTCCACTACGTGAGGTTCAATTTGAATTTAAAGACCTGAGATTTGGTATTGAGATTTTTTTATCAAAGAATTTCAGAAATTCGATTATGAAACGTCTCAAATCTCAACAACAAAGCTACTTTCAGCTGCTCCCTTATTTACAAGGGCTTGCCACAGCAGGTAGCTCCACCATGTTTGATTTGGCAGAGTTTTTTATATCGGATGAAATCCTGTCTACTCCCAGGACCTAACTGAGATCTTTTGCTTTTTGCTAGCCAGATGTGTATAGATGACGTGCACGTGTAAAAAGTGTGATGTGAAAATAGCACTTGAGCCCATAAAATGATCAGGAATGTTTGAACCATGGTCGCTGATGAAAGGAGCTGAGGGGTCTTTTTTCTAACCTAGACTTCTACGCAATTGGAAGTCTTTTTGCAACTAAAGCAGTCGCCCCCTGCTGGTCATTAAGGATACCTCCGGTTGGCTTAACTTTTCAGTTTTTGACTCTGGTATACAGTCTGTTATTTATATGTCAATCAACATTCCCTCGCTGACATCTACATTTAGATTAAAGGAATTTAATCTGCTCAGGAACGTGGAGCACAATCTTCCCCTTAGGTGTTTGCAAACCTCACACAGAAATTGTTAAAGATTACGTTTGTTCACGGGATGTTTTAAAATGTGTTTTTATTATTCTCTGGAAAAATAAAATCATAAATATTTTTCTATCTAAATTTGAAATGACTGGTTAACTTGAGCTGTTCAAGTCCAGCCCGACCTCCTTTGAGACTGAAAAATTCCTCCTGATTGTAATGGCTGGGGGTTTTTTGTTTTTGTTTTTTTTACTGCGTTAGTTTGGTGTCTTTTGCTCACTGCAGCTTCCTTCCCCACCTGCTAACTTTCCATAAGAGAGATGCATACGCACTCGTAGGCGATCACACTCCTGACACCCATTTTGGGAAGCACACACTACTTTTAACATAATTGTGTCATTGTCTGAGTCAAGCCAGTCCTCCCACCATGAAACAAAGATGTAGAAGGCAACAGCCGTCTCCACCGAGCCAGGTGTTACGCAGGGCTCCATTCTGGGTGCTGTTTTTTCTTTCTTTCCTTTTTTTTTTACTCATTCTTTCTTGTTGTGTATCTGTTTGTGTGTGTGTGTTTGTGAGTGCATGTGCGTGTGTGTCTGGGTGTAATAGCTCTAAGGACGGTGTGTCCGTGTGCAGCTGCCCGCTGAGGGCCCTCCTTTGTATCCCCCTCCCCTCTATTGTCAACTCATGCCTTCTCGTCCATTCATGGCTGATGGTCGGCGGATGGTCTGGTGATGTGTGCGTGTGTCTGTGAGGGGTTGGGAAGGGGTGGAGTTACCCTACTACATCTCACAGTCCCTTTTTTATTGGTGGAGAGGGGGGTGATTGGCATGTGTACAGAAGGAGATTTGGTGAAGAGACGAAAGTGAGCTGTGCGAGGAGATTTCTGTGCTCGTATTGGTGGGCAGACTCACAGTGAGGAGGGGACGGTAGGTGCCTTAAACTCCATCTGCTGTCAGTAACACTGCTAGCCCTGCAGCTTCAGGACACATCACTCTGCTTTGCAACAACAAAAAGAAAAAAAAAAGGAGAACTTCATGGTTGATCACTTAAGACTGCTGCCAGACTCGACCAGGAAACTCATTTTTTGCTCAGCCCCACTTGGACTGGCAGCTTTCTCCAGTTCTCTAGTGGATACAAGACATTTAACTTCCTTTTTTTCCATTAAAAGAAAATCGGGCCATACTCCTGGGCTTAGTCCTCACCACTTTACTGGGTCATTTTCTTTTTTAAAATCTTTCCCACTTTGTGCTTTGTTGCTGATATGATCCAGAGTAGCATGTCAGGAGACACTTTGTAGGAGTTCTTGGTTCTTCTGTGCTTTACTGCCTTGCTGTTTCTCGTGGAACTGTTCGGTAAGTCTTACTAATTTACTTTTGTGCGTTTAGCTTGGATTCGCGTTGGCCCGTTAAAGACGCTGATAACACTGCTGTCATACTTCATCCTGGATTATCTGCAGTATTTTGATGGGTTTTTTTCACTCTTTTTTTTATCATGAAATCTCTGTAACCATATAACCTAATGATAAACATATGTGACCAGTGAACAGACGTGCTGTAATACTACAACAGTTAAAGCTGCACAGTCTTTGTTGCTGTAACGCTCAAACGGGGACATTTATAGACTAATAATACCTGTTAGTTACTGAGTGTGATTTTTAGGACAGCGCAGTTCACTCTGGAAGGTTGTCATATACATAAGCATCGCAGTCTGAGCTCACAAGTGAAATTAAGACAAGGCCGTTTGTGGTTTTAAATCAGGGCTCTTTGGGGGATTCC
Organism: Aulonocara stuartgranti; assembly: GCF_965226115.1. NCBI lineage: Eukaryota > Metazoa > Chordata > Actinopteri > Cichliformes > Cichlidae > Aulonocara > Aulonocara stuartgranti. Next base: position 31,527,466 of record NC_138952.1, on the reverse strand, counting down.
TTGGGTTTCCCCCTCAACGGGTCATTGGTTAGGTTTCACTTCAATTAAATTAATGTAAACAAATTATAGATTATCATATGTGCTGACGAACGTTAGCAGGGTCTGGACCACTAAATGTCTCCGTATGATGGCCTTTAGTTGAGCAGCGAGGGAGGCAGAATCAGACTCTGCACAGCTTAGAGGTGAAACCGAGTGCTGTCCGCTACCAGAAAAAGCCACATGACAGACAGTGGTGATATGTATCAATGAGGATGAATCTGGACACCACCAGTTGCAGTCAGGGAGGGTGTAGGAACAGGATGCTTTCAGGGAGGTCCCCTGTGGCTTCAGCAGGCATCTGTTGTCCCCACCACCACTCCCCCAATCCTATATGCACCCCCACCCCCACTCTCCGCACCCTCTTTGTCCCCCTCCCAGCCGGTCGCTGGCGTGGCAGACTGGGTCACTGCTGTACTCAGCCGGCAAATGGCAGCCATGCGGTGGCCCTGAGGGACTGGTCGGGGTCTTTCCTCAGGGGAGCTCATCCTTCCACCCCACACCCAAGGGGGCTAACCCGGGATCACAACACATATAATGATACGCACAGACCACTGTCAGGATGGGCAGGGTAGGTCAACGAAGTGCAGACTGCAGCATCTGCTCAGTATGGAAAGACTCTCAGCTTCCCCTCGATGAAACACTGACTCACCGAAGTTTGGTAGACAAGTTATTCTTTCCAATAAAATACACACTCAAAATTAAAACTCACGGTAGCTGGCAGTTTGTGAGACTCTTTCTTTCTTTATTTTATCCAAAGGGACTTAAAGGATCGTTACAGTTCTTCAAGATTTTGATGCATGTAATTAAGTTTTTTAGGAGACTAATCAACGGCTATGCATGCTCAGCTAAATGGTTTAAGCTAATCTGTCACTGCAGCTCATCTTGTAATATATGGCTGCTCAACAAAAACAGTATTCACCAGCAATTGCATTTTTTTCACCCATCTCTGATATTTCATACTGAAAAGAACAAAAAGGTTGGTGATTTGACACTGTGTGGTGGCAGAAGCTAAAAAACTCACCCTGTAACTAAATATAAAAACTATGTAAACTCTCTCCGTGTATATTAACACTATACAGTCATCTGATAGGCTGAGTTTCCTCCCTACAACCAAGTCCACGTTTAACCAGGAGACAATTGCTTGTTTTCTGTACTTCAAGATGGGCTATTCCGGATAGACAGCAGTGAACAGAAAGTTCATTCAAAACTAAAGTTTAGCATGTGTAGGGATCACGCCAGCTCTGAAACCACTAAGCTGTTGGAAGACACCCACTCTTATTTTCATGTCGGCTGCACACCTGTGAATTATCGCGACTGCATCTTGCATTGTGGTGACGCTGTCATGTTACCAAAGACTGACAGATATACAAAAACCTTCCAACGTACTCAAAAGTCTCCTTTGTAGCACTTCTTGCTGCTGTACAGGACTCTTGAACTGCTTTCTTGGTTTATGATCCACACCCACAGCATCAACACTTATAAAACTAAATGAAGCAATAGATGCTGCTGTTCAGTGCTTCAAAGTTTAACTGGACATTTTCAGATATTGTACAAATCCACCAGCGATATTATTTATTTATGTATTTAGTATGTTTGAAACACAAACTATAATAGCTTAATTGTCATCCAGGTCTTTGTGTAGTATTAAGTAACATTAAAATGGAACTGAAATATTATAAGAAATACTACAAGGAACAGCTAATGGCATTCCTCGTGAGTTATTGGAGTTTTTTTTTTTCCTCTTGGTTTTCCCAAAAACTTCCATGCAAATACATTTGTGTATTCACACTCCTTTATATGGCACACGTATATAGTGCAGAGATCACACCACATGTCACCGGACTGCCTTATAAGTGGGTTTTCACACTTGCTGTGTCACTCTCACATTTCTGCTGACTCCTCAGATTCCGTCTGGCATCCTGCGACTGAAGTCCGCGCGGCTGATGCATAAGCAGGCATGCTTTGCATGTTGATGTGCTGGTGTGGGGGGTGAATGGGTTTAAAAAAAAAAAAAAGCCCCTGCCTCCGTCTGTGCATGCTGCTCGGGCCGAGAGAACAATACTCCCATCACAGGAGGACAGATTGTGTGGCAGCTGCATTGTTGAAGGACGGCACGCCAGACACACTTCTTCCCCCCCGACACACACACAAACTCACTCTCGCTCTCTTCCCCTTTGTGCCTCTTTTGTTTTTTTTCTGTTTTTTTCTGGTTTTTTTTTGCTGGACTAAATTATTCCGGCTCTCTTGTGGCATTCAGGATGAAAAACAGCGGCGGTGCAGCTTAGACGTCGGGGGTCGGGACATTAAGAGGCCCCTGCTTTCCGGTGCTTTAGCGTGCGATCTGAGAAATTCTTCTTTAAACTATAACCATAAATAGGAGCGCATACAGAGTGCAGAAGTAGCTCTTTTGAAGTGATTTGCAAACAACTGGTGAAAAAATGTATCTTTTGAAATAAATGTTCAGTCTTGTATGAGGAGCAGCTTCATGAAGTGAACTGAAGTCTTCCAATGCTACCAGACAGTATTTGTTCACCTTGTGTCAGCACATAAAAAAAATCAGCATTATTTGTCCAGAGCAGCATAACAGAGTATTTTTCTTTCACAGAAATCTTTTTTTTTTTTTTTTTGACATCGTACTTTGAAGAACAACATTTGAAGAAGATGCACCAAACTTGTAAATAACATTCCCGTTCACTTCTCACAGATCTCAGGGCAGTTTCATGCACTGGAAGTACCCTCCGTGGGTATTTCCACAGATAAACAACCTTACATGCAAACACACAGTTGTTGGTATTTGTTTGTGATGTGAACCGTTGTCACTAAAAACTGAAGCAGGCCCACTCTGTCCACATCATACCAGTTACAGGTGGGGTGTTGAGGCAAGTCATCATATGACTGGTTTTCAACTGTCACTTCCTTTTTCTATGCCTCTGTTTGAAGATAAATTTTTTTGTACCTTTGAGGTACCCTCAAAGGAGGATCTTGGCTCTGTCTGTTTTTTTATGCATGAAGCCAACAAGACTAAACTAGGTTAACGGGTAATTTGTATACAATGCTTTTTCTTGCTTTCCTTCATATATATTGTGCTAGAACAGTGGATGTTCATGTTCAATATGAACCAAACATGAGGCATCACGCTCTGATTCACAGAATTTTTATCTACTCTTGGATCTGTATGTCAGTGAGAGTGGATATTATATGAAATAGTCATCTCTGGCAATCAGCTTGGGCTGAAGAAGCCCCACCCACCTGGTGTACAAACCTGCTGTTTATGAAGGGCAGGAACTAGGCCGAGCGTAAATAGTTGATTTTATTTTTCTTGGCTGGTTCAGTTGTACAATTTTTGTGATCTGCTGATACAAACAAACAGCATTTTTTAATGTAAAATATTAAACTTCACTGGATATAACTTATTTCCCCCTAAACTTGAGTAAGTTAAAGGATATTTTTCTTGCTTAAATATCTAAAAACTACATGCTATGTGCAAAAGTGAAAGAGTTGCTTTAAACCACCTTTATCCAACATATTTTACCTTACCAAACAAAAGCTGGTGCAGCAGATTTACTTAAGAAAACTAATGTCAGGTGCTTACACTATTTTTCAGTATCTTTATATATTTATAACTTTTCTCTTTTTCACTCATCTCCATAATGTTTACCTTGCCTCCGTTGCTCATACCGAGGCTGCTAGCAGCTAGCTGGTGGCTTGCTCTGAGCGCTGGACAGCTTTATTTCTTTTTTTTTTTTTTTTCAAATGTTCATGTTTAGCTGTGTGAGGGTGATGTAAGTGTGATTTAAGAATATTAAATATCCAGCACTATCAAATAAAGGTACTATTTTGAACTTTAAAATATGCCAGGCTTATTTAGTATGCTAAATAAAAATATGGAACCAGATATATAGTATTTCTCCCCACACCCTCTAGCAGATCATTACATGAAGGAACCTTTTAAAAACAAGCGCGTCCATGCTCACAGGTCCACACACACAAACTACACCCTTTTTGGCTCCCACCTCAAAGCACACTGTGCGCTGTCGATCTTACGTGCTGCACAATAATGTTTAATATTTAGTATTTACTGTTATATTCCCATATATCATCGTGATGTTGTTTATTGTATTGCTCTCGTTTTCTTCTGCTTGTTTTCTTTTTTTCTTTCTCAACAGGTGATCCAGGTGATTGATATATGCATTTTTTTTGTCTGCTTATTTAGTTGGTTTTTGTTTTTTTGCCCTTTATCCCCGTCCCTCTTCTCCGTTGTTTTTCCCCCTCTTCCTTTCTCCCCTTTCTTTTCCTCATTCAAGTCTGTCCCGTATCTAGCAAGTGAAAATAAAAAATAAATAAAATAAACAATAAAAGGTGAATCAAATGGACCATTACGGCAAGGCTGGGATGGTCAATTTGGTAAAGTAAATCCGTTGGGCATCTTTCTTTGCCTTTAGACAATAATTCTGATGGCAAAGGAACCAAACGGGACAGGCAAAAAAAAAAGACATAGTATTTCTGAGGAAATGAGCAACATTTAAAGTCAACTCAAAATGAGGTTATAGCTACCAAAAGCATCGGTAATTTAGTGGATGTTTTGTGTGAATACACTGGAAGTAAACAAAGACATTTAATTTCTTTTTTTAAAGTGGTCACTGAACAATTTACAGATCACTCTTTGTTTCAGCCAGTCTGTGCACCCCCACACAACCAGCAGGCCACACTCAGAGGCTCTGAGCAACATTAGGGGTTTCTCTCATTTGCTACCACAGATGGAACTGAGAAACATTCAGGAAGGCCACATAAACACAAACACTGACTGCAGTGTTAGCTGGTGTATCACTGACTGAATTTCATAAACATTACTTAAGATTTTATGTTGTGGATTTAAATAGAAGTACAGCTTTATGTAATGTAGTTTGTGTCCAACTGTGAGGATTTCTTCTGGGCTTTCGGTGATCAGTAAACTAACTGGAAAACATAAAACATGTACTGTGTTTGTGTTAATGGGCAGTTTGTAATTTTTCTTTGTCATGGTAGCTCACACAGCTGTAACAGTAACGCTTGTTTGTGTCAGAAAGAGCCCTCTTTTTATGATTTTGATAGGACGATTTGAAATAAGTGGAAAATGTGTTTTTTGACTCATGTCACGGCCAGCACCTCCTGCCTCTTAACATTAGCTTTGTCCAGTCAAAATGGATTTAATTTATCATACATATATCCATGGCTTTTTTCATAAATTATTCTTAATTATAGTTAATCTCCTGTTGGCTGCTCATGTTTGTAAATTTCGGCTGTACCTTTTCTTGCTGCACGTTTAGATTTTGAATGTGCAAAATGTGCCAAGCAGTTAAAAATGCGTTTGATTCTGTATGACAGCTTATTCTTACCTTTACTCTGAGGACACAGATGTGCCAAACAGGGCTGCTAACAATAAAATCATGTTTGCAGTGGGTTTTCTCACTTACTCAGTGAGACAGAAAAGTTAACGCACTCTGTTGAGTTATCACACAAAACGTGTCCGATGACTTGCCACAAACTTTGCAGATCTTTGTAATTACTGTAACGTCACGTCGTCACGTTCATTTCGGTTTCCATTAGTGAATGCAATCACTAAACGCATATGAATGAATTTTGCTCATATTTGTTTTGAAATGATGTATCAAGAAGAAGCGCTTTTCTATGTTTGAGTATGAAGTCACCACAATATGAGGAGACAAACAATGTCAATCCCATTTTAGAAGTTACAGCTAGTGCATGCATTGATTAGGTAAGCGGAGAATCTGCCTGTTGGCTAAAAAGGCTTTTATTTTATTTTATTTTATTTATATTACTGGTGTGAAGCAGCAATGAAGTGTTTCATATGGCAAGATCGTTGGCCTATTTCTCACTGAGCTGTTGTTTCAAAATGTAAAGTAATGTATTTCACAAAATAAAATGCATATGTCAATAAGAATAAGAATGCCTGCATATGACAGAGTCAAGTTTTGTACTCTGTACATATAAAATGAGGTGCTTTAAATCGTAAAGTATCAAACTGAAGAATTAAAAATGCCTTAAGCAGAGGGCTGGATATGATTCAACAGTGTTTCTGACAGTGCTGCTGTTCTTTAGCAGATGAAAATTGCCCGTGCTGCACAGTTATTACGTCTGTGCTGGCTTCCCCTCATTTGCTCGAGGGGAAGGTGTTTAGCGTTTTGTCCCAGAGCTGTTATTTGTTTGACAACACAACTCATCACTGTTAAAATGCAAATCAGTAGAAGTTGGTAAAGATAGTTTTCAGCCTGCATGTTTTAAGCATCATAAAGCGTGCACCATCAGCAGCTTTTCATTTGAATCTTGCAGTCAGAACTTAATATGCAAATTAGCTATTGGAGCAGACAGACTCTGTCAAGACGCATCCCAGGGCAGAGGAGGTGTTGCTGCTTTGGGCCCTGCGTTTTTTTTTCCTTTTGATGAAGAAGAGGCGTGCTTGAGATGGGAGGAAGAAGCAGAATAAAATACCCTTACAGCTGCTGGGGAGAATTTTTATTATCATTGGGCCATACTTTAGATAAACAGATTTTTTGGTTTTTAATGTTTATGACATTTCAATTGTTTTTTATGTAGAAGTTAATGGAGTACTGACCACGAGTGTTTCTGTATTTGAACATAAATGCAGTGTAGTGCCCTGTGTCCTCATGTGATGGTATCACATGACAAGTGAGTATATACTGAGAATTTAACCAGTTCCTTTTTATGTTTTAATTCCCAGGTACCCTCACAGGACTAGTTAGTAAGTGAGTTAAGTATCAGTAGTAACAGTGGGGTCAGTCAGGTGTTTGGGAGGTCACGGAGGTAGTGGAGCTGGATGTATGAGAAGGATTCATGGGCCTGAAGGACCATCTGGAGGATGGGACAGGCCACATCCTCAGCCCAGGGCTGGATCTGGACTACCTACACGTGGAAGGTGCTGAACGGCAGGCTGGGAATTTAGGAGCGGGTGTCACTGTTAAAAGCAGCAATACTGCTGGTAGCAGAGGCATTAGCTCTATCATTCATTCAAGCAGCAGTAGCAGTTGCAGTAACTTTTCTGAAGAGAGTGCTATCTCTGACAGTGAAGATGAAAGACTCCAGACCGGGTCTGGTTCTGACTCTAAAACACCGCACCACGATCAGCTTCACCTACACCAAAGGGAGGAGTCCTCAGTCTTTCAGCCAGTCAGGCTGGACCTGGCACCAAATACATCTCCTGGAGACCCCCCGGAAACATCTCTGACTGACCCCATCACACACTGCCGTACGAAGGTGGAGTTCGCTCTCAAACTAGGCTACCCCGAAGAGCTAGTGTTGCTGGTCCTGAGGAAACTAGGCCCTGACGCACTTATCAATGATATACTGGGAGAGCTGGTTAAACTGGGAACCAAAATAGAGATGGATCAGCAAGGAGGTCAAGCTGTCTCACAGTCTCCCTCGTCCTCTTTGTCCTCCACCTCCAACTCCTCTCTGGATTCTTCTCGGCTACTGTGCCGGTCCCACCTGCTAGAAGACAAAGAAAACCTGCGACCTGTTGTTGTGGATGGAAGCAATGTAGCCATGAGGTGAGGAGGAGAAGCTTTGGAATATACTAGGGTTTTGTTCTGCTTTCATGTATCTACCTCTTTACCTCACAAAGAGTGTAGCTTTATTACTTTATATTAGGCTTAAGAGCCTAACATATATAGCTAAGCTGAAAGCCATATAACACACATTTAGAGAAATGCTTATTTGTTGAAAACATGCATTGTTTAGTTTTCTGAATTTTTGTAAATCCAGTTTTTACCAAAACCATTTAAGAAGATATCAGTTTAAAACTATTAATGTTAGTTACATGTTACATACTATACATGCTGAGACAAGCAGCAAGACTCCGGCATGCAATAGAGGAGACATCGGTGAAAACAGGTGTAAGATTGATTTAATCAGATTTACTAAGAAACGAGTTGGAATACAGATGGGTTGCAAAGTGGCTTGCAGTGCTTTATATTGCCAATTCGATGCATAGAAGGGTATCAGCTAATTCTAGCTGAGCTTGAGATTGTGGCCTGTGTGAACTAATGCTATGCCTTTGTAGTTTGTATCACTGGTTTGTAATTAGTGACACAAAGTGAAACAATTGTTCATTGTGGGAAGATGTAATACGATTATGTAATTTTTGTTTTTGCTAAATTGTTTTTCAAAGTCTCAGCAGTCAGGGAAGACAACTATTTTAAAAAACAGTTCTTTCTCTGAGGGTTGGATTTACAACCTTAAACCTCAGATGGTTACAATCATTAGTAAAATGCAAAAACACATCTTCATCAACAATATCAACCTGAGGATACTCTACATTCAGATGCCTAATTCAAGAGTTTGACTTCTAAGCTTTTTTTGTGTTACTTGATTATAATTCAAAAAACATGAAAAACCTGCCATACTGACAGTATGACTATGACAAGCAAACAGGCAAAGTTTAATCTTAGCTGTGTGGCTGATGCTTGCCTTCTGTTTGTGTAGTCATGGGAACAAGGAAGTTTTTTCCTGCCAAGGTATCAAGCTAGCAGTTGATTGGTTCTTGGAGCGAGGCCACCGTGACATCACAGTGTTTGTCCCTGCTTGGAGAAAGGAGCAGTCGCGACCTGATGCTCTTATCACAGGTAAAAATTACAGTCGTTGTCACAGTTGAAAGTCCCAGAATAACAACAGTGTGAAGGATGTGATTTAATATCCTGCTCTTGGAAGCATTTCCTATTATCCATTAACTCTAGTCTTTCTCTCTATATTTAACTATTGCACCTCTCCTTGTTCAGACCAAGAGATCCTGCGGCGTCTGGAGAAAGAAAAGATCTTGGTTTTCACTCCATCACGACGCGTTCAGGGACGTCGTGTGGTTTGCTACGATGACAGATTCATCGTCAAACTGGCCTACGAGTCAGATGGTATAATTGTTTCAAACGACAACTACCGTGACTTAGCAAATGAGAAGCCAGAGTGGAAGAAATTTATAGATGAGCGCCTGCTGATGTACTCGTTTGTAAATGACAAGTAAGCATATCGCACCAGCACAAGAAGCAAATCTGTTGGATTTCCTTTTAACGTCATTGTTTCCCTGCACCTTTGAACATACTAAATAACATGCTGTCTTTGTGTTACTCTAACCAATTTGTTGTTAAAAAAAAGGGAGAATTTCAACTTATGTCTGTGTTTGAAAGAACTCAATATTTGCATCTAATTTCAGTCTGTTAACTGTATATTTAGATTCATGCCACCTGATGACCCGCTGGGACGCCATGGACCTAGTCTTGAGAATTTCTTGAGAAAGAGGCCTGTTATTCCTGAACATAGAAAGCAGCCATGTCCTTATGGTAATAAAAAAAATGTTTAGTTATGTTTCTTATCAAATGCATGCTTATCAGCTATGCTGCAGAAGATGTCTGCTCTTGCATAGTGGAATTAGATAAAAAATTGTACGAGAATAAATGCTTTTTATTCCAGTACAATGACAAAAAAACTTCACATTTTTTCTTCCATTAGGAAAAAAGTGCACATATGGCCACAAGTGCAAGTTTTATCACCCTGAAAGGGGTAGTCAGCCCCAGCGAGCTGTGGCAGATGAACTCCGTGCCAGTGCCAAAATTTCATCAGTAGCTTCAAGAGGCCTGCTGGAACATGCCCTGATGGCGAAGAGCCAAAAAAATGGTCAATCAGAAGGAATGGCTGAGGCCCCGCTGATTCGGGATACCGGAAAGAAACAGCCAAATCGGAGCCTTCAGAGCTCCTTCAGTGAGCTCTCAGAGGACAAAACTCAGGTCAGTTCCAAAGTGGAGGAACAGAGGAGAAACAGCAGTCTTAGTGGCAGCTGTAGCAATAACATTGTAGCACATCCTGCTCCAGGGGGACCGCCTTCATCGGGACATCTGGAAAGATGGGAACACCCTGCTGGAAGTACTGGATGCAGCTCCGGTATTGCCGGGGCTTCAGGACCAAACAAAGCTGAATCTTATTACAGATGCAGTTCTCCAGTGGTGGGCTACAACTCTGTGGTAAAAGCTTATTCGGGACTCAGTCTTGTAGTGCCACAGACTCCTGAATGCTTCTTTCCAGGTGAGCTCGGCACAAGTTCACTGGCTTCAGATTGTAGCAGTGAAAGCAGTGTCAGCTCAGATTCTTTCTCTCCTGACCCCGTGTTAGATGATAGCCCCAAGTGCCATCACCATCATCCCCACCACCACCACCATCATCATCACTACTCTGGCCAGTACCCTCACCAGGCAAGCCGTGTTTCTCCTAGTCTGAGCCAGCATTCTCCTCGTGGCTATGTCCATCCTCAAGGACTTTGGAGACAACGTGATTTTGGCATAGAAGATACTCCAGCATCTGTCGCCTCTCGCATTTCGCCACATCACGTCAACACCGCTTCTGTCTACATCCAACCCCAGCAACAGCTTCAGCTGCTCGCCAATTTTCCAGGGGAACCACCTCATCCACAACATCCACCCCAAACACCCACTACTCATGCCCGGTCTCAGAGCTTCCCTCGAGGCCACAATATGGTGGGCTCCCTTTGGCCGGAACATGGGCTTCAGGACAGAGTGTGTGAAGGCTCACCAGTTCATTCTAGAAGAAACTACTCTGTGCGAACCCAACAACCTCAGCACCAGCAGAACTGGGACCCTAATTATGAGCCACCCCCTAAGCCTTACTATGATCTGTTTTCCTATAAGAGTTTTCCACAAGTCCATGGACACTCTCCTTGGGGCCAGCAAGTTCATTCATCACCACATGGCCTTTTAATACCAGGTCTTCCATCGCTTTCACAGCAGTCTCTTCCATCTGTCCCTACCCACAAGAGCCACATGCCCTCAGCAACCCAGCACGCAAAGCCAACTGCCTTGGGTCGATACCAGGACCTTAGGGAGAGGGTGTTTGTTAACTTGTGCGGCATCTTCCCTCCAGATTTGGTGAGGATGGTAATGACCAGGAACCCACATGTGACGGATGCTCAGGAGCTTGCAGCTGCCATTTTAATGGAGAAGTCACAGCACAGCTCTTGAATAAACACAGTGAAGTTTTCATCTTAACTAAACTCGTATTTGCGGGGATATCCTCTGTAAGCTTAATAAAAAAAGTCAAGTTGGGCATACAGAAACCAAAATCACAAGATACGAGACTCCTTCAGCTGTTAACACGCTGCCTTTTTAATGCTATTATTATACAGAGAAATACCAAAATTGCCATACTTTTTTTCTAGAAATATGCCTGCTACTTCTGAACGTAACATAGGAAAAGGTAGGGGTGCATCTGCATGTTTCATCTTTTTTGGTTATGAGTCAAAACAGCACTGTATTTAGGGAAGCTTTTAAGGTGTTTCAAGGGTGGCAGTATTGTTGATTTTAAACTTATTTATTTGTTACATTTAAGTTATTTATATAATTTTAAAATTATTTTAGTTTTATTGCACTTTTTGTTATTTTTTTTTTTCTTCAGATCATTTCTTTTGGCAATCATATCAGGGTATAATTATAGCCGTTTGCGCTGTTTCTCTGTTTCTAATTTTTTTTAGTCACTGAGATGACAACATTGGGTATGTAGCTCTAACATTTTCAGCATTAACGTGGCACGCACGTATTTGCCACATTGCAAATACAGCCCGACCATAGTTGACGCTCAAGTAAGCCCAACAAACGGCTTTCTTTCTGTGCTGACAGGTGGCAGATCAGTTGTTGCGAGATTTTGTGGATTTCCCCCAACAAGGAAGTGAAACTTAACCAGCACCCACAAAAGAAGACAGCAAAAACTCCACTTGAAAACCCCAAGCTCTTGTTCACTTTTGAATGAGAGTTATTTCCTCTGTTAGGATAGCCCTGTCAGCTGACTTCACGGTTCATCACGCGCTGTTCCTTTCCATCGCTAAACAATATCAGTGTGCTAAATCAGGTTCAAAGTGTGGCAACTGGAAATGTTTATGGGGAACAGATTGTTGGTATTGTTTTAATTTAAATTATGTGTTAATTTATTATACTTAATGTTTGTGAATGTGAGACACGGGGTATCGTTTATCAGTGGTGGAGGGTTTATCTGCCTCTAATGCTTTGCATACAGTTGTGTTAACTGCACAGATCCACAGTTTTTTGTTTTTTTTTTAGTTTATGAGACATTGAATAAAAAAACAAAACAGGCACCGGGTGAGAATCATAACCTTAAAATCACTACATCACCACTGAACTACATTTTGGACCATGGTAGTTTTTTACTTTGCAGGGGTTTTTTTCTCAGGAGATATTCATGTTTGGTTTCAAAGTCTGTGGTTCTGTTAAAAAAAGACAATAAAAATAGTTTTTAATAACTTCAACTGATCCTGACCATCACAGACCTCCTTAAATGCCAGCAGGGCTCGTATAGGTTTCCAGTTATCCTTACTTTTTTAACCATATTTTTTTTATTTATATATTTATATTCATAATAATTTTGCAGTGCCCAAGGTGACTTCTGTGAATTGCCTGTTTTCTCCCAAAAATCGAGGGGCGGGGGGGATTTAAAATATATTTTTAGTGTTTTAAAATTATTTTTAAGTTGTGTCTTCTTAATGCAGCTTGCTTGGAGCTGTGTGTTTTTGAATGAAATTATGATAATTTATTTTTACTATCTCTGCCAGTGAGGTTATTTTTATTACCCGAGGAACTGTTTGGAAAGCTAACTCTCTCGCCTGGTTAGCTTAATTTCAAGTAGCCCGATGACACCTCTCTTAGTTGATACAAATTGTATCCTATATGGTGAAAATAAACATTGTTTTATATGAAAATGTGAGAACAAGTTTTCAGTTGAATATTTTTATGTGGCAAAATATGTCGCCCGTGATAGTTCGGCTTTTATGTAAGGGGGATTCTTGTTCCCTGTTTCCGGGTGCAGTAAAGTCTCAAGTGCACTTTTTGGATATAGTTGTGTGTATTGTCGGTGAACGGAAAGCAAGGTGGAGTCTAGCTCAGAAATGGTGAAACCTCTAACACTGGTTAGCTAGAGGCTAAGTGGGCACACGCTCATAAAACAGTAAAAGTGATCAGGGTTAAAAGTTTTATAACAGAAAGAGCTTGTTAAAGTTGTTTTGTGATGTGATTGGCTGTTATTAAAGTTTCCTGGCATCACACTCCATGGGAGCAGCAAACGCTGTAGCTAGCTTGAATGTTCCAAATGTTTCTTAAACACTTTCCAGAAAATGTATTTCTTTATTTCTGTGGAGCTTTCTAACATCAAAAAACTTTATTCTCAAACCCTGGAGAGTTGTATGCAAGGCATGAACAAATGTGAGTAACAGTCTGTCAGGTTTTTTTTACACATTTTTTCTCTTATCATTAGCCTACATTGTTATCCGCTATGATGCTAAAGGCTAAGTCTGTGGTAACCCTGCTAGTCTGGCACTATGTGCTAGTGTTTGCTAAATGGGTTAAGACACCCTACAGTATAATTTAACAAACTTCTAAAGTTATTGTGTTTACATTCTGATAAATATTAACAACTTTATTCAGTGTACAAATACATATTTTTCTATTATTACAAACGTTTTAAAAAGGTATTTTTCTAAATGTGTGTATTTTTTTTTCTCAAAAAAAAAAAAATCCCTAGAAAGTGTGTGTTAAATCATGTCCTGACATCATGCTGTGAATGGATTTCTTCATAGCTGTTGCTTGAAAAAGTGAATTCCGACTGAACACGAAGCAAATTTCTGTCTTGAATTATATACTTAAATTTAAGTATAGCTAATGTGCTGACTACACAGATGTAAATGTTCTTTAGCTAGCAACATACAGGCCACATTTGGAATGACTACAGTTAAATCTCTTCTTTTTTCCGTCTTATGCATATGTCCATTTAATATTCTGTCTCTTTAGCTAGCAGTGATCAAAAAGAAGAACCTGGCTCTCAAGAATCCTGGATTTAAATATGTTGGAGAATTCTGCAACAACTAAGATGGTTCATATCAGTTCATGGGGAAAAGATCTGAAATGATAGACAGTATCAGAGATGGACCTAGCCACCGTGACGTCAAGCATTGAGTAGCAAAACCCCATTGAAAAGCACAAGCGTTTTCTTGCACCATCTTAGTGTTTTGAATCTGGACTCGGCAACTAGCATATCCTGGATTATCATTACTGTAATAAAGTACTTTAAGCTGCCCTGTTATTTCTGAAAGGGTCATCTATATATGACAATCATGGAGACAATTTTACCATCAATTATAGCCATGATTAGTCCCAATTTCGGCTCTCTAGGGATGGTCACACAGTCCTTGGAACTGGTCTGCAACTTCTGGTTGTGTGGGAGCAATGAGTAGTCTTTGACCAGTTGGCAAGTAGCTTCTGAAGGAGGATGCAAATGGATTGCCCCAGCCAGGGCATAATAAATATTCCACCACCGGCTGGCAAAAACCTCCTTGCGACTGCTTTGGTTGCTAGCAGGTTGGTAGCAGTAAGCATGGAACACACCAACTTCGGTTGCAGTTTTTCTATGCCATAGGTGGTAGTTAGCATTTTCCCTGCAAACTACAGACGATGGTAGCAATCTGCTGACAACCAAAGCAATAATAGGAGATTTGTATGTGTGTAGTGAACTCAGATTTGCCTCCTGTTCAGTCTGAATGCGCTTTATTTGCATTTTGAATTTGCATGTGGGGTTTGTATTAACCGATGACGAGCAACTTGTCATTTGTTGCTCATTTGACTAAAATCATGATGTGTGTTTGTATTTTATTAGGTGTTTTATCAATAGAAAAAATGTAAAATGCCGACAGTCCCTGTTTAGCACATTTATTCACATGTTTATTTTTAGTGTGCTTTAATACAGCTTCATTTCTGCTACAGAAATAAGTAAGTGCCATCTCTTCAGGGACCACAGCCAAGGAAAAGGCTGTTTGTTGCTCATCTCTCGGGCTAGTGGTGCTTTTATTAAACCAAAATTAAAAAGGAAAAAAAAGTGTTAGACCATTGTTGCTGTTTCACTGTATATTCTGCTAGGGAATAAAGTGGTTCTTTCTATAATGTGATCCAGGATTATGGTGGTAAATCACAGTATTGATTCATACATAGAGTTAACAAATTAAAAGGAAAACCTAAAAGGAGGGGAGGAGGGAATTTCTGGGTTGCATTTGTCCCCTTGGAGGGAAGCGTCAGTTGTTCTGGGGCGTCATATTTATCCTGTGACAAAACATTTCAGTTCAGATGGCATTGATGAGTTGATCACCTGACTCCAACCCCACCTGCATGTTAAACAATGCTTCCCACCACCATCATCAAAACACTAAATGTGGGAATATCTGATAGAAGAATGAAACTATCCTTCCAGATGAGTGTCAGAGACGTGGAAAATTGACATTGAAGCCGTTTTGTTTGTATTTGGTGGACCAACGCTGTATGTTGTCACTCATCACTATATTGATTAAGGTGATTAAAATTGTGCTTCACAACAACTTTTTTGATTTTTGGTTTAATGTACAGTACTTTCACTTTTTCGCCCCTGTATGAGTTTAACTTTTTATTCTATAAAACCACCATTCCAGAGTCGGTTTCACCAAACATTTGTTGTGCTCGATTAAGCTTTAGAGATTGAAACCCAAAACAAGAGCACATAAAACAAATGTGACATACCTACAGGATCAGGGAAAATGTGGCTGAATGAGACATGTTGACTGTTCTTGTGAGTGATGTAAAAGTGACCAATAAAAGCCTCACTTAAAGCTTTCACGTCCTGCCTGGTCTGTGTACATGCTGGATTTTGGTATAGTGTGATTTGAAATAAGAGTCTTTTAATTTTCCTTCATGAACATTTTTATTTGTATTAAATGTAATGTGCCTACACTGAACCACAGATGCCACAGAAACCTGCATGATCGCTTTTGGATGGACCTTATCACACCGATTTTAGAAGAGTTTTTCTTTTGGGTATTTTGGACACAGCAAGAGAAGTGACATCACTGCTCTACTGCAGTTGTTTACACTTGCATCACTCTTCCTGTTTTTTGACGATCTATCAGCTGTGGCAGGAAACAATGAAAAGTGCTGTGAAATGTTTCCATTAAGTTATGAAAATGAAACTTTCCACTTTGCGACCCCGTGAAAAAATTAAGTAAATTCCATGATTCAGTAGCTGTAAAACCACCTGTAGTAGCAATAACTGATCTGTTTTCTGTATAAATTTCTGTCATATTGTGGAGGATTTCTTTACAGCTTCAGTCCATTGAGGTTTGCAGGCATTAGTTTACTCATATTTTTGCCATTCTGTTACAGATTTGCTGGTGTGCTTTGGATCATTGTCTTGATGACCTAGTTTGACTTCATGATTCATGACTGACTCTATGCCTGCGAGGTGTTCAGCTCCTGTAGCTGCAAAGCAAACCCAAATCATGACACCTCCACCACCGTGCTTGACAGCTGGCATGAGGTGTTTATGGTGATATGATATGAACTATATTTGGCTTTCACTTTGCTGGGACATCCACTCATGGGAAGATTATGGTACTGTGTTAAACCACAGCTAAATGCACCACAGCAGCGAACTCCCAACACTTCTGCTTCTATAGAGGTGCTCAGGCCACATCCTGCAAATCTGATACTCATTCTGTTTGACGGAAGAGTCAGGACCAAGATCATACCATAGGTGTATTATTGGAAATATAAATTCATTCTTTATTGTGAGACAAAATATATATTGAAACAACTGCCTCAATGGAAAGAGAACGCCAAGCAAATCTAGTTTGCTTATCTGCCTGCTAACGGCTCTCTGTGAGCACACAACCTGTTAAAGAACAAGTTAACTGCTGAATGTGGACGACAGCGTAACTGTACCAAAACAAAATGACAGCAGTGAAAGGGAAAGAAATGACACGAGTAAAGCAGTTTAAAAAAAAAAAATTTAAATTGTTCTGCTGAAGACAAAATAAAGGTACAGATTAAAGCGAACTCCCAACATCAATAAGCTATAGCTACAAATGATCATTTTATTTTGTTGAATAAAAGAAACCATTTCGGAACAGTCACGTTTTGTCTAAAGGTTGCGATATTGTTTAATTATCAAACATGCAAGCATTTAAATTGCTAGTAATGTACAGGGAGACGACACGTTGCTTGCTATTTGTCCAGATTGATTAAAAGACGTGTGCTTCATCGAGGCGAGGGCAGAGCTCTAAAAAGCAGAAAGCTGAGTATGTGGCTGGCCAGCCGCTGCTAGGCAGAGCTTTGGCGAGGTTGAAGCTACGAAGCCCTCTATCTCATCTTTCTCCGGGGTAGAGAAAAGGTAAGCTATTCTGCAGTGGCAGCAGGTTTTGGGCTTTACAAGGAGAGTGAGGCGTTGACATGGCAATGAGACCAAACGGTCTCTTTTCAGTGTCGTGTCCATCCACGTTTCTGGCTCACATGGACTCAAACTCATCTATACGCTGCTTGGTGTTGCCCTGGCGGATCTGCCGTAGGGTTTTGTACTTGTCTCTGCCCGCTTTGACGTTCTCGGCATGTAGCATGTCGTTCTGCGTTTTCTTGGTGTCGTCCCGAGCCTCCGCCAACTCCGAACTCAAAGCCTGGACGGAAGACAAAGGGAGGGAGGTGGTGAGACACAATTCACTTAAGATCGACTCCATCGTTGCTCGAATGAAATATTTGCTTAAATTTATATCAACTCCTACAGGGAGTTGATACATACAGGGAATTTTGGCTTTTGTTTATTCAGTCAAGTTTTAAAGACCAGAAACACAAAGACACATTGTTGTAAAGATCAACAAACGGCCAAGAAATGCTGAATTCTGACAGCCGGCAGCTTGTGGTTGCTCCCATATCATAATAAGGATGAAAAGCTTTTAACAGCTGCCGTTCAACAGGACATCGGTACATCTGAGTGATAAAAGAAAACAACCTGCCAGGCTGGCTTATGCGCCACCTGATTTGCAGATAAAAGGCAGTGTTAATGTATTTTCACAGCTGCTCTGGATTCAGACAAACCGCCGCTGTAACCGAAGCTGCAATCAAATCTGTCGTATATTCTAATGTGCAGCAGGAAAACTTACGAGCTTTTCACTGCACAGGCTACTTTCTGCGGATTAAACTACAAAATTCAGACCCAGATCTTTTTAGCAGCTTTACCGGAAAATAACTTTGCCACAGTGTCTACGCAGCAGTGGTTTCAGAAAGGATGCAGTCCTTCCACCAACGCTTCACCTTAAGATGTACAGATTGTACGATAGTGCCAATGAGGACAGAAAATTAGTGCAATCTTTGTTTTTCCAATGATTGCATGTGTTGAGAAACATCAAAAACTCGACCGACTGATACACAGTACTTCCTCACTTTGTTCACCACACTGAATAAAGAAGTACATTCAAAGTTTTGCAGAAATTTATTAATAACAACAACAAAAAAACCCCATCAAATTGTACGATTCTTGGCTTTTGTCTAATAAACTGAAAGAAGCATTATTTATTTAGTCCTTTCAGCTTTGTGACAGTCCTGAAGTTGCAAATGATGCCAGATACACAGATTGCGTTGAAAAGTGGGATTGGAGGCTTTGCATTTGCACTGACAAACTCGACTGTGCCGGTCTTGCAGAAACCCGTTTTCTCAGGTGGTGTTTCTGTTGTAGCAAACTGGCAGCAAGTGTGTACGTGTCTGCCAGCTTGGATGTTTGATGAAAGGAGTTCTCATTAATGCAGAGAAAACACACACATACAGTTTTTGTTGTGTGCATCTAAAACAGCTCACTGGACACTTTATTAGGTACATCTACTCAACTACTACGTGCAAATAGCTAATCAGCTAACCACATCTCAGCAACTCAGTGCATTTAGGCATGATCAAGATGACCTGCCTAAATTTAAACTGAGCATCAGAATGGGAGAGAAAAGGGACTTTGAGTGACTTTGAACATTAAACAGTTGTTGGTGGGCTGTCTGCCTTTCAGAAACTGCTGATCTACTGGGATTTTCCCCACACACCCATCTCTAGGGTTTACAGAAAATATTTTCTCTTCTTAAAAGCAAAAAAGAAAATATCAAGTGAGCGGCATTTTCTCTGGGTGAAAACAGCTTGTTGATGCCTGCAGACAATGGCCTGCTGCTGGAAACTGCTAGAAAGGCAACAGTAACTCAAATAACCTCTTGTTACAATCAAGGTATGCACAAGAGCATCTCTGAACACAGCCAACTCACACCTTGAAGCAGATGGGCTACACCACACTGGGTGACACTCCTGTCAGCTAAGATCAGGAAACTAACAATGACCACGACAAGAAGATATCTGAGATCAAATGGTCACCAGCTGCTCTCAATCCAACTGGGCACCTTTGGGACGTTGTGGAACAGGAGACGCACATCATTAATGCATGCAGCAACTGTGTGATGCTGTCTCGTCGATATGGACAGAAATCTCTGAGCATTTTTCGAGGTCTTTGTTTAATCTTTGCCGTGCAGGATTAAAGCAGTTGCCCAGCAAGTGGGACCTAACAAAGTAACCAGTGAGTGTGTACCTTTGGAAGAATCCCTCCCCCAGAAACTCAGGCTCATTTCTACCTGTAGCTGTTTCTTAACACGTTCGTTCTTCTGCGCCTCAGTGATTCGTTCCTCCTCGCTGCGGTGGCTGGTGACACCGTCGCTGAGAAGCTCGGCACTGGCCTCGGCGTTCGTTTCATCCTGCTCGTCGTTTTCTGGCGCCGGTGGAGATGTCATGGCCGTCTTAAGTTCTTCCCTGGTCTTCTCCAGGTCCTCTTGTGCTGACAGAGCCTGGAAAGAAGATACATGCATACTTAGAAAGAGTAATGACAACCACACAAACACACAGACACACAAACACAGGCATTACTTTGTGTTGCCATTCTGTTGCTTCCTCTTCTTTTTTTCTCTTTGCGTCCTCAAGCAGAGCAATTTTGGCAGTGAATTCTGCTAACTCAGCAGCCTGTGGAAAATAATAACACATCCAAGCAAAAACTTATCACAAACATAACTGACATTTCAAGCACACAATGCTATTTGCAATGCAAAATAATATGAAGCAGAAATAATGATGCAATTCTCATATTTTAGGGAAAGGATGGTTCTGGTGGAGAAACACAGCCTTTGCTACATGGTTACAATTTTTTTTTACATTATGTATTTATTTATAAAAAAAAAAAAAATCTAAATGTGAATAAAAGAGGAAAATGATGAATAATCACTGAACTGGTCAAACATGAATCTATAACAAAAAACTGTTATGTGGTTTTTCACAGATCTGGTGGCATCTACACCTGCACCACAGCACCAGTATAAATGAATGAATATCCACGTGCGTGTGCAGGTACCAGTTGTTCCTGGGTCTTCATCTGGTCAGCGGCCTGCTGAGCCAGCGCTGTCTTGGCCTCCTCCGCCACCTGCCTCTCCCTCTCCAGCCGCTCTGCTTCTTCCTTCGCCCGCTTCCTCTCCTGCTCCAACTCTAGCGCTCTGCGGGTCTGCTCCTCCAGCTCTGCAGGCACACGCATATCAGCGTCTCAATATGCATCGCTAACATGCAGTGACCACAGTTTCAGATTTGTTTTTTAGAGTTTTTGTTTTCTATTCAGTTCAGTTTCCAGAGTGGATTTGATCGTGTCAGTTTAGCCCCTTTTTGCTCTCAGATTATTTCGTTTTTATGTGGTCCAGGGTTAGTTTTAGTGTTTTAAATGGAATCACCTCTCAGCTTATGCAGGCATCTAAAGTCTTAATACAGAAATCCATTTATTTAAAAAAAAAAAAAAACTGAAGTCAAAATGAGTTAACTAAAATGTTTCTCACATCTACTTTTAAGCTTTACTTGCAACCCTGGATGTAAAGTCGTCAACAAATATAAAGTTTTTTAAATAACATGTATTTTTAATGATGAACCGAAAACATTTTATGTTTACCCGGTAAAAAAAAAAATCCAAGTTAAAGAACTGCAGCAGACCAATATTTTCAAACGTCACGTCACGAGTTCTTTAAAATATGTTTATTTTTCATTTTTTAAACTTCCACATTTGTACCTGTACAGTCCAGATACAGAGTGGTGAATCCAACGCTTCAAGCATTTCTTAGATTAAAAACACTCCAGGTGTGAATTGTTCTTAATCTTCTGGGATCGGCGCCAGTACAGCCTGCTGCTGCCTGCGGTCTGCACTGCAGCTTCTATGTTATGCAAATTCAGAGAATTAGTAATAAGATGATGAACCACAGATGCTGATCCGTCTTAGATAGCAGTTCCCAAATGTTAAACATCAGCCAAGTAACGCAAACTTGTGGGTAGGTGTGCAGATTATCAGATTAGATACACTTCACAATAACCCTCACTTCAGGATGGGAAACTGCATTTGACCTCCAGGGAAAGAAAAACAGCTCCCTGTTCAGTGATTAAAACATTATTACCAAATGTCTCTTATCAGTTCAGTACTGAAACCACAATTAAAGTTATGTGTGAAATGACATAAATAAATATAAATTATGTCACTATAAAAGACTTGTGGCTACAAACATGTAATGACTCCCAGGACTAAAGGAAATATCTACGTCTCACAGGCTGACGAACAGAGGACGTGCAGAACGAGGTGAGAGTGACCGGTCGGTTTGTTTTTACCTGGCTACATCAGATGATCTGATATCGTCGAGTTGGTGTTGTTCCCACATCATCATAATAAATATTGTTCCAGGTTCAACACTGCAAGTGACCAATCACATTGTTGTGACGTAATACTAAGGAAATGTCCAAATATAATTATGCTCGACTCTAATCTGCTACTATGTGTCTTTTACACAGCTGGAACTGCAGCTGCTAGACCACAGGTTAGAAAGTTGATCAGACTGTCACCAAGAGTACCTGTTAAATCAATCAAATTAATTTCACTTTGATGTGCCAACAAACTCTCCTCTGACTGTGGGTCAGCAAGCTTTATAGTTTAAATGCATACACTTTTTTACGTTATGTTATCTAAGTTCTCTGTGATCTAAATCACCAGATCTTTTGCCTGATCTGCAGCAGTCTGAAATTTTAGTGTTTTCTGTTCTCTAAAGTTTTTTAATCACCATTTTACCATCTTCATCTGTGATTGATGTAGGAGGTGAAAGGCCCCCCTTTAATGCGAGCGTGCACAGAGCCTGAGACAGAGAGCTAAACAGAGAAAGCTGATAACCATCACCATGACAGCAGTTATCTCCGAGTGGGGCTTAGGTTTTGCTGAGCCAGCTAAAGCAAACAAAGCCCAGCCGTAATACTTCCTTGAGCTTCGTTTGTAGTACACCCCACTGTCACACACGCGCACGCACACACTAGTGAAGTGGGTGGAGACGTACCTTTCTGAGCTCTCTGAGTTTGCTCTTCGATCTGCCTCAGCCTCTCGATCAGCTCTTCCTTCTCTCGCTCTATTCGCTCCTTCTCTTTCTCTGCAAGCTCTCGCTTTTTCTTCTCATTCTCCAGCTGTGCCCTGTCCAGACCACAAAGAAAGCAAACGTCACATGATTGTGTACCGACAAAACTCAAGAGGAAGGTTTTAAAGGTTTGTGTTGAGTCTGGCTCCCTGCTGCTGTGTCTCCAGCTTCATATCAATTAACCATTTAACCCAGTTTCCCACAGAAAGCTGTGGTTCCTTTGTTCATGTGAACCCGCTGACACACACAAAAAAACATGTTTTTTCAGGCACTGCGTGCACACTCAGATCGACTGACTACTCAGCTTACATCATTCTTGCAATATTATGCCAAATTTACCTGTTTATCCATAACAACCACATAATATTGGCACACACAGACTGAAGATGATAAAACAATATGTTTTAGAATCACTTACAAAAAAACAAAAAAAACAAACAAACCCTTATGTAGTCAATAAAAGACACTTTTACCAATTTGTTAAGTAAAACTAAATCTACCCACACACACAAAAATTCAGCACAAAGTGAAACCAATGCTGGACACATTGATGGCATTTATAAAAATCGCCACATCACCTGCTACCAAATAGAAATATGTGGAAATTTACAGTTAACAGAAAAAAGTAAAGTTCAGCCTTATGATTTTCTTCAAAGCAGCACTGCCCCCTAGTGGCCAGAAAGGGTTACTAGCGTACTGTCACTTACAGTATGTAGTTGTCATACAAAGTGTGCAGTACTAGGAGAAATACAGGATAGACTGGTGGGAAATGACTACCATTTAAAACTGCTGGTATGTATTTAGATATAAACTTCATGCAATAAATCCATTAATAGGTCTTTTTGCGCCGTACCTCTCCATCTGCTTGTGGTGCTTCTCCTCCCTGGCCTGAGCCTTCATCTGCTGCACCTCAATAGTATCAGGCTTCCTCCTCCTCATGTACAGCTCGTGGTTTCCCATACACAACGCCAGGATACGCTTGTTGATCCTCAACCGTGGGGCGTAGAACACAAAGTCCTGGAGGAAGCCGGCATAAGAAAGGTTAGTAAGTAAAAATTTTATTCTTCTGTGGGGGGGAAAAAAAACAAAACATTAAACCGTGTATGAATTCATCAGCACTTACTGGAGCCTTCTTGTCAATGGGCTTGATGACAAACTTCTTGTCATTGAAGGAAATGTTTCTGATCTCGCTCCAGGGGAAACCGATCTTTGGTGACAACCTGAGGCAGCAGAGAGAGATTTTACTCCACTTAAATAAACGCACGAGCTGGTAAACATAAAACTTCAAAACAACAGTGGCTTTCAGACGATGGGTGCCCATTAAAATCCTGGTTTTGTTTCAACAATCAGTTGTGTACCACTGTTCACAACCATTAGAGGGAAATAATGTCAGTGCATCCCAGACCTCATTTACATACTCGGACTAAATATCAAAAAAGTGTTAGAAGGTGGATTTAACGATTTAAACAAACGACTGAATTACGTTTTCTTGTGTAATTAAGTTCTAAATCAGCGGTCTCCAACCTTTTTTGCGCCACGGACCGGTTTATGCCCAACAATATTTTCAGGTGTCGTGGATAAATGCAACAAAATAAAACTAGTACCGGTACCGAAAAAGAAGATTTATTCATAACACACGTGAAAAGACCCAGGAAAACTGAGTTAACGATAACAAAATAACGCTGAAAACCGATAAAAACCCTGAAAATCATACATTTCACACCTGAGCCTCAACTCTCGCGGCCCGATACCAAACGACTCACGGACCGGGGGTTGGGGACCGCTGTTCTAAACCGCATTAGTGTATGTATGCCAGCCATCAATCTCTGTTCCACTTTTTCCCCAAATGAAACCGAGCAGCTGTCTAACAAAACGTCTCTTTTTGTTCCATTTTGCTCCTTCTTTGGTTAAAATGACGTATTGGTTTTCATCCGCTACATGAATGATTTCGTCAAACAAATACTGAGCTGAGTCCCTGATCACAAGAAACAATGACGATATCCACGAATAACACAACAAGTACACATCCATGCAAATGTGTAGATTTATTACTTGTCTTCATGCTCGTAGATGTTGAGTCCCAGGGCGTCGACCCCGAGCCACAGCTCTGTGCCCTTCTTGTTTTTAATTTCAAAGTAGTTGACGCCATACATCTCCAAGTCCTGAGCGATCTTCAGATACTCCATCATCGCGTCCTCCCTGCACACACAATAGGAGAAAACAGTTAGCAGAGAAACATGCAGGAGCCAGTGAATGAAACTTTCCATGCAAAATAATATGAAACCATAACCATGAAACTTTCACAATACACTCACCTGAGCATGCTTCTGTGCTCCTCGTGCCACGTCTGTATTCTGTCCTCCCACTGCTCCTTTGTCAACTTGTGCTGCTCCAGAACTCTACAGGACACGCCGAGGAGAAAAGGACACAAGCGACACAACACAAGAGTTAACAGTGAAAACAATAACACAACAAGCACTCCTGGGCTTTTAATCATGCTAAAATGTACACATTTTTACTCTTAACAAAGAGAGACTCTGGAATCAGATATTTCATTAGACCCACGTGGAGTAGCATATTATGTCTACTGATTTTACCTCTGTGGCAGTAGCCGGTCAGATGCCAGGTAGCCAGGCTTGTGAATATCGTTGTTATAGTCTCCGTATTTGGCCTGAACGGCATACGAGGCCAGCAGCACGGCTGTCTCTGGAGGACAGTAGTTCTCATCATTCAGAATGGCCTCCTTTACCTGCTCAGAGGACACATATAAGCAAAAACACACAAGCGTCAAGATCTTCTGACTCCATGATTCATGGGTAAAAAAGAAAATTTGTTTTTCCAGCAGAACTGAGTTGAACTAAAATAGTAATGCAGTCCAAAGATGTTTTAAAATACATTTATATCATTAATTAGTAATTCCTTTCACACTCTGGCTTTCTCCCATCTGTCTTGTCCCTCTCTGTTTAACCCCAACAGATGGCTACGCCTCCCTGAGCCTGGTTCTGCTGGAGGTTTTGTCCTGTTAAAGGGGAGTTTTTCCTTCCCGCTGTTGCCAAGGGCTTGTTCATATGGGGTCATCTGATTGTTAGGGTGTCTCGTAGGGTTTGTAACCTACAACATAAAGCGCCTTGAGCAGACTGCTGTTGTGTTTTGGCGCTACAAGCCAAATCATCTTTGGCAGATGTAAGCCAATGCAAAGCATTCCATCTTAAGTCCAAAGAAGGAATTTCTGAGTTAGTCGGACTTCCAACTCAGAAGTTGGTGATCCCCCACCAACCCTAACTTAACAGTCCAAATGGCGGCAGTGTATGTAAACATTTGTGACTTGTAACCTACACTACTACATATGTGTGTTTGAGACATAAGCCAAAATAAATAAATAAATTAAATAAGCCATATGCAGAACACTGGCCATGCATGTGCCTCATTAATGGCTCTACCTTTACCTTTGCTAAGCACTGAAACAAACCTTGTTTATTCTTCCTTTTCTGACATTCCTAATGAATGTGCTGAACTTGGGGGTAATGTCACTTCCCAGTTCCGCCTTCCAACTTACGATGCAAATGGAACACAGGACTCTGTTGCGGACACGGAAACATCACAGCTGAGCAATCATTCCTGTTTCACCTGGATGGAAGCACACTGCCTAGGCTGCATGAACAGTTGGTGCATTGTAAAGTGTAGTCTCGAAAAACTGGCAGGCAAGTG
Source organism: Aulonocara stuartgranti (assembly GCF_965226115.1). Classification (NCBI taxonomy): domain Eukaryota; kingdom Metazoa; phylum Chordata; class Actinopteri; order Cichliformes; family Cichlidae; genus Aulonocara; species Aulonocara stuartgranti. The sequence goes on along the minus strand of NC_138952.1, from coordinate 31,501,356 downwards.
CACCTCAGGTGGCGGACTACAAGGACGCTTCAAAGAAGCATAACGGGAATCACTGCTCACCCGTGGTGTCTCCAGCTGTCCGCGCCCACAACAGAGTATAATTGAGGCCTTTTACTCATATATCAGAAAACTGGGGGTGACAACAGTCAGTGGGTGGGCTATAGTTAAATGAATGTAGAGGAATTACAGGGATTTTCACTAAACAGCAGGATTCAGAGAATAGTGTTTCTGTCAATATTATTCTGCAGCGGGGGATGCACATTAAACATGGTTATTAAAACAAAACCCCCCAATTTAGCTGACAGACATTGGCAATGCAGATAGGGAAATAAATAATGATTTAAAACTCCAGGAAAAGTATTTCAGCTCGTCATCAAACCACCTTTCAATATTATATTTAATAAATGTAAGCCAGTGGCAACCATACGTACTCTTTTATTTGCTGATATGTTGATCCATCTACTGCCAATAATTGATGTAGAAAGCAAATATACCGGTAAGCATGATCTATACTAACCACAATAGCCACATTACATGACACCAGCTCAAAAAAGGTGTAATTATTGTCTTAGATAAGAAAGGCTCTTTACAGCTGTAAATCCAGCTCAGTTTTCATGCAGGTTTACCCCGTACATGAGCTTGGCAGCCTGAGCAGTTCACAGTACCTGCAGGAAGAAAAGTTTCTGTGTGATCTCCTGGATGAGCTCCTCAGAAACATCCTCAGGGAAGAACTTTGCTCTGAACTTGAACTGCAGCGGATTCTCCTTCTTGACATCCTGCTGGGTCACCTGGAAGGAACACCCGAACACAAGCCTTCATCATCTGCCCTTTACAAAGTGCATGGGACATGAAAGTCCTGAGAAAACTAAACTGAAAATACATTAAAAACAGATCTCAGTGTTCATGGTCCATCCTCTACGTCGTTTTATAAAGTATTAACAACAGGATGATGAATGTTTACCATTTACAAGGAGTCATAAGATTAAAATGTTTTCTTAATGTGAGAATAAATTCAGTTGTTACAAAGAATATAAACATAAGCATGCTTAAGCTATGCTGAGGGATGGATTTCTTCCTGTGTTTTGAGCAGCCTCTCACCTTCTTATTGAGCTTGAGCCACGTCACGTAGCCTTTGCTGTCTGTGTACTGCAGGCCGAAGAACCAGACCTCCCTCAGACCGACTGTTTTCACCACCTGAAACCACAAATATATCTTATGTTTTCCACTTCCTCTTCAAAAAGTCTCAAAATTTCCCCGACACCTGTAGTCAGTATGACTGTTGTCTGTACTTGCAGTTTCAGTTCTTTCAGGATTTGAGACCACAAATTGTACGCACTGCGTCAGATAAAGTAAAAGTGCTCTGTCATCTCACTGGTATCATGTACTGACAGCAATCTTACCAAATCGATGCATCATTAAAAAGTGAAACTGAATATTTTCCCCTCGTCTTTCCTCCCTGTTCTCAAACACAATTCTCTGTTTGTCATTCACAAACTATTGTCTCACATACACACACAGAGAGGAAGCGTGAGAAAGAGACACAGATGATCCCAGAGGGGATTGTAGACACTCTCTCAGATGTTAAGGTGATTTACACAGTCAATACCACGCCACTTCTACCATGTAATTAACTCTTTCTCACGCACAGAGAATAATAGAGATGCTGACATAAACAAGCTAAATACCCATGTTGCATGCACGCACAACTGCGAAAGCCCCCACAATCGCCCATCCAAAAAAAAAAAAAAAAAACCACACCGTTGCGATGGTAACGGTACAATCAATTACATTTGCAAACACACACACATACGCCTACACAGAGCGGGCCTCCAGTGGGACTGCGGTACGAGGAGACAGCTATGTGGATAAGAGACTTCAGGATGAGAGGGGAGGAATGATGAGTGTAGCAGAGACGGGGAAAGGCGATCAAGCTGCCTGGACCTCTGAGCAGGAGTCTCATACTTTCAGGCTAGATAAAAACATTTGCTCACACGGGCAGTTTTACAAGCGAGTGTGATCATCACCCATCACAGGCTTACATGTTTGGGTTAGTTTGTCTGAAAAGCTTTTCCATCATGATGTGGCCTTTTATCATCCTGTGTGTGTGTGTGTGTTTGAGTGAGCCATTTATAGTGAGCTCTGCAGCCTCTTTATCAATGAAGCCCTCACTTCATTCATGCGAATCTGGATCACTGCGAAGGAATCAGGACATGCAGCACAGTTTTTCCCTGTGCTGCATGTCATTTGCCTTTGCCTCCGTTTGCCTTCTGGACATGTGACTTCCTGTACTGTAGGTAACATAGCCAGGCTGCATTTAAGGGATCACAGGATTATAAAGGATGCAGAAGAAATATAGCTCCTGAAGCACGTCAGTTGTTGCTATGCATATCAATCACACTTTATATGACGGATGGTTTAAAAAGAACTACATCCGAGTCTTACAAAAAGACAACCATGTCAGCATCTCCATGACCGAGGTTGGTACAGACAATCTTTATCAGCTGATTGCCTCTGACAGTTCTGCTGCCTGCAGCGAGGACTATAATACTGCACAGTACTACAGTGTGTAGACTGGTGTGCTTCATGGAGCACTGTAGTGAGATGTTGCCACACTCCTGGACCACAGTGTGGCTTCAGGACTTCTTGTGGATGTTAATTTGAAATGTGGAGGGACTGTACTAGCTGTAATTGAGAGGTGGTCTAACATGAAGTAATGTCCTTTTAGATGTTGGAATGCATTCATATCCTCATGAGGGAATTTGCTGTCATTATGGGTCCAATCCAGTCTGAATCATCACACTGTTTGGATTCCTCTGTGGAATGACTGTGGCTCTGGATATTTAGTGGATCCAGACCACGCTCTGCACCATTTACAACAAGCAGCTGAACACTTTGTCTAACATTCATTTCAGCTCCGCTGCCACAGCAACAGATACAAAGTCTTTTCCACTTTAAACCTGTTTTTTTTTTTTGAAGATCACAAAAAGGCTCATTTTTAATAGTTTTTAAAAAAATAAATAAAATAAAATACATTTTTAGTACCAGTTGAGGTTTGGTTTTCTTTTTATTGTGCAAAGTTGTTTTTCCACACTTTGGTTACTGTAACACTGTAATTTTCAAACTTTTGGGATATTTCTTCTTATTAACAAAAAAAAAAAAAAAAAAAGTTTAGAAATATCACCAAAACAAATCCATCAAATAAAGATTAAGGTAGTTTCCTACATATAGCAAAGTTACAGCAGGAATTGGGCATCTCTGGACTGAACAAACCTATTTTATCAAACTCGCAGAATTCTTTCTAGGAATTCTGACTGCACATTGGCTAAATCCATACACCTGTAATACCTTGGCTGCCTGCGTAACAGCTTTGCCCTTAATGATGGGAATTACCAGAACAGACAACACAGCGATAACAAGCCTTGAAATAATAAAGGGAGGAAAACAAAGCGAAAAGACAGGAGCTATCTTCATTTTGGAACAATTAAGATTTGTATATTCATGTAACATAATCACAATAATTTCTCCAAATATCCACCATCGTATCTATTTCTAGCTGAATAAGTGCTATAATGTGTGAAGGGTAGAATTTTCACTGATATTAAGAATTCTGTTCAGGTAAATAACTGATTTTTAAAGCTTTTTTAAGTGTGTACTAATAACAATTAGCCGATGTTGGTTCGAAGCCTTCTCAAGTAGCTCTAGTGAAATGCTCAAAATCACCACAAGGTGGTGCTACCTCCTTTTTTAGAGTTGAAAGGCACACAGACAACAAGGAGCTCATCTGTATGGCTACTGAATGTAGCCCTGTGGAGACCTGTCATTGTTTGGTCTCTGTTGAGTCCTGTAGAACAAAGAATCAGTGTCTTCATTCACATGTCTGAAACCTGCCAAAATATCCCACACCAATGCTATATAAGCCACTCACATGCTACAAGATCTCATCATTCAATACTTTATCCCCACTGGCTTGTTCATTTATAAGCTGCAAGGCATCCCGTCTATTGCTTACTTTCGGTTGCTTTTAAAACCAAAATAATCTCAAACAAATGAATATTTGGTATTCTTTTTATGAGCGTGAATATAACAGAAACACACTGAACACACATATCACTGTACGCTGACTGTAAACAAGCATCCTTTGGCAGATTCGGTACTATGCAGCACAAGTGCACGCACACACACAAATCACTGGGCATTTGACAGTTTGTTGCTATGGCGATGCATAGGCACAGGCAGCTGAAACGTTCAGATTTGGTGCGTCTGTGCGTTTCATAGAAAGAAAAGCGATATTAGAGAGTAATGGATGCAGAGACTTTGTGAAGTCACCAAAAAAAAAAAAAAAAAAAAAAAGAGCCAATTCATGTTAACTACAAAATTAACTAATGTGTTAATATTCCAGCGTCACGCAGTTTTACACCTGCATTTCCTGCAAGATTAAAATGTTTAGTGTCAACAGAAGCTGGTATCTTTCTCAGTGGTTTCCACGAGTCAGCTACAACCACCAACTGTCATCATCCTTTCAAACAATCAGATGAGCTGATCAGTGTCAGAATATGAATGAGAAAAAAATAACTGTATAACAAATGTTAGGAAAATGTGTTTACGAGTCACAGAAGCAAGTCATTAAGTGAGTCTGATTTCTCTATGGATCCTGGTACCCAAAGGTCAAAGGCACGTTCATAGACAGCTCTGAAACAGAACGTGGTTGCTCAGCTATCCACAGCAGGAAGCAGAACACACAAATACAAAAACAAAACCACAGTTTCACTGGGTGTGTATATTGCACAAATACTACAGATATGATCTGCAGCTTTAGACTGCAACAAGTCCTGATTTCTGCTGTTAAAACAGATCTATTACAAACACACAGCCTTACTCCCCTCATGCTGTACAGAACATGAAAACAAAAGCGACAACAAAAGCAGAAAACAAATGTGTCTCTCTCGCATTTTGTCTTCACAGTATTCCACCACAACCCCAACAACCCTTTGTAGTCTGACATGAAACGACACTGAAAGCTGCCCTTTTACTTCCCAGACAGCGTACACACGTACACAGTTATGCACACCATCCACACAATACTTCCACCCATCTGCTGACTCCTGAAAGCTCCTCTTTTGAACAAAGAGTGCTTTATATGTTTTCTTTGTACAGAACCAGTACCAACCCGAACCCAGCCAAGCACGCCCTGGTACACGCACCAGCACTTAGTTTCAGTGTTGCATTTCATTAGTAATCCATGAGTCTTTCAGTAGGTCACATAGTCTAAAATACCTGTAGTGTCTATTCTAACAGTAGAAGTCATTTTGAACCCTTCTAGCTGCAGAAGAAGATTTGGTCCTCACAATCTGAGATCAAAACGGAATAAATTAAAAATAAGACACTTACATCTTTGTGTTTACAGTATGCGACTCTTACCTGATCGAAGAGCTGTTTGCCTGTTGTGTTGGGCTGGATGGCAAACTCCAGCTCAGCGTCCATGGTGGTGACGCGCACATTGATCTGTGAAACACAAGTAATGGATCAGTAAATGGTTTACTTAATTCTACTTGTTGAACACGGACGATATATAAAAGACAGACATACTCAGTGGGATGTTACCCTCAGGGATATAGTTTTCGAGCATCTAGCCATGCAGTCAGCCTTTACGAACATTTTTGAAAGATTGGGTCATTTTCAGAAGCTCACAGAGCTCGAGTGTGGTACTGTAATAGGACGCTAGCATTGCAACAAGTCAGTTTGTGAAATTTCCTCCCTTTCAGATATTCCACTGTAAGTGCTGTTATTGCAAAGTGGAAGTGTTTAGGAACCACAATAACTCAGATATGACGCAGTAGACCACGTGAAGTTGCATAGTGACATTGCCAAGTGCTGAAGTGTGTATTGCAGAAAAGCACACTTAACAACTGCAATGGTCCAAAACTCTTCTGGCATTAACATCAGCAGAAGAAACGTGCACCAGAAGCTTCATTTGGGTTTCTATAGCTGTGCAGCTTGCCAGCATGCTCTGCGAGTGTCAGCTGAAGACTTATACTGTAGAAAATGTAAAACCTGATTTATGTGGTTTGAATGTTTCCCACAGACGACCATGATGCAGCATAAAGGCAGTGATGGCCACTGTATTTGGTCAAAGATGATCCACACCTTGTAACCATTGTGACACTGACAGCAATGCAGAGTGTTGGAAAACCCCTTCAGTAAATTCTAATTTGAGATCACTGAGTTGAAATAAGAGGTGGCAAAGGAGATCTAGAAACTGTCGAGAGGTCACTCTACAGAATCTGTGATTTTAAATAACCAACACAAGTGCTATATACAGTGGGGCAAAAAAGTATTTAGTCAGCCACCGATTGTGCAAGTTCCCCCACTTAAAATGATGACAGAGGTCAGTAATTTGCACCAGAGGTACACTTCAACTGTGAGAGACAGAATGTGAAAAAAAAATCCATGAATTCACATGGTAGGATTTGTAAAGAATTTATTCGTAAATCAGGGTGGAAAATAAGTATTTGGTCACCTCAAACAAGGAAAATCTCTGGCTCTCACAGACCTGTAACATCTTCTGTAAGAAGCTTTTCTGTCCCCCACTCGTTACCTGTATGAATGGCACCTGTTTGAACTCATCATCTGTATAAAAGACACCTGTCCACAGCCTCAAACAGTCAGACTCCAAACGCCGCCATGGCCAAGACCAAAGAGCTTTCAAAGGACACCAGGAAAAGTATTGTAGACCTGCACCAGACTGGGAAGAGTGAATCTACAATAGGCAAGCAGCTTGGTGTGAAAAAATCAACTGTGGGAGCAATCATCAGAAAATGGAAGACATACAAGACCACTGATAATCTCCCTCGATCTGGGGCTCCACGCAAGATCTCATCCCGTGGGGTCAAAATGATCATGAGAACGGTGAGCAAAGATCCCAGAACCACACGGGGGGACCTGGTGAATGACCTGCAGAGAGCTGGGACCAAAGTAACAAAGGTCACCATCAGTAACACACTACAACGGCAGGGAATCAAATCCCGCAGTGCCAGACGTGTTCCGCTGCTGAAGCCAGTGCATGTCCAGGCCCGTCTGAAGTTTGCCAGAGAGCACGTGGATGATACAGCAGAGGATTGGGAGAATGTCATGTGGTCAGATGAAACCAAAGTAGAACTTTTTGGTATAAACTCAACTCGTCGTGTTTGGAGGAAGAAGAATACTGAGTTGCATCCCAAGAACACCATACCTACTGTGAAGCATGGGGGTGGAAACATCATGCTATGGGGCTGTTTTTCTGCCAAGGGGACAGGACGACTGATCCGTGTTAAGGACAGAATGAACGGGGCCATGTATCGTGAGATTTTGAGCCAAAACCTCCTTCCATCAGTGAGAACTTTGAAGATGAAACGAGGCTGGGTCTTCCAACATGACAATGATCCAAAACACACCGCCCGGGCAACAAAGGAGTGGCTCCGTAAGAAGCATTTGAAAGTCCTGGAGTGGCCTAGCCAGTCTCCAGACCTCAACCCCATAGAAAATCTGTGGCGGGAGTTGAAAGTGCATGTTGCTCGGCGACAGCCCCAAAACATCACTGCTCTCGAGAAGATCTGCATGGAGGAATGGGCCAAAATACCAGCTACTGTGTGTGCAAGGCTGGTAAAGACCTATAGTAAACGTTTGACCTCTGTTATTGCCAACAAAGGTTATGTTACAAAGTATTGAGTTGTGTTTTTGTTATTGACCAAATACTTATTTTCCACCCTGATTTACAAATAAATTCTTTACAAATCCTACCATGTGGATTCATGGATTTTTTTTTCACATTCTGTCTCTCACAGTTGAAGTGTACCTCTGGTGCAAATTACTGACCTCTGTCATCATTTTAGGTGGGGGAACTTGCACAATCGGTGGCTGACTAAATACTTTTTTGCCCCACTGTAACTGGGAAGGAGAAGGAAGCGTGTACAGGAAGCTGCAACACATTTAACAGGTTAAATGAAATGTAATAGGAATTAATATATTACATTTAGAAAAAAAGGGAACCCTAAGTGTATATTAAAAAAAATAACTAAATATATATATAAATAAATGTGTGGAGGAAGCAGAACTGCTAAAAACAGGATGTGAAAGTTCCTAACAACGTGTGAAAATCTAAAGACTGTATTGAAAGAAAGCAAATATAAGCAGCTTGGAAAAAAGTAAACTGGACTGATCTGAGGCTCCACAGTCTGCCGGTGGGACTGCCTGTGCAGCTGTGTGCGAGTCCCTGTCAGACTTCTATAAATATTCCCAACACATAGTGACCACACACACACACACACAGACACACACACACACACACCTTCCATATTAGGTGCAGTCTGTTTACGCTGCTTATCCTTCTTCCCGTAAATTGAATAGAGGAAGTTTTCACTCCACTTTTACCAAGACCTGTCACTAGGTTTCCGATTTAACTGTAATGTAAATAAAAATAAAAAAGGGGGGTACTCAGTGAAAACTACAATGACTCAAACTAGGGCTGCTCGATTAAGGCAAAAATGATAATCACGATTATTTTCACTGAAATTGAGATCACGATTATTTGACGATATTTATTTAACCCTTTAAGACCTACTATAGAACCAAGTCCACCAGAGCTTATATTATTTTTTTACATGCTGTAGTGCCATTTGTGGGAGCATTTCAAGTTGCTATACATCAATACAACTGTTATAGCCCATATTTTAATAATATGTGTGCATTAAGTCCATAGTAATTACATAAATTGCAAAAAAGTGCAATAAACTACAAAAAAAATTGAAAATCGCTTTTGTTTTGTTTACATATATTTCTACTTGGAGAAATTTAAGAGGCTTATCCCTCAAAACTTTAAATACAATAAAGTTGCAAAAAATAGTTTACAACAACAGGAAATTTATTTTGAGTGTCTTCATAGTTTTATTTTGGAGATACAGCAATTTTTATATACTGCAGGAAAAACAAAAAACAATCCTATGATGCAAATTTGCAAAGAAAACAGCATGTGCATCATTTCACTGTGGGAAGTGTTACGAACAGCTGATCGGAACGGCAAAGCGTGTTTCTGGAATATTATGTTTTTGTTCCTGCAAGCGCTTTTTATGCAATTTTTGCAAAGCTATATGTGGAACGAAACCGTGACCGAGGACAAGCTGATGGCATCAGATGTAAGTACAACTCCTCCGGTTTCATATGCAAAACAAATTATTGCGCTAGCTTACACGGTTCAGGTTCTACAGGGATTTAACAATAGTTACGCAAAACGGAGCGTGCTGCTCTGACCGGCTTTAAAGGGTTAACAATGACTTTAAAAAAATAATATAAAATAGTGTGCAACACCACTGAAGTTTTTTTTTTTTTAAACTCTCTTTTCAACCAACGGCAGTCACTCTCCAAATAACTTCTGCTTAGCTTTCCGAGCTTCCCTCGGGTCCTCTTAATCAGCGGTCTCCAACCTTTTTTGCGCCACGGACGGTTTATGCCCGACAATATTTTCACGGACCGGCCTTTAAGGTGTCGCAGATAAATGAGGGAGGGGCTAATAATCGGCTCAGTCATTTTTAATGATCGTTGAAAGCCCAGATCGTAATCGTGATTAAAATTCGATTAATTGAGCAGCCCTAACTCAAACTAAAATAAGAACCATTTCTCCTGGATCTTTGGGGTTCACTGGACATCTGTGCTTCCGCATAGAAGAGTGGAAGTTTGCACAAGAAACAACCATAATAATTTGGAGAATGCGTCACTTCCTCAATGAGTTATGATGTAGTGCTATTCATAAGAAAAGCCCAGACAGATATCTCAGGAAAACACACCGTCTCTGCGTGAATTCAGGAAATTTCACCTCATTTTAAATTTTAACACAGTAACATGTTTTAAAAGACTAAGAAATCCAGAGATCAGATCAGCCTTCAAAACCACACCACTGCCCTACAGTAATCCTTTCCAGACACTTTTAATAGTAATGAACTCATACTCATGCAGTACATAAATATGCAATCGCACATTTCTCTTGGTGTGCATCTATTCCTCTCTTCCCACTCGAGGTGCAATACATTATAATGCCCTGTGCCGCAGTATGAAACCCTCTCTGCAGTGAAACCAACCACCAACTGGCACTGTCCTCAAGTAACCCTGGCAGAAAGTGAGAGGGGAGTGAGAGAGGCACAGAGGAGATGAGAAATAACAATGATACAGTAAAAACTACCAGTCTTATGCCGTTTTATACTACTATAAGAAATCTATGCAATCGCTTAACTTATACCTTCCCAGAAATGCAAACACTGCAGCCACCTTAACAACTGTCTGCTTTGCAGTAACCCCTGTGAAACTACATGTAATAGAATGTAACTGTATCTAGCTTGCTCACTATGCTATCCAATAACTACTGTAATCTGCCAGTGTGGACATATGGAGTTTTTCTTATTGTCATAGTTCTGTCAATCCTGCATCAGCTCTGAAGTATAAATGCATACAACGAAAGCAATAAAATGCACTTCAAGTACAAAATTGCTGCATAAGGAACTAGTAAGGTGTGTGTGTGTGTGTGTGTGTGTGTGTGTGTGTGTGTGTGTGTGTGTGTGTGTGTGTGTGTGTGTGTAATATTTAGAGACACACAAAGACAAAGAGATGATGCCTACGCATCAATCATAAGAAATCACAGACAGCTCTACTGACCTGAAAAATATACGACAGACAGTGGGTACACACACACACACACACACACACACACACACACACACACACACACACACACACACACACACACACACACTAAAGTGTGTATATTATACTCTATATTTTCCCTCTCGTCCTGTAATGTGTTGCATCTTTTTGTCTGCAAAGATACTAATAAATTCCCAATAAGTTCCACACCAAAGTGAGGTCCTCTCTTGTAAAAAACAAAAAACCCCACACTGTGCTAAACTATATACCACCAGCCGCAGTCCACACTTTTTAGGCGACTCCTCTAAGACAGTACGGACTATACTCATAACATACGGAGGTAGGACAGAATGAGCAGCTGCTTCACTGTATGGATTTATTTTATTTTATTTTTTTATTTAATTACTCACTATTTACACACTCCATTTCTGACTCTACAATGTCTCAGCTACAAGCATGATAAATAACCCAATAGCCTCTGTGCACTTCTGGCATCTGAACAACTGAATTACTTTTCTTGTCGATGGCAACACTCCCACCAAAACCAGGAGAATCCTTTGCATCAGCATGTTGCACAGTCACAGCAGCTAACACTCCCGTAAGCCTTGTCCACATGCCAGAACTATGTCCCAACCACACTGCTGATGGATCAGAAACTGTGAAAGTGCCAGTTTGAAAGCAGTACACACAAAGACTTGGCGTGGGTTACTGACTCTTAATGTCAATGAATTTCCTATCACATGCAGAAAGAAATTAAAAAAAAAAAAAAAAAAAGGTCCCAATTCAAGTAATTTTGAAAATGAGGGCATCATTTAATGTTCTTGGTCTGACATTGCATCCAAGGTTGATCTTACGAGACTCGTTACCCAACAGCTCCTAGGGGGCTGTTCCTACGCACACAGCTGCAACACATAACCAGCTACCTCATTTTTGTCGGGCTGACCGCAGCACAAGATTGTGGATGTTTGCTACACTGACTGGGCCTCAGTTTTAACACCAAACCCTTACTCAACTATTATTGATCACCACAATCATTTTTGATCAAGTTTCTGTCATTAAACTGGATAAACAGGAATTCAGACCCAAATAGCTTTTCACACTGTTACTGTGTAGCTGTTACTTTAAATATAATTACTCATGTTAATGTATTGATAATGTGCTTGTGAAAAATGAAGTGTGTTTGAAGTCTGAAGAGGGAACAGTGTTTGTGCAGTAGATGCGGGGAAAGCATGGGAACACTACCATATGGTGGTGTGTATATGTGTGTGTGTGCATGCATTTAACAACAAGACTGACATTTGTGCGTATGTATGAGAGTGCAGCCATATGGGGCATATGACGTGCACACACTGTACACCATGTATTCCACATGATAATACCTCACAGCAACATCCCAGTGGCACATTTTAATGTAATTTTCTAAAAAGCCATGTGGGCGTCCTAATGAGGGATTTTAACACTTGACAGGGTGGCCTAGAAAGGATCGTCCTCTCTTGAGATGAAAGAAAAGCTCATCGGTTCAACAGACAGGCAACAGTAAAAGAAGAAAACGCTAAACCGACGTTAAACAAGCGAGGCTAAAATGATTGTTTGTGTTATTTCTCCCACATGTTTTAGTTCAGAAAATGCATTGTGCAGATATCGACTTCAAGTTATCACTGACTAATATGTTTTTTTTTTTAAGTTGTGTCTGACCAGTAGCCCAAAGACATGAAGTTACAGTAAAAAACAAAACAACAACAAACAGCCCAACACCACCACATTCTAACAGGCTGACTTGTAGAGAAATCGCTACGATGTATGTTTTGCCATTTTTAGTTGCAAAGAAAAAAAAAAATACCTGAAACAACTCTTTATATAAAGTGTTCACTATATTGTACATGAGACTCCAGCTGTAGATTTGTGTGTACGCATGTGAGCAAGAGCTGTTTTAACATTTGTATTTGTGTGTGTCTGTGTGTGACAGAGAAAGAGTGGGACAAACTGATGAAGAACCATGCCATGTCTTCTTGCTGATAGCTGTTAACAGATAAAGCAGGCGGTCTCAGCAGTTTACTGACCACAGTCTATTCTGTTACTGTTGACTCACTCCAGCTGATAAAACTTAGAGAAACACATAACATCTTTTTGTTCCACATACACGCAGCAACAACAACGCTCAGGTCATGGCATCAAAATTTGATTTATGCAATCAGCGTGTCAGTTTTTCTACTGTCTATGTCATAAACTCATTATAGTCTATTCTAAACAGGACTCCCGTTAAGTACACACAAGTGTGCGCGCTAACAGTCACATAGCTTGTTGTAGTCAGACAACATGTTGAAACACAGCTTGAACTTGTTACGACACAAACATGTTTAAAGTTAAATCGCTATGATAAATAAATACATTATTAATGTAAACTTTACAAAATTCATGAGTAAATTTCACAAGCACCGCTTTGAGTGATGGCACAGGAAGATCCCTTTGCTTTCACTTGGTCGACAACAAAAGTAGCTGTTTGTAGAAAATCATGCCTGACTGCAACATGACACCTCATGGATTTGTTTATGTTGATGTAGACTGTTAACAATATTAACCTTATGACGTCAATCCACATGATCAGCATGTCTCTGAGGACAGCTTCTTATGATATCTTGACTGACAGCCATTAATATGGGACCAGACACCATTACCACAAATGAACACTGGACTTTGCCTGGAGAATCAGGTTGGGACATTGACCAAACATGGAAATTCTCTAATGCAGCACAGACCAGTATAGAGTCCACATGACACTACTAGAAATAGTCTGTTTGGTATTCAGCTGCGAATTTAGAATTACCTGCACTAGGGCTTGAATCAAAACCAACACTCAGATCCTCTAATCGAACTAATTGTTCCCATGTTTGTTATTTCTGCTTTTTTTGTTTGTTTGTTTGTTTGTTTTAACTTCTGTTAATACTTCCTCACTATGTACTGTCTGCTTCAAAGCACACTAGCATGTGTGTCGTCACACGGCTCCAGGCTTTAACATGCAAACATCATGGAGGAAAAGTCAAATACTGAGCTCTACTAGCTTGTACCAAATAAAAATTGTGTGCCTGTTATTTGGACATACTTTAGTAAAGACAACATCAAACAACAAAAAAAAAAAGAAGAACACAGAAAACTGCGTAAGGTAACAGCGGCAATCTGTTACAACACTTGGAAAAAAATCATATTATCGAAAAAATTTATATCTCCCAGCTTTAGGAGTTGAGCAAGAACAGAAAACTATGGGGTTCATGTGGCTTTTTAAAGAAGGTTAAAGACAGTTTATTGTCCAATCTGGATACACGGGGCATCTGTCTTCTCAGGGGCATCTCTGTCAGGTATATAGAAAAGTAAAGGTCTGCAGGGCATGTGTGAAAACAGCCATGAAGAGAAAGATCCATAAAGTTGAGTGGAGCTACAGAGAGCAGAAATATTTATTTGCACTGCAGATGAGCTGAAACACTATATACTATATCAGTTTTTGTAATAAGATTCCATCTAAGGAGACTCTGGAGAAATGGATCCCGTGTGCCTGTAGCTCCAGTGTTTACCAGCATCCTCCAGTCCCTGCATGTTATTCATAACAAGTAGTGACAGCTAAATAGTAGGCTAGTGTGTACAGGCTCAGGCTGCCCACGCAATACAGCCCACCTGTTGACTGTTAGTGTGTGTGAGGGAGGAACACTCTCAGACAGCCATAATTACAAGCTGTTGGTAGCTAAGCTGGTTAACAGAGGCTTTAAAGGCAACCGGGGGCTATGCTGCCACCTTCAGCGCTTCATCATCATGCATGATCTTTCCATTTATCTCATCTAACACCTGCCCTCTGTCAAGCTTCATCTCCTCACCTCTGCCTCACCCGTTTTCCATTCATCGTTTTGCTTTCCTAGACCCATTGTTCTTCCACACCTCTTTTTATTCAGCACATTAATGACTAGTGTGTTTTGCTTCGGGTTTGTTCAAATGGCTGTTTGTATTTTCGCTCTCAAAGTCAGGTATTATGGATTCACAGTAAAAATCCATACATCAGCGCTGGGAAATTACACAGTAATGAGGGCTGATGCGGTCTTAAGTGGGAGAGGATAGCATGGAAGATCTCGCTTTGCCTGCAGTTATGCAGAGAAAAAAAACAATACATCCAAGCAAGAATAAAAAGTGAAGGGCAGCACAAATCTAATACTTTCCTCCAGCTCAGGAAACAGCGAGAAAATAAAAGGTGGATTTTTCTTCCTTCTCCCTCAAATTATTATTATACTTTGGTTACCATTGGTTACCAATACAAACAAAATTTGTGGTGGAGCCACAACATACAATTTTTTCCATCACATATATCCTTTATAGGGTCATCCCATATCATACCTTCTGTGATAACCAGTATGAATTTAGGCAGTATATAACAGTGTTCTGCAGCTATTTTGTGCTTCTACTTAAAACCTTCCAGTTAACAGTTTGTGCTTATATTTGACTTGTGCCGTGTCATTTGCAATACTACTGACAGAGCATTATATCACTATAATAAAATAAAGCTGCAGGCACCTTGTTTCATTAGATTTACACTTTATATGAGGCAGTATGCCATCAGTAACAAGGATGGAAAAGTAATCCTTCATTTACTTATAAATGCTGCTGCCTGAAAGCTGAGTGCCAATAAAAGCATTCAGTATTTTTTTTTCCTACACTGTCAGAAATATAACTGCAAATTTTCTTAAAATGTAGTCTGTCAAATGTTGAGGCTATACTGCCCGCCTCTTACTGGTTTCTTTGTAAAACCTGATTGGTTGGCCCTACAGTAAGCTTCATTTGGTTGGCTGTGCGGCACAAACTAACCCCTGAGAAGGAGGCTCACTAACAGTCACAGCTGGGACAAATTAACATTGTTCAAAACCATGTGAAAGTGAGCGTTAACTATATTACTAATGGTAACATAATGGGGATTGGAAGGCCCCAGCTAATGTATTTCACTTATATCATGAAGTTCTTTATTATTTTATGTATAAATAAATGTATCAATATTGAGAATGTGTTTTCGAAAGTGTTAGATCTGAGTACTAATCAGTGGAGAGGCAGTGAGAATTTACTGTAAAGTAAGTTTGATGGATTTCTGATCAATACTATAGTAGTATTATTGTATTACTATTGTAGTAGTAATTCTTGTGAATTGCAAATAGATATACATCTCGCCACAGTGTTAGCTCATCAGTCTGTGGATGAGCTGAAAGTTATTTGAAACCATTATATGCATCAATTTTGAGAATTTTTTTTTACTTTTTGCCAGCTCACAATAAATGTGACACAAACTACCTGCCACTGGTGTCAGTCAACATCGTCAGTATTGGCCGATACAGATACTGTATATCAGTGCATCACTAATGATGACCATCAGTATGATGGCATCCAGCTTTGTCGAATGATTTTCCAGATTCTGGAAACTGGTTGCAGAGATTTCCTCCCATTCAGTCCCAGCAACATTAGAGAGGTCCATACATAAAACTGCTGAATGGAACCTTGCCGTTTTTACACCACACCAAGCTTCCATTGAAATACAACTGAATCGTTTGGATGGTTAAAATCACATCATACGATTATTTCTCCAAATCACTAAGTTGTAGATCACAATGAATAAAAGTTTACAATTAAAATGTTAATGTTTTATCTACAAATTTTGAAAATATAGCTGAAGCAGTGACTGAATGTAGGGTGGGGAGAGGAGGTGGAAGTAGTGCTGATCTTCACACCCTCCCTCTAATTAGATTTAGTGACTTGATAATTCCCATTATATAAATGAAAATGGCTGTGTAAAATATTTATAGCCTCCAGCGAGGGCTCACTGCCCCCTCTCTACAAGCCCCTGGCCCTCAGGGACACCAACGCCAGGAGGGGCAACATGTGCAAAACGCCGCAATAAATCAATAATGTACGATCCCCCGCTGCATCTCACACCCTAGATTAAAAGGCCTGATGCCTGCTCATTCCTACAAACACACACACACAGCAAACAAGTAAACAACACATTCTGCATTCACCCAGGCAGACATGTCGCTGAAACTTCAAATATTTTCATTAAAATGATCATCAAGTGAAATGAGTAGAGAGAAGTGGGTCTCTCTACAAACGCTGGCTTTGCGTGTGGCCTCTGTGAGCAGCTAAACTTTTGGCTTCGACCCGGCAGATGAGGATGGGTAAAACAAACATGTCGACTGTAATGATACACGATACGCACATCACAGTCAAGCCAGGCTCCGAACATCTGAAGTGTCAAAGTCTAACTGATCAAGACCTAAACCCGGCAACCTCGAAAGGGAGTCTTTTCCCTTTAATTCATTTTTTAATTTTAAGTGGGCAGCACACAATCAAACATGTGTCATAAATAATGACACATGCACACAGTATATTAAGGGTAGACATTTTTTTAACCGATTTACTGCCATGGGACTGCAAGCCTCCACCAACTAGGGCTGTGCGATATGACCAAAATCTCATATCCCGATAAAGGAATTCTATCGTCCGATAACGATATAAATCACAAAAATGTAACAATCTCCAATCTCTGTAAATTCTGTGAATCTCGGGCAGCTCGACTTGTGTGAAGTGTTTCCAGCTGCGCGTCATGTAGCTGGAGTCGAATGTTTTAACAGATGCATGAAACGATACATTTTTAGACATAAGTTGTAACGGCCGCCGTTTTCTTTGTGAGTATTTATTACACGCCGTGCTGCGGGGAAAAGCCTGTTCTAACGTTTGAGTCTAAGGTTTATTTTTTAGCACCTGGCGGCTTTTTTTTTTTTTTTTTAAATAATCTGCTCTTTCACGTGATTCATGTGAAAAATCTCAACAGGATCTTGAGCTTTATTGTGAAAGGTTTATGTGGAACATAAACAAGCGGACACGCGATGCTGTTACCGTCGTTGTTGCTAACGACAACGCATAAAAACAGGCGCTTGTCCGTCCCTAGTGTGGTTATATTAAATATAAGAGAAAGAGAGAACTTTAAGAAATTAATAAAAACTACAGTGACCATCAAAACCATGAAAAAAATATTGCCGTAAACAGTTTATTTTGCGACACCACGAAACAAACGATAGCGTAATATGAAACGATGGACGTTTTTATATCGTCATCTGATATATATCGTTATATCGAACAGCCCTACCACAAACAAATCAAGCTTACATCATTGTCTAGACTCCTGATGGATATATGTACTGCAAGAAATAGAAGTTGGCATTGGCGGCCAAAGATTAATGTCTCTAAATGTAGAACAGTTTTAGCATTAAGAAATCACCAGAAAAGTGATTTTGCAGAACATAAGAAGTTTGTCAATTTCTGTTAAAAGCTGCATAAAAGTTCTTGGGATTTGAACAGTAATAACTTACATTATGCAAGGTCACATTCAGCTTGATCTCAGATGTTGCTTTAGTCTAGGGCTGCCACGATTAGTCGACTAGTCACAATTACGTCGACTATCAAAATCGTGGGCAGCTTATTTGGTAGTCGACGCATCGTTTGAAGCTTTGTAAGATCCCAAAAGACACAGGAATAAGTAGTAGGATTTAAGAGTGTAATAACGGACTGAAACAGAAGATGGCAGCACTGCATGTACAAGGATGCCAGCTGCCGTTAAACCCCGAAGAAGAAGAAGCAGTGTCTGGTATCGTAGCGGTGTCCAAATTCAGGAACCGCATCCTCCTGTGACTCCGACAAATGCGTCCTTCATTTCCCCAGATTTGAAGGATGGGTCGGGTGTATACTTCATGGCCCAACCTATCCAGAATTCACAGCGCAGCCCAGCTCAGTTTCCAACAATGGCGGCAGCTAGTTAGTTTTAATATTACTCTTATTATTCTTTCTGGGTCACAAAATAAACATTTAACATATTTTCAGGCGAGAATGTAGCTGTGTAAACCTCAAATATCTGCTCAGTTTATCAAGACATCACATATTTTCAAAAGCGCTCCGACGTTTTCAGAGACGTCTGTTACCCACTAGCTCGATAGCTAGCGGGGGCAAGGCTCACCAGAACCCGTGAGAACACCGGACTCCCGGCAAATCATTTTTAAACCCACCGCCGTCTTTCGCTACTCAGGTTAAACATATATAAGTCACTTGATAACTTAAAAATGTTATTGTTTGGCTTTTTTCAGTATTTTATTTGTTCCTGAGTAAATCGGTTTGGCTGAGATTAAAGTTATAGTTTTTACACAGCTGAACAAACGTCAAGCAGACAGCTGATTATCAGAAGTGTGAGATGCTCGAGAATATACTCCGGTGTCCTGTTATAGTTTAGATAGCAAGGAGTTTATTAAACTTCACAGAAACAATCTGCAAATTTCATTAAAATTTAATAAACTATCATCTTGTCTTTATTTTTAGTTAGCACATACCTTAAACACTTAAAGCTGTAAGATAATGATAGTTATATAAGAGCAGATGCATGCTGGTGCAATAAGCTGTACGTTTGACGTTCAATGGATGCATGATCTGATTAGTCGACCAATTGCAAAAATAATCGGTAACTAGTCGACTATCAAAATAATCATTTGTGGCAGCCCTACTTTAGTTCAAGTGTCCTTATAGTCAAGATCCAACCAAATCCAAGCTCAAGGTTATTGTGAAGGTAGGGTGTGGTATTGTGTTTCATTATCAAGGTTATCTGATGAGGGAATATAAAATTCTCAGTCACAGTACAACATGTGAAAATGTGAGGAAAGAAAAAAGAAAATTTCATTTCAATTTCATTTCACTGTTTTTGAAGAATTCACCCTCTGTTTTTACAGCAATCAATTTCTGGGCTGCTTCCTAACACAGACTCGTTTTGTACAACCCCCTCTGACCTACATGAAAGAAGAAGGAAGGAAGCAGTCAGTAGCAGGGGTCGTCCATGTTGGGTTAGGGGTGTGTACTTGCCATTAAAACACTGCTTAAGGGAGGATTACGATCTAGTGCAAACTCACTTTTTAATGGCTTTCCTGGGGCTAGCTAGCTTATAGCCTGTCTTGCCTTTTGAGGGTCTTTCTTTGTGCCCCAACAAGACAAATGCTTTGCAGACCTTTCGGGTCACCTCAATTGTTGATGCGTTTTTCCTGTCTACAGTTTCTTCTTTTGTTGCTTATTAGCTTGGAGCTGAAGGAGTCAGGCTAGCTTATGTGCTCAATGGTTATAGGTATGCCTTCAGGGGGAACTCAGCTTTAGCTTGTAATCCAAAGTGACATTTAAGCATTTTCAGGAAACCAGAATGCATAAATGAAGCAGTGAAAGGGCTGATGTGTTTACTATTCAACCGCTAGGCTTAATGTCAAAGTGCATTGTAATGTAACCAGAGTGGGAGTTCCCCTCAAGGGTAGCTTGGGTGTCGTTTTTCTAGACTGGAGGTGAACAAAGTGCCCATCACTCAGTCCTCTCCCAAATCCTCTTTTATCCCTTTGTTTTCACTCCCGATGGTCAATTTCAATAATCTGCACTTTCATTACAAATTTCTCCTTCACTCCTGCACCCCAACCCCCCATCTATCTGTCCATAGCGCTGTCTCCATCCTCCCACCACACAATTTCTCCAGCAATTCCCATCTGATCTGGCTCAGCACCATCTCTGATTGTTTCGCAGAGCTAACCTCTTTACGTAAGTATTCAAATTTGTTGTAAAAGCCTGTAACACTACCCCAAATTATTTCATATCACAAACCCTCCGAAGGCATCTTTATGGACAGGAACATTTTATCGTCTTCTGCTCTTCTGTCATTTTTATCCTTTTTCTTATGAGCCGTTTCATCATTTTGCATCTCTTCATCTTTCTATTCTATTACCTTGTGTCTCATGCTTCACCTCCCATCCTCTTGCTGCTTCTCCCCCACAATCTCCTCTTTCCAGGAATTGTGTCTGGCCTAATTCCCCATTACCGAGATTGATGGGCCAAGGGTTCAGTCCTGTCGCTCTCTGGCTCAAGAAAACCGTGTAAGCAGCCAGCGTGTACGTGCAGCAGGATCATAAAAGCCCCGTAACGTCCAGCTTCCTGCCCTTGCTTTAGTTTTTAATGATCACTATCTGCTCCATCTGTAATCTGCTTTGAACCCATTATTATTATTTGCTTGAGGTTTATAGCGATGCATTGAGCTGGTTCACCAAACTAAGGCTGGAAAACCACAATTGACTTTTACTAAACATCTGGTTCTGTTAGATCTTGGTTAGTATTTAAATCTGGAATAAAATTCTATATTTCTTCATAACCACCGCCTTTAATTTTGTTTATATCATGCTGAGGAGTTTACATTGTGTTTCTAAAGTAATATTAAAGTAATAGACAGAAAATACATCACAGCCATCAAAATATAATCCTGTTATTTAAGCGGCAGTGCAATCTCAGCCTCTACACGTTTGTGTCACAGCAAAATGAAAGCTCCCAGTGTCCTTCAGTTTAAAAATAGAGCAGAGAAAGCCCTCTTTGTGGGTTTTTTCCCCCTCAACAGACAGGACAATCCCACAAAGTGGACGACTGTTGTGCCTCTGTGCATGCGTGTGTGTTATCCCAAAACTCTGTGTTGTCCTACAAAGCATTACTTCTGACTAGTAGAGCTGAAAAGAAAGTCTAGACTCATGTAATTCATGTCACCAGTACTACTGCCTCCAGCTACACTTGAGGAAAAGGAAAAGAACAATGGTTTCGGTTTTCCAACCAGAACCCAAAACCCATCCTGAGCTTACAGCCAACCATTTTTCTCTGACAGAAGCTTTAGCCTGAGTATTCAATGGAGGAAAAACCAAGAGCTCAGCAGATACTGTACATAAAATGATGATCCTCAGGTTGTGTGGTTAATATCTTCTTGAATGTTCTATTTGTAAGAGACAAATTGACTCACTGTGATAAAAACAAACAAATTGGTGTTTATGTGTGAAAGCCCCTGAAACTTCAAGGTTGTTCACATATACAGGAAACCTAAATTTTGCATTGTCTTTATTCTAGCCCCAGAAATCAGAAGTGTGCATAAGTGTGAAACAACCCAGACAAACCCACTGTCCAGCAAATGCATTAGCTGGGCAAATTTAGAGCTAATTGAATGGGCTGCCATCTTCTAACATCCTCAAGTCATTCATTTCTTTTATAATCATTTGCAAAATGCAAATCCAAACCTTCAGGAACCTTACATGCTGCTGACATGAGCAATTAGATCCTTGCTTTGCCCATAGCACAGAATTAAAAAAAAAAAAAAAAAGATACAAACCTAAATCGATGCAACAACTCCCCC
Source organism: Aulonocara stuartgranti (assembly GCF_965226115.1). NCBI lineage: Eukaryota > Metazoa > Chordata > Actinopteri > Cichliformes > Cichlidae > Aulonocara > Aulonocara stuartgranti. The sequence continues at coordinate 31,479,440 of NC_138952.1, read as the reverse complement.
AAAACCCTGCAATCTGATGATTGGGAAAACCTTGCAGGACTTAAGAATAGCAATACAGGGAGTAACTATGACATGACTCTAGTAAGTCAACCATTCATTCCTGATGTAGGTACTAACCGGTTTGGGCATCTTTCTCCGCTCTCCTGTCCCCTGCTGCTGATGAAACAGAAAGAAGTCGTCCTCCGTCTTCCTGCCTCACTCCGGGGCACCAGCGCCTGAGACACAAAGCAACAATGAAAGCAAATGTCAACAAATAAGAGAAAAAAACAACATAAGGTAGACGTAGCCCCAGGGCTCTGCTGTAGTGTGTTTCTTCTATATTTCTTGGTTCTCTTATAGTACAATTATACATTTGTGCTGAAGACAGAACAGTGCTATGATTAGAAAACAGAAAGATAAAAACAAAGGATCTGCTGATTGGGTTCATGCTGACAACAGTTTGCACTGCGTTTCCTTTCATTATACCAACCACTTCCTTACGTGGTAATTTTTCTAATATACACTTCACAGCCCTGTGACAGCTGGGATAGACTCCAGCTCCCCCACGACCCTGAATTAGATAGGTGGAAGACGATGGATAAACGGATGGATGGATGATTTCACAGCATCTGCTGTAACAGATAAACCTCCCACATTTTAGTCACACTGTGCATACATAAACTAACTGAATTCACATCTCCTCACTATAAATGTACATACCTAGTCATTTTTAATACTGCGGCTACAAAAACACTGCTGACACACACTCAATGCTAGAGCCCGACCAATACACGGGTCTAGTACTGCCACCTTGCAGCAACAGAGTTCTGGGTTCAGATACCCAGGCTTCTGAGGGTGGCCTTTCTGTGTGGGGTGTGCATGTGCTCCTTGTTCCTACGGGGTTTTCTCCAACTCAAGAATTTTTTTGCTCTCTAAAAGTCAGCAACTGAAGTGAGTTTGCTGGATGTACGCAAGGTGCTTTTCATTATGCTCAGGCATGTAAACTCCTCTTAGCAAGGATGTGTGAGAGCTATGAGGAAGCTGCCGAATGAGAAATCCTGTCATCAGTTAAGTGTAACGTGCTGCACGGCTGTATCAACAGAAAGGCCCAGACTGAATTCTGGATTCAAACCCAGAACCTTCTTGCTGTAAGGCATCAGTGCTACTTTCCACACCACCGTGTTCCTCTGAATTCCTACTGGTTAGGAAACTTCGTTGCAGACGAACAAGCTGTAGTCAGTTCACTACCATCTCTGCTGCTACGGTGCTGCATGCACTACTGCACATATTTATTTTTCCCCACTTTAAAACTTAGACCTTGTGTACAGATCAGTCTTCACTGGAGTTTCCTAACGACCTATATATTGATTTGAACTGTTATCTGGACAACTATATAGCACATAGTTGTCTAACAGTCTATCGCCTCTGTCAGTGCGCCCCAGGGCAGCTGTGGCTACAACGTAGCTTGCCATCGCCAGTGTGTGAATGTGTGTGTGAATGGGTGAATGACTGAATGTAGTGTAAAGCGCTTTGGGGTCCTATGGACTAGAAAAGCGCTATACAAATGCAGGCCATTTACCATTTATCAAACAATCTGTTACTGTTTAATCTGATGTTACAATTCTTTATTGTAACATATTTACTTTGTGTGTCTGACTATGTGATGTTTCATTACACCGCAGTCAGTCACACAATATAACTGTGTGACTGAACTGTTATATTACCTGTAAAGGTGGGATTAGGCCTCTTCAATAATCCTTTACGTACATCTCTTTCTAAACCATGTGTGCGCTGACTGAAAATAGCCCTGACAAAACAGATTTATCAGTTGCTGCAGGTTAATAAGGAATAAGGGGAAATGCAAACCTTTCCAAACAGAACACTGCTGACATGGTCACACTGTCAAAACAGGACAAACTGGCCATTTGATATAAGATTACGTCACAAAAATCACTGAACCACTATTAACTTCATGTTTTACTGCAAGTACGTTATGAAAAAGGGACAAACTAAACTAGCAACACTTAGCAAACAACCATACTGTACACACACAGATGTTACTGAGATCCTTTGACTACAGCAGAATTCCTCAGTGTTCAGATGAAGCTGTAACAGAGGAGCAGTCCTAAACTCAGCATAAAAAACAAATGAGAACCATAGAGTAGGTAGAGGACAGTGGTTAGTTATAGAGAAAATCAGGGAAAGAAAGAAGAAACAGAAACAAACCAGTAAGTGGGGACAAAACGGGTGGGGGTGGTGGGGGTTTACAAAGCCCTTTGCATGATCTCTATGACAAATCATAACTTGCTTACTGAGAAATGTTATGTTCTCTGGACAGTGTGGGTTTATCTAGTACATCTTGTTACCTAAAATGATTAGAATGTAAGGAGAGCAGTTAGTAGGTGTCCCGTAGGTGCCAGATCTTTGTGATGTGTGGGGCTAGAAATAGACCTTCCACAAGTGTCAGCACATAGCATTAAACCAGGCTCAGACACAGGCTTAGGCTCGGTCTGACAAGAAAAACAAAGTGAAAGACTTTGGTTCTCTAAATATCTCAGAGTTACTGGAAAGGTTTACACTAATTAATATGACCACAAGAAGCCATCCAAGAAGAATTATGGAAGAGTTCTTCATTTTGTTTTTATTTTCGAAATAATGATGGAAACTAGGTTTGGTTTGTAAACTGGGACAAATAAAACATTCAGTATGTCATAAAGATGGTGTTTAGATCTAAAAGAAATTGGTTTCAAAGTGTGTGTTCTCAAATTGACTTATCAGTGCAGTCAGCCTCTGCTATGCTTTGTTTGTCTAACTATTAGTGAGTGAATTTAAACAAACCTACGCCTCCAAGACTAAAAGAAAATTATTTTGAGGACTTCAGCCAAGAATTTACATGTCTCTGCATAAAACATTCTTTACAATAATCACATTTAAAGGATTAGGCTATTGAACAGAAAAAACAGTAAAAATTATTTAAAGAATAATTAACTTGGACAACTACATTGAACTGCTAACTAACCTCAGTTAAATACTTTACAGAAGTCACTGCAGATCCATTTAATGTGGTCAATAACTGCCCTACATATTTCCATCCTATTAGAAGGCTGGCAGAAGGATTTCTACATATTTGAATAGTCTTGAGGCAAACTGAAATTTTATAGTCACATCTGAGAGCATTGTAAATTTACAAATTCTCACTTTTAAAAAGTCCCTTTGATGTGTCAGAAAACTGTACAACATGACCTGCAAATCAATGCACTGCTCAGTCTCAGTCAAGCCTTCCATAATCACATCAGCGTCTTATGAGGCCCAAATCCTAAAGGTCTACCTGGCTCAGAATACATTTTCGTTCAAAGAGAGCTTTGGAAGCCAGATGAGCTTCTTTCTTCAGGTGCAGAAGCATCTCAACTAAGCCAAGATTGTAATACGAGTGACCTCTAGACTACCGCTTGAAATAGTACTTGTTAAAATAGGAAGATGTAGGACAGAATCATGTTTTAAATCATTATTCTAGAAGAAGAGTGAGCAAAACTAATATTACTGTTTGAAACACTGGCACCTTCAGAGGGCAGGAACATATTTAAGACTACTAAAGATTGATTGTACTGTCAGCAGTAGCAGCAGCTGTAGTTTGACCACATCAACTAGGACAATATGTCTGTGAAGGTTCTCAGTCATCCAGGTCATCGTAGTCAAAGGAGCTTGCAAAGAAAAGCGTCTGGACTTCTTTAAGTTGCTTGAAGACGTTTCACCTCTCATCCGAGAAGCTTCTTCAGTTCTAAGGTCAAATGGTGGAGAGTCCCAGATATAAACCTAGTGGGAGTGACCCCCCACAGAGGGACAAAAGGACCCCCTGATGATCCTCTAATCGCCTGAGCCAAGGTGGGAAACTGGGCGTGGGTCCCAATCAGCCAGAGTTTCGGGTGTGTTCATTGTGAAACCTGGCCCCACCTTATCATGCGAATTCCTGAGGTCAGATGGCCCAGGATGTGAGTGGGCGTTAAGGCGTCTGGGAAGGGATCTCAAAACTGGATTATAGATGGCAGAGAGTTGGTGTCGTAAACCCCCGCCTCTGTTCAAAGATGGTCGCTCACAGTGGACATAGATGGCTTCTTTCACTCCTCTTTCAAACCACCTGTCCTTTCTGTCCGCACGTTTTGAGTGCTTCCTTTACATGTGTGTCACACATGTAAAGGAAGCACTCAAAATGTGCGGCTATCCTAAATGGGCGTTCTTAAAGTCAGCAAAGAGGCACAGAAAAGAAGATCAGACACCAGCGAGGGAGGACAGACGCAACAACATTGTCATCCCCTATGTAGCCGGTGTATCAGAGAAACTCAGGAGAGTTTTCTCCAAGCATGACATCCCAGTGTATTTCAGACCCAGCAACACGCTCAGACAGAAACTGGTTCACCCGAAAGACAAAACGCCAAAACACAGACTTAACAATGTGGTGTATGCTGTACAGTGCAGCGAGGAATGCTCAGACCTCTACATCGGAGAGACCAAACAGCCACTTCACAAGCGCATGGCACAACACAGAAGAGCCACCTCCACAGGACAAGACTCAGCAGTCCATCTGCATCTTAAGGATAAAGGACACTCTTTCGAGGATGCCAATGTTCACATTTTGGACAGAGAGGACAGATGGTTTGAAAGAGGAGTGAAAGAAGCCATCTATGTCCACTGTGAGCGACCATCTTTGAACAGAGGCGGGGGTTTACGACACCAACTCTCTGCCATCTATAATCCAGTTTTGAGATCCCTTCCCAGACGCCTTAACGCCCACTCACATCCTGGGCCATCTGACCTCAGGAATTCGCATGATAAGGTGGGGCCAGGTTTCACAATGAACACACCCGAAACTCTGGCTGATTGGGACCCACGCCCAGTTTCCCACCTTGGCTCAGGCGATTAGAGGATCATCAGGGGGTCCTTTTGTCCCTCTATGGGGGGTCACTCCCACTAGGTTTATATCTGGGACTCTCCACCATTTGACCTTAGAACTGAAGAAGCTTCTCGGATGAGAGGTGAAACGTCTTCAAGCAACTTAAAGAAGTCCAGACGCTTTTCTTTGCAAGCTCCTTTGACAACTAGGACAATACTATTACTGACAGTTGTGACAGCAACTGAACGCACCCCCAAGCCAAAGTTTCATATCACAAAAAAGCTCTATTCCGACAGGACCAGTTTCAGGTTTCTATCACACAATACTGCTGAGTGAGGTCATCTTCTAGCAGGTAAATAGACTGAAAGAGCATCCAGTACAAAGGCTCAGTCACAATGCTAGAAGCCACCAAGTGAAAATCTGGCATTTTCAGTCCTGAGGAAAAATTCAGTATTCCACGTTTGGCAAGTGATTGATAGCATTGACATTGACTCCTAAAACCCCAATTATGCAGGCCTAGAGACAGGTCGGTGACCCCCGGTATCACAAAATCCCAAATGGAAACTAGCTGGTAATTGTATCTGCTTACCAGCTTTAAAGTAAAAGTTGCACCTTACCACTGCAACTTTTACTTTGAAGGCAAATGTTCCATTTCCAGTTTGCGTTGCACATTTTCAAGTTTCATTAAAGGTCAGAGAGCAAATGATGATGATGATATGGTCTGCATAAGTTGTAAGTTGGTGTCATCGATACAAACGGAGTGACCGCACAAGTCTGCTAGTGACACCATCTTTGCAACAGATTTCAACATTGAAAACATTAAAATAAAATAAAATTCAATCAATCGCCAGCTGGTCAGGAAATATACATTTTATCTTTAGTCACAGGAGGTCAATGTGTGGGTTTGCTGGTCAGTCACTAAGACTGTGTGGCTAACTGAGGCTCACAGATAAATTGCCACTCAAACGTTTGGACACACCTTCCCATTTAATGGTTTTTCTTTATTTTTACTACTTTCTACATTGTAGATACATACCGAAGACATCAAATATATGAAGAAAGATATATGGAATTATGCAGCAAAGAAAAAAACTGATAAATCACTCTGTCTTATATTTTAGATTCCTGAAAGTAGCCACCCTTTGCCATGATGACAGCACTGTAAACTCTGAATGTGCTCTCAGTGAGCTTCATGATGTAGTCACCTGAAATGGTTTCACTTCACAGGTGTGCCATGTCAGAGTTTATTTGCGTAATTTCTTGCCTTCTTAATGGGGTTGGGATCATCAATTGCATTGTGCAGAAGTCGGGTTTGTACACAGCTGACAACCCTGTTTGACAAATTTTAGATTTCATAAGTAAAGAGACACAACAGTCCATCATGACTTTAAGAACTGAAGGTCAGTCAGTCCAGACAATTGCTAAAACGTTGAATGTGTCCCCAAGTGCAGTCGCAAAAACCATCAAATACTATGGCGAAACTGGCTCACATGAGGATTGCCCCAAGAAAGGACGACCAAGAGTCACCTCTGCTGCTGAGGATAAATCCATCCGAGTCACCAGACTCAGAAAACACAAGTTTCCAGCACCTCAGAGTAGAGCCCAGATAAATGTCACACAGAGTTCCAGTAGCATCTCTACATCAACTGTTCAGAGGAGACTGGTGTGAATCAGACCTTTACTGTATGGTCAGATAGCTGCTAAGAAACCACTACTAAGGAAAAGCAACAATCAGAAGAGTTTGTTTGGACCAAAAGACCCAAGGAATGGACATCTGATGAAAATCTTTGGTCTGATGAGTCCAAATTTGAGAGTTTTGGTTCGACCCACCGTGTCTTTTAGATAGTCACCGTGAAGCATAGAGGAGGAGGTGTAATGGTGAGGGTGCATTACTGGTGACACTGTTGGGGATTTATTCACAATTGATATCACATGGAACCAGCATGGCTACCCCAGCATCCAGCAGCGACATGCAATCCCATCCAGTTTGCATTTAGTTGGACCAACATTTATTTTTCAACAGGACAAAGATGTCAAACACACCTCCAGGCTGTGCAAGGGTTATTTGATCAAGAAGGAGAGTGATGGATTTCTGCACCAGATATCCTGACCTCCACAGTCACCTGACCTAAACCCAGTCAAGATGGTTTGGGATGAGATGGACCGCAGAGTGAAGGCAAAAAGTCCAACCAGTGCTCAGCATCCCTGCGAACTCCTTCAAGAGTGTTGAAAACTATTTCAGGTGACGACCTCATGAAGGTCATCAAGAGAATGCCAAAAATGTGCAAAGCAGTGATCAAAGCAAAGGGTGGCTATTTTGAATAATCTAAATTATAAAACATGTTTTGAGTTGTTTCACTCTTTTTTTGTTTACTGCATTATTCCGTACGTGTTCATTCATAGTTTTGATGCCTTCAGTGAGAATCTACAATGTAAATAAAATAAAGGAAAATCATTATATAAGAAGGTGTGTCCAAACTTTTGACTGGTAGTGTACATTGGTTTCCTGATATCAGCTGATATTTGCCCATCAAAGATACATCAGGGTTTCCAGTTTGTGCCGATAAAAATCTTTTGTAATTAAGAAATTGTGTCATTTCATAATTTCTCCAGAAGAGAATGTTGATCTCCATTATCTACAATACTGCACTATCTATAGGACATGTAACTGAGTACACTTGCCTGTCCGGGATATATCTCTACCACTTTTGGGATAGGAACTGAAAGATGGTGAACTATGGTTAGGCAGGGTGGAGTCAGAGGAAACTCTAGTGTAGCTCGCAGTCATTATGTGGAAATCTAAAATCTTTTAATTACGTTTCGTATCATTTCGATGCCAATGACATTCAGCTTTATCCACCCTAGTCCATCTTATTTAACCCAGATTAGTATAAGCTTGCTAGCAATTACCTTGCTTTGAACACCAACAATGCTGAGACCATAATTATAGCTCCTTGTGAACTATAACCTAAAATGAGTCAGACTCGTACGTTTTTTGTTCAACGGCTAAGTCCAGCATTCAGAATCTTAGTGTAATATTTGATTCTTCTTTGGGGTTCGACTTGCATATAAAATCTTTGTCTCGATTCCTGTTTCTTTCATTTAAAGAACATTTCTAAACTGTGACTTATGTTCTCCTTAGTTGAAATGGAAAATAATGTTTATCGTTTTTGTTTTTTCATTTAGATTACTGTAATGGCCTGCTTACCAGCTTGGACAAAGTTTTACTTTCACACTTCCAAGCAATACAAAATGCTGCGGCCAGGCTAGTAACATCTTCTAGAAAGCAAGTCCACATCACTAGCATTCATACTCTTTACACTGGCTCCCAACAGGTTTACGATTCATTTTAAAATCCTTGTAATAACATACGAAATAAGTCACGGCCAAGGTCCAGATTATATACACTGCTCCTCACCATCTTCACGGGTTCAGAATCTGTTAGTTGTTTGCTGTACACAACTAAAGACTGGGGAGAATGAGCCTTTAAGTCTGTGGGACCGAGGCAATGGAAGAGTCTACCGCCACAACTACGTCTAGTTGACTCTGTGGGTGCTTTTAAAAAGCAGTAAAAACTTTTAATAAAACAGGCTTTGTGTTGATTTTATTGGATTATTATTATTATTATTATTATTCATTTGTTTGTCTTTTAGAAATCTTTTTCTTAATTGTGTCTTATTTTATCTTTTTATTGGCTATTATGGCACTTAATGTTTTTAATTTTACTTTTTTTTGTGTAAAGCTCTTAATAAATGTTACTTACTTCCAATATTGGTTCTTAAGCATACCAGATATGCTGAAATTATATATTTATTGGACCTATGAATTATCTATATGCAAGTAGTGTATATGCACAAACTAACACCAGAACAGCCACTTAACTAGAGAGCTATGGAAATCACAAGATAGAAAGTACAGGTGATAGCAGGCTAGCAGCAACTGAACTTTCTAAATAACAGTGAGATTAATTATCTACCAAACAAACTCTGACAGCTGTTAACATACAGTGCAAACCAGATCCAACAGAGCTCTACTTGTGGTGGGAAGCACTGATATATAAATACTGACCAATTTGTATTGATGTTGGATTTTTTTAAGCACCCTAAAAACAGATATCAGTATCAGCACCACAAATGCATAAATAACTCAGACAGTTCCATCGCTCCTGCTGGCCTTAACAGCTTTTTCACTAGAAGCCCTATTACAATCAATGCAACAAATTCATTGTTGAAACCATTTTCAGCTGTAGGTAGGAAAGATGAGAAAGTGTCTCATAGATCTAAAATAACTTCATCCACAATTTAATAACAGCTAGACTGAACCAGAAGAAACTGAACCATTATCAGCATAAGTCCCTTGGCTGGAAAACTTAAATTTAAAGCAGGTAGACTGCAAAATCTAAAGCCTGGGATGAGTTTATCAGCTGAGTCACCTTGTGCAATTTTCTTCCAACCCTGTAACACCTTCTGCTTGCTCTGTGTCTTTCTATTTCACATCGAGGGTGAGAGACAGTGAGGAAGGACTACAACAGTGAATTGATGGAAGAAGAAAAAAAAAAAAAAAAAAAGAGAGAGAGAGAGAAAGTCGGTAAGAATTCAAAGCTTCACTTGACCCATATACCTGCAGCCAGCAGATAGGTGAAGACACTGAATGCTAAGAGAGTTGAAGTGGTTTTACGTCTGTGTTCTGTGAAACAGTATAAAGCCAGTCGTTCAAAAAAGAAAAAACCCACAGCACACACAGGTCTGCACTGTGTAGACAGGCTTAGAAAAAAGTGATGTAATATATTTAGTGAAACCACAGGGTCACTTAAAAAAAGATATAGCTTTCAGGTCCCCATTCATGCAAAAAGAAACCTCTCTCAATGTGAACATTGCTTTCTTTCATCTCTCTCGTTTTCCCAGTTGATATCAACACTGTTAATAGGGCTGTTTGATATAAAGATATATATCGGATGACGATATAAAAACGTCTATCATTTCATATTACGCTATCGTTTGTTTCGTGGTGTCGCAAAATAAACTGTTTACGGCAATATTTATTTTTTCATGGTTTTGATGGTCACTGTAGTTTTTATTAATTTCTTAAAGTTCTCTCTTTCTCTTATATTTAATATAACCACACTAGGGACGGACAAGCGCCTGTTTTTATGCGTTGTCGTTAGCAACAACGACGGTAACAGCATCGCGTGTCCGCTTGTTTATGTTCCACATAAACCTTTCACAATAAAGCTCAAGATCCTGTTGAGATTTTTCACATGAATCACGTGAAAGAGCAGATTATTTACGGTTGAGAAGCAAAAAAGAGCCGCCAGGTGCTAAAAAATAAACCTTAGACTCAAACGTTAGAACAGGCTTTTCCCTGCAGCACGCCGTGTAATAAAGAAAACGGCGGCCGTTACTATGTCTAAAAATGTATAGTTTCATGCATAGGTTAAAACACGACTCCAGCTGGAAACACTTCACGCAAGTCGAGCTGCCTGAGATTCACATAATTTACAGAAAATGTTACATTTTTGTGATTTATATCGTTATCGGACGATAGAATTCTTATTTTGGGATATGAGATTTTGGTCAGATCGCACAGCCCTAACTTAATATCAAAAAAATTTACAGACTTTTATAGATTTTCCAGTCGCCTTTACAGACCTCTGTTACTTGTCCCTCCTTTGCCATTTAATCATGTTAAGTTGGGCTGTGATTCATATTGGGAAATACTGTTCTGACTTTCTTTGCCATTTAAAAATGGCAATAAAATAAAATAAGTGGTGGTGGGGGGAGGGGGAAGGTAATGAAACCCCATTCAGAAATGTGGAGCTGGATCTCGTTCAATTATTTTCAACAGTTCTTGACAACATCACCGGTTTCCTTTATTCTGTTAATTTACATAGTGATAGCTTAAACATAAAAAACAAAGGGCGACTGTTGCTGTGAAATACTTGCAACGGTAAATCTCTGTCATTACATGTGTGTTTGCAGAAGCCACAAAATGTCCTGCTGTTAAGTGCCAGGGCTGACACACTCATAACTTTGAGCAGCTGTTACAACAGCAGGAATCGGCACCAACTGCTTAGAAAACAAAGCTTTACTTAAACCACCAAAGAGCCAATTGACCCCTCTGTGAATGTCAGGAGGGGAGACTTTGTGATAAAACGCAAATGGCTTGTCCCAGGTGTGACCTCTGAAACTAACTGAGCTAACACAAACTCCTTTCAAGCCACTGAAAAGGTGTGAATTTTCATGAGTTTCTCAAATATAATAAAATTTATGGCACAAACAGCAGCTTTTTTGGAATCACCTCCAAGCGCTCCAAGCTTACATGCTGACTTTTTTCCCCCTCTCAGTTGGAGGAAATGGGAGGCAGAGAATGGGTAGGATTGGGGGACGGGATGGAGTATAACGCTGAATCTCAACAGCCAACCGCAGAAGACCACGCTAATCAGCCAAAAACAAAGACTAGCTCCAGATGCATGTGTAATGACTATGGCTGAATTTGAAACCAGCCCGTTTTATTTACAGACGTGCATGAAGGACGTTTGCATTTGTTATCCCTCCAAAACCGTAACCTCTGTGTCAGAATTCTTCACGCACTGAGTTACTTAAACCAGCTTTAAAGTGTGCAGGAAACAGAGCAGATAAAGGCAAAGAAAGTGAAAGAGAGGACATGAGATTGAGGCACAATAAATAAGGGAGAAATGAGAGAAACTAGATAGCATCAGTCTGCGACAGGCCTCTGGAGCTAAAGTATTGGCTCCCTGTTCCCAGCTGATACTACTACATATGCTCCAACGTAACAACTGATGTGACAAATTACACCAACATACATGAGACAGAAAGGCATATTTCTGGCATATTACTTAAGATGTTGCAAGCTGTCAGCCTTATGTTTGTGAAAAAAGTAGAACAACAGTAATAACTCACTGCGTTTTATATTTTTGATCTCTTTTTCCACTTGAACAGTTAAAGATTCACCATTACTTTTGTTGCAATGCAAAGCATGTTCCTGGTTCAACTCTGACCATTTAAACTTGTTACCCATGCATGAATGCACCTTCACAATGCACCGAATGACAATAATAGATGTTTCTGGCACATTTCTCCTTTGTTTTAGATGTAACTAGACTTGACAGGCATCTATAATTAACAGAAGAAATGTAAACAGACAATGTAAATACTGTCTCTAAACTTTTAAAGTGCTTACATAGACTACGATAGAATGGAAATAGCAACAAAACACCATAAAAGTCTAAATTTTCATTAACAAGGCTGATAAGGGAAAACTGCACTCAGTACGAACACAGCCATAGCCATAACATAGTAGAGGAGTTTCACGTTGACAGCTGGTGTGTGAATACTCTGTCTAAATTCTTCCAGCTGGCAAATTGTCTTATTATGAACATTCTTTTGGTTGGTGCAAGTTGGTTTAAAATTTTTAAGAATAAAGAAAACCAGGGCCTATTCTCTTTCTTAAAATAGCGGAGGGATACTGCTGTTATTGCCATTTTAGTGTCTTTACATTTATGTCACGGTTACCATTTTTGATACAGTGAGGGTTTATTTACAAATACGAAGTTTAATCGTAATGACAAGTCTCTTTAATTAGCCAATGAGTAAGCATGTACTTTCAAGCCTTCATTAATAACTTCTGCTGTAAAGCTTTCTTCTTCTGCATTTAAGTGGTCTTACAGCAACATTTCTCAGGAATTAACAGCTATATGGACGTGTGGTCAGGACAAGCATTAGCATTCTCTTTTTGTGGCCTTGTGCCGTGGGATTATTCAACAGGTTACAAAAAAAAAAAAAATAGCGCAGCCGAGAGAAATCTAAAACCAGCAGTCAAGGGTATCTGATGTCATGGTGCGGAGAGCCTCCTTCTCAAATGAGTTGTAATTCGGTCCCACGAGTGGGCGGGCTCGAGAGCAACAGGAGAATTTGAGCGATGGGAATAATGGCCAATAAATTCACTCGCTGTGCCTATCAGCAGCTCGTAATTTGCCTGACGCCGACAGAGCATCTGTTTGTGCCAGATGGACCGCTAGCGTCCTGCATGTGTGTGTGTGTGTGTGTGCGCGCGCTACTGTGACTGAATTGAAAACCGTTATTTATGTGCAAAAGCCATACTGGTCCGCGTGCTTCAAGCTTAGCGCCTAAACTTGAAAATGATAAACTAAGGCCAAGGTTGCCAACGTTAACATATCCTCATCTTGCTGATAAACAAAAAAAGTCAGACTTAAATCGAAGTTGTTATTTGTTTTTACGTTACAGTATCGCCTGTATAATCTTGGAGGCAGCGCTAAAAAAAAGCGGAATTTAAATCGACCGCAAGTATCTCAAAGTGCGGTGACCGCAACACACGAGTCCCCGAATGCCGTATCTGCACCTGCTAACAGTTCAGTGTGAACGATGTGCTAATCGTGTTTCAGCAGCGGCTGTTTTCGACATTGTTACAGAAAGAAAGGCGCGTTGTCAGCACCACAAAAGTTGCAAACGGCGCAAGAAACATTCTTTCCGCTGCGAGCTTTTTTTTCTCTTCCCCACCAGAGCATCAGTCCCTTCCAGCACGTGAACAGGACCTCGCCTGAATTTCAACAGCAAAGGCGGGCACGTTCAAGCTCTCCCGGGTAGCTGTTGAAATCATTATCGAAGCGCTCAGAGGAGCTCGTGAAAGCTCACATATATATTCCGCTTGAATCTCGAAGTAGACATGACAACTAATTGCCATGACTACCCTCTTCTGTTGCCTAACACCGACTGACACTGAGCCCTTCAGAGGAAAGCGACACGGGCTTACTCACCCGTCCTCCCGTCCTAAAACGTGCACGAAGCCGGTTAGAAACTGAGGTGAAGCCAAACCGGGGGCACGCCGCCTTTAACCTGCCAGTCAAAGTGCGCTAGAAAATAAGTTGTGCCGCTCGTCAGCGGCCCAGAGTGTTCAAATAAAGACACAGCTGCCGCTCTGCAGCCCAGAGAAGAAAATAAATCCCTTCTCATAATGGACGGCTTAAAGGAAAAGAAGGACGACAGGCAGAGATGAAGACGGTCAAACTCACCTCTAACGCCTAGCTGCGCTCGAGGATGTGTCCCAACTGTCACCCCCTCCAGCAGGCAGCAGTACTTTATATATCCACAGCGATTAAAAATAGACCGTTTCACGTTCCCGGACACGGTGCGTACTGAGAGTGTAGCTATAGTGATACAGGCTTCATTGGAGGGAGACTCCTCCGCTAGTCTCCCACGACCGGAGAAGAGGTTGTCAATATGGCTGACAAACTCACCGTACCGAGGCGTGGTGAGCAGAGTCCTGCAGATTCACCCACCCCTCCTCCTCACACCGTGCGACTGAAACTCTGCAGAGCAGCCCAGCTGTGGGGTGTAGGACTGGGGTTCAGGAGCTTATCACCCCACCCTCCAAAAAAGGAGACGTTTTATTACCTCACAGACCCTTCTGGTAAATGTGTTGGGTCACATTTTATTTTGAGAAGTGCCCCCCTGCTGCTATGTAATGTGGCAAGTGTGTGACTGTAAAAGTGTTTGTATAGACATTTAGCTAAAAGCACCAAAGCAGTCAAAGCTTTAACGAATGTAGACTCGTTTTTTATTATTATTTTTTTTTTTAAATGTGCTAACAGTTTGCACTGGGAACCCTCAGTGTTTGTGTAAATCTTGCAGGCATGGCCATTAAATTAGAAACATGAAAAGAAGAAGAGCATGCAGCTCTAACTCCTTCACAGTGCTCCAGATCCGTTAGAAATCAGCTTCACATTGAGACAGTGGCAGAGTAATGGCAAAGTGAAATGGCTAGTGTATCATGCATTCAGCACATAGTGGTTCCTGGTTCTTTACATCACCTGTGTTTTTATTTATTTATTTATTTATTTTTGCAGCGTGCCCTGCTGTCCCTTGCTGGTGAGCTAAAGTGATGAAAAACTCACTTTAAGGCACATCAGTTGGCCAATGATCAGCAATTTTACATTTTCATGTAATTCTTCTACATAAATCAGTCTAATAGGTTGGTTTTTTAGGCGGTATTTTTAAGGTGTGGTCATGAAAGGAGTCTGTTGAGGATGACCAAGGGGCACGCATTAATTTACATCAAACACGAAACAGGACACTGCTGGCGGACCTTAGTGTCAAAAATAAGTGCTGGATTCATGCTGAATGTGTTGGAGTAAGACTGAAGGCACAAGGCAGGCGGTGGGACTGCTTTACAACACATATGCCTCCTTAGTTGTTTAGTCCCTATATTACCCATATGAAGTAGCAGATTCACTCCAGAGCTGCAGTGGTATCACAGACACTCGTGAAACATTTGACCTCACAGATACGTGCCTTCAGTGAAAGTAGAACAATATCGTCGACACTTGTCTGTCGAGTTTTCCTTCCACCTCAGCAGGCGGTAGCGCCCATCTGCATCTCCTGAAAAAGCTCACCATTCATCCATCCCCGCCTGGAAATGAAAGCTTTATGAAAATAGCCGTGTTGTGAAACAGTCCATGTGGTTATGAAGAGGAGAGATGTGTCATCTTTGAGCTGTGAGTCACTGGCATTCTCAGTTGCCTAAACTTGAAGTTGTAATAAGGAAAAGGAAAAAAAAAAAACCCACACAAGGATAATATCAGCAGATATCAATTGCTGTTTACATCCAATTAGAGCCTGACTAATGGCTTTCTGGAACTGGTGTACATTTTTGCTATTAGGAGCCTCTGATCTGACGGATTTGCTCATTAAGTTTATAATTTATCTTCCAAACATTTTACTCGCGCAACGTTTGGGAATAATCCACCCATTAAGTATGTGTAAGTTTGTCCAGGTGTCAAATATCAGCATACAGCATGCAGGGCAACTGAAAGGTATGTGTGCTATCACGGCCGTGTCAGATGTCAGCCTCAAGGAGAAAGTGAAAGAATCTGCTTGAATATGGAGGCCAGATTATAATTGCATATCTCTAGGGGGGCTGATTCATCAGTTTGCATCTTTGGCCTATTTCAGCATCTCTGTCAAAAACGGGTGGTCATAAAGGGAGAACAGAAGAACAAATGGTCTTTGGTTCTTCTGCATTAGAGGTTCAATACTTTTAACATTGTGATGGCGCTCACATTCCTCCCACATATGGCTCCTCTTTTTTGTTCTCACCTCTTCAAGGCCGTGTCCTCTCGCTTTCACTCACCACGGTTTTGTTTTGTTCACTCGGCAGTTTTAGGAAGTAATGTAGTACATTAAATGGGATTACAGTAATCTCATGAGTGCGCTCCATGACACAGTGTGATTCTCTTCCAGTAACATGTGAATTAAGGTCTTCTGCAAACTGAACTAATGAGTCTGGAACACAGATAATCAAACCTTTCGATCCAAAACTGCAATATGCAGCTCTATTCTATTCAAAATCAGTCTATGATTCATCTCTTTGTTAGCCATGTTTAAAAGTTTGTTGGCTGAATGGTTCAGTTTTTAACTCAGAATTTGAAATCCTTTACTTTTTTGCTTTTTTTGTTTTGTTTTAAATTTAATGCATATATAGCACCCAGCCTGCATTTAACATAAATCGCACAACTTCAGGAAACATAATTTACCTGACTGATTATTTAAAATGTCATTTATGTAACACATTGATTGTGCAATTGTTATTTAGGTGTTCTTTTCTTGTTTTAATTGTTAAAGAGACAAGAGTTTAAGGGACTACTGAGATTTTTTTTATTGTACAACACTGACACCCGATGGTTGCGTACATTTATGAGCACAAGTTGTTAGTCTCCAGGGAAACATCTGTTTTAAAGGGTGCTCCTGTTGCTGTGTTTGGTAACAGATGAAGGCTAATATAGCATAAACCTTTGTTTATATGTATATAATCTGGATCTCCAATTAAAGGTGGAAGAGAAATAAAGATTGTTTATAAAGCTCAGATGGAGAGCCACAATCTAGTTGCATCAGTAGACCAAGAGAAAAAAAAAAATAAATTAATTAAATAATTTGAGTAAACCTATAGGTTCTACAATTTCCCATATTTTTTGCAAAAAGTCTGTAAAGATGCAACCACTAGAGGGTGTAGGTGGGCACTTTCCTTAACCATGACCTTAACCATGAAGTTCAGAGGTCAGTTGTAGATTCATGTGTGTGTTTGTGTGTGTTTGTGTGTGGGGTGGGGGGTAGTGGAGAAAAGGACACTGGCCTCACTTGTGGAAAAACAAAGACAAGAAAAAATAATTAGTAATAAATGAAAAATGTGCATTGAATTCACACATGGAAAGCAGACCTTGGTTAGTATACATTATATTATTTGCAGTGAAGAACTTACTACATTCTTATTAATACAAATGTTTAGGTGTTTGCAAACACAGAATAATATATAATGACAGGAATTTCAAAAATGCTGTCCTCATGTACCCAAGTGTTCTTCGCTCTCGAACTCTAAAAAATCCCAAAAATATCAAATGAATTAATAAATTCTCTCCTTAGTAACCCCGTTTAAATCCTGAGTTAAAACTGTGGTGTTACATTTCTGCATTAACCTCTTACTTTTATTACTGAGCCTACAAGACGAGGTTCACTCAAGGGCCTAATTTTCCTTTGTGAGGATTACTGCAGAATGTGCAGGAAATTTACCTGCAGGGAAAAAAACCCCCCAGTAAGATCCATAGGTGCTGATCCATTCATGAGCCTCTCTGCTCAATAAGGTTAATCTAAAAGAACAAAGTAAAACTTCTGCTCAAATATTTAACTCTCGCTGAGATTATGAAAGGCTTTTTAAAGCATGACTGATTAACAAGGCTGGAAGACTATAGAATATAGCAGGATCTTACAGTCTTACTCAAATGCAATCACACAGACAAGATTGCGCGTACAGAACACAATCATTCATATCAGCACTTCAGAGACAAGTTAAATGTGCTTCAAAGTTTGAAGTACAGTGTACTTTAGAACAGGCCTTTCACTGATTACACACTCACCAGCAGTCTTTGTTGGTTCATTTAATACCCCAATGAGGGAGAAAATATCAGCTGTGTCTTTCAAATATTTAAATTTTTTGCCCCAAGTATTATTGTGTTTTGAAAAGACTCTAATTGCAAGGATTCAGAGAGTCACAGCGCAGAGGGTCCGTACCCAAACTAAGCATGTTTCCTCACTCAGTCAGTGCCTGCTCCTCTGCTATCTCCACATGCAATTCCTATGATCCAGAAACTTACCACTCAGCATTCCCTACTGCTTGATCAGTGACTATAATGCTTCAGACCAAGCCAAAACATTTTACCTTAATTCTTGTTGGAGCAAAACTTTTTCCTGGGCAACAGCCGAGGACACTTATCATCTTTTACTGCTTTTCTAGGTGTGAAAGTGTCTGACCATCCCACTCAAAGCAAGCTAAGCAGCTCATTTCTTTAGGCAAAGCCTTCTGTATTGGAATATTCCATCATGGTCAGAACCTTTACTGCTGACTTTGTAAGGAAAGAACATGAGCCTAAACTATTGGAGCCTCTCACAGCTAACCCATTTAAAAACTACTGAAGAGTGTCGACTTAAAACAAACTTCGGCCACTGTCCTTACCTATATGCTTTGCCCATTTCTTGCAGTTCTTCTGTACAGGAACAGTTGCGGCTCAGGAGGTAGAGCAGGTTATCAGCTGATCAAAAGGTTGGTGGTTCAGTCCAGTCTGCATGCCATGGTCTCTGACACCACCATTAGCATGAATGTTAAATAGAAAGCACTTAACTGTATCACAAAGTGCTTGTATGAATGGGCGTGTGCTTTGAGTGCTCAGGTAGAGCAGAAAGGCCTTATATAAGAACCAGTCCATTCACCATTCTCTAACTCCTGAAAGAACTGGTGCAAATTTCCGGTGTGCTCAATGCACCTTTCCCCACCAAAACTCTGCTAGGAACGAGTGCTAGTAGGTGCATACATTGTGGTGAACATAGGAATTTAGTTATGTCCCATTCAGCCAAAAGACACAGCTTATGAGCAGTGCAGGGAGTGCTAGTTGATTAACCCCTTTTATCTTTAGGCAGCTCAAGCTTAGCATGCATGCATCCTCTTGATTTGATAATCAACTCTCGTCCTCGTTAGTACTGGAGACATAGTGGAGATGAGTATTCTCATCATTAATCCAAATTATCCAGCTAGCACATGTGTTGAATTGCTTCAAATACCTACCTGCTGTAACTCATACAAGTTAGGAGTTTCTTGATTTGCATCTCACTCATTCCAGCTTTTGGGCACCCCTTTTTTAACAACATAAATCCCCACATTGACTGATCTGTTGGAAGATTAGTTAGCTGGTGTCATTCCCAATGTCCCTCTGAGCGATACAGTCTATGTGAAATGTTCACTAAAGGGCAAGCTTTGTTGGCACCACAACTGTGTGACTGTGCATTTTGCAGGCTGGAGCCTCCTCTCTTCAAACTCTATTTTCACTCTATGTTCTGTATTTTGTGGTTTTCAAACTATGAACCCTTCCTCTCCTGCCGTTGTTTCCTTCAAGGCTGTGGATTGACATTGACCCTTAATGAAGCACGGTAACTTTTGTGGGGTTGGCAATCAAAAGCAATTATCAGAAGAGAGAAGGTGGATAATTTGCATATTCATAGAGTTTGACATACTAAATGAAAGAAATTACAAAAAATAATGTCAGGGCAAATGTCTCCAACAGCTGACTTATCAAATGAGACCTAATTTTAAACTCTTGAACTAAACACAGGCCAGAGTTATTGGGATATTAATTTTGCTGGAAAATTAAATGTATTACCTCGGTAAAAGTGGACTACACACAGTGCTGTGAAAAAGTCTTTGTCCTTTCTTGATTTCTTAGTCTTTTGCATATTTGTTTCAGGTCATCAAACAAATTTTAACATTAGGCAAAGATACCTGAGTAAAGGCAAAGTTTTAGATCATTAAACAAGTTCAGATTTGTCACATATGGCATGATAGATGTAAAAAAGCAAGAAATAAGGAATATTTTTTCACAGCACTATAAGGCGCTTTTGCATTAAAACATTCTTCTTTCAGTCATTTCAGAAGGAAACACTGGTTTGAAATCTGCCCAGTGAATTTTCCCATGACCACTTGGGAGCAGCATATCACCATCTGATGTCACATACAGTATTAGTGTGGCTCTTTTTGCCCTATGAAATATCAAACAAATGGTGCTGAGCAGTTTACTTTTTATGTTTGCGTTTGGCATTCCTTTACTATTGATTCCTTGAAGTTTAAAGCAAACACAGGTTTGACTTGTTTGATATGAGAGTCAACACAGCATACAGTTCCATCATGTCCTCATTATGTTACCTAAGAGTACAGTATAACAAACCAGTGTGTTTACACATGGAGGTGGTTTGCCCTCGTAAGTTGATGGGACTGAATGCTCTCTCACCATGATTTATTTTTCTGGCATTTATGCAGCAGGTAAAGTTTACAGAAACCGAAAACACCGTGAATAAATTATATAATGTGTTTCTGAAGTGATTATAGGGCTAATTCATGTTAATTTTCCATTTTTCTCTTTACTGGGGACTGAGGAGTAGAACATTTCTAATCATACAGGCATTTATGTTTCTCATTTCTTACAGTTTACCACCTAAAATCAAAGTATTTTTGAATCTTTTATTATTTATGCTCTTTTCCTAATAATATCTCCCAGGGAATGCATGTTTAAAGTAAAAAGTATACAGGTACTAGTGCAGAACCCTGTGGAACTCCATTATTAATGTTTTTACAGTATGTACATGAAAGACTGATTTTTTTACCTGAACAAATTGGAATTTATCTCTTGTATATGAATTTAATTTAAATTTGTGTGCAGAAGTAACCAATTATGAGTGAAGAAATGTTGAAGATAGAAAGTGAAAACTGAATAAATACACAAAACAAAATACAATAATTTAAAATGCACTCATGTTTGAACACTGTTGCCTTGAAACATGTGGCTACTTTGCCAGGACTCTCCAAATAGCACAACTCGTTCAGGGCCATAGTGTCCCAGTGAACGAGCTGGGTGTCATGCTTGTTTTGTTGTTTGACTTTAAGAGTTGTCCGATGGACAGTAGCAGTATCTGAGTTCGGCAGCATCAGGACCCTAAACAAATGCACTCAGCTGTTGTCATCACTTTTGCAGGACTTATCTTAGTGGCCAAAAAGTAAAATGGTAAATGGTCTGTATAGCGCTTTTCTAGTCCCTAAGGACCCCAAAGCGCTTTACACAACCTGTCATCCACCCATTCACACACTGGTGATGGCAGCTACATTGTAGCCACAGCCACCCTGGGGCGCACTGACAGAGGCAAGGCTGCCGGACACTGGCGCCACCGGGCCCTCTGACCACCACCAGTAAGCAACGGGTGAAGTGTCTTGCCCAAGGACACAACGACCGAGACTGTCCGAGCCGGGACCGAACCGGCAACCTTCCGATTACAAGGCGAACTCCCAACTCTTGAGCCACAATTGCCGCACCTCGACAGCAAGGGCCGCGAGCTGCCGTCATCTTTCGACTTTGTCAAATTCACTCGCTCGCTCTTTGTCAACTGATCCTTTAAAGTAGACTGTGGGAAAAAAATGAAAATGTGTGCGGATCGATCTAAATATCAATAATATCAATATGAACACTGGAATTGATATTGGATCTATATAGTGCCATAGCATCAGTATTTTGTTCCTCTAAGTTCAGTTTGTAGCCCACTGAACTATGTGCAATAATAAATTTTTTTGAAAATGACAAAATACACCTCAAACGCACAACATGAAAAAGGTCTGAGCCTTTTGTGTTCACCGTCACATCTGTTTTATTTATACTCGATAACACATTTGTGTTATGTGCTTTACAGACAGGGAGGTTTAAATTCCTGGTTTCAAAATACATAAAAAAACTGAAAGGTGTCTTTTTATTATGCTAACTCAGTATTGTGGAAAGTAAAAAGTCAATTAGTGGTCATAAAAATCTGCAAATTGATGATGATTCATCTCATAAAGCATGACACATTGCTCTTCCCTACAGCTGCCTTTATAGGTTAAAAGTATCAGCATCAGCACTGGCCCTGTATTTACTTGGTATTGTGTCCATAACAAACCACTAGTGAAAAAGTTTGTTAAATATTGGAACAAGATAACTTTGCAACATGTGCTTAATGTCGTCAAAGGGTGAATTTTAACCTACACTCCTCTTATCTTAAATCTAAGCAATCACAAAGTAAAAAATAGAATTTCAAAAAGAGAAAGTAAATAAACGCCCTACAACAAAAGCAAACCTCTAGCTAAGAGTTCTGGTAGTTAGCCACTGAAACCCCTCCCAAACCCAATGTTTTTTATTTCCTCATCTGGTGAGATACCATGTTGGAGCACTGCTCTACCGCCAAAAATTGCACTGAAGTATTCATGCCTTCAAGAAGTTATGACAAAGAATTAGAATATGTTAATCTTACAAAATTGACCAATTTAACTAGATTTATTTAAGTAACACAACAGGACCAATTTGCATTTGCGAGAAGAAGCCCGATTTGTGATTCAAACATAACTCAAGTTCTGGCCACGAAAATAAATGTATTTTCTTACTTTTCCTCCACTCTCATCAGATATACACAACCTTCAAGTTAGCTGGGGTGTCGAGCTCGGGCGACATAGACTTGGATACTAAACACAGAGTTTGACTTTGCCAGCAAGGTGACTCAGTGTTTTCAGCAGTGTAAAGATGAATGCCAAAAGCAATATTATGCAGGTGGAATAATGGGATTCTGGCTGGAAAAGTGGTGGATTAATCAAATTGTGGGCTTAACTGCAATAAGAATAATTACTGTAGTTTTCTAAACTGAATTGCCTAGTAACAGCAAATTTACCATTGAGTTGAAACACCGGGACTACGAAAAATGACAGAGCAGTCAGTGTGGGTTAACTGCCTTAATTGGCAACATAGTAAAACTCAAAGAGAAAGGCAAAAGAGAGGGAGACAGTTGTGTCTCTTCAGGGAAACAAACCCACTGTTGGAACACTGACAGCAAAAGATAATAAGACCATGAGGTCGACCACCTGCCTCCATCTCATCTTATCCCTTGCATCATCTTCTGTCACACCAACCCTCTGCATGTTCTTCATCTTCTTTACATGTGGTCTTCCTCTTTTCTTCAATCTTGCATACGCTTTGCTACTTTCTTTCTCCCTTTCTGCCTGTGAACACACCTTTTTCCTCTCCTGTGCCCAACAGTAGCATAGTTTCCACCAGCACCTATTTATACTATAAACAGAAAAATGAGCAATAATATAAGAAATTATTATAAATAGGTAAATAAGGCTGAAATGAAGTGTATTAAAGTAGACCCTGCCCTTCCTGTAGACAGAGTGGTTTTTAAAAATTTGCTACACAGATGTCTCACATACCTTCTTTCAGCTTCTTAACCTGCATTAAACGTTGTGAAAAGTTGTAAAATAGATGTTATAGTTTCACTAAAAAAATAGGCTAAACTGAACAAATGTTACACCTTTAATACTATTGATTATTAGATCGATCAATCTTTAGTAGAATAGGAGACAGCGCCTTCAGCTTTCAGGACGCTCTTCTGTGGTACCAGCTCTCAGTCTGGAAAGACACCCTCTCTACTTTTAAGATTAGGCTCAAAACTAGGTTTAAACAATGCTCAGTTGGTGCTAATGGGGCCAAAGTGTGCCAAGAAAATGCCCCCCACACCATTACATCTGCACTGACACAAGACAGGATAGATGCATGATTTCATGTTTACTAACTCTGGCCCTGTGACCCAACTATTAAAGCAGAAATTCAGACTCATCAGACTCAACACTTTTCCGATGTTCTAGTGTCTAATCTTTCCTGTTTTTCCTGCTTCTGATGCTTCTGCTTCAAGGTTCGACATGTTGAACATTACATGTAGCTGGGGGGTTGTTTGAGTTCTGTTGCCTTCCTATCAGTTAAAAGCGTGAAGATGGCATTTACATCCAGCGAAATGCTGCCCTCGGCTGTGCAGGAAAATCCCAGCAGACCATTGAGTAGCTAATATGTGAATGGCTGATTAGATATTTGCATTAACAGGCAGTTGAACCAGTGTATCTAATGAGTGAATTTAGCATCTTCTCTTAATCAGGACTGTGAGATCTGATCCATATCTGAAAGCTAATGAGAGCTTTTATTTTTTTTGAATGCAGCAAAAGGTGCTGAGCTGGTTCTCGTTGACGTGGCTGCTCTTCAGTACTGTCCCATACAGATGCAGATTATAATGTGCAATAAGGACATAAACTCACTTAGTAAATATTTGGTCTGTATTTCTCAGCAGTCAGCATGTTGCAAACTGAATGAAATTAGTGCAATCCGACCATGAAGGCATTGTTTTACAGCAGGCTGTCAGGATTGTGGATCTGTTTCTGCAGCAGAATGATAACATCATACGTTTTAAACTACTAGTGTATACTTTGTGAGTTACACTATGGAGCCAACATATTGGTATAGCAACGTTAGTGTCTCAGTTTTCTCCGGAGGAGCACTTTCCCATGCAGCCAGTCACAGTGACAAGTGGCATGTGTCATCATCAGCCCGAGACCCTCAGTGTTTCCATTGCTTTATATGGAGGAATGAGAACATCAAAGAGTGCATGCCAGAAACTGGGAAGAGGAGTGAGGGGGCTGAGTAGTGGGCTGTGAGACTGAAGATAAAGTGAGGATAAAATAAAAACTCACAGTGACAAGAAGCAGGAGAGAAGAGAAACACATAGCAGCGGAGTGAGATAGACACGGAGATAAGCAAGTAAAGAAGAGGAGAAATAATTCAACACGACTCTTTTTGAGAGGTGTAACTCAGAGTTTCCCTACTAAGGAAGAAGTTGAGAGGAAACCCTGTCTTTCAGTAGATAACAGTAATACCCATATGTATCACCAAGCAAACTTTGATCGCTGTAACAAAAAATTTAAAAAAAGGAAATATTTTATTGTTGCATGTGGCCTCAGTTTTCTCTTCATTTTAATTTGGCTAACCTGGAAGTTTCTGCTTTGCTGTTTATCTTGGTAAGAGTGTAACAATTGCAGGCCTAAGGAATGCACTCAGTAGGTATCCTGAAACATATACAAAAGATGCATGGCCTCCTAGGTTGTAACGTTCTGGAAGTACCCTAAACATTTCTTCCAATGGCCACTAGGGGGCGACCCCTCCAATTACAAAAAGAACTGTATAGAAGCCTGCGAGAAAACAGTCCTTCATCTCCATTGATCTGCTATCCCACGAAACACGTTCCTAATGGGTCCATGGCCTCAGATGATCATAATATTTGTCCATATTATTTACTTTGTTATCCTGTCAAAGCGAGACAACAAAGAAGAGTATGCATTGTAACTGATTAGCTGCTGCTTTGTCAGTATGCAGTGCTCAGTCACTCACTTCCAAACACCAAAATCTTCACTCTCTGCCCGAGGTATCAATACAAGAGTTCACTGACCAGTGTCGGACACCCCAATTGGCTACGTCTATCTTTTATATACAGTCTGTGGTTAGTGTAACATTAGTGCATTACTAATAGCACCCAGGCTGTCTGAAGTTACCCTCTGAAGACCCGACAGTGAATTCAGTTTGTTTTACAATCCAGTCACAGTCAAAATATAATTTTCCCAGAATGACCTGTAACTAAGAAAAAAGTCCAGATGAAACACGTCCCCATTTTTGATTTTTGACAGCTTGTCGTGCTCTCACACTTTACTCATCCCCGCTGCCCTGAATCTCTGACCTATTTTGGTATTGCAGTGTTAGCGTCTTCTCTTCTGGGAATCTTCAGACGAGTTGGGGCTGTGTGTGTGTTTCCCAGTAAAGTCAGCACTTTGCTTGAACCATGAGTGTGAATGGGTTTGTGTATATGCATATTAGATAGAGGCAGAAACATGTCGTCATACTGCCCTGATGTAGGTCAGTAAAGTGTCTAGAATACAGTCTCTTACCCAGTGTTAACTGACAAATGCAAAATTTTCACCTTCTTAACATCTATGTGGAATTATTAAAGTTAAATATATAACATCATGTGTTAAATTACTAGTGGCTGTCTAGGGAAATTTTAACTGAGTAGATATGATGCTGTTGTCAGTGGCGATGAGCGTGTTTTAGCTCTGTTGTGCCCCCGTTTTGATTCGATTATTGTGTTTGTTGACTTTTGTGAACAGGGATATTCATGCTCACAGTATTAAGATGTAAACAGCCATACACAGCTTGAAAGATGATATTTCACTCTTGTAAACACACGCTTTAACACTTTGATTGTGAGCTCAGACTGCCGGTAAACCTCCTCAGAATTGTGACTGCAGATGTAAACAGCAGTATTTTTGTTTAGAGTTGCTTTAAAATAGCATTTTTTTTGTGGGAGCATTTGTGAGTGGAGATTGCTAAAGTCTGGTCAGATTTCATGCCATTGTTTGTATTTTTCCAAAGCTATTCGCTACTAAAAAAAATAGATCTAAAAAAAGAGAACCTGATTTTAATTCCAGTGATTTAAAACCATCAGTCGCTGCCACAGTAATTATAGGAGCCAGAGTTGAGCATAAGTTTTCCTTTCATCCATTCATCATGTGCCTTTTTCTTTTCCTCTTTTTCCTCTCGGTCATTCGTCCTCCTCAGATTTTGTTGTGCTTACTTTGTTTGAAATTTCCCTCAGTTGTTGTTCGTCTTCTCCCTCAAATCCAGCAGGTTCCATGATTAATCAGGGATAAATTCGTCATTAGTTAGACCTAGAGATGGCACGATACCACTTTTTTATGTCCGATACCGATACCGATATCATAAATTTGGATATCTGCCGATACCGATATGAATCCGATATAGTGTTTTTTAATCAACAAAACTGTTTTTTAAAATATCTTGCTGCATTTTGCAAGTCTGCAAGTTCATACTCAAGTTTAAAACAACAACTACACTAAAGCTATTCTGTTATACCTGTGTACAAAAAAAATATTTAATAGTTCAGCAATACTGATCAATCTAATAAACTTAGACCTACACCATCCTCCCTATTCTGGTATTTTAAAGAGTACTTAGCGTAAATATTAAGCAACCTAACTAATAGGGTTCCAACTCCCAGCAACAACAAAAATAAATAAATAAAAAATAGGGAACCACCCCTCACGCTCCACCTCATGATGCTTAATCAACGTAATCAACCTTAATTTGATGCAGTGTGAAAAAAAATGCACAGAAATCAATTATTTTTCAAGAAATATTAAATAGATTCAACATCTTTCTTCAACAAAATTGCAGACTGCACAGATGGTACCTTCCCAAAGGAAAAAGTACTATAGCTTACTAGGGTATATATATTAGACTTAATAGTCACTATATACAGTAATTGACTTCTATTCATTTTACATCAAATTAAAACTTTGTGTGTCAGATAATTATTTATTAAAAGCTAGACATTTTAAATGAGAATAAGAAAGAAAAGTATGTCTTTGTGCCCCCTTTTCCCTGTTAATGCCCTATCGGCCCCCCTGGCTAAACTTTGCTAGATCCGCCCCTGCACAGTTACCAGCGTCAGCTACGTAGAAAAAGATCCTGGTGTAGAAAGTAATAATAAATAAATTCTAACAACAGCTTATCAAGCTTAAACGTGCTGCTGTTGTTCAGCCGCTGGTTTCCTCTTTCTGGTGCAAAGTGGGCCAAAAACAAAGACGGACTCGCGACAGAAAAGCTGATCAGCTGATCATTTAAGCAGTTTCACGATTGAAGTAGCAGCCGGAGAGCGAGAGGCAGTCGCTCGTTAAGCTTAACGCAGGAATGCTTTACAAACATTCAGAGATGGACTTACACACGTGCTTTACTTCTCTCGGGGATAACTTTGTCGGAGATGAAATGCCAGGTTGCTAGCGAAGCTCCAAATGCTATCCAGACCACAGGTCCCGCATGCCACAGCCGCTCTATCACGTGATGCATACTGCTCCGACATGCTAACGTTCTGAGGTGAGTTACGGGGTGTTGCAAGTTTTGTGAGGTGCTTTCGTGATATTTAATGGATCGGATTACATTTTTTATTTTTCTCCGATATCCGATCCAGTCATTTAGGTCAGTATCGGACCGATACCGATACGTAATATCGGATCGGTCCATCTCTAGTTAGACCATGGGAGTTTCTTGGTAGACCTTTCATCTTCAGAGCTGGCTTAATCCTTCATGGCATGGATTCAAGATGCTGGAAATATTTTATTTTTTAAGAGATTTTTAATAAATATCATGACAACATCATCCAGTTTGTCAGCTGCACATCCCTCAGGTGAACCTCACGTCCCACCGCATTCCAAAGGTGCTCTCTGGAACTGAGATCTGCTGACTGTGGAGAACATCTGAGCACAGTGAACTCGCTGTCACGTAGTCTGGCCACTTTCCTCTGACCTTTGACATCAACAAGGCATTTTCCCCCAGAGAGCTATTGCTCGCTGGGTTGTTCAGTGATGATATTTTGGGATAATTCACAGTAAACCCCGGTTGTGTTGGGAAATCCAGGTAGTAGCTTCTGAAACACTTAGATCACTCTCTCAACCGTGCCATTCAAAGTTACTGTATTCACTTTTCTTCATCCATGTTTTGTGCTCAGTTGGAACCCCATCAGGTTTTTCTTCACTGTATCTATAAGGCTTAATACATTAAGTTGGAGCCCTGTGATTGGCTGTTTGGTTAAACAGAAGTATCTAAACTATTCAATTCAATTCAATTTTATTTATATAGTGCCAAATCACAACAACAGTCACCTCAAGGCGCTTCATATTTTAAGGTTGACCCTACAATAATACATACAGAGGAAAAACCCAACAATCATATGACCCCCTATGAGCAAGCACTTTGGCGACAGTGGGAAGGAAAAACTCCCTTTTAACAGGAAGTAACCTCCAGCAGAACAGGCTCAGGGAGGGGCGGGGCCATCTGCTGCGACCGGTTGGGGTGAGAGAAGGAAGACAGGATAAAGACATGCTGTGGAAGAACACATGATGATCATGAACACTCAATTTACCTTAAAAAGACTTTGTGTCATTTTTCCATTTAAGCAAAAAAAACCCAAACAAACAAAAAACTCATGCAATCCAATTTTAAGCCATGATAGAGAACCAGGAGGGAATCTATCTGCGCCTGTTAGGTTTAGGCACTTAACTCACCTCCATGTTTTCACTATTGCTGTGAGCCAGTAACTTTGCTTGGGCTGGGTTAATTTAAGGAAGGTGTATATGATTGTGCTTCTACTCTAGTCTTCGAGCAGCGTAGTGTCATTCCTTTCAACCTGATTATAACCTCCAGTTGCTGTAATAAAATGTTGTCAAATGAAACACTGAGATCTAGCAGAACAAATAAAGAGACAAATTGTGCGAGGCCTTCAAAAGACCTCTGGTGACTTAAAGCAGGGCTGATTCTGGCCTATGTTCTGCTCTGAAACCTTTCAAACAAATCACAAAGCAAACTCAGCTGGTTTGCAACAGCATTTTCATGCATTTTACAAACAGAGTCAGGCACCAGGCTGAAGCACGAGGACGTGCTGCAGATTTTGAATCAGAGGTTAATCAGAGGATTCTCATGAAGTTGATTCTGTTCATGTGGACGTAGCATTTTCAGTGGGAGAATTGGAAGTGATTTTCTTACTGGCATCAAGATAATCAGAGGACTGTTAATGAAAGTGATCAATCAGATTTAATGTGAAAGTGGTTATCCAGGTTAAAACAACACTGAGCACTCCAGTCTAAAAGACATGTTGATCAAGTAAACGCATGCTGCCAGCCTCTCATCTCAAAACTTGTCTTCTCTTAAAGTTTATTTGTAGAAAAGGTTATTAAGTCATCGCTAGTAGGGAATAAAAAGCTGAGCAGAGCTCTGAGTCATTGTCAGCCTGGCTACAATGTTAAAAAGAAATCTGGGGTTGTTCCCAGTTTCCACTAACTCTGATGAATAATATGTGGATCCAGCTTTACAGAGGGCTTTTTTATGCCTCCATGATTGCAGCAGCAACAAGTAGAGGCGTTATGATCTTGTGACTGTGATATATTAGGGACGCCTTGGGGTTTTTCTTCAAAAGACATTCACTTGAACCTGAAATGACCTTATTAAATCTAGGTGGTTAAATCTTAATGTTCCAGCATTCTGTGACTTCACAATATATATTTTAGGTCATAACCCAAGCATTATATGAATCAAAATGTCTAAAAGCGTAAAGTGATGATGGATGGATGATGAGGCAGATTAAATCAGTTGCCAAATCATTGCTAACAGAGACTTGGATGACAGAGTGTGTTGCTTTTTGGTTCTGTTGGAGTTTTTATGAGTTCCTCATGAATAACTCCACTTCTGCTGTCATAAGTGGGCTGTGTGACCTGTTTATTGCGGACTCATATGCAGGGCACACGAGGCAGAAGTCCAACACAAAACAGGGTTTGGTGATTAGATCAAAATACAGGAATGGAGCTAGGGAAACCAAAACATAAGAAATCGCCAGGAAATACAGAATCAAGAGCTGGGGTTCATGCAGTTATGGAGGATGATGCAATAACAAACGCAGAGACAATGAATGCACTCATAAGATAATGAGGGGATAACAGGTGGGACGCGTGACTGGAAATATTAGGCACAAAAAATTAAACAGAGCACAACCCTGACCAAAATCAAACAGGAAGCGCGAAACAGCAGAATGAGGGGAAACAGAATTAATGTGACACATAGGAAAGAGAGGAGCACAAGACAGGGACACACAGAAATACAAAGATGGAGGAACTGAATGGAAACTCAAAAGGGACCAACTAAAGGATGATCTGAGAGTAACAAAACAAAGAAAATAAGACAAATAATACTAGGAATTTAGCCATTGAGAACCAAATGCAAAATATGATATAAATAGAACTTGTAAATACAGAGTGGATTAGCAACAGAAACTTAATACTAAACATCAGCTAACCAAGAAATATGGAAACTCAATCCAAGGAAAAGCTAAAATGACGGACTTTAAGTAAGCCAAAATACAAACAGGCCACTGGGAAGGTAATAATGAACAATACCAGGAAAGATGATGAGCACAAACCTCGGCCAAGCCAGCTCAATCTCAGGGCAGTATTTACTTTTAAGGGAACAAAGCGTTATTTTTGTATATATTCGTTTTCTTTTCTTTGATCTATTTAAACCTACTTTAGGATGTCTTTAGTGCAGTAAAAAATAATGCATTTTGGGGTCAACTTTGGGGACAACAGCTGTGAAACGTAAAAGTGATATTTGGATGCAAACTATATTGTGACTCTTATATAGTCCCCATATACCAGTATCATGTACTAAATGCTACCGATAAAAACAAAGGCAGCACAATTTTAAGCAAAGTTTTAAAGCTAAAAGACATTTTATGAGAGTTTGAACTCATTTGACTTTGAACAAGAGGTCAGGAGCACAAAGTAAGGTGATATTTTGAATCCCCATATATTAGTCCCTATCATGTCATCAGTACAAACAATGGTAGTAAAAAACATAGTTTTAAATAGTTCTATATAGCATTATTATCAATTTGACCTTTAGATCAATCTATTGCCCTTGAAGGTGAGGTCAGAGGTCACAGAGGTGACATGATATTTTAAATCTTTATATGCTACTTCCCATATGTTTCAAAGAGATCTTTGATCTCAGTGGAACTAACCTGGTTAAATAAAGGTTAAATTAACATAATAAATGTCACAACACACTTGTAAGAACCATAGTTTCAGTTTTTGACCAATAAATCACTAAGCTGACCTTGGTGGACATGAACCAAGTTCGAATTGATTGTCAACATGACGCCACTCTAACCCCCTAAAAAGTTTTATCAGAATTAATTCAAAATTTTCCGAGCTATCGTGTTTGCAAACAGAATGACACAAGCGCTACCAAAAACAAAACCTCAGAGGAGTTAAATATAATACTACGTTTCAAGAAGGATGGAAAAAGGAACAAAACATGAACATTATTCACTTCACAAACATACTAAACAAAAACAAACACTAACAGAAACTGTAAACAAGTGGCTCAAGACTCAGAGACCATGACATGTGCTTTAAAGCAGGGGTAGTGGAGCAGATGCTTCTTTGTTGTTTCTGCTTTATATTTCACTTTTGAGTCATGCAACATTACACAATGAAAACACATAAAACAGAAATATGATGTGGGCAAATATATGAAGCATAACTGCAAAATATTACAAGAGTAAGAACCACACTTTGTACAAAAATGCAAACACAAATGCTGAAGTTTTTCAGGTTCTATACAACAAAAATCTGAGCTTTTTTCCTTTAAGTTGTGTGAAATAAACAGTCCCCTCTCTCACCGCTCTTTGGAAACCTATAACCATTGTTCCGTCTGCCAAAAACAACATTTGCTTTCAGATGGTTTGATTCCCTCTCTGGCTCTGTTCTTAAAACAGAATCTAATCAGGATCACGATTAAGCCTGTTACAGTGTTTACTCTGTTCCCTCTGTTTGCCTTTGTCTTTCCCCTTCACTTCATTACAAAGCGCTTTCAGCTGAGGAGCTGACATCAAAACACTAGTTTGAAAAGGAATCTTCATCTGAAGTCCATAATGATGTTCTCATTTTAATGTGGTTGTGTTATGAGAGGATAACTTTCAGAGTGGAGGATGATACTTTGCCCCAGAAGGAAAAAGAATTCTAACTTCATTCCAAAGATGTGATTTCACCCTAAGACCTCAATGAAAGGACTCAAATTCATCACGCTCTTACCAAAGTAAATGTAGAACTTTCTGATCTTGGCAGCTCTTTGGCTCTATGTCTTCATTTACACCTCAGATTTCCCTTTTCCACTCGCTCTTTCTCTTCTAGCTCTGATTTTGTGTTGCTTACTTTGAAATTATCCTCAGTTACCATTCTGACTTCTCCTCAAACACAACAGGTGCTCCGATTAATCAGGAATGTATTTCACAGAACGCTGAAATTGTTTTTTCGCCTTGACCTGCTTTGTCTTATTTTCCATTTTTACAACGTGGCATCCAATTTTTTGTCAAGAGAGCGAAGTGGGAGGTGATGCATACGGCCTGTGCTTCTATTAGATCCAAGATGGCAGATGTTCAGCAGCGATGGTTGCAGTTGAATGGGGCCTCATTTGGCTCCTTCCGTGTGCTGGATATAAAACAAGTCATGTGAGCTGCATTCTGGTCCTGGGCCAAGATGATTTGCATAACTGGATCAAATATTTATATTTGCCACTGACCTATCAAAGTGTCTGGCTGCTGCAAGACTAGGAAACAACTTGTCATGCGATGCCTCCACTAAATCCTGTCATTAAGCGCAAAAATATCTACAATCAGTCGATCTTCACTTATGTCCAAATCCTCAAAATCGATGAATCTACAGAGCATCACTGCCAAAGCACAATATTCATATCTTCATTGTCTCTACTGACTGCTTTAAGTTTCATTTTGGGAGAAAAAGTAATTCTCATGTCAAATAAGACTTTAACATGACTGACATTCTAATAAAAGATATTAGAGAATACACACATCAATAGATCTGAAGGGATAATTTGCCTCAAATTAAACTGTCTCTTTTTTTACTTCTGCCTTTTATTTGTTCATATTGATTACTGTGTGCAAATTGCCTCAAGGCATCAGCTGTACCCATCCATCCATCCATCCATCCATTCATCCATCATGTTCACCTATCCAGTTCAGGAAAAAAGCCCACAGTCACATATCAGCAGACTTGTACTTCAAGCTTTCCAGTGAGCTTGTTTTTTAAGGCTTTAGAAAATCAGCCAGTCACAGGGGGTGCAATCACAGATCAGGTCAACGAGACTAAAATGGTAGAAAAAGCAGTCCACATAGGACTTTTGCACAGTCTGCTGAGGACTTTCACCTGGGATAGATGTGTCTTTGTGAGAAATCAGCATGGTTGTAGTACATAGGAGAGGTTTGTTGGGAGGGGCTTACAACAGATAGCAGAGGTGCCCTCACTTGTCTGTTTGTCTGTTTGCTTTTTAGATTCTTGCACACTGCATGTTTGAAGGAGAAGAACAGCACGCTCATGTTGCATTGCTATTGTCTTTTAAGCACACGCCTCAGGCAAGACTGATTTAACAGAGCCTCTGCTGTGTTTTACAGATGGCTGAAAACACTCATTGTTGTACCTCTCCCCTGACCTTCTTCATGTATGATATGTTTGATAATAATGATAATGGATTGCATTTATATAACACTTTACAACGCCATTATTCATTCACTCTCACATTCACACACTAGTGGAGGCAAGCTACAGTTCTAGCCACAGCTGCCCTGGGGCAGAGTGACAGAAGCGAGGCTGCCATATCGTGGCATCGCCCCCTCTGGCCATCACCAGTAGGCGGAAGGTGAAGTGTCTTGCCCAAGAACACAACGACCAAGACAGACATGGCTGGGGATCGAACCGGCAACCTTCCGGTTACAAGATGAGCTTCCCATCCCCCTGAACTGTGGTCATCCCATATTGACAATGTTTTGAATGAAAAACTCCTAATTTTGTTTCATCCACTGCATCAGACCTGTTGCCACTGAGTTTCAGTCCAGTTCTTGTGCAATTTAACATACCCCAGCCTTTTCTCCCCTTTTCTCTTTCTGAACTATGGCTTTCTGAAAGCCACCCATCCACTGAGACTGAGACTGATGAGGCTTTGGCGAACAGTAGATGGATCAACTGAAGCACCAGATGCATTTCTCAGTTCTTGCATCAGGTCTTTACTGGACTGTTCCCTATTTCTTAAGGACATGACTTTCAGTCACTCTTAATCTACTGTAGATATTATTTAAGGTCTGCTTCTTCTTTTATCCTGCACATGTCCACTTTCCTCACAGTTTTTAAGGACACACATGAAAAGCATACTGAGACATGCCAGGTTTTTAGCTAATAGCACCTTGGGAATGATCTTGTTGTTGCAGAAATACTCTTTTATGTCAAATTGTGTTATCTTTGGCATTTTTCATTTCAGCAAAAGAAATGGAAACACATGATGTGCTTTAGCAACTCACTGGTTCATGCTTTGAGTTTGGCACCTTTTTTCTGCTTGAGTCATTCATAGGTACTATGATTAGATTAAAAACAAGTGAAAAAGCAGCCATGTCAAAAGAAACCTGTCAAAGGGGGTGAATGGTGACTCTTTTTGTGTGCTTTAGTGATAAACCTTCAGGTTTGTGTAGCTGTCATTGCTGTTATCAACTGCAAATTGCATTAAGACTTTAAATTTACAAAACTTTACAATTATATAATTAAATATAACTTTGTAACAAGATTCTTTTTTGGTCTCAAAATACATATTTGGAAAAGAATGTGCACAGCCAAACGGAGCGCAGGGTTAATGTGGTAGACCTACAGGACCTCTGCCTTTGAAATCTCTCTTTTAGACACACACACAGCATTCATAAATTAAGTAGACATTACATTATTTAAATTAATTGTCTTAACCTTTTATCCCAGCCTTAACCTGGAGCTAACCTCAAACAAAGTCTTCACACTAAAACTTTGCGAGGACAGATTTACGTCCTTTCAAAATAAGTATTGCGAGGGATAAACCGGATAATCTGAACTGTGTCCCAGCAAACAGGCCGGTGAATGATAGCTGGTGAACTCTGTCTCCCCCGACAACTGCTGGGCTGTGAGCCAATAGAAAAGCAAAAACCAGAAAGTGGGTCAGCATGGTAGATTATACTCCCATCAGTGATGGATATGTGCCTGAATATTAGTTTTCCTCCTCTTATTGTTCAGTTTGTCATATAAACCAAATTGGACCAAAGCCTTTTACTTAATGATGATGATATTAATCAGATTGGAATGGTTTTTATTTTTTGTATATTGTAAAACGAAATCCCTCTGAGGGATTTAACGAGCTGCTGAAAACTCAAAACTGTTCATCTTATTGTGGCATCTGCTAAAGATGTCCTGTAACTGTTGTTGAGATACAGTATGAATGGATGTCTAATGTGGGAGAGCTGTAAGAAAGCAATAAATCAATATACTGATATGGACTGACATTTTGATAAATAAAACTATTACCGTCACATTATATGATGTAAACGGTAGAAGTTTAGACAGTTTAGACAGTAAGATAAGCGTGTTATTGCAATAAACTAAATTGTAGTCCTTTGTTTTGCCATTAAAAATACTGAAGAACTACAAAAACAAATCAGACATCGGTATTCCCTCTCCCCTCTGACACACTGGGAAGGAGATTTTGATTTTTACCATTTTTTCAGTGTCAGTTTAAGTTTGTTTGTTTTTTAAAATGTGCTTTAGTTAACTTTTCTGTCTCCATTTGATTAGGTTAAATCATTCAGTTATGTGGAAAGGTAACAAAGTTATTTGGATAAGAGAGAGGATGCTAATACAATAATAACATGCACTGCTTTTCATACTGGTTAAAAGA
This sequence comes from Aulonocara stuartgranti, assembly GCF_965226115.1. Taxonomy (NCBI): domain Eukaryota; kingdom Metazoa; phylum Chordata; class Actinopteri; order Cichliformes; family Cichlidae; genus Aulonocara; species Aulonocara stuartgranti. The sequence goes on along the minus strand of NC_138952.1, from coordinate 31,443,231 downwards.
GCAAAGGTTTGTAAATGGACTCCCCCCTTGTAGGCCTTGCAGTGGTTCGGTCCACTGTTGATAATTTCCTGAGTTCTTTACTTCATGAATGTGACCTTAAAACAAAGGATGTGTGGAATAGTTCTCTTTTATACCCACTATGATAAAACGTAGTTAGAGTAGTTCTCGCGCTCCATCACTTTGGGACTCATCTTATAAAGTGTGTTTGAGGATGCAGGAGGTTTTGTCCACAGTTAAAACCGTTATACAGATTTTCATGAAACCACTTTTGAAAAACATTTTGAGACCCTGAAGCTTAAAGCTTCCCTGTGGTTGTTTATTTTTGTCCTGTAATTGGTTGGTTTGCCTTAACTGTAAAATAAATACTTGTTTTCTACTGACACTATCTATCTGGTGGTTAATTGTTTTTGTGTGTGATGTGCCAGATAAGATTTTTTTGCTGTTTAGTGGGTTGCGACAAAGTGAATTAAACTGGTCCGGCCTGTATGTGGCCCACGACAGAAAATTAGACAGCCCTGCTTTACAGTGATAAGCACACATTAAAAGAGCAGTTTCTACAACACCCAGGGTCCCGATTATTATTGAGCAACGACTTGGGATTGAGACCAATTTGCTATTGACCAAGCGCAGAGAAAATCATTCTTTCAGCATATTGGCCACAAACAGGAGTGACGGTGATATTTGAACAGGCGCAGCAGCTTTTAGGTGTTGGGCAAATCCCATTGAAATAAACCAGCATATTTGCATTCGCTGCAGGACTGACAAACATTTATGGTTACACAACCAACTTCCCCTTTGTGCTGACTACTGTTATGCAACCATGATGTCATCTATACTGGTTACTACAAATGCTGGTTATTTTGACTGGGGTGGGGGTGTGTACTGTGCTTTCTTTTCAGTTATGAATGTAATGTGAGCCTGAACTGAACCCGTTTAGTGTGTTACACAGCTTAGGCATTTACACTCTACCAGAAGCAACATTTAGGCAGTGACAGCATCCCTGATTTTTTCCTGATTGCGAAAAACAGGCAAGAATATGACGAACTTTCCTGGATGTGATACTCATGGGAGGAATAATGAAAAGTGAAGCAAAGTTCACAAAGGATACTCCTACTGGGTGCAGGGTAAAGGTCAAATTTAAGACTGGAGATAAGTGTTGGCTGGGGCTTTGGCCCTGATTAAAAAACGCGAGTCACTGTATAACACGTCCTAGAATAAAAACAAACAAAAATCTCAGAATTAGTGCTGATTTGGAGTGACCCACTGCCTCAAGTAGATCCAAACCATGCCAGCAAAATGTAGCATGAAGGAGTCACAGCATGCCCTGATATGGACAGTACGGGTTTCAGTTTTTTCATTTGATTTTTTTCAGCTGTGTGTGCACTTTCTTCTGTTATCTTTTATAAAATTGGAAATGTTTTTGGATGCAGAGAAGGAGAAGAAACAGTGAAGTCATCATCTAGACACCAGGGTGAATCCGGAAATAAGAGCTCACATTGAACTTATTTGAGAAATTCTATGCTCGGCTTCTTTAGATTTGGAAATTACCAATTTTACAACCTGGAAAAATGTGATCACATATGGTGACGTCCAAGCAGCATTCCCCCAGGTGCTGAACTTGTTCATCAGCCATCATTTATTTCAGAAAGAGTTGGTGAGGTCTAACACAGACGTTGAGTGATGAGGTTTGAGTTCTGCCTAAAGCTGAGGGCCAACCAGTCAGGTTCATCCACACAGAACTGGGAAAACATTTATTTGAGGATCTGGCTTTATACACAGGAGTGATGTCATGTTGAAACAAGACATTAAAGTCTCCAAATTCATGTTGGAATTACTTGTTGTGCAAAGAATGATGTTTACTAGGCTCAAACTGGTCGCTTTTAGTTGCTTTGATTTTGTGCACAGAGACAGTTTCTGAATATTCGCCTTAAATATCCATCTTACTATCCCTACATATATGCCGTCTACCATTATAAATTATGTTTTTCAGCTCTACTAACTTGAACATTTGTTCCCCTTTCCGTATAGTTGGGATGTAAGTACTTATCCTGGTTGTTTCTACAGTATTTTGCAGTACAAAGAGCCTCACCTTTATATCTGTAAACTTATTCTTTTGGTCAGAACTCAACAGATATGACTGTGGGTGATGTTAGAGGTTCTCAAACTCAATTACCTGTACAAAAATACTCTTTCAATAGAGCTGGAGACCTCCAAAAGGGGTTCAGAAGGTGTTTTATGTCACCTTAAAGCCAGCTCTGAGTCACTTCTTGGGAAGTAGCCTGAAACACATTCATATTTTGGACATTTTACAGTCTGTGAAAAGTCCTGGGTGCAGTAAACAAGAAGGGTTATTTAAGGGGGTTGTAAGTTATGAATATAGCGGGCAGGTAAAGGCATATAAAACACATACACACTTCATCTGCATCTCACCTGACAGCCAAGTTCTCTATGGGGATGCTTGGTCCACACAAACACCTATGCACACATATGTATACCTGACTGTATCTTGGGTTGCTGTAGCTCAGGAGGTCTGATGCATCCATCATAGTGTGAATGTTGGTTAGAAAGCACTTAGGTGTCGAACAAAGGTACAGTGGTTTGCAAAAGTACTCGGCCCCCTTGAACTTTTCCACATTTTGTCACATTACAGCCACAAACATGAATCAATTTTATTGGATTTCCACGTGAGAGACCAACACAAAGTGAGAAGTGGAACGAAAATCATACATGATTCCAAACATTTTTTTTTTCAAATAAATAACTGCAAAGTGGGGTGTGCGTAATTATTCAGCCCCCTTTGGTCTGAGTGCAGTCAGTTGCCCATAGACGTTGCCTGATGAGTGCTAATGACTAAATAGAGTGCACCTGTGTGTAATCTAATGTCAGTACAAATACAGCTGCTCTGTGACGGCCTCAGAGGTTGTCTAAGAGAATATTGGGAGCAACAACACCATGAAGTCCAAAGAACACACCAGACAGGTCAGGGATAAAGTTATTGAGAAATTTAAAGCAGGCTTAGGCTACAAAAAGATTTCCCAAGCCAAAAAACAAAACAAAACACTGTATCTCTATACATTACCTGAATTTGTTGCTCCGTATGAAGTAGCAATTATAAGAGAGGAAGATGAAGAAGAAAAAGGAGAGAAGATGAACAATATGAATGAAAATAAATGCCCAAATGTATTCCTAAACGGTTTTTGGAATAACCGTTTAGGAATCAAAGACATTTTGATAGACAGTCCCCAACTTTTAGAAACTCAAAAGTAACTGGACTGATGCCATGAGATAAAGCATTTCCTTGTTATGTTATAAAAATGATGCAGACATCTGAAGTAGATTCAAGGTGTTGAATTTCCTTTTAATTAAAATTGAATTAATGCTGAAAGACTGCACAGTAGATTATTTAAAATCTACTGTGGTGGTGTCCAAAAGGCAAACCTCTAAACAATGTGCCCAACAAATCATTGACCCAACCGTAAGGCATTTGTTAAATCATGCAACAGCTTTAAAACAGGTCACTGAAGTCTGCTACAGGAAGGCCAAAACAGAGAGAGGGTCAAAGAAGCAAGATGGTTGATACCTGAGGTGAATCCATAAAAACACACTTTATACCTTCAACAGGAGTAGCACTGACCAGCCAACAAACATCAGTCACGTGTGTGTCAGTCATCAGAGAGGAACATGGGGTGTCGGTGTTGAAGAGGGGAGGACAATGTGCTTTTAAGACCTTGATGTTTGGTAGGATAAATCAGTGGTTCTTGATGTGCTCAGTTTTACTCATAGGTCATCGCAGCACCCCCACCTCACCTGCCCTTTTTCTCCCCCTCTCATGTTTCATGTTTCAGTGTTCGCTGCCAGCCAAAACAAAGAGTTGAAGGATCAGTTAAAAGTTAAAAATAGAAACTGCAAAGCAAAGCTGGCGAGCTTATTACTAAAAGGAGAAATCAGCTGTCCTCTGGAAAGGTTTTGTGATGCCACCTTTGGTTGTTAGGCTTCCCATCAGCTGTGCTGGTGTTCTGAAATAGTTAAGTCATGATAGCTGCTGATAATGACAGTGACTTAACCTTTAATGTGGTTTTCTGGCTTTATAATGTTGTTTTATTTTGAACAATTGCTTTATTTCACATTTGTTTTGACTGAGGTTGAAAAACTAAATAAATGATTTCTCCAGATGCAAAAAAAAAAAAAGAATAAATAAATAATAATGTCATGCTAATTTTTCATTTCAAAACTTTTCCTTCACTAACCATACCCTGCTTCCGCGCATGTACAATGAAAGCTTCAGGTTTAAACACAGGGGCAGACAAAAACAATAATTAAGGCTGGGAATTTTGAGTCCATACCAGGCCACCCTGTTCATGCAAACCACCAGACCGCTATTTTTCTTAGGCTACCTCTACGTGTTGATGTAACTGGTGCCAGGCTGGCCCAGGTTTGACCACTATGTTCTGCTGGGAGCAAAGTTATCCAGACGGCAAAATACTGAAATTTGGGACTGACCAAGTAGTTTATCTGAATACTGAGTTTTTAATGTGTGCTAAGGCTCTGGGTGCTCTCTCAAAAACTCACTTGGGAATCCCCCAGGCACACCACATGAAGGCTATAGGTTACAGTGTATACTGTAGTATTTTTGAATAACTTTGCTTATTTTAAATGCTGCATGTAGAAAGAGGGCTATTCTCAAGTTTTCCCTCTCTCTCCTGATAAATATCAGTTATCAGTTATCTATAGAGAGAGGGGGACATGGATATCTAAGCACTATCTAAGCACTTAGATAACTGCTCTATGTTATATATTAGGGTCACGCTCTGTACTCCATATGGACTACAACTACAGCTAACTATACGTGAAGAAGAACTTTAGCATTTCTGTGGAAGGCTACTTGTATGATGTACAGTAAGATCACCTTACAGAGTGGTTCCCAAAGAATATTCTGGGGTTTCCCCTCCAACAGCAGTTTAAAAAAAGGCCTTCAAAGCATTTTTTATTGATTTCATGGGGGAACACGGATGGGAGCGTTGGTGTGGATAACAAAGAGGCAGATGAAAGTTGGGCTTAATCTGTTTCTTTTAATGCCAGCAAAGGTCAGACTCATGTGCCTTCCCACCCACCTCCCCTGGCACCCACATAAAGGGTACAGGAATACACAAATGCATAGCCCAGCATGTGGAAAACAGCACTGGAGTTGTACTGAGGTTTCTGCATATCACAGACAAATAACAGATTTACTATTTGTTGTTTGTGGATATGAAAAAAGTGTTAGTTATCAATAAGTGGACATGTGTGCTTCCTTGAGAATAATAGAAGAGACGGGGAGGATGAGGATGACTTGTTTAAAGGGAGCTGTAGACAGGACAGCAATAGAGACGTAACTCTTTGTAGATGAAAGGGAAAATGATGCAGGGTCATTTTTAGCCATTTAATGATGGAGCTTTTCATCCGAGGTGCCTCACAACAATGAGGGGGTGGCATGTCAAGAATTAAATATCACAGATGTTTTAGCTCTTTAATTCACATTTGGGCTTGACTACGGGTGTATATAAAACACACACAGCCAAGGGGGGGACTTCAACCATTTTATTTAGGTCTTCTGAATTAAAGGTCCTAATTTTGCTTTTTGTTTGTTTGTTTGTTGGTTGGTTTGTTTTAAATTGAAGTGACATGCAAGGTAGTGCTGACTCAGCATACAGTAGCAAATTGTCAATCCGGTCTTTAAGTGATGATGTGATGAATCCTGCTTCCGGGCCCAAACTACCCTGCGTTTAATAAGACTGTTGTGTTTTTAACATGTTTTAATGCTTTGTATCTTATTCTATTTAATCTCAAAAAGCCCCTAAAAACAGTCAGTGACTGTTTTTCACTCGGTTTTTATTACCGCTAATCATTTTAAAGCTCAGTTTTTAAGACCTTAGATGTAACTATAGCCCAGCCCATGCAGCAGTATATGAATGACTAACCTCGTATTCTGGATGGATTATCTCAGTTGTTCTCCTGGCTGAAGTTTGGTCCGTTTACAGCCTGCCACCCTGCCATGCGACTGCATTTGTCCCTGACCATTGGGAGCCCTCGTGTTAACTTTTATCAAGTGGAAAAAATTAGCGTTCATCCTCCAGCTTCACTGTTTATATTATGCTAACATAGCTGTGTTGCTAGCGATCACGTAGCACATCGTTATATACCAGCTAGCCAAACTTCAGTAACCCTACAAACGTCACTGCTGTTTACTTTGTCTTCATTTATGTTGGAAGTGATAGCAGAGCTGTATGTTTGAATTTGTTTCAGAAATCTCTCAGTCAGAACATGGTATATTATATTTAGATGGAAACTAGCGAGCTAACTTCCTGCTAACTTCTGACTCCGTTAAATTGAATAAATTCCGTTTTCATGGATGCCTGGATGTTTAACTTAATTGTTACACCTGGTAGAGCAGCCACACTGATCATTTTATTACAGACGAAATAATTTAGACAGTTTTTCAACTCTCAGTGATCCCGCGGTGATCGTGTGACTTAGGGACCTGCAGCAGAGTTTGGGCCCAGACATTGCTAACGACATCAGACTTAAAGACCGGATGGCAAATAAAACCCCCAAATCCAACATAACACCCATGATTTATTTTATTATTACTCTGGATAGGACCATTACTTACGAACTGTATCAAACTGTATGAAACTAGGGACTGAGCGCATAAACACATCACAAAATTGTTTACTCAGATCACACTTTTAATAAGCAGTAGGATAATTTGCCTTTTGCAATGCATCCCATTTAGAATGGAAGAAACACTTTTTTGATCCCCTGCTGAAGTTTTAATGAACAGTCTTATTCTTAAGGTACTTTCATTGTTTTGGGAGACAGAGTATTTGATCTCGAGGCAAAACACGACTTAGTACTTGGTTGAGAAACCTTTGTTGGCAAGCACAGCATATTGTATTTAGATAGAAGCTAGCGAGCTAACTCCCTGCTAACTTCTAACTCCGTTAAATGTCATAAATTCCGTTTTCATGGATGCCTGGATGTTAAACTCAATTGTTACACCTGGTAGAGCAGAACGCTGATCATTTTATTAAAGATGAAAGACTTTAGACAGTTTTTTAACTCTCAGTAATGCCATAGTGATCGTTTGATATATGGACCTGCAGCGGAGTTTAGACCCAGACACGGCTAGTGACGTCAGACTGAACAACCGGATACACACAGAGAAAAAAAAACGAACAATCATATGACCCCTATGAGCAAGCACTTTGGCGACAGTGTGAAGGAAAAACTTCCTTTTAACAGGAAGAAACCTCCAGCAGAACCAGGCTCAGGGAGGGGCGGGGCCATCTGCTGCGACCGGTTGGGCTGAGAGAAGGAAAACAGGATAAAAGACATGCTGTGGAAGAAAGACAGAGATTAATAACAAGTGTCTACCCTTAGCAGATAAACAGCCCAAAGTTTAATGTTTCCACCTGTGTGGTTGACTGTGGGGATGGTGTTCCTTGGGTCATACTCAGCATTTCTTTTCCTCCAACAATGGAAGGTCAAGCCCTTTCTCCCAGGTAGATGGTAAACTTAAGACAGGCTTGTACATGTGCCTTCTTGAGCACTGGGACCTTTTGGGCACTGCAACATTTAAGTCCATTATAGAATAGTGAGTTACCAATGGTGTTCTTGGGGACTGTGGTCCTAACTGTCTTCAAATCACAAACAACCTCTATCCGTGTAGTTTTGGAGCAATCCACCACCTTTCTCATAGCCCTCCAAGTCCTTACCCCACGAGGCAACATTTTGCCTGGAGCTCCAGACCAACATGATTTTATATTTCTTCTATTTCCAAATAATCACACCAACACTTGTCACCTTTGCATCACGCTTCTTGTCAATGGTAAAAGGAAAGCCACCTTCTTGCCACTGAAAACTCCAACTTTAACCCTATCATAGTTAACCCTTGAATCTTCCCTCTTGCTTTACGGTTTTTGGAGACTAAGTATATTTTTTATATACAGCTTGAGTCAAATATGACACAATCAAGCTCATTAGCTAGCTGAGCACACAGCAACATGTAGAAAATGGCTAATGTCATTAAAACTGACCGCATGAAATATTAAGTTTGAGAAATAGCTTTGCGTACAGTATTTCAGTGGGAATACACATTAATATGCTCAAATGCCTTCACATATCCAGTCTTTTCCCTCACTGACTTCTTACCAGGTGTTTTTACCAGGCTCTCTTGACCACATTTTTTCAACCCCATAAATCTTCCCTCCTATTATGTAACTAAGCTTTGTCGGAGGTCTTACATTCTTCTAAGCTACTCCTATAATTTGCTGTATTTATATGTACAAATGTAAAACAAAAATGTTTTCCTGTGCTTGTGTACATCTACCTAGCCCCATAAACCATCACACAATCTTATTTTATGATTTTCAGCTAGGGAGAAACAATGCCATAACATGCTTGGTTCTTTACAGCAGCTTCTATAAAACATTGTGAAGGTTTCTACAGTTGTATTGCTGTGTTAGTGCAGTTGTGTTGTGATCCTGTATTTTGCCTTTAGAAAACTAATCAACATCACATTCAGGGTCTAGCGGGTCTTAGCGAATGGGAGTTCACTCACGCCTGCTGCAGCGTTACTGCTTCACCAAAACTGGAGAATGTGTGTCAGAAAAACAATATGTGGGAATAACACCAGGGTTACTGCCCAGGGAGTTGCATGCTTTTCAGAGTGGGTCAACAGTATAGCAAAGGGAGGGAAAGCATACTGATTGCTGATTTGTCTGAAATTCATGACTGGGATCAAGTGTGACCTCACTGTGCATCGAGTTCGGCGTTGGCTGAGGAATCTCATGGAGAAGCCAAGCGGCTGTTAAACAACCTTTATCATCCTTCTGAAAATAAAAGCAAATCTTTCTTTTGCTACGGGAGCAACTTAAGGTCTGGAAGCGCAAACTGCACCTGTAAAACTAGCAAGAGACCTAAAATAGAGTACGAACCTCAAGAATACCTGTATTCTTGCCCTTAAAAGTTTGTAGACCGATCCATTATAGAGAACAACAGCATTGCATAAAAATACGAAGCAGCAGCAGGAAAAAACAAGAACAAAGGCAATTTCAAATACTACTCGATCAGTTTGAATTATAAACACAGAAAATTGCTGTCAGATTTTGATCCGTGCAATAAAAGCTGGAAGCATCTGGTTGGTAAAGGCTTCACTTTCAGTGCGACAATGATCCCAGACACAACGCCAGTGCAGTAAAAGCATACCTGGATAGAAAAACACACAATGAATTCCACATTGGACCTCAACATCATAAATGCACCCATTTCTCATTTTTCTACTGACATATAAAGACAGTGAGGGGTCGCTCAAGACTTTTGCACAGCATCAAACAACTTGATTTATTCTATCTTTAGAAGATTTTGCTGCTCTGAACATGTTCCTCTATTTTGCTCTGTTACCCCCATAACAGAAGTTTGCAAAAATCAGGAGGCCAGCAGGTGTTAGGGTGCCTGCTGGTTGTCAGATATGGCTGAGAGAGATCAGCCACTCATGAGTTCTTGAAGAACTCATAGTAAGAAAACCCGTTTTTGCCTGTAGTTCCTCTAACACTGAGCTGAACCTCTCTGTTTGTCCGACAAAGCTGTGTTTTGACTAATTCTCCCAACCTGCTGTGCAACCTGTCTCCCTAGCAACATCAGCTTGTGCCTGTATATCTCCACATCATGCATTAGTGGAAAACATGTGGCCCATAAGTGTACAGATGTGAAAGGTTTTGATGATTCTGTCTATATTTCTTTTGGTGTTGACGTCTTACAAAGTTTTCTTGTAAATATATGAGTCAACCGTGGCTGCCGGTGTTGAAGGTTTTTACAAAAACTCATAAACAAGGGTTAGAGAAACCATCACAAAGCCCCACTTAATTCTTCCTCTGCCGCTGTGTAGGAATCATACTGGGGATTTTTTGTAAGAATCCCACCATGATTTGTGAGCCTTGATTATATAATAATGTAGCTAGGGATTGTTCATAAAAAAAACTTTATTTCAAGTTATCAAACCGATTCAGAGATGTCCAAGGAGAAGAAAAACTCATGGAGTGATAAAGGAAAAGATCAAAACTTGGAAAACATGTAAGAGAAAACCCAATAGAGGAATGGAAACATGGACACTTGTTCCCTTTATCTTTGGTTTTAAGATGCTCGTAATGAGTTTGAACTCTAATGAAAACCTCCAGCAAGTCAAAAGACGTCGACCTTGAGCGTGCAGTGTTCTTTAGTTCCTCAGTCAGAATCACCCCCCGCAAAGTCGCTCAGCTCCAGCCTTCACAAAGGGACTTCACTAACCAGTAGGTGACGTCACGGTTGCTGTGATGGCCGTATCCACAACCACACACTCGAAACAAGTTTGGTGATATTCATCCACTCTCTGCGCTCACATTAATCAGACGTGCAGGTCTAAAGTTTCTCCCTCTCCCGCACCGTTGCCAGATTTAATTTCCTTTTTGCTGCAGTCATGAGAGTTTCACAGCACACGCGCAGCTTGTTTGGTAATTTGTTTCAACACATTTCGTCACACAACACTTTATTCTAAATGATGGGGAGTGCATTTGGTTTTCACTACTTTTTCACTGATTTGTTAAACCGTCTTTAGCACAGGATACATCACACCATACTTTAGCAAGGAAACGAAGATACTGCCATCCCATAATTCATAGTGATTCACCTTCTGAAGATCAGTAAATATGCCCCAGCAAAACTTTTGTCACCAAAACTGATAAAGTGGTGGAGATCGTGGAAACGTTAATAAAACATGTGCTTTCCACTTCGTGCCACAGCACACTGATATGTTTTGATTTTTGAAAACAGCCTGTGAACATTACGCTGCCTTACGATCCGTTTCTTGTCAAGGTGTTGTCATGCATGAAGAATCATGAATCAGTTTAGACTCTGGGTCAGCTGGAATAAGTGTTGGCTTTAGGGAATTGTACCTTTTTAAACTAAATGCTAAACACGATATGAGGTAAATTTTTTGGACTATTCAACTGTACTCATTAGGCCAGATTGTTTTCTTATGTTCTTGCTTTGTTAAGCTGTACTTTTGAGTAGCGCTCTGATTAGCTGACCTCCTTTACAAGCTGACTTATTAAAATATGGATAGAAGTGTTATTTTTTTAGCTTTAAATGTAGCTGTAATGAGCTCTTTATAGACCAGTGTTTTTAAACATCACTTTTGTCATATTTTGGAATTTATTAATCAGATTTCAGTTCCACTAGGTCTCAGGACAGAGACATATTTTACATACAGTCCTTAGTTTATATTTGGATATTTACACTTTTTTTAATGCTCACCTGTGTTGTAGTAAGATTAGTAAGGACTACCAAGCTGGATTTCAGGAAATTTGAAGACATTTTAATAAATTCATTTACAAATTAAATTCACTTTATTAGACACACCTGTTCAGCTGTGGTAAATGGGCTGATTCACCCATTCACACAGATCCCTGCTAGCATGTTTTTCTATGCTTTTTCTAAGAGCTTTCTCTCTAACACTTGATGCATTAGAGAGCAACTTGGGGTTCAGTATTTTGCACAAGAAGTCTTGCATGCAGTGTGCCGCAGCCAGGGATCAAACTGTTAAACTTCCAACCGATCTGCTGTACCTCTTGATCTACAGTCAGCCGAGAGATGTGTGCAGCAACAACAGAAGATTGGAAAATAAATGTTGCCTGGTCTGATGAGTCTTGATTTCTGTTGCAACATAAGGATGATAGTGTCAGAATTTGGCAGGAACAGCATGAAAGCATGGATCCATCCTGCCTTGTATCAACAGTTCAGGCTGGTGATTGTGATGATCTGAGCCTGAACCAAATTAGTTTACTTGGAGTTCACTGCACTTAAATGCCTCCACTGTCACCAGATCAGGAGATCATGGTGGTGCAGCAGACAAATCTTCAGTAATTGTGTGATGTACCAAAATCTCTGGGGGATGTTTCCAAGCAGCTTGTTAAAGCTACACAAACAATTAAGGATGTTGTGAAGGCAAAAGTGGATCCAACCCATTACAGCAAGGTGTACCTTACAGCAAACTGGCCTCGGTTTCCGAGCAGAGCCATCAAAGGGTGGAGTGTGTCCACACGCTGTTCATTTGTTTGCAATAAATGTTAATGATGATCCTCATCCTGTATCCCACCCTGGTGATAGCCACAAAACTGTCACGCGAAACCACCCCTGTGAACAAATTTCACATTTGACTAGCAAAGTAGTTTCACGAGAGCAACATTTATTGAAATCAATTATATTTTGGTTCTTGTGAATTCCTGCTGGAATTCAGATGTACACAATATACAAAGGGTGCATTTGGTAGCAAATACTCTTTCTATAAAGACAGCAGCAGCAGAATTGGCATGTACAAAAATACACATTTGATTTCCTCACACCACACACCACATACGAAACAACAAGATAATATATTTATATAGAGATTTATACATATATATATATCTGCATCATAAATATGGAGAACTATACAGGCTGAACACAGTTCTGTAAAGGAGATAATAATATTAATAATAATACAGGACAAAGTACTCCATGAGATCATTTAAAATGGCAGCACATGACAATGGCCTTACTTCTGTGTGTGTGGTCCTGTGAAGAAGCTATGTAAGAGATAACACTGTTTATTACTGGTGCAAACTAACAATAGCTAACATTATCTGTGGGTATGTATTTACATACTTTTCATCACGGTAATAGACAGTGGAATAAGGCCATTTACTGTTAAGTGTCACTATGGAGTCAACACTGCAGCGCTGGAACAAAAAGATCATACATGTATGGACAAAACACACAAACTGGTACATCCAACTCAACATGCACTTGCTCAACAAGGTGTCTCCTTGCGATACCCAAAGGGTCCTGATGAGGATAATTAAGTGTTTTGAAAGCAAAACTAAATGCGATTTCTCTTTCAGCGGCACTGATTTTCTTTTGGCTCAGGACACGCTGACAATCAGCAATGCTTTCTTTTACACACACACACACACACACACACACACACACACACACACACACACACACACACACATGCAGATATCTTCTCCTTCCAGGTCAGAGATATTAACCAGACTTACTGAGGACGACGCTGTGCTGTGTGTCTGCAGGATGCTTATACGAACACAAAAACTGCCCCCACCGACTCACTGACTCAGACAAACACTTCAGTCACTGGAAAAGAATTAGTTCACTTCATGGTTGCGATCGGTCACGAGCGGCACGAATGTTGCTCAAGTTTTTAATGTTACTGTTTGTACTGTCACGGCCTTCGTTTCCCATCAGCTGTAATGGATGTTCTGCTTGCTTTCTAAACATTTTGCAAGCTTCCCGAACATGAAAAAAAGGATTTCTTTGTCGTTTCTTTTTCTTACTGCTGACAAGCTCTCCAGACTTTCATCACATGCTGAAAAAGAAACAACCATAGATCTGGAAGGTGCACAAGGATGCGGTGAGAGAAACATTTTGTCCAGAGAAACCAGATTTTTGGTGTTCGAGACGCTACACTTACGCTGCATCTGTACCTCATAAAAATCTTAAACCGCTGATGTACCATTACAGTAGTCAGCAACAGGTTAAAGGAGTATATGAAAAATAATACAATAAAAAGACAGTTGTGTACAAGTTACAATATCACATGAAAGTCAGTCTCCCCTGTACAGTTTGTCTTTCCAAAGTTCCTTTTTACACATACGATTCTTCTGCAAAAAAAAGTTGCTCAAAGTCCTCCAGCCGCGGGTCACTGCACCGCCTGTTCTGCCACTCCTTCTTACCCTGCACAATTGCTAGCGTGACCTCATGACTCCTCTGCAGGCAGGCGTCCACATCCTCTTGACCTTGTGAGGAAAAGTAGTCCCTTACAGCCCTGGTGGCAGAGGGCGACAAGCAGAGGCGCGGCTTGGCGTGGTTATCTGACGCTCTGCCGTCTTGGGGCCGGGCTTTAGAAGCAGGAAGTCTGTCTAAGATAAGGCTGGGGCCACGGTTAGAGTTCACATTGACCTTAGCAGGCTCAGATGCTCGGCGAGGAAGGGTCTTCCTCCCTCTGTGGATGTCCATGGCAGGAGTTAGAGAGTGGGACTTTTGTCTTTGGAGGACCAGAGTGGTGGCACTCTGTCCAAAGAAAACACCTTTTGGGGGCTGCACGCAGCCACCTTCAGCCAGCCTCTGTGCGATCTCAGCTCCTGGGTTTGGTTTGAGTTTGTTAGGAGAGGTCTGGTCATGGAGCTGTCTCAGATCTTTGACTGTCAGAGGCTTCTCTGTCGCACCGTAAAAAGGAGAGTGGCTGCGCTGCAGCTGCAGCAGAGCCTGCTGGTAAGATGGAGGGCTGCTTGACCTATGTCTGCAGTCTTGATTTGTCACCATGGCCTCCTGGGCACTGACAGAGAAGCAGTTAGTGGTTGAGAAGGATTTCCCGTTAACCACGGGCAGGTCCTCCTCAGTGTGTCCACTATCGGGCTGCCTTAGCGTCAGGCACCGGTCCCTTTTAAGCCACGTGTTAGGGTGGAGGCCATGAGAGTGGGAAGCACTTTGGCAGGTTCGAGGGGGTTGGGTGGCTTGTGGCCAATGAGCCAGCGCTTCTCTCTGAGGGGGAGAGCTCCTTGAGGACTGCTGTGGGCGTCCAGGAAAAAGGGGGGAGAGAGGAAGGGGTTCATTTAACGGAAGTGGCACATTTGTGGCGTAGTCAGTGGAGTACTGTGAGAAAGCAGAGTCTAAGGAGCTGAGGGAGGAGCCGGTTGGTGAGGTTGCCGGTGAAGACAGACTGGAACAACTGGCATCCAGTCGCAGTGGCGGTGGAGGGGCATGCTTCGTCTTCCTCCGCCCGCTGTTCTGGATTTTGACTCCTCTCTTCTCACAGCCATCCTCTCCCTCCTCTTTCAGCTGCAGCCCGTTCAGCCCCTGTTCAAGAAAAACCTCATCCACATCTGCTTCCCCCTCCATGGCAGCATCGTAGCTCGCCTTCCTCACTGACGGGTGGCGGTTATCAGCATGAGCCAACACCATGCTTGAACTCGGCATGCTAGCCAGGGCTAAGGCCGGTTCTGAGCTCCTCCTCAGTCTCCTAGGACCCTGCGACGAGCCGTTGGCGTGGCGTACGCGAGGCTGTCGAACCACGGGACTGAACCTACTGGGTCTGGCCAGAGGCGGGAGCTGCAGCAAAAGGTTAGAATCGGGGTCAGGTTCAGGGTCGCCATCACTGAGCGTGATGACAGAGTCACGGCTGCAGCTGTCCGGCTTGTCTTTGTCGCGAAGCGGAAGCTGTTCCTGGAAGGGAGACTCGGGATCATCGTTCAGCTCGTTCTCCAGACTGTCGTAAGACGAGTCGTTCATCTGGAAGGACGACACATCTGGGAAGAAAAGGAGAAAACATGGTTCACTTTATTAGCAATTAGCAACAGTGCCATTTTTCACTGTAAAGAGTCGCTTTAACTGATTGGTTGCCATTGCTAGAGGACAAAAAAAAAAAGATTCAATTAACTGAGAGCATTTCCTGAGCTGAATGAACAAAGTCACAGTTCACTGGTGCACATGAGGAGAACAGAGGACAAAGCATATCTCTGCTATGTGCTCTTTGACCCCTGGTGGTTACTTACAGCATGAGGAAGAGCTAACAGCATGAATGAGGATATTCAGTGCTATCTTAATCATGTGATCCTGGCAATCATTGAAATTACTGCAGGTCAATTTGTTGACCCCACTCAACATGACTTAAAGCTCCTGGGCAATTCAGTTGCACCCACACAGAGCAAGCTAGTCAGTCCCAAACCACCTTGATGCAACACAGTGAGGCTTTATCAGTACTTTTTCAGATAATAAATAAAGGATCCTTTATCCCACACACACAAAACACACACACTTGACCTTTAGAACAAATTTGACACAAGAACATCGTCTCCATGTGCATCTGTTTTTCTTTTGTTATGTTTTTTCACAGGACTAGCTGTGCTAAAACCCTCCTAGAACAAAGCTTTGCCACAAGAGCGTCATCAACTCCAGGCATTTATTTTGGGTTAAAATACATTTTCAGAATAACCAGTTAAATCTTAGATAGTAACGCTTAAAATGTTTGGTGGTTTTGCCCCCAAAATAAGGTTTAACAGGCTTTTCTTTCTTTTTTTACCAGCAGGTTATACAACTACATGTGCAACAACATTAGTGGCTTTTTCAGTTTCAGTTGATGGTAGGGGCGAGCGTGCAGAGTATTGTGGAATTTTACCATCTTATGCGTCAATGAAGTAGACTCAATTCAAGATTTTTTTAATGCCACACCTCTCCCTGTAATAGCTCTGGCTGTGCGGTTTCAGTTTGCATTTATTAAGTCAGAAAACTGAAAGCAAAAGAAACCCAAATTGCAAAATCTGTAAATGTTTCCATTACAGTTGCAGCCTGTTTGTTTTTTTATGGGATCAGACTCTTTAACAATGTAGGAATCAAGTCTCAATACTAAGCACTTTATTAGAGAGCAGTATTTTCTAGACCTCTTGGCTTTTTTGTCACTGTCTCAGCCATTCTTAACAGTTTTTTCCTACAAGCTTATACAACTAAACTGGATCACAAAATCATAAAATGTTAAGAAAAAGCCTGTACATCCTAATTAACTGTTTTTAAATTAAATTCCTACTGATATTCTGTCCTTTCTTTATTGTCTGGCCTAAATCTCAGTTCTTACCAGATCCATGGTCGCTGCTGCTGCTCTTCTGGCTGAAGGTTCTGAAGAGTGATGTGACGTCCCCCAGGAGGGTGCTGCAGTTCTCTATTAGGAAGCGAACAAGCTCACAAACCTGCAGGAACAAACAGCGCCTGATTATTTCATGTTGTCACCAACATCTTCACTTTGCTCTACTTCGGTGGCAAACGATTAGTTTTCACTCTTATAGATTAAGAGGTGTTTGTGTTTACAGATTCATTTGCTGAAGCTGGACCTCACGGAAGCAGCCAGTTCAGCCATAATTTAGCAACACAGAAAGTTTACTGTTATGTGTCTGTGCAATACCGATCGGACTCACAAACTGCAACGTGAAACACAAAACGTGGCGTCGTGACTGGGTTGCACCAGCCGACAGCTTGTGTTTTCCATCCTGGGGCACAAAGACATTTATGTCTAAGTCAGTGGTCCAATAAAAGCGATGTAGAGGCAAATCGGAGCAGAGAGAGGTCTGCCTGCTGCCACCACATCCCAGGCGGTGTGTAGGTACCAACTGCTGATTTCATTTGAAATTACTGACACAATCCATTTTTAATAAGACTAAAAACCGGAGTTTTGTGCAGCCATGGTCGTGTGAACGGCCTGTGTCATATTTTTAACTTGATACTTGTACTTGATGCACATTCTGCAGACATGTAAGTATTTTTAGATCTCACACCTTTCTATTTATCCAATAGCATTTAAAAGTGTAGATTTTCACAGCACCCTGATACATTTCTGATCTTTTAAATTGCTACACTCCTGCAAGATCGCTGAGGTCTGCGGATCAATTGCTCCTGGCTGTCCCGAGGTCCAGATTAAAGCACAGGGGAGATCCGGCCTTTGCTGTAACTGATTCGAAACTGTGGAACAAACTGCCCCTTCACACCAGGACCTCCCCAAAACTGGACACTTTTAAAACCCATCTGAAAAGACACTTTTATTCCTTGGCTTTTAAATCAGAATGAGTTTGTATTACTTTTATCTTATTTCTTACTCAAATCTTCTAATTTTATGATTCTTTTTCTTAACTCTTATCATGTCTCCCTATGTTTTTATTTCTTTTAATTATCTTAATTGTACAGCACCTTGGTCAACGTTTTCGTTTTAAATGTGCTATATAAATAAATTTGACTTTGACTTGACAGAAAAGCAGGAAACGGGTCACGCAGATGCTCAGAACAACGTCTGAGAAGCAGAGTGCTTAAACTTGTGTGTGGTTGTTAATACTGTAGCTACTGACTTGTGATATCACTGCTCTATGATATAGTGACCCAAATAACTTTGTGGCACTGTTTTCAAACAGCTGTCAAAAGCTCTTTTTAACATTTTTTTCCCATATTATCATTTTGGGGAAACATTTCTTTTCATTTGCTTGCGTTGATGTCAACCTCCACAGTGAACGGGAAAACATCGACTCCCTCTCCTCCATCCATTCCTTCTTACCAGCCCTGGAAAATGTCCTGATAATACTGGCTATGACATCATCAGTTGGCTTTGATACCGAATACAATGTAGGTGTAGTTTTTTTCCCCATTTTGTGTGCTTTTGTGTTTTTTTTTTACTTAAAGCCAATCACGACTTTTCGCAGCAAAACCACGGCCACAAATGTCACAAAGGGGCAAGAATCTTTGAAAGGGATCCAAATACCAATCGTTCGCCGCTGAACGACTAATTTAAGCACATTCAGTTGATGTCTTCAAACACTGTAACGCTGTCTGTGCTTTATGAGTTTTATCAGCCCAGTTGGAATCCATCCTCAAACAAATCACACTACTTGGCAGAAACCGCTGCCTTTAAAACTAAACAGACAAAATTTACACACATGACGTCCTGTGACACAAATAGTTGGCAAACGCCGGGGCCACTGGGAAATTTCCACTGAAATCTGCCTGATGTGTACATAAATAAGCCTGTGACACTATGGAAATACTGCGCCGGTAAACACTCATTTGTTTGTTTGTGGGCCAGATGTTGTCTGGTCTGTGTCTGCACGGTGTCCGTATGCGCCAAAAAACCGTCGTCTGTCCAAACAAGGAGTAATCAGGCTGTGCTAAAAAGTCCTTTAAAATGGTTTTCTTTCCTCTAAACCCAGCGTTTTATTAAAGCTTGAAAAAAAATCCACTTTTTAAACTACCACTCACAGTTTATTTATTTACATTTAAGCTAGCAGATGATGATGATGAGCTGTACATTCAGAGTTATGTAACGCAATGAACTCCACAACTGTTTCTTTGAAGTGTTCAGGAAGCCAATCATCATCACAAACAACTTTAGTCAAGGTCATACATGCACGCTATCAATCAAACGGTGGCGTTCGTGATCAACAGCACCCAGTCAATCTGAATTATGTCCTAAATCCGTCCGTTTACAAATGAAACATCATTTAAAACTGGATGATGTGGTTATTTATGACTCGTTGAACTAGTTTTTTTATTTCTATTTTCTATAAAAACAGTTGCTCACAGTTTGCTGCCGCAAAGTCCTGGAGGGTAAATTGCTCTTCCAGCAAACTCGGGTCAGGTTTTTAAAGAAGACAACTAAACATGTGTGAACAGGGTGCGAGTTTTGGGAACTTGCGATCAATATACAGGACCTGCCGCAGTTCCAACCACCAAAAACAAGTCCCTGCCAGACCTTGGCAATGATTTACATAGATCTTGTTGCAAATCTCTCCCGTGACACTGACTTTTTACATCTGCATGGGAGGCAACAGAAAGGTAATTGTTGATTTTCAAACAGAGCTAACATTAGGCGGGTATTTAAAGTTGATCCGCCTCCAATATTTTGGATATAACATATCTGATCAAGACTTTTAAATAACCCAACACTGACAACCTAGGTTTCTTTGGAAAGGAGGAATTGGTGCCATATGGCCATGATAAAACACCTAGACCTTGGATTCCTTCTTTTTGTTCTCGTTAGATACTGGATCTATAGCTCTATCTATGGATAATGGCATTAATAAAATTTAAATATTACAGAAAACAGGTGAGAAAGATCCTCCAACCGTGTTATGGGTGTTGACTTTGCATAGTATGTCAACCAGAGGGCAACTTCCCTGTTGGCAACATGCGTGTTTCGAATGAAGCAAATAATTAGCTGATATAAACCAGCAGCGTAAATAGGAGGCTAGCATCACGAAGGTGTAAAAATCTACCCTGAATCAAATCTGTGCATCCATCCACTGTGGCAACACTCAGCATCCCTCACTGTCACCCAGTGAGAGTGAGCACTGCTACGTGATGCAAAGCACTGAACAAAAGGAGCCTGTGGGCATCCAGGAGATTTTCACTTATTCATCCATCAGCAGCCCATTCAGAACCTCTTGTTCACCTCAGTGAGATGTCATCTTTAACTCTCTCAAGCATTCAGAAAACCAGGAAATACGAACTCTATGCATCATTCACAAAATATGTATCTGTTGCATGAACTGCAGATTCCTACTGTAAGAGTATACAATAGTACTGCAAGATTTGGAAGAAATCTTCCAGTATTTGGGCGTGTATGTGCGTAAAAATGCTGCAACTGTGCACGCTGGAAAACCATCCGTGCAGCATTCTGAGCTGGGTATCACTTTTCTGTGATTTTACTATAATATAGAAAAGCAAAACAAAGCAGAAGAAAAGCAAAAGTTGCATTCTCCAGAGCCAAGCCTGAGGAAAAACAACTTACTTCTAAATGATTTATCTCTTCCTGTCTCCGTTTAAAGTTAGACGCAAACTGCATTTACCTCAGATGCTCTTTAAGGGATATGTTCAGCCAAAAACCTTTAAATTATATGCTTCATGAAAGCAGGAGGGACACGAAGGCTAAACTGAACTGGCCAACAGTGAGCACAGACATGTCCTCGGAAAAGGTTGAAAACCGGCCAATACACATCCACGATCCCCCCCAAAAAAGTTTTAAATTGGCCCCTGTCTTTGACTGCAAGGTGGGAATGCTGAAAATTTGTCTCCCCCCCCCCAGAAAATAGCCGCCTGTGCTCGAGACGAACACACAAATATGCGGTGTGCGAGAGGGAAAGTGTTATCAGGGGAGTATTTGTGAAGCTGATATTTAAGTATTTGTGGGTGATGAGGGTATTTTTTGCCAACGAGCACTTATGTGAGTGTGTGTGTGTGTGTGTGTGTGTGTGTGTGTGTGTGTGTGTGTGTGTGTATGGAGAGAGAAAGAGGGTGTTTCAGTGACACAATTTTCCACAAAAACATCCCAGTCCTCAGATTCTGTAGGAAATTCTTTGCGTGTTTTCTCAAATGAACCTCAACCACTTCTAGACAAACACGCACACACACATGCACACGCACGCACGCACGCACGCACACACACATGCACACGCACACACATACACACACAGATTGGAAAAGATAAGCAAAACAGCCACCCAGTGAGATTATGTGTAACTAAATAACTGTAACTTTCCAAACAGACCACAAATCAGCAGACTTTGTATGCTTAGGGTTTCAGTGACTATATGATGGGCTCTGGTGGGCGAGGGGCCTTCCTATGTGGGCTCTGGCTGTAGAATTAAGCCATTCCAGGCCAGAATGGCTGGCTAAGACATACGGTTGCTTCACTGCAGACTTCACTTTATATACACAAAAGTACAGAGAAACTGCAGTGATATTCATGCAGACTCTACTCCAACATTGTCACAAAGTAGTTCGAGAGGTAAATTAAATTTCCTGTTTTTGTTCTTGTTTTTCTTTACAATTAACGAGAATTAACCCCGGTGACACTCGCCAAACTAGATGCTGTGCATGTGTTTCTCTATACGAGAAGCTAAACTTGCCGAGTCTTGTTCTAAACTCGGGGATTTGAAGCTTAGCTGAATGTAAGAGGCTTATGAGTAACTGTCAAAGATCACATGTGAATGAGACTGACAGTGCGCGTCTGTGGGACGGGGGTTTGCGTGTGTGTGACTGCTGTGTGGCAGTGGGTCAGCTCCTGATCTGAGGTGGGCAGTCACGTCCACGGGGAAAGCCTTCAGTCTGCAGACAAATGGCTCTCGGCCTGACGTGAAGTATGCATGTGAGCACTTAGTGTACGTATACACCTGTGTCAGTGAAGCCTCTGTAACTTAACTGTCAGTCAAATTCAGGTCTCTGCTTGGTCACGAGCAGTTTGCTTCTGTTTTTTCCCTCCAAATGTTAAATTCCTCGCACTCTGCAAACTGCCTGTGGAAGCAGATCAGAGCACTTTGGCTTTTTGAGAAACGCATTTTCTTGCGAGCGGGATGATAACAACGATACTACTCTAATCTCTATACATTAAGAAAATTTAGCTGCAGGCAGCAGATCTCAGGGTAGTATGTAGACGGGAAACAAAGGAAGTAGGTCTCCTTGCTCTGTGTAACCTAATCCTCCTATTAGCACCTCTGAAAGTCTTTAAGTTTCATGCTGTGTCTCGTTTATTTTGCATGTACAAAAACCAAAGTGTAGAAATTTGTGGTTTTTCCAGAGGTTCTGTGCAGAAGTATTTCTTGGCCCCGAGCAGGCAAACTGCTCCGCTGTTACACTGAGACTCATATTACTCCAACAAACATCTCCCTCAACTCTCAGCAAGAAGGCTGGATAAGCGTTTTCCCCCAACATGTCACATTATTGTACTAAATGTGACCAGCCAAGTTAAAGATTTTATATTTGGATAAGTCTCTAAAGCAGGGGTAGGCAACTCCAGGCCTCGAGTGCCGGTGTTCTGCAGGTTTTAGATGTCCTTGATCCAACACAGCTGATTTAAATGGCTAAATTACCTCCTCAACATGTCTTTAAGTTCTCCAGAGGCCTGGTAATGAACTTATCATTTGATTCAGGTGTGTTGACCCAGGTGAGATCAAAAACCTGCAGGACACCGGCACTTGAGGCCTGGAGTTGCCTACCCCTGCTCTAAAGTGTCCATAGGCCTGTCCCGTCTCACCTTTTTAGTGGCCTCCCCTTCCATCTCAGGGGTGCTTGGCGCCGGAGACCAGAGCATGCTGGGAGCAATGCAGACAGACAGGTTGAAGGCGTTCATCTGGTTGTCGTCGGCACTGCCCTGTATGCAGTGGAGTACCGCGATCACGTGTCGCAGCAGAAGCAGATTGTCACTGGGAAGGAGGTGGAGGAGCCTAATGGGAGTGGGGCAGGAAATGAGATCAAACACATTACGAAAAACATCCTCGGTCCCTGCTTCTTCCTTTCAGTACGGCTGCTTGTTTCTGCCCGGACGAGAATTTCCACTGTTGCTTTTTCTCCTAAGCAGAAGGAATTTTGTTTGTTGCTACTGGAAATACACACATCCCTGCTCTCTGTTTTTAGTTCTCATTCTAAACATAAACTGTAGGTAATTAAAGGAAAAAACCAACAGCGTCTAAGGTGTTGCTCTACCACAGGCCACCAGAACAGCCATTTATTCAATCTTTCCTGTCCTGTGTTGCTGACTTATGTAAAATGCGCGTAGGATTTGCATCTTCTTGTCAGACACTGACAGCTATACGATTAGCAGGACGATCACGGCCTTAGATATCGCATGTTTTAGGATTTCAAGAGAGATCTCTTACCTCTGGACAGCTGGTATCCTCTCCTCTCCTCCTTCCATCGCTTCCATCCACTGGTCATACAGGTCCACGCACAGCATGCTGCCTGGGATATTTCGCAGGAAGTCCTGTATGCAAAACGTTTATAAGTGAAGCTGAAGAATGCCTTATACTGACAGACAGGCATTATAGACTGGAAACAACTGTCAAAGGGATTTTTGCTGCTCTCACTTTTTTATGGCTTCATCTGTGGTTGTGGTTCTTTCGATCCTAGCTTGGTGGTCGTATAATAATCACTGAACAAATCCAATTATGTTAGTGCATTTTTACTTGTGAAATTAAAGTTAGGCTACTGGCACAACAGGTAGGAGTTGTGATGATTGCTGACAGTGATATATCTTCCTCAAGGATACTTTAGCATGCAGACTGGAGCAGCCAGGGATTGAACCGGTAGACTAGTAAATGACTTCCTCTCCGTCCTGCAATTTAAAGGGCTACAGCCACCCCTTTATATCACAGGAGGCTGACAATCCTTGCACTCTATGTGGAAAACAAGTGAAACAAAATTTAAAAAGGGAGTTGGACCATCTCTAAAAAAAAGAAATAAATGAAGAAGAAGAAGGCCCGAGCTACCTCCTGGATGCCCGACTGTATGACAGCCGTTTGGCCTGGATCCTGAACAATGCTGCACCTTGTGTGTGTGACTGGCCGTCTGCCTGGCTATGCAGAGACAGATTATCCTGTCTGGACTAAGGTGACTTTGGACCAACATCAGTCGTGCCTGTTTTCAGTTTCAAACAAGAAAGAGAGACGGGGGAAGAGCTGTGTGTGTGTGGTTACCTTGAGGACAGCAGCGATGACGAACACAGACTGGTGTGTGATCTCCGCGTCCTCGCTCCCACTGTCCAGCCTGTCTCGGAGCTCCCGGCAGGCTTTTGCTCCAGCTGAACGCCTGAAGACGCCTCTGGTGTATGGCCCCTCCAGGTACAGAAATGCCAGCATGTCCTTTGGGGGAACATCGAAACAGAAGGTTACCAACTTGTTCAGTTTAATAACAATGTCATTTGATGAAACAGGAGAACTTAATGTCAGAGATTACACAAGCGGGAGCTTAGGAAACAGGCCCTAATGGCAGAAGGCATTTCATTCCACTGAGGTCTTAATTGCAAAGAATTCCTGCCAGAATTTTTATCTCGATTTCAATTTGGCACCTCCCTTTAACAGATTCTTCTGTGGACCAACAGGAGGAACGTGTCTGAATCAGTGTTTCTACAAAGAACGAAAGAAAGACGTCTCTCTTAGAGGACACCTCAGTGAGAGGGTCACTCACTCCCAATAAGAAGAATGTGTACATTAAAATATATTCTGTTTCCAGGAAAAAAAATCTGATTTAATCTAAAATGGAAAATGGGTCCGCCAATTATTTTAAGTGGTTGGTGGATGTATTAAAGTCATAGAATAGTAAGATTGCAGCAGTAGAAGTCAAATAAAATGCTCCTAAAATAATCTACTTTCTCACACCCTCAAGTCTCTCGTTCCCTAACTAAACAGTCAACCTGTGTTCCCTCAAGTCAGGGTCCTGACCCCTGTTATGTGAACTCCACTCGGCTTACCATGACAGGTTTAGGCAGGCCGTTTTCTGGAGAGCAGATGGAGCTCAAGGGCTGTCCGAACAGCCGACCGTGAGCGGCGGAGAGCAAGGTTGGGGACAGGGGCACGCCGTCCAGCTGTGTGCTCGAACCTCTCCAGAAAGGCCAATTGATCAGAGATCTCTTTCTCTTAAAAGACTTCTGCTGACCAGGCTCTGTGGGTAGGAAAATAAAAATAGAGGAAGGAGAACTTTAGTTTGAGATATAATCAAACTTTTGTTGTTGAGTAATGGATGGCGAATGCGCCCCAAGGTACGTTCAGGAAACCAAACTGTTTGATTCACATAGCTTCAAAAGTGCAGACTCAGAAACTGTTTCGTAATGTTTACTTTTGTGGGCTTGAATTTCGGGCAGAACTGCTTACGAATTGCCCATCAGCGTCAGATGCAGGAGCTTTTCATCATGCATCATGCTAACGCGCTGCTCATGGTTGAGAAATGAAAACCAATGAAAGCAGATGTGATAGACGATGGTTTACTCTGTTTACTCATGCGGGTGCGTTTAACAAAACCTCATAGCGAGCTGATATAGGTCACATCTCTGCTTTCCTGTCTCAATAAAGGCTAAAAAGAACATGTGCATGTGACTGCGTGTTCCCTTTCCTAAGTTTTTGCACAGCAGTGCAAAGGCACAATGTCTGCCTGTGTAGTTCAAGCACCAGCTCAGCATGTTTTTGCATAGCACGTGTGCACTGAAGTGCCTATAAATAAGAATGTACATTTACTTTAGCGTGTAATTAGACATCTAAAATAAACAAGCAGTTTAAAAAGCTAGTTTTAGCATGATTAACTCCCGTGGAGCGCATTAGAATTACAATTAGCTGCTAAACAGAAGAAATGTATATTTAATAATGACTTAATTTCTTTGTGTTTTGGACTGCTGATTAAATAAAATGTCACTCCGGGCTGAAATGCATTTCAAAAACCTTGATTCATATCACAAATGTTATGATAATGACTCATTCGTCACTAATTGTGGCAGCACTGCCTTTCTGAGCCACCGCCGACGTTTTTAGACGGGCAAAATGTGCAAACAGTGCATTAAATCTCTTAAAGGGCCATTGTAGTGAAATGTAATTGTAGCAGCTTTGAATTGCCAACAATCTTGAAATGATAACATTTATGTTATTAAGCGTCGGTGATTTGTATCCAAGGGTGGGACTCAACCTAACAAACAAAAGATTCTTTCGGTGGGCGGGGGACCCATCGGCCCCGAAAGGGCCCTCAGAATACACGCCATACCTCACATAGAATTCATTATTTAACAATCTGCCGTGGCGTGATGCCCAAATACACTCTGGAACAAAGTTCAACAGTAACAGATTTACTGGCCTGTTCTGGCACTTCTCAGCAGGCCTTTGCCATCAAAAAATGAAAAAACATGACCTTGGTGTAAATCAGGTGTTACATCATTACGGCTCTCGAGGCAGGGAACCGTTTTAGAGACAGTGGAATGAGGAAACAGACACAGACGACATGTCTGGGTGGGCAGTCTCTGTCATCTTACACTAATCTTCTACTGTGTTATAAAACAGGTGCTAGATGTTGTATTTCTCTTCATTGACAATGAAATTACCACAGACATGACTACACAGTGACGTCAGTGTCCTGTAATAGAAACCCCAGATTACAGGTGCTGACATGTTAGTAGTTTACTTATTTCATTTTTAGGCAAATGGAATAATCTTTCATCTTTGCATAAATGCAATAATTCTATTCGATTCTTAGTTTTTCCAAATAACCAAATCAACACTGCCGGTGTAGCTAGCTCCAGAGGATGGGCCAACCTGGCTCTGTCAGTGTTGCCAACTTAGCAACCTTGCCGCTATACTTTGCGAGTTTTCAGACCCCCTTAGTGACTTTTTTTTTTTTTTCAAAAAAAGCGACTAACGACAAATATGGCGACTTTTGCTGGTGTTATTAGGAAGACGTATGACCACTTTTTGACGTGAAAGCACGTATCGCTCTTACTCTCAACAAGCAGCGGTGCTACCGTGGGCACCTCGCCCGTGCCGAAGCGCTCACAGGCGGCGGATAGTCCTCACGCAACACTCCCCCCCAGCTGCTGTCAGAGCAGGAGACGTTCACCCCTACGCATCCTGCAAATGAACCTCCAGTGAGCGAAGCCGCTGCTCCAGCCCTGACTGTAATGACGTCAGTTCTTCTTTTACTCTTACTTTTTGTGGATCACAAGCTTTAAACCTACTTAAAACACACACACACACACACACAGACTTTTTTGTGTGTCTATGTGTGTGTGTGTAACTCCGCCAGAGGCTGTTTTGGGTCACAAGCCCGGATAAAGGAGGAGGGTTGGAATGACTAAAAAAACAATAATTGCTAAAAGAATTTAATTTGTAGTTCCAAATATATTCAGAATGCATTTAGGGTGTTTTTTACTCACTTTACGTCTCGTCCAGGATGCTATTTCTCTCTCCTAAAAGTTAGGTTACAATTACATAAGCATGACAAATTATGCAAATTAGGCGATGACATCATTTAGCGACTTTTAGGACAACCAATAACGATTTTCCTTACTGAGGAGTTGGCAACACTGGGCTCTACTGAACTGTAGGAAATGAATGCTTTGACAAGCAGACTTTAAGCCACTTCCAAGGGTGGACATGCCAGTAATATGGTTCATATTGTAATGGGAACATAGAAAATCTCTTCTTGCAGTTGAATGCACAACAATACCTGTTTTTATAGGTCTAGTACAAAATCTTTGCTCATTTTTCAAGTGCTGAGACAGCATAGATCTGTGTTGCTGTGTGCAGTGGTTCTTTATCCACGTTCAGCCTCACTCTCTGTTGCTGCCATGAGCCACCTCAAAGGCTTTTTGTCCAGTTACAGTATCTCCCCAGTAGACTGGCACAAACTGGACATGAAGCATGTTGGGGAACAACTGGAGGAGTTTTATTTGTCATACACCCGCTAGTTGTTAAACATGTACAATTTCCTGTGTGATTGTTTGAGAATAAATGGCTGAAATGAGGCTTTTGTCAGGGCTACAAGCCAGTAAACACATATTCGTTAGCTTTCTGGTTGGGCGCGAGCAATTAGGCATGTATGGTGGCGGGGCTGTTATGGAGAGATTACGTAAGACCCTGTTGTGCCTGAAGCAAAGGAATCTGAGGCAAAGCTTGCGGTTGGCAAACTGGAGCCTACTTGACTGGAAAACACACATTTTTTTTCTCCTCTGCTTCTTCCCGCCACTAAACCTCATCATGTCCTTTTTCCATCCTGGTCTCCGTACCCGCAGTTCATCCTCACTCCTGTCCACCGTCATGTTGTTTTTCTTCCTCCTAATTTATCCGTACCTCTCTGCTTTAAGGTCCAAGTTTCAGTCTTTTGGTCTGCAAATCCTTTCTCTCTCTGCCATAGTTGTCTGTTTCTTTTTCCTTCACCTCTACTGACCTTCCACACTTACTCAATAGCTGTGTCATCTCTTTCTACTTTCCATCTTCCTATTCCCACATTTATCCGGTCCTTCTGGGGTTTCTTCCTCTTTGTCTGTCCGATGTTTTTCTTATTTTGACACCGCATCTGTTCCAACCCCTGCTGTAACCCACCGCTCCATTAAAATGCTCTTCCCACCGTCGATGACGCTTTTTTTCCCCTTCTTGTCCACCTGCTGATTCAAACTGAGGACTAACAAACACGACGGTAACCTCAAAGACGAGCACAAACATACTGAAATGTTTTATATAAGTGGAACTCGCTCTGGGAAGTACTTTCAGTTCTGTATTAATACTTCTGTATCCTCATATTTCCTCTTGTGGTTTCACAGAGAGTTAGATTTATGGATGGATTCCTCACAGTGACCAACCATGTACTCAGAAAACCTAAGCTGCCACGGTAATGACAAAAACAACAATGTTTACTTCTCTCACTTCATGAATATTCCGTGGTGCATGAAGGGCCATCATCAGAATGCTACCGTTTTAAACCCCAAACGATTAACTTTAAATACTTAATGGTGGATGTAATTTTAATACCTACTACTAATAAACACAACCAAAATACCAGACACATACTGACTATGAAATCCCTTACCTAAAAGTTGAGTCTGCCCAAGGACAGCCTTGTTGGGTTTCAGTATAAATTGGCACTGCGTGTCTGGAGGGAGACACTGGTCCAACAGAAGAACCCCTGGGCAGTCTGTGGGACTCAGCACATCCTTCCCTCCTCCTCCTCCAAGTCCTCCACAATTGCTCCCAACGTCTCGAATGTGGCTCATCTTGATGCTGAAGGGAAACTCGTGGCCTGAATGAAAGGTCAAAGTTTAGCGCTGGAGGGCCTGGTGTTTGCAGTCTGTGCACCTCACATGATGCTTTAAAAAAAAGGGGCATATACAGCATTGCATTTTGCAACACAGCGTCATAAATTCTGTGTTTGCGTGTCAGGAATTCTGTGTGGACTACAAAACAAAAGATTATGGTAACACAAAAAACCCACAAGAAAACCACGTCCTCTGAAATGTTCCCAGATGGTGAGTTTTGAACCACTGATGCATGCATAGAAGTGAGAAGTGGAGAGTTTTTTTCTAAATACTCATTGAGGAAGAGACGCTGTGTTTCTAGATGTCAGTACGTTTTGTTATTCACCACATCCTACATCATTACCCAACTGTTGAACTACTTCTTTTAAGGGTGCCTTTAAAAGGGAAATATTTTAAGGTAATCAAATTCAGCCATATCTATTGTGTGTCCCAGATGTGACTGGAGACCCATAAAAACACAAGAAAGAGACCTTGTCTCCTTGTTCCTTTTCTCCGCAGATCAGAAAGTGTGTGTCTTTGAATGAGGTGCTCAGATTTGCAGCTGGTTGTGACATCAAAACTAGATAAGCACATACCCCAGCTGGTCAGCAGATCTGCCAAAATAGGACAGTGAGCCATTGTTATTTCCTAGCTAGAGCAGCTTCTCCAAACTCAAGGGCCAAACTGTTTGTTCTACGAGCACAACGTGCCAGCAAGTGTTAACAAATTACGCAGCTAATGATATCAGAAGGCTGAGGGAGAATAGGAAATTATGGGAACCAGTAAACAAAAGACTGTGTGTCAGTTACTGCGTTTTTTATGTTTTCTTTTGTTCTCTGGTCCTTACTGACCTCAGATTGCTTTTTTTTGGCTCCATTTTTACTCTGCTTACTTCTTCCCTTCTCTGTACTGAATTTTAAAACCCATGAAATCCCAGCAGGGTCCCTCTTGTTTCTGTGCTTTTCATTTTCTGCTGTCAGACAACACCGTGCCTATGAAGTAGCACGCGCAAACCATGTTCCAAGCTTCCCCTCTGCACTGATAAAAACCTGATTTTATAAAATCATGATACACGCACGGAGGCCTACGCTGTGCAATGATTTGGCCTCATTTAGATCTAAAATGATCACTTAAAGCAGAGGTGTCCAACTCCAGGCCTCAAGCGCCGGTGTCCTGCAGGTTTTAGATCTCACCCTGGGTCAACACACCTGAAGCAAATTAGTTCATTACCAGGCCTCTGGAGAACTTCAAGACATCTTGAGGAGGTAATTTAGCCATTTAGATCAGCTGAAAACCTGCAGGACACCGGCCCTCGAGGCCTAGAATTGGACATCCCTGACTTAGAGAGAAAGCCAGAAGCAAAATCATGGCTGCATCTGATATATGAATGGATTACTGCGCCAACTGGCTGCTGCAGTCATTCATTCACAGAGCGCTACCTAAAAAGGCCGTGGGCATCAACGGCTTAGTTGGATTTAAAAACGCCGATAAAACTGCGGGGTCTTCATGAAGGCTGAAATAAAGTTCTGTTTCATAACCAGTTCGAGGTACCTGTGAGACTTACATAAACTCATTAAAAAGGGGTATAATGTGACTGCTTTAAGCTATTTTTTATTATTTTGTTTTATACAGTGATGTCAGTAGGACTCACCGATAAGTGGATATGGAGGGTCATCCTTAATGGAGCTCACCCACAGCCGGTGGTCTTTAACGCAACCCTAAGAAGAGAAAAAGAGAATCACTTTTAATGAGATTGCAAAAAGAAACTCCTTTAGTAAAAACTGCTCTGACACCACTTCAGCCATCAGGTTTTGCACTGTTTCACAGAGCTTGTGAATCCCAGAAGGTCCATTACTGAGAGCCTCGAGAGAGTTTTGTAGCA
Organism: Aulonocara stuartgranti; assembly: GCF_965226115.1. Classification (NCBI taxonomy): domain Eukaryota; kingdom Metazoa; phylum Chordata; class Actinopteri; order Cichliformes; family Cichlidae; genus Aulonocara; species Aulonocara stuartgranti. Next base: position 31,412,212 of record NC_138952.1, on the reverse strand, counting down.
TCGCACGACAAAGTTTAATATCTAGCGATCATCAATCACTGGATCCTGAACACAGGCCTTCGGTTACTTACTGATATGCTGAACTGCAGCAGAGCCATGCGGATGACTTCAGTGGTGCTGTCTGTGTTGCTGACCGCAAGCGTCTTGGCCTGGTGGAAACATTTTTGGGTAAACATCACGGAAATATGTAGATGTTTGTGTGATCCGTAAGTTATAGTGGTGCTAGAGATGTTATAATAGCTGTTTTTGTGCTGACAGAGGCAATGAAAACTCACGGGGGATGAAGGGAAACTTACATATGCACAGTTTCCAATATCCTTTGCGAAGATTTTCAGAGGAATGGTCTTTGGGTCGTCCTTCTCTTTTCCCTCACTTATCCGACTGAGTTTGGTGGAAAACAGGGAATGGGAAGGAGGTCAGTGTTATAGCGAGAATATTGTTTTAGAATAACACTTTTGTATAAGTTTATGAATTTGTCTGTTAATACAAAACATTCATGCTGTGGAGGCTTCAGCTTAATCATTTTATTCTTTAAAATCAAATCCTTTCTGGCCTGTAGAGGGGAATCTGATTTGCAAGGAAGAACTTTAAGCTAAACAAAGCATTAGGGCCAAAGAAAAAGAACCTCTAATCAATATGTTACCTGTTGACGAGCGCCAGCCACTTGTCCTTAGTCTCTTCAGAGCTGAAATGAAATCAGTGATGTTACAAAACACAATCAGAGGAAAAGTAACTGTCGCTCTTGCTTTGTTATGTAACTCCCGCAGTTAAAAACCAGACTTCCCCCTGGAGCCATGACTGGATTCCTCTTGATGGAAAATATAATGGGTGTGTTTGTGAATGGGTACACAGGTGTAGATGCTGCTAAGGCAGGTGCAAATATACGGCGCTGAATACATCTGTACGTGCTGCATGTTTGTGCCTGTGTGTGGTTACTCGCTCTATTTTTACTGAGACAGCTTTATGACTGAAAGCTGCCTTTGTGCTTAAGCTTTTTATGGATTTTGCGGTGGGGTTCTCTACTATACTGTACATCTGCACCTCAGTACATTGCGTACTTTTCCAGAAATATTCAGGAGTAAGCGGTTAACGGGCTGGCAATGAATACTTTAGAGGAAATTGAGTTACCTCAAGCTTCTCCTGTTTGATCGAATCAAGACAATTTGAAAAAACATGGCTACATTTCACCTTCTAGGAATTCCTATTCTTGGATGTGAACAATTTGTACATACCTGAAGGTGGCTACACAGTTACAGGTGGGCCAGCCCATCACGAAGCTCCTCTCGGGGTTTGTGCTTCCTTCGCACACTTCCTCCATGCAGTTAGCCGTCCACATCTCGCAAACCCGGACCTGAGCCTTCACCTTGAAATGAGTAGGAGACCTGCAAACAAGCAAAACAGCATGCTATATTACAGTGTTTTGTGATAAATGTGATAAGTGCTCATATCTATCAACTGGTTTCAGGGTTTCAAGGCATTCCACAAGGAACTTTTTGGGCATTAAGTGCGGAATCTGACTTAGTTTTCTTTAAATAACTGATGTCCATAAACCTCCTGTGGCATATGGCAATCTAAAAAAACACTTAATATAGAAGCAAAATATTAAAAGATTCAGCTATTCTCAGACGTTAAACACAGGCATGCTCAGTAGACATGTATTTATGTGCCACAGCATCTGTAATTATCGAGGGAGATGATCCGAATGCATACATTTGGCAAACAAACACATACTCTCTGCTTTATGGATATAAAGGCGCACGCACACAGACACACACACCACTCAACTTTTAAAAATTTCCCCTCCTCCCTCTTGCTATCACTATCTTTCAAACACATACACACCAACACACATTCCTCTAACTCACCCTGGGTTCAGCCACAATGTATTAAAGCCAATTATAGCATACACTCTCTCCACTGAGAGGGTCAGCTCCGCCCACTGGCACATGACTCCCAGGACAGACCGCAGCCATCCTGCTGTGTCTGCACTGAGGGGTTTGTGTGTACAGTAAGTACATACTGTAAGTGTGCAGAGCTTGTGTGTTTATGTGTATGTGTGAGTGTGTGTGTGTTTGTGTGGACCTCAAAATTGTCTATGTGCTCTTTGCTTTCTATATTTGAATGTGCTTGTGTTGTGTAGTTTGTGGGTGGGAAGCCCCATACTTTAGGCCCAAGGCGAGCCAGTTTGGCTTTGATCTGAGCCAGGCTTCATATGGATTTAATTGGCTGGGAAATAATTATATGCTGGGGGAAAAAATGAGGGACAGAGTAGTAAAAGAAGCAGGAGAGTATGTAAAGAGAGACAGGGGGAAACTCCATCCTTCACAAATTTTCTTTTGCTATGACCAGCAGAGAAACAACTAGGAACAATGAAATGTTGCACGGCCGCTTTTTGTTCCTATTTTTCCCTGTTTATGTCACTCTGTCTCTATTTCCTGTTCCGCCCCCTCTCACACTCACAACCACGTATAAACATCTCCCTGTCATTTCACAAAACACTGAAAGAAACTTACTTGGCCTTGGTGACGAGCAGGGTGTCTGTGAAGAGGAAAAGGTGTCTCTCCTGGATCTGCAAGCCGGTCTTTAGCTGTGTTTGGGCGTGACCCAGGAACAGACGGCCTGGACACTCAGCCAGGAAGGCCTGGACTAGAGGACAAGTCTCTGGGCTTACTGGCGTCAAGCAGCTTTCCCTGGGGGGACAAAACCGAGACAACGCAGACGCAAGGAATGATTTACACTATTGATCCCCAAAGGAGAAATTTGTGGTTTGGAGTATGTGGAAGCATGCACTGAAACAACAGGTTTGGAAACACAGTTGGACTGAATTTCTCTTTGCTTCGCTCAACAGCTATTGCAAAATTGCCACAGAGCTCCTGAATAGCTCACAGAAGCTGCCGAGTGACAAGAATAAAAAAGAGTGAAGAAACATTGTGAGCTTGAAACACCTAAAAAGTGAGCAAAGCAGTTGTAATCCACTGTGAGGATAGACAGAGGAGATTTAAGTAACTCGTCTGAGCAAGACACTTAAGAAAGTGTGCACCTTTCTTACTAATGGATCCAAATCAGGCTCCCCCAGCCCCTGAGATACCTACCACCATCACGAAACTCAAGAATCAAATGAAAGACTATTAGCTTAGAAGGATGCAATTCAAACACTACCTCCCTTTAATTTGGATTACCACCAGGAAGACGTTACGGCATAAAATGTCTGCCTGGCATCGTATGAGGAAACTAGCTCCATCCCGGTAAACACTGAGGGAGCTATTACGACTTTAAGGTCGGGAGTCAATGCTTTGCGGTTTTGAAACAAAACCCATGGTATAGCTCAATCTGAACAACCTTGAACGTTTTGTATTATATTGGCCACAAGACCACGACTTTATTTCCACATACATTTGGTTTGGTGGAGTAATACTTTATTCTTTATTCCTGCATATTTTCTTGTGGAGGGTTTTTTTTCCTCCAAACTTATACAGAATGTGAAACAACCAGGAATGGTGTAAGTGAAAGCAGGAATCCCACGTAGCATGTGAGCCAAGCTGTGAAAAGGCTTAGCTGACCCTCCAAATTTGAGCATTCCTCCTCATTTTTCTCCTCATTCCGACTCTTATTCCCAACGCACGTAATCTAACTAATACAAAAAAAGACAAGATTATAGTTTTAGAACATCAGGGAAATTGTTTGGCTACAAAGAAAAATCAGAAGGGCTATTTTTTAAGACGAGACAAAATCATTTTTTAGAGGAAGAGGAAATCATTTGAGAGCTCCATCCTTTCCTGTTTATTTGGAGGTGGCTGATAAAAGACCCAAATATCCACTTACATACACATTTTAAATCTTTCTCCGCTTTTCTTAGTCTCTTTCATGTAAACAGACGTGTGCAAACACAAACACACACACTAATGCATGCACACACCCTCTTCTTAGGATAGTTTCTCACCCCCGATGCCTACCAGGACACATGCAAGGACACACTTTTCTGCTGCAAAAATCTGAGAAAGAACCAATATTTGGAAGCCAGGGAAGATGAATCTCTTACTCGCCAAAGTCCTTCCAGCTACAGCATAAGCGGTTACGTAATTAATTAACAAAAACCAGACGGCCACGCTAGAGTGCTTTCATATTATTTCTCTTTGTGTGTCATCCAAAAATAAATTCAAATGTGGGCTCAGTAAATTTAATTAGGTTCAATGAATTTAGCCAGCAGAGCATCAGTGATTCAGTGGAACATGTTGGCCTGCAGAACCAGGATCCAGGACGACTACACGGGCACACTCACAGCTTAAAAATAAATACTTTCTATGTGACGCAGTTTCATTTCTTTTGTCTATTTACCCTTACCCTCCAGTCATATAACTAATGCATTTCTTTCTTTGCATCGCCTTCATATCACAAATATAAATTCTCCAAAGCACAGCTGATAGCTGGCTCTCATTAAATCTTTCAAGGTGGCACCATAACGTAATGTTGCACACCCCCTAAAACAGAGAGGGACACCGAAATGTAGTTGAGAAATGCATCTGTCAGAAGAGCCCACACACACGCACGCACAGATCAACATGGACAATAACACCTTCCTGTAAAGCCTCTTTCACATCTCACTTCCCCACAAAAAGGGCAACATCTTCCGTATTCACCGCACATCCCTTCCTCCTAAATGTTAGAGTGACAGCTGAATCGGACGGATGAACAGCTAATGGCTCCAATGTGCATCGTGTGATGTTGATAAATTGAGCGTCCACCCCGCCCGCGCATACATGGCCACCTTTGTTCAGGCACGGCTCCGTGAGGAGAACTGTTGACTTTCTAAAACACGATATGGGAGGGGGGAGCGGGAGTTGTACAATGAGCTGCACAACGCCGCATACTAATGTCCCCGCATGAATATTTAAGCAGGAGCGGGAAACATTTCTGCATGAAAGTCTTATAAGCATAAATCACCCAGTCTGACAGTCACAAGTGAGTTTCATTTACACAGCAAAAACTGACAGATTTGTGAAAAAATGGCTCCTAATCATTAAACGCCTGATTGATGAGGAGTTGAGCGTATCGAGAAAAGAAAACGACACCATGAAACCGAGAACTACGAAGTTATAAAGCTCGAGGGATGGAATTATGAAAAGCAAGCGTTACAGAGAATGAAGAAGACAGAATCGGTGTTCAATAAAAAGGCCAAATTTGAATCACAAAGAAAAGCATCCTCATCACTGAGCCAGACTCTGTTAACTTGTTGTGACGGCCCAAATGAAAACCCATCTGCAGAAAGAAATGGAGCTTTTTCACGTGTAAAGAAAAGCCTGGCTGTGGCATCTCCTCAGCCTCGTGCAGCAAAAGCACCGAGTATTTAAATCATGAAGGAAGATAAGTAAAGCCTTAGTCATGGACATGAGTATGATCCATCAGGTGTGAGTGCTACATACCCAGAGGGAAAACAGCTGGACAAACAGCTGGAACTTTCTATGCTTGTCTTGTTTGTTGCTTAGCTTTCTTTCCACTCATTGTTTCCACTTTCTTTTTACCACTTATTTCCAGTTCCAGGTATTTCCCATTGTAACGGGATCTTAGTGGGGCTAGATGCGCTGTTTTGCTTATATTGCTGTGTCTTGATGCACAGTTTAAAGTCTCCCCAGCTGTCAAACAGTCAGCCTAGACAGAACAGACTGACTCCCTCAGGGCAGAAATGACACTTATATAACTGTCCATCTGCTCAGCTTTGATAATAACCCTGAGAAGAACGCTGAGTGTCATTTATGTGTCTCTGTGCATCATCTGTGTCATTAATTTGTCTGCAGCTAATTTGTCTTTGGTGGCAAATCTGCTTTTCCTGTATTAAGTCAACACATGGCGAGAAGAAGCAAATAAATGGAAATGTGTTCAGAGCAAACTTTCAGCCTCGCTCTTATTTCTCATGAAACGCGTAAATTCTGACAGGGAATAAAAATAAAGATAGGACGAAAAAGCAAAGGCAGAGATGTCCGTGTTTCCTCTTTCACCGCCTTAAAGGGGAAGCCCAAGCCACAAGAAATTAAAGGGGGAAGAAATCGAAAGGAAAATAATGTAAGAAGCTAAATATTTTATTCATTTTTGTGACCATTCATTAAATTTCAGCACAGTTCAGCAGTCTTCAGTCAAAGCTAGTTTCTTCTTTTGTCTCCTCTGCTCTGCGCAAAGTGAAACAGAGAGCAGAGGAGAGACTTGTGAAGTGCAGATAACGTTTTTTAATTTGGAGACCCCCTTCCCCCAACTACAAGAGATGTCACCCGTTGAACCTTTGCATATGTTTCTGTACGAGGAGGGTTGAATCACCAACAGCCTGACCTCTTTGTCCCAGATAAAAGATCTTCAGACAAGCAACAATTGGCATCTCTGTGCACGAAGCAGTGAAAAGAGACCGTCTGTTAACAAGCGGATTTGGGAAGACATCATTTTTGCATAAACACACTCCACTCCGCACCATCGCCCGAATCACAGTGGAAGCTTTTGTTTATCGTGGCATAAAAACCCCCGAAGGCTGCAGTAAGACTGGCAATAAAGAGATTACTCACTTCATTACTCACACATTTCTGAATTACATTCCTACTATAGTTGTAACTAGGTCAGGAGCTTTGATTTGTTTTTATCTGTATAGGTGCCTTTTTCCTTCTACAGAACAACTCCTTAACCTTCCTAAAACCTGAAAAGGGGACTATTTTGCATCTTTCTATTGCTAATTAGACCCCTAGAAGAATGGGAAACAAAAAAACCAAAAGCTAAAAAAGGCTAAAAAGCTCTACAGATTTGAAGGAAACTGAACAGCCAGGCAACATCTCATTCAAATACACTATAATAACCATTAACAATAACGCACTAACAACTCACTACTGCACATAAAACAATTAAAACTTGACCTTTTTTTGCTCTGCGTGCATCAGATAGGTTCATAGGCAAAATATAATGTTAGTTCATCCTGACACCAGTGCCCTGATATAGACGAGGAAGCACACACACACACACACAGACACACACACACACACACAGACACACACACACACACACACACACAGGGATGAGGTCAGAATCAGGAGCTAGAATTGCCTAGGGGCTGTCAGCCATGATATCCTTAACAGAGCTCATTATTACAACCAGGAAATGATTTTTGCATGATGTGCAAGTGGGTGTGTGTTCTTGAATTTGTCATTTTGAGATCCAGATGTCAACAACCAGGAAAAAAACTGAAAACTGAGATGTTTTTAATTTTTTTTACATTTCTAAAAGTCATTACTCAGAAATAAGATTAGATTTAAGATTAAGTAAAGAGCCGTGTGGTTGTCACATTTATGTGTGCGCGGCTGATAGCACGTGAAAGTGTGAGGTCAGGAGGGGTCCATGTGTATAGATTTCATTGCCTGAAGGTTGAAGGAGACCCTTAATCCCCCGCACTGTAGTTGGGAGGCAAAGGGATGACGTTATACTTCGAGATGAAGTGTGAGAGTTTGTGCACGGAGGTGATGTAAATGGCTGCGCTAAAGGTCCAGAGACCCTTCCGGTGCCTCTTAGGGCTGATGGGAAACACAGGCAAGGACGCATCTCAGGGACAGAGGGGAGGGAAAGAAGAAAAAAGAATCTCTTGTGAAAAAAGACACACTCCAAACAATGGAAACTTCACCGTGCCAATTTTTTTTTTTTAATCCTTCGTTTTGTTTTTTGTTTTTTCCCCCGGTACCTCAGAACTCAGTTCATTGTAGCACTGTTATTTTAAAAAAGTGAACAGGAGCCAAAACTCAGCGCTGTTCACTGACTGCACGAGTCATGAGCAGAGGAAAAAAAAGGGGGGAAAGAGTTCAGAGATGAGACAAAAAAACAGAACAGAAACTCAAATCAAAGCCTGAGGTGTGTTTCACTCTGTAGCTGCTTTAGCTGCTCTGCACTGTTTAATATTTAAACCTGTTTTTTTCCAGCTGTTCTCAATACTGAAAAATGAACTGACTGTGAGTGAGTAACAGCTTCATGAACAAGATGAAAATGCCAGACCAACAGGACACTCAGCAAGTCAGTGCTATTCTCAGAGAGGAGCTCTTAAGCATAAAGTTAAAGACTTGACAATAAATCCTAGCCTATAAGGGCAAGAAGTTATCAACTAGAACAAAAAAGCTGCTTACAATAAAAATTTGTGCAAGGAGAGTTTGTAACAGCAGTAGAGCCTTTTTAAAGAACACAGCAGTGATACAATGATGTGCAACCCCACTGCCAAGACCTGCTGGCACATGGATATTCCCATTCTAACTGCTTTAATTGGGGCTCCGGGGTTTTATAACAGCCTGCATGTGGTTTGCAAATCTTAACAACAACAAATATGCATTCATAATAAAAAGTGCCCAGTTAATAAAGAAAGAAAGAAAAGCACCTGCTGCATGAGAGTCACATCAGCCTTTACCTACTCTCAGTCATCTAAGCACTCTGCTGGTAGCACCCTGCACACACATATCCGGACCTTAATAACTACTTCACACACTCACTGACATGTTAGGTTCTGACCCCAGCTGACCTCCACCGGCCTCTAAGCCTCCTGATGTGAGGTCAGGGGTTAAGGGTGACAGCAGAGAGCGTCAGGTCAGCTCACACACACACACACACACACACACACACACACACACACACACACACACACACACACACACACACACACAGGTCAGACTTGGACAGACTCTCAGGCAGCCTCTGTTTGTCTTTCACTCAATAAATGGTCTCATGGTGTCTCACTCTGCATCCAAACAGAGCATCTAAGTTGTCTTTCTAACTCTGTTTAGCACATATGCACACACAGACACACACAGACCCTACAACAACACTGGCCTATTTAAGATTTTGTCGAAATCGTGAAGATTTACCATCCTGATCTCCATAAAAGCTGCCAACAGCAATTCTCTATAATGTAACGCTGGCAGTGGGAAGGCATCAGGTTTATTCACCAGGCACTCGCTTGTAGGTGAAATCATGACAACATGAAAACTTTCTAAAGCCTCAAAGTGTTTTGAAAAGCCAGCCTGCCTCAAAGTGTTTTTCCTCTAAAAACCCCAAAAAGCTGGCACTGGCAGAAAATTAAACAGAGTGCATAACAGAAACAAAGTTTCTAGTAAACAAATACCCTTCCTGGAGGGTTTGTAATAGCTTATTTCCGAAACTGTTGAAGGAGGATGAAGGGATTTGTGAGATACGAGGGTGATGAAAAGCCCGATAGTTCTGATGGAAGTGAGGATTTAAAAGCCCTCGATGAATGAGTCAGAAAGGCCTGGCAGTCTTAATGCTGATGTCTGAAGACACTGAATGTGACAGAAAAGGGGAGAGATATCTGAATCTAAGTGATGAAATTAGACACTTTAATGTGTGTCTGAAATACTAAACACCTCAGACCTGGAACCAAAGGATTCCACTTTTGCTCATCAGAGGCATATATTTTCTAATCAGTGATTTTTATCTCAGCCTCGTAGCTATACTTTCTTTCTTGTCACCTCATCAAACCCACAGGTAAGTACTTTCTAGGAAGTTTGTGAGTCAGTGCAAATATCCATCAAAATGCATGAAGTCTAGAAAAGTTATGTTTAAACAATCTAGAAAGTCTGTACGTGCAAAAAAATAACAGGTTACTAGGCAAAGAAAGCAGGAAAAGGATTTTTTCAATACATTAAATTCAGTTTATAAAGCCTTTATAAAGCATGCATGGTAGGGTCAATAGTTTATGAAGAAAAAGGGGAGAAATATGGCACACAGTGGTGACAGCACCTCAGCAGCTCAGTATGTGTGTTTGCTGATACCTGGATGTGCTTCTTGATCTGGTGAGTGCTTTGCTGATGACGAGTGAAGGAGCTGACTGTCGTCTCTGCGCCAGGGTCTTCATCTTCTGCACAGTCAGAGAGAGAGAGGTGGGTCAGAGACATTACTTTGCGTCACTGTTTTCGGTTTGGTACAACACGCAATGGTTACAGAGACGGAAGGCAAAGTACACAGTCAGCACTGCTCTGAGCTGGCTGTTTAGCTGTGGTCGATGCAGGAAATACAGGACTCACAGAGAAGGGAAGAAAGCGACTAATAGGAGAAGTGACGGCAGTTAAAAAGGAGGGAAAAGAGGAAACGAGCGAGATGGAGGCAGACAGAAAAATAAGCGACAGCGAGACAGAAAAGATGGCCGGAGCTGGGAAATATATCATCGGCGTGTGATGTTTATGATGGTTCACATATTCCCACTGTGGCACGATAAATGGTGCGCTCACTCACAGAAGTATGACAGGCATCTTTATGTCCGCCACAGCTATTTCATTTAAACCTACAGCATGCCAAAACCTTGTTAGCTCACAATACCTCCCCCTCCTCCTCCCCCACGACGTACACTACAGTGATTCAATCAGAGGAAGGCAAGAAATAATTAAAGTAGCGACCCAAATTAAATAAGACTCGGATTCCTGGAATCTTTTTGGAGTTACTTAAGGGTGACATTCCTCTCTTAACAAACTCCTGTTAGTAATAGAGGTCAGAGTTGCTACAGCCCAGCCCAACATGCTGTGAGTTATTGGACATTTGGAAAAAGGAAAGAAGCATCAGCTTCAATGTGCTTATTTTCTTTTTTTTTTTAAAAAAGGAACAATAATTCACAGTGACACGTCTTGCCTGAGATGAATATCTGACACCTACAAATTAGTTGAATTGACTTGATGGTTTTGTGGAAACCCTTTAAATCGGGTTTGGTTTTTCCATTAGTTTTGTGTACGGTAAGTTTGATAATTCAGTTCGTTTCCACGCAGATTTTCAAACGCACCAGCGACGTTGGTGACAGGTGTCATCTCGTTGTTCTGCCGTGGTGACTGACACGAGGCAGGACACCCTGAAGCCTCAAGTCTTAAATTATGCAGCCTGTGTGCTAAAGCCAAAGAGGAAGTCTGCACTGTAAAGCTGCAGGACAAGTACACATTATGTGCCTGTCATGCCTGTCACGTACAATTCAAGAAAGCACATTCTCACAGAAATATCCGAGAGGAAAAAACAAGTCCTACTCAAAGAGATGCATGTGGAAACTCTATTTTCATGAGCATTTTCTCACTCGGTGAGGCTCTGGCTGACAGATTGCATTTCTCACAACTTCCTAAGGCTGAGCAGAGCCCAGTGTGTCGCAGACAGGCCAAAGAGCAGCAATTGCTCAGAGAAGGGAAAGAGAAGAGAGGGGTTGGGGTGGGCTACAGCAACATCATTTGTAAATCCATAACACTATTTTTCACTATAAAATTCCAGGCCTGGAAAGTGGTGAAATACTTAGAAAGCACCAGTGTACTGTGCAGAAGTAACTAGTGGAGATCATATGAGTACATATTATATTTGCCAACCATCACGCACATCCTGTTAACCTATGGTCAACTTTTCTAACCCAGTTGTTGCTTTCAGGAGGCATTGCGGCACTTTTATGTTCACACTTAGCGCTCACATCCTCCCATGCTGAAAGCTACAGTTACTTGCTTTAAACAGGCGTGAGGAGGGGGCGCTACGCGTTCGTTCAGCAGCCGCTGGGAATCGTCTGCTCTATCAGCGACGAAGATCTGGAGGGAAATATTTACATGAAATAATTGTAATGCATAGCCCTCGATTTACAGCACAGGCGGTAATGTGGAATGACACGCAAAATTGTGTTTATTTTTCCCCTCTTCTGTTTAAATACTCTATGCTCTCAGTGAAGAGAAGCCACGCAACTAACCGAAGCGCAACATCCATGCCCGTGTTGCCTGTGAAATTAACAAATAATCGCTCTTTATATATTTTTTCTGTTGTTTGGCTTCAGCCATACTTTCTGCACTAAGCATGAAAAAACAAAGTAATGACCCGTTTTGTTTTTCAAGAGTTTTTCTTGGGTAAAAAGTTCAACTTTTTATAGAATAATAATAATAATAATAAATCACAAGTTGGAAAGACCAGAATCCAGTCCTCTGGTTTTGCTTTTCTTTTTTCCACACTTAAGATTACACTATTGCACGTGCACAGGGTGGATCCACACAAGTCTTCAAGGACAAACCTTGATCAAGCCTGTGAAAAACTGTGATCACATAAACGCTCATACTATGTACAATCACAATGACATGGACGAGGAACAGTCAAGCGTCTTAATTCAGATCCTCTAGACGTGCTGCGCAGCACACAGATGAGGGTTTAAAGACTGATTTTTAAAAATACATTTAAAAAAGACACATATCAGAAAATAACACAATGAACAAGCCAGGAACAGAAACGTGCGTTCGGTCTTTTAACTCACTCTTGCAGATACTGCTCTGTGTCTTACATCTCATATTGTCATTCAAAAGTAAAAGAAGACCCACAACAAGCGCACCCGATGCGCAAAAACGCGCACACGTGAACAGAAAGTGCGTCTAGATAACGTTACATTACTTCAGATGTACCTTTTTGCTGTCGGGAAGCGCCTTGCTCTCTCCCGTCAGAGAGTCGGACCTGTTCTGTCCCATGGTCCCCTGCTGCGGTGACATGATTTCCATCAAGGCTGTATAAATCCACGGGTCCGAGCGCACCCACGGTATATTCCCATGATACGTAAGTAAGTCCAAAAGTTTATCCGGCGGAGAAGGGAGAGCGAGCCAGAAACGAATCCATGATGGAGAGGTCTGATCTGAAGTATGAAAAGAGGTGACTGCTCTCTTCTGTCTGTGTGTCTCTCTCTGAGCGCTGTTTGCTCTGAGCGCAGCGGTTACGGTGTACTTCAGCTCACTCTGAACTTCAAAGTTAAAGACAATGAGGTACACAGCTTCCGTCCGTGCTTTTCAAAATAAAGTCACTTTTCAGCCCATCCAAAGATATCACGAGACATTTTTGTAAATCAAAAACAAAACTATAACATATATATATATATACAAGTTGATATAAAAATAACAACAGCAGTGGTGAGTGGTGAATATTGCAGTGTTTGTTCAAATTAGAAATTCAGTGAGCGTAGACTAGTTGAAGAACAGCTCGATGTCTGTGGAGAGAAAACAGCTTCCGGAAGCCTGAAAGTGGTTTAATAAATTCCAAAGCAGAGGCGGACTGCCCGCTGGAAGCACCGGGATATTTCCCGGCAGCTAAAGGGTCATTTGGCCTACCGTCAACAGTCAGCTCGACTGTAAAATAAACAAGTAAGATTCTCAGTGGGTTCTCAGAATCCACACATCAAGCCACTCTGCTCTGGCAGATAAACTCTGGAAGCAGTGCGCACAAGACGCGCACAAGGGCGCATGTGCAGAGTCCAGACAAGGCAGGCAACATTTGATAATATTTCAGCTCCCTAAAGCATAGGTGTCAAACTCTGGCCCGCAGCCTAATTACATTTGGCCCGCGAAGCCATACCAAATTACTATTAGAGCTGGCCTACTGGTATTATACAGCTAATATATATATTGTTTAGTATTAAGCTTTGCTTGCTCCATATTCAGTTTTTCAGCAAAACTTGTTTGAGTCCATAAGAAAAGATTCATTCTTATATCTAGAGGAAGATATTTTTTTTTTCCAATAAATATTAGTGTTAGCCCGCAACTTTGTTCCAGTTTTGAATTTTGGCCCACTGTGTATTTGAGTTTGACACCCCTGCCCTAAAGTAAACGATTGTCACAAGGAAAAGCAAAGATTAACGAGAGAAAGGAAGAATTCGTTCATTTTCAGGAAACATGTGTGAGCAGTTTTGTGTAATACTTCAATCTAAGATAGTTAAACTTACTTTGCGTCTCACTCTATGAAAAGGTGTCTAAATAATGACTTTTTTGGGCACAGTTATGCTTACAGACTCCACTTTCCTATAGAAACAAGACAAATGCAATAAACATTAAACATTAAAATATGAATATAACTGGTCTGAGAGGCCTGGAACAGAATCAGAAGAGTAGCCTGAATAATTGTTTCAGTCCACCGGTGACTCCAACATCACTGATGACTGGTTGATGTAAAAGGAACAAATTTGTGGCAGAAGCAAGTATGCATTTGTGAGAGAGGGTGGATGTCAGTGACAACACTGAAAACACTATGATGGCACCAGGATGCTAAAAATTATGATTATGTAAATTATTACTTGCAATGTCCCTTCCACAGACACACGTCAGTAAAAACAAAATAAAAGAATCTTGTTTCAAGCATTTGAATTGACTTCAGTGCAGTTTTTGTATTGCAACAAAAACTGATGTCAAATGAAGACTTTCTATCTAATTATTATAAGTTGTTCATATGAGTGCCAAATTTGGCCCTTTTATTTTGAAGACTGCCCGTCATGGCCTAATCTTCATGTTTTGACCCAGTTCTGTTGCTAAAATCATGCTTTAGTTTCACTCTTAAACCGCCCGTGTATATATGCATGTGAGTGTGTTTTCATTTGAAGCGCCCTCCGTGTTTTCTTTGGCAGTCGGTGCCATATAGAGGACGCCTGTTTCTGCAGTACAGTAATGCAGTTTACAGAGGATCCAGTTCAGGTGTAAGAATGTACTTCCAGGGCCAATAATAATAATAACTGATGAGGAGGAATCTCCACAGTATTTTTTTTTTTTTTTAACACAGGCATGACGCTTGACTCATTTGAATTTTAGCTGCAGCTACAGTAAACCTCAGTGGGATACCTTCCTCTGTGGATTGAGAGTGTTTACTTTTAAAAGTCTGAAGGCAATCAAAAAGCACCCAACACCACTGAAGCTAAACTGATTTATTGAGTCTGTGAACTGAATTTTAAGCTCTTGCACATGTCCACTGGTTTCACGGTTAGGACTTACATATACAGGAGAAACCAGGGAGTATAAAATCAACAGCAACATGAGTGTGACCTGATATAAATGATATCTGAATACATCTGTATTTTTGTGCCACTGCGGTGTGTTTCAAAGCTTTAAAAAGCGTTTGGCTCACCTGGAAGAACATGTAGGTACCAAGTCGTCTTTCTTTCTCTTCTTTGCCTTGCTGTCTATGAAATTCCAAAGCTAAAGAACAATAACGGCCCACTGTAGACCATTGTCTCTCCTGCACAAATGTAAAGGTATGCAGTGATTGTTCCATCTTATCTGTCCTGTGAAAAGTGGCATGCATCGAATGATAAGAACACATTGATAGTGTTTGACCATCCTCTTTGATCACGTCACGAGCTACGTGAGACAGCAGCCGGGGAACCTGGATTCTGTCTAGAGAAAATAGCTTGATGCACAAAATGCTGCATTCCTTTATTCTGCCACTAAATCAATGCTTTTATTCCAGAACAGAGTGCGGCCAAGTCATATTTGTCCCTGAACCTAAACTGCACTTTGTGCACTCTATTTTTTAGGGGTTAAATGACTGCCTTTGCTTCCTGCTGTTTGGAGGGACCCAAAGCAAAAAACAAACAAAACAAAGAAAAAAAAACACCAAAAAAAGAAAGAAAAAGGAAACAAAAAGAAAAAAAGTTAGACTAAATTGAGGGTGTGTCAGAAATGTGGTTGGAAACACCAATGGTTGACCATGACTGCCTCTGCACTGCACTGCACTGCTTTTTCTTTTACCACCTAAATGTTCCACTTTAGATTGCACCAATAAAAAGTGTGCTTTGGATTTTGTTTTTGGTAACCATGGCAAAGCAATACATTTCTGCACGGTAGCTCAAAAAGCACACTTTTAATTCGTGCCAGAAATCCAAATTGGGTCACGAATCTCTGTGTCAGACGGCAGCCCCAAACTCCAACCAAGCTGAACCAAGTTTGCCCAAATGGCTTCAGGTCAGAAGAAACAACTGGGAGCTTAATCTGCTCTAGGGATTCTGTCCTGGCATGAAACACAGACCTTCAATACGTGTCCTTGAGAATTTCATCTGACGTTTTCTTTGAAGTGTGGGAAGAGGGAATGTCTCTGTCACACCCAGGAAGCTGGGCTATTGAAAACCTGAAGGCGAGGAGAGTATTGACTTGGACAACAAACAGTAGATTCCTGAGAGAGACAGTGAGCTGGAGAGAGTCCAGGGTTTTGACAGGAGCTGTTTATGAAAGATTCATTCATGTCTTTGGAGGGTTATGGTGTTAGGCTTTCACTTTGCATTTTAAACACATAGCAGAGTGTCTATTTAAAGAGCTCACTTACAAACACACATATTCGTGTACGGGGAGGGGTTGATGACAGGCTCTAGTGGATAAACGGATAGACGGATTCAGGGACAGATAGATGTGTGTTAGATGACGGAGACACTTCAGGCAGACAGGGAGTAACTGTGACCCAAAACGGCATCCACCACCGTAGCCTCGACCGCCACTGCAGCAGCCACTGTCGCTGCTGCTACTTTAAAAAGCCAGACTTCCACGTGGCTGGAATCTTTCTTGAATAATCAATTATTAGTGAAAAGGAAAGTTTTCACAAAAATCTATTCAGTTATGTGAGAAACTAAGTAAAACCTTACAGCTTCTATAGGAATTAAGAGGGTAAGTAGCAGCCAAGTGCAGCAAATCAAATTCGCTCAGTTAACTGATTACCAGTAGGTGTGAGCACCGCTATAAAAGCAGAAATGTTGACAGTTTGTTGCTCTGGAACATTTAGGTGTGACTTAAAAGATTGTGCATTGCTCATAGAAATTGTAAAAACAAAAAACATAAGAGCTACAGCTCAGACTCTGCAGACCTCATTTAGCATGTGAAGTGTTAAAGTTAATAATAGTACAATTAAAAAAATACTGAACAAGTATGGCTTGTTTGAAAGGGTTGTCAGCACAAAACCTCTTCTCTCTAAACAGAACATAGTAGCACAGCTTACTGTAGGTCTGCAAAGTTGCACCTGATCAAACCAAAGGACTTCAGGAACAATGTCCTTTGGACAGACGAGACCAAAGTGACGAATTTTGATGATAATGTGCAGCATGACGTTTGGTGAAAACCGAATACAGCATATCAGCACAGAGACCTCAAAACACGTGGTAAAAAGGGTGATGAGTTGGGTTTGTTTTGCAGCCACAGGACCTTGGGCACCTTGCAGTCGTGACTGACCATGAACTCCTCTGTATGCCAAAGTTTTCTAGAGTCAAATGTGAGGCCATCTGTCCTAAAAAGCTAATGCTTGGCTGATACTGGGTCATGCAACACAAACACAGCAGTAAATCTACAACAGAATAGCTGAAAAAATAAGGAATCAAAGTGTTGCAATTGTCCAATCAAAGTCCCGACGTAACCTGATTAAAATGTTGTGGTTGGACCTTAAGAGAGCTGTGCGTTAATGAATACCCACAAACCTCAATGAACTGAAGCAACAATGTTAAGAACAATGGGCCAAAATTCCTCCACATTGATGTTTGAGGGACTGATAAAGAGTGATACAGAAAACAAATATTTCTAATTATTAGTACTAAAGTTGGTACTATGGGCCGGCTGTAGCTCTGGAAGGAGAACAGGTTATCTATCAGTCAGAGGGTCAGTGGCTCAACCCGCGGATACTCCAGTCTGTATTTCATAGTATTAGTAGTAGTTAGGCAAGAAACGGCTTCATTTATGCAGGGAAAATATTGTTCATGGAACAAGAATAAATTTTGCCAGGACACTGGATTCAAACCATTTAAATCAAATGCTTTGCACACCCAGCATTTTCCATAAGGCATGTTTCTTTGTTACAACACTCTTGGTGTTTGGCCTTTTCGTGTTCCTGCTAATATGTATATTAAGTGTTTGAAAAAGAAAATTGTGCTCTCTTTTTTCAGATGAGGACAGGCACGAAGAATTTAAAACCCCTAACTCTATTCTGATTAAACCTTTACGGGGGAATTCCTAATATGTTTATAGTGAAAGCTCATCTACAGCTGAAAGTGAAAGCTAGTTTTCATTTCCACTGTTTGGGTTTTCCCATACTGAGCCCATCATCTGTTTACTCCTATGGGATTTAACCATCCAGTCTTTAAAGCCTCTGAGACCAATATCAGGATTAGTTTCAGAGAAAGAGAAGGCAAGAAATTTTAGCATCTCTCTTTACCATAGTCAGCGTGTCTCTGTGCCTCTCGGTTTGTCTAAACACTGTGGCGTGGGGAGGCCGAGGCATATCAGACCTCGGAGACATGTGGAGGAGACAGACGGAGGCGGCCTGGGCGAAACAGACTGTGACAAAGCCTGCGGTGAGAGAGTGAGTCAGGTGGAGGAGAGCGAAGAAAGACGTCTAAACAATATTGTGTTGGAGATGGAAATTGTGGGTTAGCTGGCAACTGTTTCTAACAGATCTGTCTCAAGTGGTGCGCCATTTTCAGGGCTGATTTTAAGCTTTTTTAAATTACATAACAGTCAGGTCTCAATCACGTTAAGGCCACTTTAAAGCAGACTATGCCCCACAAGTTGTACACCAAAAGGCTGTTTGTTTTCTTTGTTTCAGGCCAAACTGAGAACTTCCTTTGGTTTTCTATTAGCCTGTTTACTAGATAAAAGACAGGGTTTTTTAATCATAGCACTTTCACATTACGGCACAAAATTAGCTGTTTTTTAGGACAGTATTTAGTATATATATCCAGCCTATAATCCTGGAGAAATTGTTCTAAAAGTTACTTATGCTTTCTATAATTATCTTGTGTGTTGTGGTTCATACGTCACATTTCTTCTCGTTTGGAGTAAAGCTGTTATGCTCAGTTCTGCCACATGCGTATGTTCAAGGGCTCTACCAGAGTAAAATTCACAGTAACTGACCTTGATGTAGATCCTCAGTTCACACTCCATCCACTGTCTTAAACATATTGTTTCAGCTCTCGGATTGGCTGCCTCTTGCGAATGAAAGGTTGGTCCAGCAGGTGGGTGGAGCTGCCAAGTTCACAACCTGAAGCCTAATATTTTGTTGGTCCCCCTTTTACTGCCAGAACAGCCCCGACCCATCGAGACATGGACTCCACTAGGCCCCTGAAGGCATGTTGTGTGTATCAGACTAGGCCACCTTCTCCCATTGCTCTCTGCTCCAGTTCTGATGCTCACTTTTCTATTGTTGGTGCTTTTGGCAATGGACAGGGGTCAGGATGAGCACCCTGACTGATCTGCAGCTATGCATCCTTACATGCAATTGAACCCTTTGTCAAACATGCTCCAATCCTTATACGTGCCTGTTTTTCCTGCTTCCAACACACCAACTTTAAGAATAAAATGTTCATTTGTTTCCTAAAACCTCTGTCAGTGCGCCCCAGGGTGGCTGTGGCTACAATGTAGCTTGCCATCACCAGTGTGTGAATGTGTGTGTGAATGGGTGGATGACTGGATATGTAAAGCGCTTTGGGGTCCTTAGGGACTAGTAAAGCGCTATATAAATACAGGCCATTTACCATTTACCATTTAAAACATCCCACCAACCAACAGGTGTCATGATAAGAGAATAAGATTTATTCATGTCACCTGTCAGTAGTCAAAATGCTATCTCTGATCGGTGTATAGCTTCAAAAACAGAAGTTGCTCAACTTTATTTATACGTTATTACATACATTCCCTGTGTAGGCACCTCTTAAACTGTTTTTCCCCTTCTAAAGCCACATTAATGTAAAAATCTACATGCTGCTAATGGAGAGATGCCAAACCCATTGTTTTTGTAACAGTGAAAATAAAGATCTATTCTGTTCTATTCTACTCTATTCTTTATTAATGAAAAGAGGAAGAGTTTAACTAATCTAGTAGAGGTATGGTGAGTGCTGTAGAGAGACTGTGGAAGCAGCCATTTATAAAAAAATTGTCTGTTGTCTAAAACGTTGCTGTCTGAGAAAAACAGACAGACAGACAGACTGTCATTCACTCAGTCAGAGATACTGAGACTGAAATCAGAGAAACAGACGGTCTAAGCCTGGCTGCTGGCCTGCTACATCTGCTCTCTAGTTAGGTGCGCGCACACACACACACACACACACACACACACACACACACACACACACACACACACACACACACACACACACACACACACACACCCTCCTGCCTTCAAACCCTCTAGCCCTTGTAATCTGATTAGCACAGTATCCCTACAGAGTGAAAGATGCTACTGATGCACTGAAGGTTTGTGCTTTATAGTTGTTGTGACGGACTCTCTGTCACTATATCACTCGCTTAGTTTGCAGTGTGCATTGCATCCAGTATCTTAACAATACGAAATATATCAAGCTAAACTCAGATCCAGAACAAAGAAGCCATTTAGAATACATTACGCTTTAATTTAATTCCGTTTATTTTCCGCAATTTGGACTCATTTAGCTTTTGAGACTTGGCTCATAATCAGGGATTCCTTTTTCCTGCGTATATGGGAGAGTGTGCACATGTTTTGCTTACATGTGTTTACGCGTGCTCGCCCACAGATATCTTAAGGATGCAGCAACACGGGTTAGGTTATTTAATCAGAACTCAGAACTTGTGCGTGGTGCAGATTCAACCACACCACATTTCTGTGTTACAGAGCCAGAGATCCTCTGTGCACTGGCGCTGTGGATCAGCCAATGTGGTACTGGGATGTTGTGGCACACGTGCGCCTATCCCTGGATATCCCCCGTTTCTATAAAATCAAGTATTAAGGGGCACTATCTATGTGCACCTGTGTCTTAAAGTCAGCTAATTTAAGTAAGTTGGTGTGGCTTCATCACATTCCTCCAAACTTAGAAAAGGCGCGTCTCCAGGGTGTGAGTGACATTCTCTAGTGTGAGCTATTCGAGGTATGCAGCTGTTTCAGATGAAGCCTACCTGAAAATTTGCACGTTGCGCTGCACCCCACCCATCTGCTGCTCCTAGCATCTCGAAAATTCTCGCTCTGGAGAACGCAAACTATAGCCTCAAAACGCTGGTGAATTTTTAAAACCCGCTTTCTATTGAATGATGGATAAAATCGGAACGGATTACAACACGCATTGTGCTGTCAGAGGCGCACACAGAACTGCTTTTATAGGTACCGAGTCTCCAGCATCGCCGATATCGATACCGACACTGATGTGTTTTTAACGTATAGAGGTAGCTCATGTAGGGGACAGCAGAGTGCCGTAATTTATGAGGTGAATCATTCTGAACACATTTTAATGACTATTAAATCACATTGATTTTTTATGTCCACAATAATGACTTAACACAAGAAATACACCTTTCAGCTTTTCATGTATTTGAAAAAAACTGTCGCTTTTGTGTGTCTGTCTCTAAAGCATCACTGGTCAGTGCCTGCTGTATAAATGTGACAGGGGCTATAAAAAAAAACGCAGATGTGTCGATCAGTACAAAAAGGTTCAGACACTTTTCATTGTGAATGATTGAGTTATATTTGTTCATTAACCCCTGGGGGGTCTTAGAAAAATGCATACACTATCGGACCTAGAGCCACAAATCGACCCAAGACCCTCCAGGGGTTAAAGAAATAAAATAATTTAACACAATTTGTGGATGACATGCTAAAATTAGAGGATAAAAAAATATGATTGTGTCCTATTGTGCTGGTATAGCTCTGATACCAATACCTGCATGGATATTAATACTATGGATATTTGGATCAATCCACACACCTCTAATTCACTGTTCTCTTCAGTTTTATGTGCTTTACACATTATTTTTTCAATTAAATTGCAGCTTCAGGATACCACCTGTAGGCAGTGAATGATCAGTTTTGGCTAAAATGCCAAAGAAATCAAAAAATCACCTTTTTCCAGATGTTTATAGCACTGTTTAATTTGAGTGTTTTACATACCTGCAGCATCAGGCACCAGCAGAACCTTTCCACAGGCTTCTCCAAAGTAGGAGAGTTGTGCACATTTACGCCCGCAGTCTGGGTCAAAGATTAAATATTTATAAATTATACTGAACTTGGAGAACTTTTGATCCTCACTTGAGACAGCCTGTCCTCTGCACACATTTCACAGTGTAATATAAAAATGTCTGATGGTTATACTGAAGCTTCCAAAGTGTTGATTAATCCATAGAGTGGAAAACCTGAAAGCGTACTGTTCTTATTATTCCAGGATCGCTGCAAATTCATGGTCTGCACAGTTTGATACACACCAGTAATACAACCAATAACACTTTAATCATACATGTTTAATAAAAATATTAGCTCTATCAATTACTGCTCTTCCACTCTTAAAGTAATGAAACCATTGCACTTACTCAGCAGTCTGTTTCGGAAGCACATACTGGAGCTACAGGCTCAGATCCCTGCAGGCTGACCCTCACGACCCCATCCACTGAGCAATGACATCTTCAAACAAAGGTAATCTTTTAACTGCACTTTGCAGCCATATTCTTCCATAAACAGTGAAAAAATGCTTCAGTGTAAAATCCATATCTGATTCTTTTCTTTCTCAGTCAAGAAAAGGAAAAGGAGTTACTTCAGAATTGTTGATACAATATATCACGAAGCTGCCAGGAAATGTTGCATCTATTTTTGGCAGTTTCTGACTGTAATGTTTTGAAACTTTGTCATCTAAACAACACGGGAAACATCACTTCAACATGTCTTTTTTTAGTATTTTTTTAGGGAAAAATGTAGGAACAAATCCCTCCGGGAAATGACTATGACGGGTATGCGCAGAGGTCACCCTTAAATCAGCTGAGCAGCATATTTTCCCAAAGTAAACACGATCACGTTTGACCCGTTTGCACAGCAACACAAAGAAAGGATAATGTACAATCAAAGACAGCAGATAGGATTCTGGATAATTCCTAAAATGTGAACTGTTTAAGTAAAAACGTGGTCATGTTTACCCCCGTAAGTTATGGCACTCCCGAAATATGAGAGCCTAAAGCAAGAATTGCACTCAAGCAGTTTGACCTTGGTGCAGAGGATCAGCTGGCCAGAGATAATGTGCATGAGATAATTCAGTGCACGACTTTTTCAGGTTGCTGCACGTTTTCTTAAAACCTGTATATGACGAGTGGATTGCCAGTAAAGAGCAAGCAGAACAACTTTTTGGGCAGATCTGCTGGAAAACAGCATGTACAAGCACGTGTCTTTGTCCATGTCAGAATTGTCCAGAACTTGATGTCAAACCCTATTTGCTAGTTATTCTTGAGCCTGAGGGTCTCTGTGCCACTGAAAATGTATTATCTTTGCATGCTAGACTATGGATAGTTAGATAGTTAACTTGGGTTACCACCCGTTCTTATTCTACCAGCTAGAATTGCAGTCAGTCTGCCCCACCCCCTGCAAGCCAACACTGTCGCTCATCAGGCATTTAATATCTGTTCCCATCCGGTCCATCAGCTGAGCCCTCTCAGCAGGACTTGAAGTGCTGACCCCATCAGCCCTTCCAGCGACTTGTCTGACAGCTTGATGAGGTGGAGCGAATAATACAAACTCATTGGAAAATCTCTCTCACTTCAGTATAATAGCTCCTCTGGTCACATTTGAGTGTTAACAGCAATTTGTGTCATTTCCTTTTTAATCTGACAACTTTGCTGTATTTCAGTTCTCCATCCACATTGTTTTAATGCAGCGGCTGTGTGTTCTGTTTATGCAGAAACTATACAACACTATACACACTGCAGGTATCCATCATTTCCTTCCACTTCTAACGATTTTAATTGTCATCTGATATGCTTTAATTGAGTTAATAACAACAACAATAGACGGGAAACTTTCCTGAACTGGTACCCAGCTAGATACTAATTTGCATAAAAGATCTGAGCATCTTCTTTTGAAGGGCAGTGAACAGTGCTGACTCACATTAGATTGTGAATAATGTGTCTGGAAGCTCAGCCGGGAGACAGGAGGAGACAGAGAGTCACTCAGGGATTCATAACACTGGTTGCTCTCTCCTGGAGGAGTCAGACAGGCAGCAGAGAAGGAAGCGCTAATCAATCAGACACTTTCAACTGTGTTTATGTACACTTCACTCAGCAGCCTCATCCTTTTATCACCAGAGGCGTATGTGTGTGTGTGTGTGTGTGTGTGTGTGTGTGTGTGTGTGTGTGTGTGTGTGTGTGTGTGTGTGTGTGTGTGTGTGTGTGTGTGTGTGAGATTGTAAAGTCCGTCTCCCAGAGTTTGGATGGATTTGTGCACATTGCTTGTGTGTGAGAGTCACGTCAATCAGCGCATGCTTTCACAGCATAAGCCAGGATCAGTGTGTGAGCCCCTATCACTACCAGCCGAGTCTTATCAGCCTCGGCAGGGGTTAAAGGTCAGGAGGTCAAAGTCTGCATTCCTATGTCCAGGATCCTAAACTCATAATGAAAAATGAAATCGGAGGAGGGTTCCTCTGGGCCTTGAAAGTTTCACATTTACGGACAGTTAAGTGTTCCCCAGAGGAAAATTTAACAGACTGAGTTTCCTTTTGAGGTTGAGGAACATCAGGTCAAAGGTCACTGGAAAACAGCAAAAGACTGTGTGCTGAATATGAATGTGAATCAGGGCTTATGTAAGTGCTAATCAGTCACTGGTTGAAGAATTGAAATCTTCACCTTGGAAAGTGTCGATAAGGTATTAACTGAAGTATTGTAGCTACAGTAAGATTACAGTGTTATATTTATGATATAGACTTGCTAATAGGTTATACGGCATAACTAGACTAATCCAGTAATGTGTTAGCAAGATTTTCAAATTAGCATTATCTGAAAAGTATCTAATGAAATAAATGGCCTGGCCTGTATTTATATAGCACTTTACTAGTCCCTAAGGACCCCAAAGCGCTTTACATATCCAGTCATCCACCCATTCACACACACATTCACACACTGGTGATGGCAAGCTACATTGTAGCCACAGCTGCCCTGGGGCGCACTGACAGAGGCGAGGCTGCCGGACACTGGCGCCACCGGGCCCTCTGACCACCACCATGGTCAAGTACACAAAGAAAGTGCCATATTTTTCTCCAAGTTGCAGTGGATTATAAGTATTATAAAATATAAACTCACTGCAAACAATGCAAGGTAGATCCCTTAAAGCTATCAGGGAATGGCTGATAATAAGCTTCTTATTTGAAATCCAGTATACACTTTTGTTCTTTCTCATGTGATGTAAAAAGGTGAATTTTGATAAACCAGATTTGTCATCATTAACAATTTCAGCATCTCATTTTTGTTTGCTAGTTTTAGCTTATAGCTAATTAGCTATTAGCTAATTAGCTGTTAGCTAAATCTGCACCTTTTCTCGTAGGAGATTAATGTTTTGTTATGGCTGTAAATTGTTCCTGTCAAATAAATTTGAATTGAAATTAAATGGAAATGAAGTGCAGGATTGAGTTTTCTTTTTCATCTCTTTTGTTATGTGCTTTATTAAATAATACAAAAGAACAGCACACTGCCAAGACCCTGCCAAACCCTCAGCCAGACAATTTACACTAAAGTGCAGAATAGACAGAGCACTTTTATAATAGTTTGTATGTGTGGAAAACAATTTGACTGGACAGAGAAGGAACGGCTCCGTAGATCTCTGTTGGAATTTGATGGGATTTCACCCCAGTGTGGCTTCACTAACCCTGCAATAACCAGCAAAGCAAGGCCTGGATTTTATTAAAAGGCACGATTGTGTGTGTGTGTGTGGTTGTGTGTGCATTTCTTAATTAGACTAGATGGCACGCCTTGGCTATGCAATGCCAGAAATAAACCAGGATCAGGACCAGAATTATAATGTTGAACTTTTTCCAGTTTCCAGCCACAATTAACCCGCCCTAATTTAAGAGCACTCTTCAAACACACACACACACACACACACACACACACACACACACACACACACACACACACTATGCAGACAGATGCTTATTAGTCACATGCTAACTTACACACAATCACAAAAATGTGTTGGTTGGACTTTGACAGACACACGGAGCTTTCTCCCTTCTGCTTGCAGGGAACGCCTGTTGCTATTTTTAAGCGGGCAGCGGAGCTGCTGCGAGCCACAAGCACTGGAATAGCTTCTTGCTGCACATTCAGTCATGTGCTCTGTCAAAACAAAGCCTGAGAGAAACGTGTGCATGTGGCCAGGATCCCACTGTAGATAGAACTCTGGACTGATCCCTGAAACACAACCACCCCACTGTATCAACATCTGTTGGAATATACAGAGTTTTATGTCTGTGAAGGTTCTCAGTCATCCAGGTCATCGTAGTCAAAGGAGCTTGCAAAGAAAAGCGTCTGGACTTCTTTAAGTTACTTGAAGACGTTTCACCTCTCATCCGAGAAGCTTCTTCAGTTCTAAGGTCAAATGGTGGAGAGTCCCAGATATAAACCTAGTGGGAGTTTCCCCCCACAGAGGGACAAAAGGACCCCCTGATGATCCTCTAATCGCCTGAGCCAAGGTGTGAAACTGGGTGTGGGTCCCAATCAGCCATCTGCTTCTGTCTGTGATAATTTATTAATCCGTATGGCAGATTCTGTGGCTGTGATGAGGTCCACTATGGGCAACTGTTGTGGAGAAATGGCAAAATTGAGTCCTTTGGCTAATACTCTCTTTTCAGGTTCAGTGAGAATCCTGTCTGAAAAGTTCTTAACCCATTTCTCCTGACTGACTTCAGGTGTGTTTTCTTCTCTGGGTTGTGTAGGTTCAGGATGAGGAGTGTGTGTTTTTGGAAGCAAGGTGTGAAATTTCCTGCGTTGTCTTTCTTTTCCATTAGAGTGTTGGGCACAGAATCTGCCATACGGATTAATAAATTATCACAGACAGAAGCAGAGCAAATCAGGATGAAAGTCTCAGCCACGCTCTCCAGTGCCAAAGTCCCTCCATCCAACCTCACAATACAGGAAAAGAAGGCCGTCGCTTCCCTGAGCAAAGACCACAACATCACTGTTTTACCAGCTGATAAGACCTGACATGGGCTGCCCACATTCAGGTCCAGACCAAAAAGGCTAGGCAGCGCCTGTATCACCTACGACAACTGAGGAAGTTCAGGGTCTCTCCAAAGATCCTCAGGATTTTCTATACAGGCGCTGTGGAGAGCATCCTCACACAGAACATGACATCGTGGTTTGGGAACAGCTGTGTGAAGGACCAAAAAGCTCTCCAGAGAGTGATCCGTACAGCAGAACGCTGCTGCAGGATTGCTCTCCCCCCGCTTCAGGACACCTACACCAGGAGATGCCGGACTAGAGCAGCGCAGATACTGAAGGACCCGTCCCATCCTGGCAACAAACTGTTCCAACTTCTGCAATCTGGTAGAAGGTTCCGCATCTTCCGGGCAAGGACAGAGAGACTCAAGAGGAGCTTCTATCCCCAAGCCATCCGTGCTCTAAACACACACACCCACCCTCTCACATCATCTATAATTGACTGAATCAGGACTCTTCCAGACACTAAACCAAGGCACAATGTACATGTCATGATCCTGGGTCCTTTTGACCCAGCGTTTTGTGTTTTCTCTTCGCGATTTTGGTTCTGTTCTCTAATTGGTGTTTACCCTGTTCCCCCCCGTGTGTTCCTGTTTTATTGTGAAGGTCTGCGTCTTATGTGAGTGTTTTCAGTTTGCCTCCCTGGTCTCGTCATGTTAATCACTCCCAGCTGTGTCTCCCACCTGTGTGTAATCTCCCTGTGTTCTGAGTGTATTTAAGTTGTATTTTCTGTCTTAGTAATTGTTAACTCAAAAGACACGACGTCGTACTCTCATTCACAGCGCTTTATTCGTTCCGCCATTTTACATACGGACCACAACAACAACACTTCGCGGGCAACCGTACTCTCGCGATAAAACAGAAAATAACAAGTTAATCTCCCTCTTTCTTAAAAAAATAAAATAAGAGTATAAACACACCCCTGTAAACATTTGTATACATATATGTATATATTTATATAAACAAAAAAAACATTTCAAAAGTGCTTTGCTTTACTTAAAGCATACTATCATTGCACACAATAAACAATGGTACATTTGAATGCAAAGACAACTTTGTAGACAAAGGATTACAGTATCCAGAGTCCTTCATCTAGCGCCTTTAGAAGGGTTAAAGGTGAAACTCCCTTTTTCGTCAGACAATCAGCAAGTTGAGATTTTGAATCTGACCAACAAACCTGTCTGATTTTCTTGCCTTGTATGAGCTCTTTAATGCTGCTCATTTCTAGCCCCAGTCTCTTCTCTGTAACCTGCTTAGTAGACTTGAGTGCATCAAACAAGGAATGATTATCAGTTACACAGATCAAAGGAAGAGCGTTTAGACCAGTGTTACCAGTTGTAAGCTCAGAAAAAAGTGTTGCCAGGAAGACTGCACTGTCTATTCCATCTGACATGGCAAGAGTTTCTCCTGCCAGTGTACTTCTGACCACGCGCCTGATTTTTTTAGACTGCCAGAAGAGAGGACAAAACTTTCCTCCTTTACCCATAAGGACGATTAATGCCCCTCCTTGAGTACCGCCATCAGGAAGGTTGCCAAATGAAGCATCACTGAAAACAACCAATGCCAGATCCTCACTGTTACCCAAGTGCTGAAACTTAAGAGTCACTTTCTCTGCCTTAAGTTTACGGATAATTTTGTTCACTTCATGAATAGACTGTACAGTTGCATCTTTGATATTAGATCCAAGGCTACATGTGTCAAACATAACATCAGGCCTTGTTTGTTTGGCAACCCACAAAATCTGTCTTATTTTTGACCTGAGTTGCTCACGTTCTGTTTCACTTAAGGAAGCCTCCCTCTGTACAGCCCGTGCTGCTTGTAGCTGAACCGGTTGTAGGTTGTCAATGTAAAGTTGTTGATGCACCTCTATTACATCATTAACTGTACAAATGTCCATACCAACATAAGAAAAGCTGTCATGTTCTTCACGGCCCACAAGGAAGGTAGATTTCAGTACAGGAATGATATGAGTTGCAAAGTGACTTGAACCAGCCCAAAGGAAATCATCAACGTGACATGCAAGCACTCCTGTAACCTCAGATTGTTCATTCTGCCAATAGAACACTGCAGGATCAACCTGTGATATTTTACCACCAGTTTTGAGCATAATGTCTTTGACCTTATTGTACCAATAAAGTGAAGCATCTGCAAGTCCATAAACACACTTTTTCAGTTTCCATAGAACATTGTCCTTGCCAGCTTCAGGTGGGGGACGAAGATAGATGTCTCTTGACAGTTCCATTCCCTGCAAGAAGGCAGATTTAATGTCCATTGAATTTACTCTCCACTTGTTTTGACATATCACAGCTAGCACCAGTCTGA
Source organism: Aulonocara stuartgranti (assembly GCF_965226115.1). NCBI lineage: Eukaryota > Metazoa > Chordata > Actinopteri > Cichliformes > Cichlidae > Aulonocara > Aulonocara stuartgranti. Next base: position 31,383,176 of record NC_138952.1, on the reverse strand, counting down.
GGGACTCAGACGCACATGTTGGAGAGTCTTTCTGTAGTTCTTTAGTATTTACCTCTTCAAACCCCCGTGCCACAAGTCGAGCCTTTGGGACAACACCATTAGTAGTTTCTTTGAGTGTACAGACCCATCTAGTAGACACACATTTTTGACCCAGGTCTTTCACTTCATCAAACACACCATTACTTTGCCAGCTCTCAATCTCCTGCTGCTTAGCAGAATCAAAGGAAATATCTTTTGTTATGAGTACATCTGCATCTCTGTTTTCAGCTTCAGTGCAAAGACCATCAACAAGTGACATGTCTACAGCTTTCTTTTCACCTTCACTACCATCATGCTCAAGATATTGCACATTGTACCAGTTTTTGTATTGCCCTTTTGCTTTTCCCGCTCTGCCTAGCACTCTGGCTGTGTGTTGAACACCGTTGTCTCTGTTGGTAAAAGCAATCAGCTGTCCTGATCTTAACTTTACATTTGCAGAGACATGATCAGTGGGTGTAGAGGGCTCATTTGCAGTTTGTGTGACAGACATGTTTTCTGTAGTGTGTGTGACAGACATGTTTTCTGTAGTGTTAGTTTCTCTGTCAATAGTGATGTCTTCTTCCTCACTAATACTCTGTTCCCCATCGGGTGTGTCAGTGTCATCATTTTCAACTGCGTCTTTGTTGTCATCATCAGTAGTACTGTGTGGTATTTGTTTATCTCCAGTCTGTGAATCCACTTTAGTCAATCTTGACTGGTGTACTCTTACAAGAGTCCCCCCATGTCTTACAAATACAACAGTTCCATCCTGCCCAATAACTACACCTGGACCCTTCCACTCTGTACAGTCGACTCGTTTGTAGTATACTTTATCTCCTGCCTCATATTTGTCATCTGTAGGCCTAAGTTGTTTGCGTAGTGCTCTCCTGATCCTTTCTGAACACTCTGCCTCAGTAAATGCTTTTCTGGAAGCATGTAATGCTGAGATATGTTCAGCTACTCTTGCACTTACAGTTGTGCCCTCTAAGGCAGGTGGCTTATCCATCAACACAGAAGGAAGGTTGGGGTTTTGGCCAAACACAAGTTGATGTGGACTATAACCATGTACATTAAGCATACTGTTTTTGGCCATAAGGGCCCAGTCTAGCGCAGTGTGCCAGTCACATCCTCGTTCCTTTTTTACCTTCAGGAGGATTTCTGTAAGTGTCATGTTATGTCTCTCCAGTAGTCCGTTGCTCCAGGGACTATACCCCGCCGTTGTTTTTACCTCAATGTTGAAGTTTTCAGCCATGTCCCGAATGTCTGTGTTGTTGAACTCTCCGCCGTTGTCTGTGTAGAGCCGTCTGGGGGCACCGTGAATGCTTATCCAGGTGTGAATGAAGGAGTTGACGATCTCTGCAGCTTTCTTTGTCTTTACGATGCTGCCGGCACTGAAGCGTGTGAAGTGGTCGATGATGTGAAGGTACCACACATTGGGCTCCAGCTCATGTAGATCCATCGCTACTGTCTCATTATACTCAGAAGCCAGGGGTAGACCAACAGCAGGTCTCGGCTTGGTTTTGCAATATTTCTGACAAATGTCACAGTTACGAACTATCTCTTGTAGAATAACTGCACATTGTTTATCTGTATTGCCAGAGCTTTGGATGAGCCTCAATAACCTCTCTGCAGATGCATGACCAAACTGCTTATGAAGTTTCACAAGGACTTTCTGTTTCTATTTTGTAGACATTTCAGCAGTTACCATGAGAACTTCATTTTCATTGCAGCTTTCTGTAGTATTTTCATCTCTAATGTCCACACAATAGTGTCCCGAACTAGTGAGCTCTAGGGGTTATAACGCTGTTCAAAGTCTATAATGTAGTCTGCCATGGACACGCTGTGGTTCTTTGCAATGGAGTCAAAACACGAGTAGGCTTCATAAGCGCGGTCTTTCTCTTCTCTCTGAAACACCGCGTCAAGTTTTGCAAGTAGTATTTCCATACCGTCATCTTTGTCTAAATCTTCCGCAGGTATCTCCATGGCCTGTTTCTTTTTATCCAGCTCCGTAACCCGTCTCCAGATATTGACTTCATTCTTCCAGCATTCGTATGGCCTGGCTTCATCAAGCTTTGGTGGTACTTTGTAATTGGAAACCATCCTCTGCTACCAATGTTAACTCAAAAGACACGACGTCGTACTCTCATTCACAGCGCTTTATTCGTTCCGCCATTTTACATACGGACCACAACAACAACACTTCGCGGGCAACCGTACTCTCGCGATAAAACAGAAAATAACAAGTTAACAGTAATCGCTGGTTCGTCTGTGTTGTTTCCCCTCGGTCTCCCTGCGTCTCTTCTTGTGTATTTCCCCGGACCTCCCTGCATCCTCGTTTCTGAGCTGCCGCCTTTTGGGTCCTTTTCTACTACTCCACACGGCTTGCCCCGCAAACCGTGACAGAACGAACCAGCCACCATGGACCCAGCGGCAGTCAATCCATCCGAGGAGCTCCAGGATGACATCGGCTACAATGTGGAGATCCTCCTCGGGCTGTGGCTGGAGAATCCTCCGTACGAGCTTCGCCGCGCCGTGGAAGGTCGGCTACAACGTCTCTTTTCCGGCTACTGAATTCACTTCCTCCGACCATACAGGCTTTTCTCCGGCACACACCTCACCTTCTCTCAGCCACTCCTGCCTCGCTGCCCGACTCGCCGGATGTGATCTTGCCCGGCCCGTCGGAGCCGTCTGCGGGGAGGAAACGCCGATCGCGCCGCAAGCGCGCCACCCCACAGCCGGACGTTCGGGCTTCTAAATCGCCGGCTGTGGTGAGTGAGGACTCTTTTTCATTTTCAGACTGCATGACTGTTCATTCAGGGGCTGCGTTTTGTGTGGCGGATGTCAACGCGAGCTGCTTATCGCCTGTGCAGCTACCGGCAGCTCAGTTAGCTCCCCCGCAGCCACTCTCAGCTCGGTTAGCTCCCCCGCAGCCACTCTCAGCTCGGTTAGCTCCCCCGCAGCCATTCTCAGCTCGGTTAGCTCCCCCGCAGCCAGTGCTACTCTCAGCTCAGTCTCCTGTGCCTCCTTCAGCTCAGTCTCCTGTGCCTCCTTCAGCTCAGTCTCCTGTGCCTCCTTCAGCTCAGTCTCCTGTGCCCCCTTCAGCTCAGTCTCCTGTGCCCCCTTCAGCTCAGGCCCCAGTAGCTCCAGTGCCGCCTGTAGCGCAGGCCCCAGTAGCTCCAGTGCCCCCGCTACCCGTAGCTCTGGCTCCAGCAGTACCGGTTCCACTCATTCACTCCATGCAGGGAGGAAATTTAAGGTCCAGTCAGGGAGTTTCTCGCGCTTTAGCTGCTTCAGGCACCGTTCTGCACTCCAGGGCTTCCCCAGAGGCTAGGTCTCAGTCCCCAGCTGATTCTGGACCCCTGAAGATTAAGCAGCCCTCAGAGAACAACTCCGTGTCAGTGCTGTCTGAGCAGGGCCAGTGCTCAGCACAGCACCCATTGCCTTCATGTCTGCCAGAGGACTCCATGCCTGCTGGCTTTGTGATGGCTTCTGCTGGAGGGTCCAAGGGGCCCGTCCAGCCTTCGTCTCGTGTCTCCGCTGGAGGGTCCGAGGGACTGCTCCGGCCTTTGTTTCCTGTTTCCGCTGGAGGGTCTGAGGGACCGCTCCGGCCTTTGTTTCCTGTTTCCGCTGGAGGGTCTGAGGGACCGCTCCGACCTTTGTTTCCTGTTTCCGCTGGAGGGTCTGAGGGACCGCTCCGGCCGTTGTCTCCAGTCTCCGCTGGGGGGCCCGAGGAGCCCGTTCAGCCACCTGTCTCAGCTGGAGGGCCCGAGGAGCCCGTCCAGCCACCTGCTGCAGCATCATCATCATTAGCCTCGTCTGGTCCAGCCTCAGAGCCTTCAGCCTCGCCTGGTCCAGCTTCATCCGAGTCTTCGTCCTCGCCTGGTCCAGCCTCATCCGAGTCTTCAGCCTCGCCTGGTCCAGCCTCATCCGAGTCTTCAGCCTCGCCTGGTCCAGATCACCTTCGCCTGAGTGGCCGCCGTTGCCTTCCGCACGGCCGGCCCCCGGACCGCCATCGCCTGAGTGGCCGCCGTTGCCTTCCGCACGGCCGGCCCCCGGACCGCCATCGCCTGAGTGGCCGCCGTTGCCTTCCGCACGGCTGGCCCCCGGACCGCCATCGCCTTAGTGGCCGCCGTTGCCGTCCGCACGGTCGGTCCCCCGAACTGTGTCCACGTCGCCGCCGTTGCCATCCGCACGGTCGGCCCCCCGAACTGTGTCCACGTCGCCGCCGTTGCCGTCCGCACGGTCGGCCCCCTGAACTGTTTGGACTCCTGTGCTGTCGGCCCCCTGAACTGTTTTGGACTCCTGTGCTGTCGGCCCCCTGGACTCTTCTGTTTTGGGCTCTGTTTTTTCCTGTGTTCTGGTGTGCTTCGTTTCTTTTGGTTTTGGGCTCGTTTTTTGTTTTAGTCTTTTGGCCTTCTGGGCCCTGTTTCAGGAAGCCGGTTTAGTGGAAAAACTGAGTAAGTATACCCTGAGTTAACGAAAACTCTGGGTTTTCGGTTTCACAAAGCGAGTTCAGCTGAAGCCTGAGTGAGTCACTATGACGACACACGCCGTGAAGCTAACCTGCCCCCTAGCAGGTTTACTACAACTAACCCTGACTGTCTCCGCCCCTTTGTCGGAAACCTGACAGTAGGAAGTGTCAGACATGGCGTGTCCCTTCCTTGAAGAGCCAGTAGATCGTGAAGCCCAAATTCTCCGCAGAGCTCTCCGCCGGGAGAGAGTGATTAGAGCGCGTTTGGACATTTTATCATTTCCTGATGATTGTCTGTGCGAACGTTACCGTTTTTCAGCACAATCTATAAGTTATTTGGATAACATCCTCAGGCCATATATTACGCATGTGACACATCGCGGACATTCTCTCAGTTCTGTACATATTATTTGTATTGCACTTCGGTTTTTTGCAAACGGGAGCTTTCTGTATAATATTGGTGAAGCTGAGCACGTTTCCAAGGCTACCGTCTGTCGGGCAGTCAGGAATGTTACAGTTGCACTGAAACGTCTCCTGTACACGTTTGTGGTGTTCCCCGGTCATAGACCCACAAGATTCATCAAAGAGGGATGCCACAAAATTGCAGGTATCAGGATGACCAAAACTTAATTTATGATGTGGTGATACTTGAACTACTACTTAAATATTACATTTATTTTCAGGGTTCCCAGGCGTGATTGGCTGTACAGATGGCACTCACATTCCAATCATTGCTCCTTCAGTAAATGAAGGAGACTATGTGAACAGGAAGTCTTTCCACAGCATTAATGTACAGGTACATAGTTCCCTGTAGCATGTCAAACTAACAAATTATTTCATTATAGTAATGGATGCTAATTTGTGTTCTCTGCACTGTGAAGATCATATGTGATGCTGCCAACATTATCACAAATGTGGAAGCCAAGTGGCCAGGCTCTGTCCATGACTCACAAATATTCCGTGAATGTACACTGAGCACAAAATTTGGACATGGTGAGTTGAAAATACTTTAAAATATATAAAGACCAATTGCTTCAGGGACATTTGAACTGAAGTGTATCCTTCTGTCTTAGGAGAGTTCACTGGCTACTTGCTTGGTGATAGGGGGTATCCATGTTTACCCTATTTGCTTACCCCTTACTCTGACCCTGAACCGGGCCCACAGCAGCGATATAATCTGGCTAATTGCAGGACAAGAGCCAGAATTGAAATGACTATCGGAATGCTTAAGGCCCGGTTCCAGTGCCTGCAAAGACTCAGGGTCACCCCAGAAAGGGCATGTGACATTATTGTGGCATGTGTGATTCTTCACAACATTGCCACAATTAGAGGAGAACACTGTCCTTCTGAACCAAACAGCAGTGATCCAAACCATGAACATCCTGACCCTCCCACGGACATACAAGATGGAAGTGCAGTCAGAGACACCATATGTCACAATCATTTCTTTTGACCCATCACCTCAACATGTTGAAAGAAGAATAAACAGATTTTTTGTTCAACTGGCTTTATTGGTCGCCTGTGTTTCCTGTACACAAAGTATTAAAAGATGTAAACCTCATAAAGTGTCTCTGTTGCTTCCTCCTCTGTAACAGCTGTCAATGTTTCTTCATTATTTTCCTGTAGTAAAGAAATAAACAACATTGCTGTTCTACTGTAACCTCATATAATCTGTGGAGTATTACTCACAACTGCATGTTGGTCTGGCTCAACAGGAGGCTGCACCAGATGCAGTACACCACCACCATCAACTGATAGAATATGAGGTTTATACAGGTCACTTATAACTTACAAGGGACCAAATGGCAATTAACAAACATACCAATCACCTTACACTTCATTGTCATTATGCTCTCAAAGACAACCAAGACTGAGGGAAGGCAAAATCAGTAGGAAAATAACTTCACTACAAAATAATCCATTATGGTAAAGAGTTTATCAAATGAATGAGTAGCACTGCGAAGGTGACTGTGAAGAAAGGATGTATGCACATCATGTATTATTTTGAATTTACCCCCTATGTAGGCACTTGTGTCTTGCGGGGTTATTGACTCAGAGGATGTCCCCGCAGAGATGCCTTCGGCCACAGGGCGCCCACTGTTTTGGCTGAGGGCCAACTGCTCAGCCTCTGTGAGTGGTGGTGGTGGAGGACCCCCACCTGTTTTTCGGGCCTCCGCTTTTTTTCTGTTGGCTATAACGGGTCACATTTGAGCATACAGAGTAAGCAAATATGTACTTGTAATGTGCTCAGATAATTTCAATAAGTGCTTACAGAAAGGAAATTAATGTAGCCTCTAACTGCAATTGATTTACATCGGACAAACAGACCAAGCACTATGGCTCATAATACAATTACACCTTACCTGTTTGGACTATATTTTTATATTTCATTTTTACTTGCTGCCAGGAACGTTTGGGGCCTGTTGGGTTGCACCTGCGCTCACATCACGTCACAAAATAAAATGTATAAAATAACAAATAAAATAACATATGATAAAATAACGTGTTAAATGGGTGGAAATCCCTCGATCAATGTTTATATTAACACTCACGCATTGACTCTGTCGGCTATGTTTTGCCATGCATGCTCCCTGTCTTTTGCAGCTGTGGCTAACTTTACTTTTTTCCGCGGAATTTGCATGTTATCGGCATATGCTGCCATCAGAATTTCGGCCTCAAGCGCTGTAAAATACATTGACCGCGCCTTCTTTCCCTCCGTCTCCATGGTGACTCGCTTAATCTGTGCTCCGCTTATCAGGGCTTTATGTATCCTCGTCCGCGCGCTTCACTTGGGGTTAAAGCAACTCCGCGTTGACTGAACTAATTGTTATCAGCCTTTCTGAAACCGAATATTCCGAGTTGGACAGTTCGGGGTTACTCAACCCTGCGTATCGTTTTTCACTCTGAGTTTTCTAAACCGGCTTCCTGAAACAGGGCCCCGGTGCTCCGGTTTTGTTTTGCTTCGAAGAAGATTAGATAACCTCATCCTCAGCATGTAACTGCTCTTAGTAATGTCAGAGTATGATTTTTAAATACAGTCGTCAATGTTTTAAAAGTAGTTTAATCGTCCATTTAACGTGTACTTCATGGTAAACAGGTGGACCAGTGAGTGTGCATTTTTATATGACACTTTGACATCACACACATTAAGTAACGCATGTCAAGGGGAGTTTTGGGGATTTGGTATCTTGTTCGAGGATACTTTGACATGTGAAGCTGACCTTACAATTAACCTGCTCTGCCTCATGACTAGGGCTGCCACGATTAGTCGACTAGTCACGATTACGTCGATTATCAAAATCGTCGACGACTAATTTAATAGTCAACGCGTCGTTTGAAGCTTTGTAAGATCCCAAAAGACGCAGGAATAAGTAGTAGGATTTAAGAGTGTAATAACAGACTGAAACAGAAGATGGCAGCATTGCATGTACAAAGATGCCAGCTGCCGTTAAACCCCGAAGAAGAAGAAGTTGTGTCCCATAATTCATAGCGCGGCCCAGCTCAGTTTCCAACAACGGCGGCAGCTAGTTAGTTTTAATATTACTCTTATTATTCTTTCTGGGTCACAAAATAAACGTTTAACATATTTTCAGGCGAGAATGTAGCTGTGTAAACCTCAAATATCTGCTCAGTTTATCAAGACATCACATATTTTCAAAAGCGCTCCGACGTGTTCGGAGACGTCTGTTACCCACTAGCTCGATAGCTAGCCGGGGTTCCAGGCTCACTAGAGCCAGTGAGAACACCGGACTCCCGGCAAATCGTTTTCAAATCCACCGCCGTCTTTCACTACTCAGGTTAAACATGATATATAAATCACTTGGATAACTTTAAAATGTTATTGTTTGGCTTTTTTTTTTATTATTTTATTTGTTCCTGAGTAAATCGGTTTGGCTGAGATTAAAGAGATGCTCGAGAATATACTCCGGTGTCCTGTTATATTTTAGATAGCAAGGAGTTTATTAAACTTCACCGAAACAATCTGCAAATTTCATTAAAATTTAATAAACTATCATCTTGTCTTTATTTTTAGTTAGCACATACCTTAAACACTTCAAGCTGTAAGATAATAATACTTATATAAGAGCAGATGCATGCTGGTGCAATAATCTGTACGTTTATGTCCAATGGATGATGATCTGATTAGTCGACTAATCGCAAAAATAATCGGTGACTAGTCGACTATCAAAATAATCGTTTGTGGCAGCCCTACTCATGACTGAGAACCTCATGAACCAAAAGTTATCAGCACTGATAACTGAGCAGCACTAATAGAATCCTTTACACTCCGTGATGTTTCACCTGTTAATAAAATCAATAAAAAATGGTTCTGCTTGGTTGGCACCGTGCTGTTTCCCACTTCAAAAAAACGGTCCTGTATCAGTTTCAGCTCAGCTTGAATGGCTCTGATCAAGGGTGTCAAACATAAGGTCCAGGGGCTAAGATCAGCCCTGCAAAGACTCTAATAAAGTCCACTGGACAGCTTCGGAAAATAAGACAGACCATTCTCACTTCGTTATATACCGATGATTTGTCACGTCCCGATGCGCTTCATGGGAACGCAAAAAGTGACCTTCTGCGTTCCTATGCTACGCGCCGATTTGTGGATGAAATCCAGTAGAACAACGGTCCTGCAGTAATAGACATTCCAGCCATGTATTCAAGCCCTAACCATAACCGCCACTCTAATGACGTTAGTGTTTTCCAAAGCGATTTAAGTAAAATAAACGTACATGTGTAGATTCATTCCAAATGGTTCTCATGTGTCCTCATTTTTCCAATCTCACAATAAAGGGACGTGTTGGGTGCCTGAAAGCGTGATATACTGACAATTTGTCACAGAGCGTAAAATGTTACGCTTTGGGAGTGAGAACGTGTTGAATATGAAGGTTATAATTTTTAGACTTTTAATTGTATTTTATAAGTTTTAAATTTTTTTCCATGATAACGACCTTTCACACGGACACTCATATGACGCCATAGTAAAAAAAACTAACAAACAAAAAACAAATAAGAGGAATTGTCCTGAATTATTAATTTTTTTTACTACTATAGAAATTTCCATTGTTGTTGTTGTATTTTAGTCCACAGCAATTTAAAAATAGGACATTTTCTGTGAATTAACAAAAAATTTTATGTTTTGTACTAATAGTGAAGTCTGAGCAATGAGTTACCAGAACTATTTCTGTAATGTTACACATTTATTTCCTAAGATTTAAGGCCCGAGAGTTGTGGTGACAGATTTCTTTCCTTTACTGGAGTTGAACTTTCCTGTTATGCAGAAAACATGAGGTTTACTGTTGAAACTGAACATATTTTTCTAATATTCAGATATTCCTGGGATTAAGTGTGCAAGATCAAAGTGTACAGGGAGTGCAGAATTATTAGGCAAGTTGTATTTTTGAGGAATAATTTTATTATTGAACAACAACCATGTTCTCAATGAACCCAAAAAACTCATTAATATCAAAGCTGAATGTTTTTGGAAGTAGTTTTTAGTTTGTTTTTAGTTTTAGCTATTTTAGGGGGATATCTGTGTGTGCAGGTGACTATTACTGTGCATAATTATTAGGCAACTTAACAAAAAACAAATATATACCCATTTCAATTATTTTTTTTTACCAGTGAAACCAATATAACATCTCCACATTCACAAATATACATTTCTGACATTCAAAAACAAAACAAAAACAAATCAGCGACCAATATAGCCACCTTTCTTTGCAAGGACACTCAAAAGCCTGCCATCCATGGGTTCTGTCAGTGTTTTGATCTGTTCACCATCAACATTGCGTGCAGCAGCAACCACAGCCTCCCAGACACTGTTCAGAGAGGTGTACTGTTTTCCCTCCTTGTAAATCTCACATTTGATGATGGACCACAGGTTCTCAATGGGGTTCAGATCAGGTGAACAAGGTGGCCATGTCATTAGTTTTTCTTCTTTTATACCCTTTCTTGCCAGCCACGCTGTGGAGTACTTGGACGCGTGTGATGGAGCATTGTCCTGCATGAAAATCATGTTTTTCTTGAAGGATGCAGACTTCTTCCTGTACCACTGCTTGAAGAAGGTGTCTTCCAGAAACTGGCAGTAGGACTGGGAGTTGAGCTTGACTCCATCCTCAACCCGAAAAGGCCCCACAAGCTCATCTTTGATGATACCAGCCCAAACCAGTACTCCACCTCCACCTTGCTGGCGTCTGAGTCGGACTGGAGCTCTCTGCCCTTTACCAATCCAGCCACGAGCCCATCCATCTGGCCCATCAAGACTCACTCTCGTTTCATCAGTCCATAAAACCTTAGAAAAACCAGTCTTGAGATATTTCTTGGCCCAGTCTTGACGTTTCAGCTTGTGTGTCTTGTTCAGTGGTGGTCGTCTTTCAGCCTTTCTTACCTTGGCCATGTCTCTGAGTATTGCACACCTTGTGCTCTTGGGCACTCCAGTGATGTTGCAGCTCTGAAATATGGCCAAACTGATGGCAAGTGGCATCTTGGCAGCTGCACGCTTGACTTTTCTCAGCTCATGGGCAGTTATTTTGCGCCTTGGTTTTTCCACACGCTTCTTGCGACCCTGTTGACTATTTTGAATGAAACGCTTGATTGTTCGATGATCACGCTTCAGAAGCTTTGCAATTTTGAGACTGCTGCATCCCTCTGCAAGATATCTCACTATTTTTGACTTTTCTGAGCCTGTCAAGTCCTTCTTTTGACCCATTTTGCCAAAGGAAAGGACGTTGCCTAATAATTATGCACACCTGATATAAGGTGTTGATGTCATTAGACCACACCCCTTCTCATTACAGAGTTGCACATCACCTAGGCAGCTGTGGCTACAATGTAGCTTGCTATCGCCAGTGTGTGAATGTGTGTGTGAATGGGTGGATGACTGAATGTAGTGTAAAGCGCTTTGGGGTCCTATGGACTAGAAAAGCGCTATACAAATGCAGGCCATTTACCATTTACCATTTACCTAATATGCTTAATTGGTAGTAGGCTTTCAAGCCTATACAGCTTGGAGTAAGACAACATGCATGAAGAGGATGATGTGGACAAAATACTCATTTGCCTAATAATTCTGCACTCCCTGTATGTAGCCTAAAAGTAAAATGAATTTGACGATTCTTCATTAGATTTTTTTCAATCATAGCATATAATCCAACAAATAAAAGAATCTGCACCATTTTCAGATTCTAGTTTTCATGATGCATTTTCAACATGGAGAAAAATGGCACGCTCCATCAAGGCTAACATCCCATCTATCACTTTTTAAAATGTAAAATAAGGAGAGTGATAAACATCTCTGTCACACTTTTAATAGTTTAACATAGGGCTGTTTTTCAGTGTTTTTTGACCTGTCTTTCTATCAGAGAGAAGACAAGACTGAAAACACACCTTCACCTCAGCTCTCACCTTGGACACATCACTGGGACATTAACAGTGGAAGCTCTAAAACTTTGCTTGATATATAAAGTTGCTGAAGTTTGATGTTGTAACATCAGGGTAACCCTTGGGCAAAGTTGCATTTTTAATAGTAAGCAAAAGGCAATTTTGTCTGATGTCCACATTTCTGGTCTGGGTGGAGAAACTTTTGTTTAACTGATTCCTGTTTTCTTTCAATTGCACATTTGGAAATATGTCGCAATGACAGAAATAGCACTGAGGCAAAGTCTCATGATTTATACAGTGTGCAAATCTTTTTGCTCATCATGTTCTGATAGACATAAAGGGGCACAGCAAGTAATTGAACTCTTGTAAAAGTCCTGAATATTGTTCAGCTCATTTATATTGCATGATTTTATGTGTGTCCTTTTGAATTTCCACTTATAATATTGATATTTGGATCTATGTTTTTTTTAGTTTTGGTCCTCTGGGAGTGTGACTAGAACACAGAAGCTATTTTGGCTCATTAACAGTGAACAGCTGAATGTTTAGAAGAGATATGAAAGAAGACTTTGTTATTATCGTGTTAGAAAGAGTGCATTTGTTTCACTTTTTGTTCTGAGAAGCTGATGTTAAAATACAGTGTTGCTATGCATTGTGGTTTGAGCACAGTCCTGCTTGATATGGTGCTGAAGGTTTTGTGCTTTGCACCAAGTCATCTTCAACACCACAAGACCTTTGAAGATCATTTGTGGTTATTAGCAGCAAAGTTTGTGTTGTGTCATAAAAGTGCAACATTATTAGTCATCCCCTTCCTCTGACTGGTCGTAATGTTTTCATGGACGATTTTTGTCTCATGCAAATGCGTGCGTGCGTGCGTGTGTGCGTGCGTGCGTGTGTGTGAGGAAGAGAAAGAGAAAGCTTGTCTGTGATTCTTTTAAGATGGTCACACAGAAACTAGCAGACAGTTCTGTTTACTTCTTAGCAGAGTACCATAAAGGAGCAAAAACACACACACACACACACACACACACACACACACACACACACACACACACACACACACACACACACACACACACACTCAAAGACAAATGCAAGCATTCACTTAAGTCATTAAAGCCTTTGTTGCCATAGCAGTGCTCCAACTACTGTAGAAGAGAAGTAGTGGTATCGGATAATGAGCACAGAACTAAAATTAGCTCAGTTTTCGATCTTTGTCTTTTTGTTTCTCACTGAGTGTTATCAACACATTGAGAGTCATACTGTCTTAGTCTTCATATGTGAAAAGTCTTATCTGAAGTTCTTACAAGTCTAGCTGAAATGCATATGAGCGAAGTAGCAGATTGCGTTCTGGAGATGAGATTGAAGTATTGATAAATGGGCATACAGAATAGATGTGTGCAGACGTGAATGCACAGCTTTCGTCAAACTACGTCAAACTGAGTAACTGAGAGAGTTATATATGATTTCTATATTTTTAAGTCAGTTTGGGATCAAAAAATAATTGATTTCAAGTCCAGTTTGACCTCAGTTCTGCTTTTCAACATGTTAATCCGCACTGCCTCTGACATCTTGCCCACAACAAAGATAAGTGCAATGCATTTGCTGCTTTATTCCCGTTATTCCCTTCTTGCAGCTGCATTGCAGGGCATCTTTCTGCAAAAGAAAAGATGCCTTCCTGTCACTAAAACAATTAACCACGATTTATCTGCTGCAACAACCGCAAACCGTGACCCAAACTCATATCAGCCGCCGCTGCTCTCTACTCACCCACAGTGCCAAGAGCTGTCAGGGCTGTGGCGTTTCGCAGAGCGTGGCTATCTGTCTGATCTTCACCTAGAAAGTATCGGATAAGATTTAAAAGGCACGGTGACGATTGCTGGTTAAAACACCGGCTCTCATCGAGCAAGTAACACAGGAAGCTTTATGTGATATCAGAAATTATGCATGTCTCATCTTTGCACTGTAATTTGCTGAAGTTTCAAAATGTTGAGCAAGTGCAGAGTTTTGGCCCGCATTTAACTTTTTAAGATTCATGAGGTCAGAGACGTAAATGAGAGGAGAAAACAACCTAATTAGAGCCGGAATCCAACAAAAACATGCAGCCAGAGTCATAATAGCCTTGTTCCAAATACAGTATTTGTATTTTACTTATCATAAACTTCTAGGAGGTTGAAAGTTTGGAAGTCACCATTTCAGCACACTGTAATCATTATGAAGCTTGTACAACTTTAACAGAAACCAAAAAGCTTTATGGCAATTAAAGCAGACTAAACACTACAGAGCAGCTGAGACTGTTTTACCTTTACATATTGCAATCACAACACATGCGAGTTTGACATGGTTACAGTGCCCCTGCATCAAAGTCTGTGCACTTGTATAGAGCACCAAGGAAATAATTAGCGGAAAGCTGACCTAAAATGTTTCTACCACATTTTCTTGCGTGCAGTATATATATATCAATCCACTCTTAGTTTTTTTTTTCAGTTTCTTTTCCCTTTATAATCCACCAATCAGCTGACGTGCTGATGAATCACAGATTGTTTTCTTTTCTTCTTTTTTTCTCTTTGTTTTTGTCAGCCTGTCCACGTTTCCTTCCTGCTAGCTGTGTTTTTTTCTCTATACAACTCTTTCCCATCTGTATCTCTGTTAGCCTTTCTGTCTTTTCTGAGTGTTTGCAGCGTGTGTAAATAAGTGTGCGGACAGACCCGTGCATATTTTGCACTAGGTCACCCTCAGAAACCCATAATAATAAGCCAACATAATGACCAAATTGCTTGATGGATGGCTTGGGAGAGCAAACCACTTGTACGTGCACAAACATACACATTTGTGCACACACTAAAACAACAAAGCAACAAACAAAAAAAAAGCCCAGTCTAGGCTTTTATCTCCTTTAATGCTCTGGAAACCATCTGGAGAAGCTCCGAGGCTTTCTATCAGCAGATCGAGGGAAAGCTGTGTTTGATGGTTGCTATAGAAATGCAATGACTGCTGAGTTGTTTCCATGCACACATTGATTCTTCACTTCTCCTTCCTTAGCTTCTTTGTCATTTTAAAAGCTTTTTAGTGCTGAAGTGTTGGTCCTGTCATACCTCGGACTCTAAGAAGAGTTTCAGGGTTAGCCACTATATTTGATAGATGAATTCAAGTCTATTATTCAGTCCCTTCAGGAGCATGTTGTTACTGAACTAGCAGCTTTTGCATTTGAAGGTTGATGGCCGATGCATGTTATTATTAACATGCATGCAAATTATTGTTATTATTTAAGTTCATTTATGTCCTCAGCAGCCCCGGACACAGCAAAAGCTGTCATCCCCCTGCTTTCTGCTTTCAAGGTTTTTATTGGTTAAATATCTTCACACTGCAGACGCTTCATGTCACAGCGGAAGATGCTTGTATCTAAAAGCGCATGCTATTAAACATGTCTGCTATCTGACATCACAGAAACAGTAACAGTGCCTACTGATTCACGATACTGAGGCTAATGGATGGTCTGTTTTTGCCAACACGTTGTGGACTTTTCTATCATTTTTTTTCTTTATTTCTTTTTTAATAGAAATAGAGAAAATCTTTAGAAAAGACTGTGGCACTGCAAGCATGTAGGATGCCCTGTAGACAAGGTCTCAGATAAGGTAACCATTATCAGAAAACTAAGTAAAAGCTGCACTAATATTTAAATCAAAGCATGAGTACATTAGAATCTTTGTCTAGAATCACCTTATTTGCAACTAATGCGCTGTGTTTACATTTTTATTCACATTATAGAAAGGTTCAAAGTTCTGCGTATTCTCTCTGGATTTCACACTAGATACTTGTTGCCATCCTGCAGCCACAGACCACATGACCTGGTGACAGGGGGTCATTTTCTGGCGACTAAAGGCACAGTGCGTCTATTTTTGTCAGTTTATTCTCGGTGCATTCAGCAGAGGGAGCTGCCTCGTTCACTGTAGCTGTAAAAGTTTTTCGAGTAGCTGCCAAGACCTACGAGGTGCCATTTCATCAAAAACTTTATTCCCTTTCTCCTTGGATCCTCTCCTTTCTACCTTTCATCTTCCGTCTCTTTTCCTCCCTCTTTAATTACCGACGGCTTCTTTTCTTTCCGCCCTGGTCCCCATTACCCGTCACCTTCTCCCCCCCTCCTCTCTCTGCTCTCTAACCTCGGAATGCAGGGTCGGTGAGACATAATCCACCCTCCCCCTATGTGCGTCTAGCCTAATGCCTCCTGCTACCACCATGACGTTTCAGACTTCACAACCTTCAGTGTCATGCCGACTTTCTGAAGCTAACAGGAGGTAATGCAAGCTGACGTTCAGTCGCATATTCTTGCTGCTTTTAGAGAAGCAAAGGCCTGATGATGGCGTATAAGGAGGCCTCACCAAGCCATAATGGACCCCCATGATCAGGTGAGGCTTGAAAAGAAATCAGGCAACTCCTTGGATCTGAAATGCTTCCTCTGTTGAATGCCTCACACAGAGTCTCAAACACTACATCACAACATTAGCGCTCACAATATTAGATCCAAGTCAAGTCATAAGTAAATCGATTCAAAAATCTTCTCTGCAAGTCAAAGATCAGCCTCTTCAGTTAAATGTATGCTTTTAGGACAGACTCTTGTCTAGTCTCAGGTCTTTGGTAACAACGTTTGCCTTCCTGACCCTGTTTTGTTTTGACACTTGAATGTTATTGTTCTCACGTCTCAGGTCTTCAGAGAGCTGAGTTCTCAAAAGGTCACGGTGTACAGCAGTCTAGCACATGGAAGGTCTTAAAGGCTTTTTTCTTTCATTTTAAACACACTGTCTAAAGTCTGAAATTTGCATGTCTCTTTTTGCAGTTTTGTTCTAACACATTTAGCTCAAGTTGTTAAGCATGTGTGGGTCACTTCACAGAAATACTGCGCTCATATATCAGTTGGTGCAGTTACTTGTATTTTCTTTACTCTTTTCAGCTAAACATGCTAGGGGCGATCGTGGCTCAAGAGTTGGGTGTTTGTCTTGTAATCGGAAGGTTGCCGGTTCGAGCCCCGGCTCGGACCGTCTCGGTTGGGCAAGACATTTCACCTACCGCCTACTGGTGATGGCCAGAGGGGCTGGTGGTGCGATATGGCAGCCTCGCCTCTGTCAGTCTACCCCAAGGCAGCTGTGGCTACAACTGTAGCTTGCCTTCACCAGTGTGTGAATGTGAGAGTGAATGAATAGTGGTATTGTAAAGCGCTTTGAGGGGTCCCGAAAAGCACTCCATTATTAAATGCAAATGCAATCCATTATTAAAATGCCAAAACTAGTCCACCAGCACCACTCTATTTTTCTAAGTTTGCTTGCTCTCTAGAAGACTCTGGGAAGATTCTCTTGCAAAATAAGAAAACTAGAGGAATATATATTTGTATTACTATTCCTTCTAAACTTATTTCATTTTCAAGCCACTTACTCCCACCTTAATAAATACTTCTGTTTGCCCCATAATAATTCCTATCCGGTCTTTAAGGCTACGTCCACACGTACACGGGTATTTTTGAAAACGGAGATTTTCCGTTTTCGTTTTAAAAAATAATCCCGTCCACACATAAAGGCAGAAATGAAGGAAAACGCTGCTATGAACATGCCAAAGCAACAGGTGGCGATATATTCCTAACCGTGTAGAAATGTTGGCCAATCAGAAGTCTAGAAGCCTTGGTGGCAAATAGTAAACAAAGCTGGGGCATAGAAGCAGAACCGAGTCGTATGTGTGGAGGGACAGTAACTGTGTGTGTATATGTAAGCATTTAAACACTGCAGAGAGTAGAATTAACAGTAACAGTATTGTAGAAATTCATTTCACCGAAACAATAACGTGGCGCATAGTGTGACGTCAAAAAAGGCGCACACCTTTGACGCTGCGTTTTCTGCGTTTTTCTCGTCCACACGTAAATGCAAAAACGGAGTTTTCAAAAATATCCACCCTGGCCGGAGTTTTTAAAGATCTGCGTTTTCAGTGACCAAAAACGCCGTTTACGTGTGGACGAAAGGTGCAAACGCATAGAAAAATCTGCGTTTTCAAAAATACCTAGGTACGTGTGGACGTAGCCTAAGTCTGACGTCATTAGCTGTGCCTGGGCCTAAACTCTGCTGCAGGTCCCTAAGTCACACAATCACTGCAGCATCACTGAGAGTTTAAAAAAAAATGTCTAAAATAAAATGATCAATGTCGCTGCTCTACCAGGTGTAACAATTAAGTTTAAAATACAAGCATCCATGAAAATCAAATTTATGAAATTTAACGGAGTTAGACATTAGCAGGGAGTTAGCTCACTAGTTTCCATATAAATATAATATACCATGTTCTGACTGAGGCATTTCTGAAAAAAGTTAAGACGTACAGCTCTGCTATCACTTCCGACATAAATAAAGACAGAAAACTAAACAGCAGTGACTTTTGTAGAGTTACTGAGGTTTGGCTAGCTGCTGATCTGCTACGTGATCGCTAGCAACACAGCTAAGTTAGCATAATATAAACAGTGAAGCTGGAGGATGAACGCTAACTTTTTCCACTCGATAAAAGTTAACTTGAGGGTTCCCGAAGGTTAGGGACAAATGCAATCGCATGGCAGGATGCTGTAAATGGACCAAACTTCAGTCAGGAGAACAACTGAGATAATCCATCCATTCATAATATGAGGTTAGTCATTAATATACTGCTGCATGGGTTGGGCTGTAGTTGCATCATAAGGTTTTAAAAACTGAGCTTTAAAATGATCAGCGGTAATAAAAACCGAGAGAGGCCGACAGTGATCATTGACTGTTTTTAGGGGCTTTTTGAGATTAAACAGAACAAGAAACAAAGCATTAAAACATGCTGCCTTGTCATGGCTACACAAGATGGTACTTGTGATTCCCCCAGGCACAACACAGCACCTGTCAGAAGTGTCCCAGAATCAGCTATCTGCTTCATGAAAAAAATATTACTGATGGAAGATTCAGTAAAATTATGAGTAAATCAGTAATACAGATGAGATGCATCCCCGGGGTGATTCCAAGCTCAAAACAAATCTCAACTATCAACCAACCATTTGAAGGTCTGCTCCTCACTGAGGACAAACCAATAACTTTCCATAAATGCCCTCACTCACTTCCAAGGCCTTAAATTCAGATGAGTCTTCACAAATAAACCACACACAGAAAAACACTTAGATGTTGGACTTATTCACTCAAGAGAAATTAAATATTTTCATATACTATGATTGCTAACTCCCCCTGAATCCTCACATGGACACTCAGGACTGAACATATACACAGGCACCATACACGTCTAAATGCATATACAGTGCATCAGTAAGGCCTGATTTGTTATGACTTAAGGGCAGTAATGATATACCTGGAAGAGTCAAGAGATAACTTTAATAATACACTGGACTTCATGGCTACTGAACTTCAAACTCACTGTATGTGTGTATGCGTGTGCGCATGCTGATGCCTGCATAACTGATGTAGCATCAGACAGCTCACTCATGGTATGAGCGGGCTGTGTTGAACACAAACAGATCGCCCCCTGGCCTCTGCATCACGCAGCTTTGCTCATGGCTTTCCTCCTCTACCAGAGCAAACGTGTTGATGTTTCGAAGCGTATTTTGGAAAATGTATTTAACCTCCCGCTGGAAGGACTGCGTGTTTGCAAACTTTAGCTCCTTATCTGCAAATCACGTATACGCTCCCTTCTTTCAAACTTTTTTGTTTTGAATGCATGTTTTAGTTTTTTTTTTTCTTGTATTTCGTCAAATGCGCAGGAAACCGTTCGCTCAGTAATTGCCGTGCAATGTTACAACGAGCCTCTTAAAAACGCGCCTAAGCTGTGTCATCCATCATCGTGAACATTAAGCCTGTGCTCCTTTTTTTTCAGTATTACTTCATTGTTGGACGCTAAATGCTCTGTGAGTGGCTGATTTAAAAACTCGACACTGTGTTCACTTGTAATAACATAAGATTTGACAAACTGCAGACTGGATATTTACTGTAATGGTTTGTACAGCTGATGTAAGTTTCAAAAGCACACTAATTATTTTTTCACATTGTACTAAAAGACAGAATTAAAACTGAGTAACATTGTTCATAAAACTGTTCCCTGCAATATAAAGTTTATGTGACTTGCAGTATATGAAGGAAGCTTTTAAGCACCCACCAGCCCAAAGCACTTTTTCCATGCATTACGACAGTTGGTAATCACCTGTATACTTTATAATCTAAAAATCCTGTCTATGAAGTTGATGTAAAGTAAACAATATCCCATAAACTCTCATGCTGTTGCATGGCCCTTTAGCCATAAGGTATTACACTCTATTATATTCTACTACATCTGTAAAGAATGATTTATTATAACAGCTCAGGGCTCATGTGGGGTTTTTGTTGCAGCATGTTGCACTTTTTTAATCATTATATAATACTGTACAGTTTAGTTTTCACTGGGCTGGCACTGTAGTACACTGTTGGGCAATGAGCATCCACACATTGTGAAGATACACAAATTCTAAACCCATAAGTCTGGGATAAACCAATGTTTTCTTACCAATAACGAAGCCCAGATTTCACAGAAAATGCAAATATACATACATTTATTAAATGCTAAGCAAATTAAAGCAATATTTACTTACATAAGACATCAATATTTAACACAGCTGATTTTACACATTGGCTAAATATATAAAATAACCCTGAAACTGATGGCCTGTCATGCTTTAAGCCTCATTTCTTACCAATGGGCTGTATCACTTAGGGATGTTTGTCCAATAACTTCAGCAGGTTTAATGCAGCTTAAAGACCATTAGTGTGCTCTGTTTCACTGAAAAAGCTGCCAATTTGTTGGGCTTTGTTTCTGTTTTGGTAGAATTACTGTCAAATGTTATTTTAAAGTTCAATTGCATCAGAGTTACTAGATTAACGTTCATGGCTATTATTGATGCTTTTATTTACTATATTAGAAAAGATAAAGGTAAAATATTTAAGTCTAAATACTTTGTGCAGTTTTTCAAATAAAATGCTTTTATTATTATTTTTGAAATAATAACTGTTTTCAACACTTGGATGAAAATTCTTTCCAGTCAATGGCTCCCTGAAGTCTAGATTCATGGGCATCACCACATGCTGTTTCCTCCATTGAGATGGTCTGCTAGGCCTTTATGGCAGCCACCTTCAGTCGTTGCCTGTTTGTGGGTCCTTCTGCCTTCAGTTTTGAATTAAACAACTTTAAATCACTGGACTGAGATCAGATCACTGACCTTGCCATTGAGGAATATCCAATTTATTTGCCTTGCATAATTCTTTCAACGCTTGCTTTGGGTCATTATCTGTTTGCACTGTGAGGTTCTGTCTGATCAGCTGAATCTGAGCAGTGAACACTTCATAATTCATTCAACACTCACATCATCAATAAACAACAGTGGTCCAGTATCACTGGCAGCCATACCACACCCATGTCGTAACATTGTCTCCACCATGTCTGATAGATGTGTTATGTTTGGATCATGAGCTGTTTTTCTTCTTCTCCATATTTTTCTCTTTGAATTTTTTGTAGTTCAAGTACATCTTGATTCCATGTTTTTTCCCTAACCGTGCAGATTCTTATAGATCTTACAGAACTTAGTGTAACCAGTGGTTTGCACCTATTTCTAAACCATCTGTATTTCCACTGATCTCATGTTGTAGACAATGATCAGACTACCACTTCGAGAGTGTTCTTCACTTGCTGTGAAGTAGAGCTGGGCGATATGAGATTTTTTCATATCACGATATGTTTTTTTCATTTCAGGCGATAACGATATCTATCACGATATAAGCCAAATAACTATATTTGTAAGATTTAAATGTGTTGTTGCTCACAAGTAAAATGTGAAATAATCAGCAGCTTGTTTTTATTTAAATATTTATTTCCCATAATAAGTTCAACAGGGTAGATGTACTTAAGGAACATGAGACTTTTTCAGATAAATAAA
Source organism: Aulonocara stuartgranti (assembly GCF_965226115.1). NCBI lineage: Eukaryota > Metazoa > Chordata > Actinopteri > Cichliformes > Cichlidae > Aulonocara > Aulonocara stuartgranti. The sequence continues at coordinate 31,361,349 of NC_138952.1, read as the reverse complement.
GGCAAATATTGCAAACTACACAAAAGGCAGCCGCTAAAGCGTTTAAGTTTCAAAACAGAACAAACGAAACAGACTAAATTGTCAATTCCACTTAGAAACAAAATATTAATTCTAAAAATAAATCTTAGTTTGTTTTACAGAAGAACAGACAAAACTGACTAACTTTTGTCAGTATCAAATAAACTGAGAACTAAAAGGAAATTCTCAATCTCTCCTTGTTGTATAGCTTAGCTTTTCAAACAGTTTTAACAGTTACTTTAGTCTGACAAAAGCCGAATGACGAATTAGCGCTTCCAGTCAGAGACTGAGGCTACGTCCACACGTACACGGGTATTTTTGAAAACGGAGATTTTCCGTTTTCGTTTTAAAAATAATCCCGTCCACACATAAAGGCAGAAATGAAGGAAAACGCTGCTATGAACATGCCAAAGCAGCAGGTGGCGCTAGATTCCTAACCGTGCAGAAATGTTGGCCAATCAGAAGTCTAGAAGCCTCGGTGGGAAAAAGTAAACAAAGCTGCGGCATAGAAGCAGAACAGAGTCATATGTGTGGACGGACAGTAACTGTGTGTATATGTAAGCATTTAAACACTGCAGAGAGTAGAATTAACAGTAACAGTATTGTAGAAATTCATTTCACCGAAACAATAACGTGGCGCAGTGTGACGTATGCACCAGTTTATTGTATTTCCAGACTTGCTTTCGGCACAATTTACAGTGCACGCTACTCTGTTTTTTGTCAGACTTGAAATAGCCGAAATACCTTCACACTACGGAACTTCTATGGCTCTTCCGTTCGACAATCTCTCCGGCATTGGAACCATCATCTGTTTTCTCTTCGGTCACGCTCGGTTGATTTTTCTAGTCGGCACACTCATTTCCTCCATTACGCGCTGGCTACTTCCCAAACAAACACACGTGCGGCTTGGCACTTGTGCTGTACGTAACAAGTCACGCGACGTGACGCTGCGGCTGTGATTGGTTCGGCTCTGCGCTACTTAATTTAGATTGGCTGACCTTTTTTTTTTTTTTTTTTTTAAGAGGACAAGAGCGGCGAGGTCTATCGCGATACATATCGTTATCGTTCTATCGCCCAGCTCTACTGTGAAGTTGTTTTTTTGTAACCATGATGTAACCCAATGATGGCCTTGCTCACCTACTCTGAAATCTCTTTGGGCCGAATATTTCAAATTACAGTGGAAAGCTATGTGTTACAGTTCAGCACTTTGAATAAGTTTCAGATTTTATGTCTGCTTCATTTGTCCCAGAATATCAAGAAAGCAGGTTTCAACCGACCATGCAACTGCTTTCAGTGAATTGTCCAATTACTTTTGAACTTTTGAACATATTATTTTGCTTTTTATCTTACTTTTATCTCACTCAGAATGACATACAGAAAATAGTGTCAGAAGAAAATGTTTGTGTCTGAGCACTTGTTATACACGCAAATTAAGAACATTTCTATGCACATAATAATTAATGAGTCCTGATGTTTGTGTTCCCAGTGCTTACAGAGATCATTCAAACACAAAGTTTCTGTTCAATTCTTATTGGCCCGAAATGTGACGACTTTACATTAGGCTACACTATGCTAATTTATCTCATTTTGCATTTGTAAAATCAAACCCATACATAATCCATATATATATAAAAGTTGAGCTGCTAAAACCAGCTCTATTATCTGTAGGGGGATACAATAGGACTCCTCTCAGCCAGGTTTCTGAACAAAGAGCAGGTGGTCTCACAACACACAAAAACAGCATTCCTCTGTGTCTGCCCAGTCTGTGGGCCTCACATGATGCCACCTGACCTTCTACTGTACACACTAACTCACATTTACACTGCTGTAATCCCATACACGCAAATGAGTGTGTGTGTGTGTGTGTGTGTGTGTGTGTGTGTGTGTGTGTGTGTGTGTGTGAACACAACACAGTTAGAAATTAAGGGCAACCAGCATAACAATGGTAAATGTAACTTTTTTTTTACAGCACAGTAAAATAAAGGAAGAAATAAGAATGAAAAAGGCAGGCTTCCTGTGCAACATTTCATTGCTGTGTTTCAATGCTATCCACGTGACCCTTCTTAAATTGCAAGTTTATTTACTGCACGGTAATAGAATGAGAGAGATTCCTAGGTGTGCAGCAGACCTGCTGTTGAGTCAGTGAGGACAGGGCTGAGGCCAGCGAATGACACCTGGATAGTGCTACATTAAGTTATAGTACAATATTAGTAATCCTTGAGAAAGCTTGCAGGGTTTCAGCCAGGATTCAGGTTTAGATGTGTTCCATGTGTGCAATTTATCAAAGGTAAGGTGGAGTCATAAATGACATTTAAATGCAGTACTAAAAGGGTAACATATATACATAGTCATTGTTTCTTTCCAAAAGGATTAAGACTGACAAATGCAGCAAAGTTAGAAGCCTGATTAATTTCTGCCAGAGCTGATCTAAAGCAGACCTCACCGTGGTTATTCAGGCTCTCCGTATGTTCCAGCCTGTTATCATTTCCAGGGTGTCAAAGACTGTAGTTTTTGTTTAAAAAGGTGCTGGTGTTTCAAATGTATGCAGATGTGCTTTGGCATCTGTGTTGTCTCTAATTTGCATTTGGCATTATGCTGTGGTTCTGGGAACTCCCTACTCTAACATGTGCATACATGAAAAGCCAAACACTGAAGAGAGGCATTATTAACTACAGACATGTCACAGACAAATGGTGAGGTGGTGCACTGGTCAGCATTGTTGTCACAGCAAAAAGGTCCTGGGTTTGAATCCAGTCGGGAATCTTTCTTTGCAAATTCTCAGCTTGGGTTCTCTCTGGGTACTCCAGCTTCCAGGAGGTACCTTACTTCTTGTCCTATGGCATCTGGGATACGGTCTGAATTAGATAACTGGAAGAAAATGGATTGCTGACACTGATTAAGTCAGAGACAGAGCTAGAAGGAGAAGCTTGAATTGACATGGATTGGCGCAACAGTGGGCAAGCTAAAACAGCTTAATGCAGATGTGCCTATCTGAGACATAGATTGATATCAGCTGATGTAGGCCGGCACTGAGATCAGCTGATTTCACTGGACTGCAGCTAAAAGATGTCATGGCTTGCAAGAAAAAATTTTTTTCTTGATTTTATAACCCAATATTTTTTTTCAAACCATGATGTTTATCCAAATCCAAACAGGTTTAGTGCCTAAACTGTAAATAAAGGTGAAACTAAAAATGTTTAAAATGTGCTTGTAACTTTCAGTACTGCCAGGCTTTCAACATCCAGAACATTTTTCTGTCTAAATAAGAGAGATTTACATTTCACATGATGGAATTGGGAAGAACTGTGGTAGTTGACATCTTGGGATGAGTCAAGTTCAGTATTGCCAAAAACATCCTTCAAACTAAATCAGGCATCTCGTATTTTGAGAGTAAAAACATGTAAATGGTAAGTGTCCTTGGTGTACAAAAGTCTTTATTTTAACTCTTTTTAGCTTAAACTTTTTCAGCTTGCTATATTAAATCTAAATTTTATTGACCTTCCTTAAAATAGAAAGTTGTTTAGATGTAAGCTGCAGAGAAATCTTAAAGTGTCAAAAGGTGCCATTAAATAAAAACTGAATTTACTGTTTTACCAGCTGCTGTAAGACTTTGAGGCCATTAATGCAGTGTAGAGCTGTGCAAATATATTTACATATATATATATATATATATGTATACATATATATATATATATATATGTATACATATATATATATATATATATATATATATATATATATATATATGTGTATATATATATATATACATATATATATATATATATATATATGTGTATATATATATATACATATATATATATATATGTGTATATATATATATACATATATATATACATATGTGTATATATATATATACATATATATATATACATATATATACATATATATATATATATATACATATATATATATATATATATATATATATATATATATATATATATATGTGTATATATATATACATATATATATATATATATATATATATATATATGTATATATGTATATGTATATATATATATATATATATATATATATATATATATACATATACATATACATATATATATATATATATATATGTATATATATATATATATACATATATATATATATATATATATATATATGTATGTCATGTTCGGCTGCATTTACTGACAAAGAATCTGGCAACATGTTCCAGACCCTCCCCAAACCGCTCACCTCTTTCCAATCATATACAGATCTGTTCTGGTCTGCTGGCTTTAACAGAGGCAAAGAGAAGTAGCTGCAATAACGACCAAACATCCTTCTAAAGACTGAAAATGTTGTGTGTACTTTACTGAGCTGCAGAGATTCAAATCTGCATTAAAACACATGGTTATGAAACAAAACACTTTTGGAGAAGTTTTCGGCATGTGTTCCCCCACTACACCTGCAGCAAACATACAGACTGATCAAAGGGTTTTAGTGTGTTGGGCTGTTAGAATAGAGTCAGTCCTCCTCAGCACTGATTCTCCAAAGGTGAAAACAGGTAAAACATTCTTATTTATTCCTGTGACAAGACCTGTGAAATTCCCAAACACAAAATATGCATTACCCACTGTGGTGTGTTATTTTCGCAGTGTCATCATAATCTACAAATACAATTTTCTGGAAAGGCTGTTGATCCCAGAGAGCTTGAAAGCAAAAGGAAAACTTACCTTGATACTGTGAAACTCCACACAGCTCCCAGCCCTGCTCCTTGTAGTGTCAACCTGCTCATCCTCCATCCCCACTAACATCTCCATGTCAGTAAACCTCTGTGCTCCTGCTGGCATTGTGCATCTCTGCTGACAGAGTGAACCAGCTAAACCGACGTCGACCCTTAATTTTCCTCCTCCTTAAACTTTAATATTTGTGTCTTCCGTTTTATTCTTTGTCCTGCGGTCTTTCTCACAAGTCTCAGTCTCCACCCCTGCAGCATGCATGTAGATCCACTGAGATATACTAACAAGAAGACAAGCTTTAATTACAAAATGCCCATTAAATAATAAGAAAAGCCAAATTTTCTTAAACTAAGTTTCAACCCACTACTCTCAGGCTCTCTACTTGTCTGTCTGGCGGGCAGGGTGTTTGGTCCTGCCTGGTCAGTCATTCCCACCCCTCCTTTTGGCCGTTCATTCCATACCCAGACTAGTCCGTCTGGTGCCATTGGCTAGTCAGGTGGAAAGGGCCAAACGGGAGGAGGGGCTGAGGGCAAAAGGAGGAGAATGATAGAAGAAAAAGATGACTGGGGGTCATAAAGAAGACTGATAGTGTCATCCAAACTGTCACCAGTGGTGGAAAAGAAGGAAAAACACCACTGGTGTGCAGACAAGGAAGTGTAATTGACACATCCTTGTTTTCTTTTTAAATAGGACTAATTTCCACTGCCTCCTAATCTCTATGATTCCAAGGTTTAGGGGTCAGCAAGAGAAGGGAGAGAAGAGGGGGTAGCAGATCATCATAAGCCTCTTTATTGGTCCTGAGGCTTATCAGAACAACCTGTCAAAGACAGTTTAAGTAGCAAAATGACAAAAACAAAAAGAAGAGTGTGAGAACCAAAGATAGCAAACAAACTAAGGCAAAGGATCAAATAAACCGTGCTTCATATGTGTGTGTTTCTGTCTGTCTGAATGGGTGTGTGTCAGTGTCACCCACTGCTCTTCCCACAGACAGACCGCACACTGGTGTTCTTAACCTCTACCCTCTGCTGCCACAGCAGGCTGTGCTATTCAAATACACTATGCTGAAGTGATAATAGGCACCATTATAAAGAGATATTTAAGCCTTGTATGGAGGGATGCTGTACACACACTCATGTATTTAAATAGAGAGCACTCACATGTTTAATAACGCAGAGAACCGTTGTGCTACGTACATATACATATATACATATATATAAAACTGTGGGTGGGGCTTAACAAGTTGCACATATAAAATGTGTTCTCCCAGCAGAAGCATTTTTTACTATTTTAAACCGAAACTCTGAACATAACTTCCTCTCAACCAACATAGATTGTGAGTCTAATCCAGCCAGGTAAGCAGAGAGTCACTTTTGTGCCAGAAAACTGTCTTTAAGTTGGCTCAATAAACCACGAAGCCTTCCTAGAAACATTACAGGCTCTACAGAGGTTTAGGCGTAAGTACTCCAACAGCACACCAAACAGGAATCTCTATGAAGGAGGAAACGGAGAGGTAAATACAGGTACGCAAATACAGAGCAGGCAGTTTAACATATCATTAATCAAAACTGCAAGGTTACCCGCGCTACGCTACCATGTTTGGTAGGTTAACACCCTGACAACAAGCGGAGATGAGAGCCAGGTTTAAACGCTGCCACTGACTGGAGATAAAAAACAGTTTGTGTGCCTGGGTCCTCGCTGGACCACGACTACACTGAGAAGAGAGTTGTTAGTTTCACCCACAAACTCATCCACACACAGAGAGAGAAAGAGCGACCAAAAGACCTGCAAACTAAGGCAGGTCTGCACAAAATGGCTTTTTTTCTTTTTTCTCCCACAGTGAACAGCACCCATCTGTGTAACAGCATAAACTGACTAATCTGCTAAGCAGCAAAGGTTTGTTCCAAAAGCTCTAGATTTGTCACTCGGTCCGTTTTTGGTTTTTTTTGTTATTGTTGTTGTTGTTGTTGTTTTGTTTTGGCAAAGAAAAAAATGTTGAAACAGTCAGAAAGTTCACAGCATTAAAAGTTGAGGACAGGGTTTGTGTTACAGTCCTTTCAGTCAGCAGTAGAAATGAATCAACTCAGTCAATGTTTGCTGTGGATGTTCATCAGCAGTTTGTCACTGTGAGATGAGGCTACATTCAGTCTCCATAACAGGCTTTCCACTCATTTTTGTCTTCCTCTCATTTCCCTTCCTCCTCAGATGTGGTCCCAACTCTGCCAAGTTCAAACTGCCCCACTGACATCCTGAAATATCCATGAAAGCAACCACGATACAGCTTCAACACCTGGATGAAACCATGAAAAGCTCCCTGCACCCAGAATCTTGTTTTTTTCACAGTGAATTTTCCGCAAAAACACAATGTGTTCAGTAAGAAAAATTTGGAAATTTGCATCACTTTTTCGCAACATGCTTAGTGTGAATCAGCCTTTAGTATAATTATGTGTAGAGGATAGTTTTTGTTTGTTTGTTTTTAGATGTTTTGTTAATTCATTATCAGGGAAGAACTGGGACACAGCCTTTAGGAGGACCTTAGATTTGAAATGGGTTGCAAAGTGGCCTGCAAGGAAGACTGTGAAAAGCGGCTAAGAGGCGCTAAGAGGCGCTATAAGGACAATGTGGAGTCGCATTTCCAACACGGTGACTCCCGACGTATATGGGACAGGCTACGAAAAATCACAGATTATAAACCCAGCACTGTGAGATGTATGAAACCAGAATTAGCTGACGACCTCAATGCCTTTTTTGCGCGTTTCGAGGTGCCTGCTGTGGCAGCAATTCAGAGCTCCGCACCTGCCCCCGCTGCTGAACCAGCACCATTGATACTCTCTGAGCATGATGTGAGGAGAGCTCTGAGGGCAACAAACTGCAGGAAGGCAGCGGGACCAGATAGCATACCGGGACGTGTGCTAAGAGTATGTGCAGATCAGCTGACCACAGTTTTCACTAGCATCTTCAATGCCTCTCTGGCTCAGCAGGTAGTCCCCACCTGCTTTAAAACATCAGTGATTGTTCCGATCCCGAAGAACACCCGCCCAGCCAGCCTAAATGATTATCGCCCAGTAGCCCTAACATCTGTAGTGATGAAGTGTTTTGAGAGGCTCATGAAACCCTTCATCAGTTCCCTCCTTCCTCCCGACTTCGACTCACTGCAGTTTGCATACCGGACAAACAGATCTACCGGAGATGCTGTAGCACAGGTCCTGCATACCACACTGAGCCATCTAGATGAGGGATGTGGGAACTATGTGAGAATGCTGTTTATAGATTACAGCTCAGCATTCAACACCATAGTGCCCCACACCCTCTCGGGTAAGCTCCAAGATCTGGGATTCAGTACATCTTTGTGCAGGTGGATTTATAGCTTCCTGACCACGAGACCACAGTCAGTGAGAATAGGGGATGTGTACTCCCATACACTCTCATTGAACATAGGGGCCCCCCAGGGATGTGTACTGAGCCCCCTTCTCTACTCCCTCTACACCGCGGACTGCACGGCCAGACACCCCACTAATTCCATTGTGAAGTTTGCTGACGACACAGTGGTGGTGGGACTCATCTCTGGGAACGACGAGACGGCCTACCAGAGTGAGGTGGATGGACTAGCAAAGTGGTGTGTGGCAAATCACCTCTCCATGAACATCAGTAAAACAAAGGAGATGGTGATTGACTTCAGAAAACAGAGAGGTGAGAAAACTCACACCCCAATTCAGATCTATGGAACCCCTGTGGAGAGAGTCTCCAACTTCAAATACCTCGGTGTCCACATCAACGAGGACCTCACTTGGAGTACACACACGGACTTCCTCATTAGTAAAGGCAGACAGCGCCTCTATCACCTGAGGCGTCTAAAGAGGTTTAAGATCTCCAAGAATATACAGAGGAGATTCTACACTGGTGTCATTGAGAGCATCCTGTGCAACAACATCATGGTGTGGTACGGGAACTGCACAGTACAGCAACAGAAAGCCCTGCAGAGGGTTGTGCGCACAGCTGAACGCACTATGGGAACATCTCTACCAGCACTGCAGGACATCTATGCTGAAAGGTGCAGATCCAGGGCCATCAGGATCATTAGGGATTCTAGCCATCCCGCCCACAAACTGTTCAGGCCACTGAGGTCAGGGAAGCGCCTCTGTAGCCTGAAAACAAGAACAGAAAGGTTCAGGAGGAGTTTTTACCCACAAACTGTGAGACTCCTCAACCAAAACACAAACCGGACAACATGATGGACAATCTCACACACAGTACATAATTTGCACTTTACCTTTCTTCTCTGAACCTTATCCGTACCTTATTATATACATCTGTACTATGTAAATATGTATATTTTTATAGTTTTCTCATTCAAATCATTACAGTGCAATATCTTGCACGTCATGGATATATATTTATAAGCACAAACATATGGACTTTTACATTGTTTTTTTATATATTTTTTTACTTTTAACTTTTGTTTCTTTTCCTTTTTTTCTTAGCTTATGTAAAATCCTTTTTAGCATGTTTGCACAGTCGGGGGGAGTACTTTTTTAGCCAGAAAAAACATTTCACTGTATGTTGTACCAGCTATAACTACATGTGACAAATAAATAAAGAATTGAATTGAATTGAATTGCAGACGTTCATTCACTGTAATCAGGTCGATTTACTAGTGAAGCCTCTGTTAGATCTGATAATGAGACGTATAGAAGGCAGGTCATAACACGAGCCAGCTGAGCTTCATGACCCGCTTGAACCAAGAGCATACTCCAGTCTACAATGATACTGCAGTTTCCTAAAGTAAACGTGTGAGGTACTCTACATCTGTCTCTGGGTTCCTTGCTCATCCCGTGACTGGCAGGGTGTACATGCTGAGTTATTTAGAATGCAGCATATTTGGCAAAGCTGTCCATCTGTCTGTGTGTTTCTGAATGTCACAGCAGGATTATCATTGCTCACACTGCCACGGTTTAGCCTTGGTTACAGGTTTAGGTGCGTGGAAACCAAAACAGAAGGATGCCCGACACAAAAAAAAAAAAATCTTTCCACCGCTCCGGGAAGGACATTAGATGCTGTTCCCGGTAAAGGCATGGTTGAAAGGATTATGGTCTTCTGAGAATGTTTTAATGGGTTCAGTCAAAAATCCAGAATAAAAGAAAAACAGACATGATAAATAGCATGGCAAACCATAACAGTTGTAAGACCCAGACCTGGTGAGTGATTATCAGGCTTCAGTTACAGTTTTGTTCTTGTGTTACTTTCATCCTTCAGACATGACTTCAGCAGGCCCGGAGCAGTGTTTGTTCACTATGACAATCATCAGTGCCATAAAGGGTTCAGTCACAAAAAGACCCCCCACTAAAAAGACTCAAATTATTAACCTTGTTAAGATGCTGATATGGCTGACAGAACGATTTAAAGTCATGAAGCTTTAGTGTATCACTGACACTCAAAAACACAGATTTAAACAGCCAGGGTTTCACATGTTAAAAACATGAAGAGGGTAGAAGTCAAATCAGGTCAAAAGTTCGTGTTATATTTGTGCACTTATATTTCAACTGATTGTGAGATAATCTACAACTAAGAGGCCATTCTCTGTGTGCAAAACAGAAATAAGTGAAGATAATGTTGCTTGACTTTACAGCAACCTTTTGTATCACTGAAAGTGCAATTAAAGCTCCTCCAATAACAACTAATCAGTCTAAATGCTTCGTTAGGAACGACAGTTTTGTGTAACAGCATATGTTATTTGATTTTGTTAAAGGTTAATCATATAAACAGTGATCCTCCTACGTTTTTCTATACTATTACTTCTAGTAAGGAAGAAAGAAGTACAGTCATCTGAAAAAGAAACTTTTCACATGACTCTGTGCAGTACAGAAAAACTAAGTACAGCTCATGATTTAATAGCTTGCGGAACCACCTTTAGCAGCTATAGCTTGAAGTAATAATTTCAGTATGACTTTATCAGTCTCTTACATCGTTGTGGTAGAAATTTTGGCCCACTCTTATTTTCAGCGTTGCCTCAATTCCTTGAGGATTGCATTTTTTTAAGCACAACTCTCTAAGGCAGCGGTGGGGAACTCCAGGCCTCAAGAGCCGGTGTCCTGCAGGTTTTAGATATCACCCTGGGTCACCACACCTGAATCAAATGATTAGTTTATTATCAGCCCTCTGGGGAACTTCAAGACATGTTGATGAGTTCATTTAGCCATTTAAATAAGCTGTGTTGGATCAAGGACACATCTAAAACCTGCAGGACACCGGCCCTTGAGGCCTGAAGTTCCCCACCCCTGCTCTAAGTCTTGCTGCAAGACCCATTTTTTGACCAGTCTTGGGTTGTTGGACGATAGCCTCACATTTGACTCTAGAATACTTTGGTCGATGTTCGTTTTAGAGAGAAGAGACCTGGAAACTTTCCTAAACAAGCCACACCTGTTCAGGCTTTTTCTAATTGTACTCTCATAGATTTTAACATTTAACATTAACTAACAGAGGCCTGTAGAGTCTAAGATGTAGCCCTTCAAATTATAGACATAAACACACTGAGAATTATGGTGTCTGTCATGCTGCCCTATTTTATTTGATAAATTTGTGAAAGGAGACAGAGCCTTAGATGTTCTTTAGGCGTTTAAATTATGGTGAAAACATATGAAAGTAGTAGTGTGAGTTTAAAAAAAGGATTTTCTGTGATTCTATTAAACCTGTGTTGACACTCTGCCCCCCACCACTCCCCAGAAATCCACCCGCTTGTTGTGATAAGCTGTGAACAGCAGGAATCTGGCATTAAGATAAGATAAGATAAGATATTTTGACGGCACATGATCGCTTATTTGGACTCCTCTCTCTCTGTCTGTTTAGATCTGGCTTGACTCCATTTTCAGCAGTTTATATAAGCAATACGTATGTATATGAAAGGATTATATTCTGATGTCATGGTAGAAAAACTATCTTTCTATAAGATATTTAAGGACATTTATTTTTAATAGATATGTTCATGTTTTCTATATTTGGCATTTTCATTTTGATGTTGCAAATGACATAAATAGCCTAAATATTTTACAATTTTTCACATTTAATGCAACCTGAGCAAAAATGTGCTGAAAAAAATGAATCCTGCACTCACCATACAGACCATACACCATTAGAGGCCAACACATCTACTGTTTATCTTGGAACTCTTGAACTTTGATGCAGATAGCCCCTAGCCTTTATGATGATGAATAGATATTTAATGTATAAAACGCCAGCTGTCACATCACACTGGATGACTGTGTACAAAGATGGCAAAGTTGCATAAGTCCAACTTCTTAAACACTGGCCAATTTTAGGTCTGGGCTTAGATTTGTCTAATTGGATCATGACTCACTCAAGCTTGCATAATGCCAGACAGACAACTGACAAAGACAAGCAGACAAAGAGTTTTTAAGAAGGTAGAGTTATACAAGCGTCTGCTTTGTTCTGTCCACAATGAAGTGTCTGAGCATTTGAGACATCATCTGCATGGACTTTTAAAAATGTGAGTCTAGGACTACTCCCCTTTATCTCATTTTGACGGATATTTTAAACATTTTTCTATAAGGAATAATATCGTCATCGAGGTAAAGTCCCTACAATATTCTGGAGAAAACTGCAACGATCAAGCAACCCATGTTGAGGAAGCGTTTTGCAACAGTGGGAAGGAAGAACCCCCTTTTAACAGCAGAACCAGACTGTTGTGGCAAATGCTAACGTTTGTTTGACGCTCTGTAAACAGATGCACAGGCTGAGGTGCTTATTTTCTCCTTCCACTAAGCGTTTGTACACATATTGCTGTGATATCAATAGAAAATAGACCCCCATCATAAAAGGATTTTGAAAACTGATACTGATACCAATATTTTGCGATTTAAAAATCTGATAATCCAATGTATTGGCTAATATTTTTTATTTTCTTTCACACAAAACATAAACCAATTTCCCCTCACATTTGTTATATTTAGTTATTTCTTTCCATGTTTATGCTCTGCTGAGCTCTGCCCAGATAAGCTGGCCATGTAGCTACATCAGCGGTTCAGTGTCAGCACTCATAACATTTTTAAGACTGTTATAAATGAGGATAATTAAGTATTTTTCTCAATCTTGTGCTCTAGTTTATTTAAGTCTTATTTTCTATTAGGGCTGTGCATGGCAACTACAGAAGGGTTATGTTTATGGAAAGTTACACTTTATGGATATGTTGTGAAAAGCATGGTCCAGGTTGCAGAAGAAAAAAAAAGGTGACATTAATTGCAGTGTGTGATTTGGTGTGACAATGAGTTTCCCTCACATCCATCTGCATGCATACTTTCTTCTACAGGGTTTGCTCATTTTGCATAAATCATGAAGGAATCATCCCACATCTGACAGACAACCATTCACACTCACACCTATGGGCAATTTAGATTAATCAATTAACCTATCCCCACTTCTGCCTGACAGAAATCAACAAATGGTTAAATAACAATTTTCTCCAACTAAACTCTGATAAAACAGAAACTCTAATTATTGCTCCAGACCACATGGTCCCAGAAATTAGACAGCATATCAGCTTCTTAGACCCTTATGTAAAGTCAAGCCTTAGAAACCCCGGTGTCATATTTGACAGCTCGATGTCGCTCGAGCAGCAGTCTAAGCAGCTGGTCCGAAACTGTTTTTATCATTTACGGAATATTTCTAAACTCAGACTAATGATATCAAAGCTTGAACTTGAGATGATTATTCATGCTTTTATTTCTTCTCGTTTAGACTATTGTAATGGCCTTTTTACTTGTTTTCACAAATCAGCCTTAAAGCACGTCTCTTAACAGGCACCAAGAGAAGATCGCATATCACTCCAGTCTTGGCCTCCCTTCACTGGTTGCCTGTAAATTTTAGGTTTCATTTTAAAATTTTAGTTCTAACCTTTAGGGCCCTACATGGTCAAGCTCCTCAATATTTATCTGACCTGCTGAAACCACATACATCTTCTCGGGCTTTAAGGTCATTAGATCAGAGACTGCTGGTGGTACCGCGCACTCGTTTTAAAACTCGTGGTGATCGGGCCTTTCAGACTGTGGCACCACGGTTGTGGAATTCTCTCCCACTGTCTCTTCGCTGCACGGACTCCATTGATTCTTTTAAGAAACAGCTGAAGACATTTTTATTTAGAAAAGCATTTGATTAATTTCTTCTTATGCTATTTTTATAGTTTTATTGTTTTATATTGTTTTATTTACTGTTATATTGTTTTTATATTTCCATTTCCTGTGTTGTAAAGCACTTTGTCATTTTTTTATCTGTGAAAAGCGCTATATAAATAAATTTTACTTACTTACTTACTTAAGTGCATGTCTTTGGATGGTGGGAGGAAGCCGGAGTACCCAGAGAGAACCCACGCAAACAGAACATGCAAACTGAACACAGAAAGATCCCAGCCTGATGGTGAAATTGAACTCAGGACCTTGTGCGGCAACAGTGCTAACCACCGTGCCCAGTCCAAGTTTATTGTCTATGTGTACTCCAAGGTATTTATAGTCCTCCACAATTTCCACATTGACCCCGTGGATTGAAACAGGGGTCAAGGGTTTCCTAGTCTTCCTAAAATCCACAATCAATTCCTTGGTCTTTGCCACGTTGAGCTGCATATAAGTGGTCGAAACAATATATACTCAGCTCACCCCAGTCTTACAGGATAAAACTGAAAAGTTCACTGTAGCGTTTTGTGTACGGAGTGCCTCACAACCATGTTTTCCCCCGTGTTCAAAAATAATACAAGCATACATTTTCAGGAGATATGTGAAAGATTTATTAAGCTCCACTCCCATCACAAGTTTTTCTTATTAAATTCAGACCAAACCGAATTTATCAAACAAAGTGCTGCATCCTCATGAGTGAAGGATTTGCAAACATGGGTCCGAGATGTTTGTGTAGAATGCAGTAGTGACTGACAGCTGATATCACAGAGCGCTCGAGGCTCTGCCAAGTAGCTAAATGTGCAATCGGACATCTGGCAGGAAGCCTAAGGACTCTAAACCTGCACCCTCTCCATCTCTCTTATTCCACCTCTTCATGTCTTTTCACCCTCTTCATCTAGTCTCTCTCAGATTTCTTTGAAGCAGAGATCTTTTTTTGTTTCTGTGAGCAGTGTTTAGCCATGAGATGTTTCACGCTCACTCCAATGAGCACTGTAAATCACAAAATAATAAAGCACGGAGGAGTCTTGGTCAGATGGTTTCAAATTTTGTCACTATGGTGCATCATGTCAGTTTCCATAAGCACTGAACTAGCCCAGTCTACAAACTGAAATACCACCAACCCATCCACACTCACAGATATGCAGAGTGTGCACTCCTTAAATACATTTTTCAATAAGTCAGTTTAGAAAAACAAATATCAGTCTTCTTGTTTTTTCTCTCATGAAGCTGTGGCGTGCAATATAATGTGTCACGTTGTTTTATCAGAATTAATAACCTTACAGCACAACTGGCCCTCACAAACTAAACAGGACTTGAAAAACGAGCAATCTCATTCCAAAAGTGTCACGAAGCTGCGTGATTAATGTCTCAGATTTTACAGGTTAGAGGATAAATTGGTTGTTTGCAAACTAAAGAAGACAGCCAGGTTTGATTTATACTGAGACAGTCAACAATTAAACCTCTCCTTAAAGTACTTTCACATATGGCTCTTAAATAATATAGGGCAAATTATTTATCTGTTCAGGAAAGCATCAACAGCTTTCGGGTTAATATTGCCACTGCAGCTACTTATTTAAACAAAATTGAAATTTTATTGAAAACCATAAAATGTAGTGAGTTTATTTTGTATTGCTGATTTCTTATGTTATGATATCTCTCTTGGTCGTAGTCTAGGTTTTGCCAGTTTAGGTTTTAGTTTTCACTCTGTTCGCTATGTTTTGTTTTGTACTCATGTTTTTCAGCCTAATAAACAACTCGCCTTTTTTTAAAGTTCAGTTCTGCCTCTTCTGTGTCTGGACTTCCACACCACAAACACACTAGCTACATAGTTGTGACAACACTGATGGTTTAAAAAAAGACAAGAGAAGATTGAAGCTTTGAAGACAAGATGACAAATACTTAATGTGAATCAAACAGCAGGTACAACAGAAAAGACACAGCCTGGGGGAGTAGAGTGCTCAAAGGTAATCCTAATCAACTGTGTTTGTGTGTGAGCCTGAGGGACAGAGAACAGTTACTGAGCTTCATGATGAAAGACCACAACACATTCAGAGTTTTTAAATTTGATCGGATGGATTTTTTTGGTTGTTTTTCACAGCTGCAAAAGTGTCAGTCACAAAGTTGTTGCTTGGAAAGCATTTCTGGCAAAAGAGACGTATACAAGTATACTTTGTCAGCTTTTATTAAAGGGAATGTGGACCTTTGCTCGGGAAATCTGTAAACATATTTATTCGTTGTTCTGACATCTGCTTGTTTAAAAAAACTAGCTTAGCAAATTATGTTTCTCGGTAAGAGGATCCCAAATGCAGGGCTTGAAACAATAAACATATGAAGAATACAAAGAACCAGGATGGATGTAGTTATTATATACAGTGAAAGGAATATATTTCTAAATTAATCTGGCTCAGAGACCTGATATGTAAGACAGTGGTCACCTGGTTTAATGACCAAAAGGATGGAAAGAAATGTCTCCCAGCATGTTTGTTCAAATTGCATTATGTCGCTTGTTAAAGAGTTCCTGAATTTCTTTTTCCATTTTTATTTCTTAATTCATGTGATCATTTTCAGTTTTTATAATTTGTGTTGTTTTTAGATGATATGAGAATGCACGGGTTTCTAATTAGTCACAGACTAACTTCTAATGCTCTCTCCAAATGTGAAATTATTTCAGTGATGAGCTAAATATAACGCTGGGGAATTTTGGACAGCCAAATGAAATACAAAGAGCTTGTTGTATTCCCAACTTCAGAGATAAAATTCCAGCTCACCCTTTCAGGCTTTAGCGATTGGGCACTTACTTGTGCTTTCTACCAAGCCTACATCGACTTGTTTGTTTGACCTTCACATCCAGGATGCAATAAAGTGGTAGAGAAATGATAGTGGAAAAAAATCAAGATCATTAAGTGCAAACCGCAGAAAGATAACACAGAAAGAGCTGAACGTTTAACCAAAAAGACAAAGAGGGGATTTTGTGCCAACACAGACGTGGCATTGGATTTTTTGACCCATATTTGAATGCACCGACACACATGGTTGCCTCTTTCGTAATAGTTCTATAGAAGATAATGCTTCTGTCATGGTCCGGGTGTGTGCCAGTGTGTCTCCCTCCGAGCCGGCGTCTCCACCCCTGGGAGGGGCCTCAGTGTTTTTGCTGATCGCTTACATCTGTGGGTAATTAGCCGGGGACTCATAAGGCCAGCGTTCTCAATCTCTCTTCGCCAGATTCTCTGCTAAACATCAGTCAGTGCAGGCCACCACCATAAATTCCCTACGTGTTTTTTGAATCACCTTGCCTCACTGTATGTTTGTTTTTTGTGCGCCTCCTTTTTCAGCTACACCTAACTGTCAACCCCTGGCGAAGAGCTTCTACTTGGATGCTGGACCTTCTGGCAGTCCCTCAGGCTATTACCAAAATTACCTACCTGCCTCTCTGCCTCCACGCCAGGAGTTTTTGGATTTACACACCCGGACTACTCACCCCTCTATGTCATCTCCGACCTCCGTTGGCAAGTACGCAGTACGAAGGAGGATTCTGAGCCAAACAACATATTCATATGCCTCCTTATCTATGTTTGAACATCTGCATTCTGTTACAGTGACCCCGACCTTTTTCCTGGACCCTTTGTGACTTGCTTTCCAGTCCAATCCCCGGAATAGCTGTCCTCTCTGACCCGGACCAGATCGTTATTTAGTTTAACGTCTACGCTCACCTTTTTGTTTATGAATATTTTGTGTAAACATTAAACATTATTCTTAAAATATATTTACGAGCTGTTCGGCGTCTTGCGTTTGAGTCCTGTCACTCGTCTGAAACGGTCTCGGCCGTAACAGTAGAATCTGGCCAGTAGTTATGGACTCAGCAGACGCGGAACGGTCAGCCATTCAGAGGCAGGGGGCGATATTAGGAAGTCATGAACAATCTATTCAGTTCCTGTTAGCCCAGCAGCAGACTCTTAGAGATGGTCAAAGTAAAATACTGGAGTCCCTCCAGGCTCTACAAGCGGGTATTTCTACTGCTGCTGGTTCCGCCTCGGGCCCCGCGGGCCAAGACTCCGGTACACCAGCTCCTCTGCCTCAACCTGTTGCCGTTGCATCTCCACCTACATCAGCTTTCCGTGATGCTATGTCCCCGGAGCCCGAACCATTTTCAGGGGATCCAGGGAGTTGTAGCGGGTTTTTGCTTCAGGTCGACCTTGTTTTCAGTCGTTCTCCACGCACATTTGTTGCGGATTCTAATAAGATATCTTATTTGGTGGGTAAACTGCGTAATCGTGCACTTAAGTGGGCGGAGGCGTATCTATCAAAGAATCCTTTGTTAACCTGTTCTTATGAGGTGTTTTTGGGGGAATTCCAGAAAACGTTTGCGCACCCCATTTCTGAGGGTAGTTCTGCGCAGAGGCTGCTGGATCTTCGCCAGGGCCGTCAGAGGGTTGCTGATTTTTTGATTGATTTTCGTACTGCCGCCGCCGAAACCGGTTGGCCTGACGACGCTCTGCGTGGGGTGTTTTTCCGGGCATTGAACGAGGGTATGAAAGACCAGCTTGCCTCCCGTGATGAGCCAAAATCTTTTGAGGAACTGGCGTCCCTCTCCCTTCGCATTGACAACAGGTTGCGTGACAGGGAGAGGGACAGGAACTACAAATCCCAGCGCCGTTTACCGCGCTCGTTTCCGGGTACATCACCGTCGCCGCCTCCGACTGTGGACTCGCATGAGTTTGTCGCCTCGGCTTACGTCACTAATCCCGAGCCGGAGCCTATGCAGATTGGCCGGTCACGGTTGACACCGGAGGAGAGGGAGCGGCGGCGTCGGGCTCATGCCTGTTTTTACTGTGGCTCGCTGGAACACTTGATTGCTGCATGCCCGAAGGAGGGAAAAGGTGTCGCCCGCCGGTAGAATCGGGGATACGGGTGGGCGGTTCGAATTCTGGTCAGAAACCCCGTTTACAACTCCCTGTCACCTTGGAGATGCTACAGATTACTCATTCATGCACAGCCTTATTAGATTCTGGTTCTGAACAGAATTTAATCAGTCTCGATCTCGCTGAACGATTAGGCGTTCCGCTCGTGCGCCTTGAGCCGCCCATTCCAGTTAGAGCGATTAATAACCAGGTTTTCGCTAAGATTTCTTTTCACACTGGTCCAGTGTCACTGTGCACTTCGGGGAATCATAGGGAGAAACTCACCTTTTTTGTCCTCGATTCACCTGATACTCCGCTCACTTTGGGTTATCCCTGGCTGTGCTTACACAATCCGCACTTGGATTGGGAGGGGCAAAGGGTTGTCAGCTGGAGCCCTTTTTGCCACTCCAATTGTCTGACTTCCGCCCGTTTTCCCGGCCCGGGGGAGGCTACGGGGACTGACGAATATGTCCCCGATCTCTCAGGGGTGCCGCCTGAGTATCATGATTTGCGGGAAGTATTCAGTAAGATCAAAGCGCAGTCCCTACCGCCCCATCGCCCTTATGACTGTGCGATTGATTTGCTCCCCGGAGCGTCCCTGCCCAAGAGCCGGTTATATAGTATCTCTAGGCCTGAACGTGCTGCGATGGAGGAGTATATTAGGGATTCACTAGCGGCTGGGTTAATCCGTCCGTCTTCATCCCCCGTGGCGGCTGGGGTTTTTTTTGTAGACAAGAAGGATGGGTCTCTTCGGCCGTGTATTGATTTCAGGGGCTTGAATGACGTCACTATTAAAAATAAGTATCCCTTGCCACTCATTAGCTCCGCTGTTGAATCGCTACAGGGTGCCACGGTGTTCACTAAGTTAGATCTTCGCAATGCTTATCATTTGGTGCGAATCCGTCAGGGAGACGAGTGGAAGACCGCGTTTAACACCCCCCTGGGTCATTTTGAGTATCTCGTTATGCCTTTCGGTTTGACGAACGCTCCAGCGGTGTTTCAGGCCCTAATAAATGATGTCCTACGGGATTTCCTCGACCGTTTTGTGTTCGTCTATTTAGATGACATTCTTATTTTTTCTAAAACTTTGGCTGAGCATCATTCACATGTCCGAGCTGTCCTTCAACGCCTCTTGGAAAACAGACTGTATGCCAAGGCTGAGAAATGTGAGTTTAATTTGACATCGGTCTCTTTCCTGGGATACATTTTGGCAGGGGGGCAGGTGAAGACGGATCCGGCTAAGGTGAAGGCGGTCACAGACTGGCCTGTGCCTTCTACTCGCAAGCAACTCCAGGGGTTTTTGGGATTTGCAAATTTCTATCGTCGGTTCATAAGGAACTACAGTCTAGTGGCGGCTCCGCTTACACGCCTTACCTCTACGAAGCTTCCGTTCGGCTGGTCCGCCGAAGCAGACAGCGCGTTCACGAAGCTGAAACATCTGTTTTCTACTGCGCCCATCCTCGCTCAACCCGATCCGTCTAAGGCTTTTATTGTGGAGGTGGATGCTTCTGATGTGGGGGTGGGGGCTGTGCTTTCACAACGTGCCGGCCCCTCCTCTAAGCTACGGCCGTGCGCCTTTTTCTCTCGGCGGCTTTCACCAGCGGAACGGAACTATGATGTGGGGGACCGGGAACTGCTTGCCGTTAAGTTGGCGTTGGAGGAGTGGCGTCATCATCTGGAAGGCGCGGCGCTACCGTTCCTGGTGTGGACGGATCATAAGAACTTGACGTACCTACGCGGTGCGAAGAGGTTGAATGCACGTCAAGCTCGTTGGTCGCTGTTTTTCGCACGTTTTAACTTTTCCATTTCCTATCGCCCGGGTTCCAGAAACACCAAACCGGATGCCCTCTCTCGGCAGTTTGACTCTGACACGGGTCCGGCGGAGTTTTCCACCATTCTTCCGGCCGGCTGTACGGTGGGAGCTATTACCTGGGAGGTGGAGGACGCCATCAACCGGGGCCTCCGGACGGAACCGGATCCGGGCACGGGACCGACTAACCGGCGTTTTGTTCCCGCGGCTGCTCGCTCCAAGGTACTGGAATGGGTGCACGCTTCGAGGTTTGCGTGTCACCCGGGCAGGGGCAGGACGACTTCTATGGTTAAGAGACATTTTTGGTGGGCCACTCTGGACAAAGATGTTCGGGAATATGTGGCTGCGTGCCCTGTGTGTGCCAGGTGTAAGTCGCGTACTCACCGTCCTGCTGGGCTGTTGCAGCCGTTATCTACGCCTCATCGCCCTTGGTCCCACATCGCCCTGGATTTTGTTACGGGACTCCCGGTTTCGGCTGGGAAGACCACTATTCTCTCGGTCGTGGATCGGTTTTCTAAGGCTGCTCATTTCGTCGCTTTGGAGAAGTTGCCCACTGCGGCTGAGACGTCTACGTTGTTGTTGGACCATGTTTTTCGGCTTCATGGCATTCCTGTGGAAATAGTTTCGGACAGGGGTCCGCAGTTCTCGTCCCAAGTTTGGGGTTCTTTTTGCGCTGCTTTGGGGGCCAGGCCTTGTCTGAGCTCTGGTTACCATCCTCAGACGAACGGCCAGACGGAACGTTTAAATCAGGAGCTTGAGGCCGCGCTCCGCTGTGTGACCTGTCATAACCCTGCGACTTGGGCCTCGTATCTGCCGTGGGTGGAATATGCCCACAACTCCTTGGTTTCGTCTGCTACTGGGTTGTCACCGTTCGAGGCCTCTTTGGGTTATCAGCCGCCCCTGTTTCCGGAGGAGGAGGCTGATCTTGCTGTCCCCTCGGTCCAGCATCATCTACAGCGCTGCCGTCGGGTCTGGTCTCGTACGCGGGAGGCGCTGTTGCGAGCTGTGGCTCGCCAACGTAGCTGTGCCGACCGTCGCCGGTCTCCTGCTCCTGTTTACTCACCTGGACAGAAGGTGTGGCTCGCCGCGAAAGACATCCCTCTCAGGGCTTCCTCCCGCAAGTTGTCTCCTCGTTACATCGGCCCCTATTCTGTGGACAGGGTCCTCAGCCCTACGGCTGTCAAGCTCCGTTTGCCTGCTGCCTTGAGGGTTCACCCGGTCTTTCACGTTTCTCAGGTGAAGCCGGTGGTGTCTAGTCGTCTGTGCCCGCCTCCGGTGCCCCCGCCTCCCGCCCGGCTCATTGACGGGCACCCTGCGTTTTCTGTCCGGCGCATTCTGGATGTGCGGCGGCGGGGTAGGGGGCTGCAGTTTTTGGTGGACTGGGAGGGTTATGGGCCGGAGGAGCGTTCTTGGGTTCCTCGTTCTTTGATGCTTGACTCTGTGATGGTTTCTGATTTTCTTAGGTCACGTCGTGGGGCGGGTGCTGGTCGGCCGCCGGGTGGCGTCCCTTGAGGGGGGGTACTGTCATGGTCCGGGTGTGTGCCAGTGTGTCTCCCTCCGAGCCGGCGTCTCCACCCCTGGGAGGGGCCTCAGTGTTTTTGCTAATCGCTTACATCTGTGGGTAATTAGCCGGGGACTCATAAGGCCAGCGTTCTCAATCTCTCTTCGCCAGATTCTCTGCTAAACATCAGTCAGTGCAGGCCACCACCATAAATTCCCTACGTGTTTTTTTGAATCACCTTGCCTCACTGTATGTTTGTTTTTTGTGCGCCTCCTTTTTCAGCTACACCTAACTGTCAACCCCTGGCGAAGAGCTTCTACTTGGATGCTGGACCTTCTGGCAGTCCCTCAGGCTATTACCAAAATTACCTACCTGCCTCTCTGCCTCCACGCCAGGAGTTTTTGGATTTACACACCCGGACTACTCACCCCTCTATGTCATCTCCGACCTCCGTTGGCAAGTACGCAGTACGAAGGAGGATTCTGAGCCAAACAACATATTCATATGCCTCCTTATCTATGTTTGAACATCTGCATTCTGTTACAGTGACCCCAACCTTTTTCCTGGACCCTTTGTGACTTGCTTTCCAGTCCAATCCCCGGAATAGCTGTCCTCTCTGACCCGGACCAGATCGTTATTTAGTTTAACGTCTACGCTCACCTTTTTGTTTATGAATATTTTGTGTAAACATTAAACATTATTCTTAAAATATATTTACGAGCTGTTCGGCGTCTTGCGTTTGAGTCCTGTCACTCGTCTGAAACGGTCTCGGCCGTAACAGCTTCACCCAACACAGTCCATCAGAGAGATATAAGAACACTTTAAGAAGAAGAAAGTGTGTACTTTATTGAGCCCCGTGGGGAAATTGCTCTCTGCATTTAACCCATTCACTTAGTGAAGCAGTGGGCAGCCATTGGGCGCCCGGGGAGCAGTGTGTAGGGACGGTACCTTGCTCAGGGGTACCTCAGGGTAAGGGGAATCGAACCCCCGACCTTCCGATCATGGGGCAACCACTCTACCTACTGAGCTATCCCTGCCCCTAAGCTTCCCAGAAATCATTGCAGCATCATTCTTCTCCAGCCTGCAATTCCCAGTTAGTTTTGGAAGATGCTGTTGGGTCCAGAAACAGACATGCCCATAAGACTCCAGACTTATCTGTTATTTTCAAATCAATGCAAAAGCTCATTTTGGACGTGAGATGAACTCCTGATTGTGCACGAATGCAAGACAGAGATGGTCTGACAAGCAAAACTCAAGCCCTCCCAGTAGATACACATTCCTCTGCGGTGATCCAGCCGATGTCTGTCCTCTGAGTGTGCGTGTAAGGGAGGCGGATGTAGGAGTCAGGAAAGCATTCATCCATTCAGTTGAGTAAGTACGCTGCAATCAGATGTGTACAAGTGAAAGCAGAACCGTAGATGTGAACAAGCAGAAAAAGCTCTTTAGCCTACCATCGATTACCCTTTGTGGACTGCAGGACCACAGACACATTTCACACAATCTTTAGCTGCATATAGGCTTGTGCATTTACTCAAGTCTTTTTTGGGGTGTGTGTGATTTTTTTGTTCTCCTTGTAAGAAAAGGCAAACGCACAGGTGATATATCTAAAGAATTTGTTTTCATCCCAGTCACCATTATCACAAATCTCCTCACAAATACTAAATAATCCCACTGCTTCGGGCACAGCACGATCTAAACCACAGCAACTCAGCTGCCAAGTCTGCGGTTAGTGTCACAATGCTGCAGCTGAAAGATTTCACCCAGAACATCTTTATGCGGGGGTTCAATTCAGAACCCATCTAAGAAAAGGAATTTAATCCCACTGCATAGGTACATGTGCAGGGCAAACTGGGGTGCAGATGAGATACATGTTATTGCTACATTGTTGTTAGCACTGAAAGCACTTTACATTGTTCTGTTGAGCAACAATTAGTACAGTAAGTATTCAGTATTTACCATGTGACTATGTAGCATTCCATGGATTAGCAAACCTGATTGTTCATATTTCTATAGTTGATTCGTTTCTTTTTCTTGTTTTTCTTTTGTTGTGCTAGACACCGAATGGTAGACATGTAAACATCGACTTAGTTTTCAAGACTAGGAGGCAGATACTTATCATGGTAGAGAGGCTTTTTGTTATTTTAGGGGGCATTCTTGTGATGCCAATGAAGGGCATTGCAAGAAAGCCTTTGGTCCTGGTCAGACTGCAGGTTGCTGCCATTCAAGTCGTGTCTGTGGAGTAGGGCATTTAAGGAAACGTTTTCAGGATGCAACAACATGCCTCTTCCTGGTAAAGGGGAGTTTTTCCTTCCCACTGTCACCAAGTGCTCGCTGATACGGGGTTGTCTGATTGTTGGGGCTTTCTCGGTCTTATTTATGTTTTACCATACAATATTAACCTCCTGGGACCTGGCGTCCACATATGTGGACATCACATTTTGGGTTATTTAGACCAAAATACTCAATTTTGCTCTACAAGGGGCTGATATCCACTTACGAGGACATTATACTGCCTCTGTTCTATCAAAATTTTAAACGAATATCCTCATATGTGGCTCTGATTTTTCATAAAAACAAAAATAAGGTAAAAAAAAATATCTGGAAATTCTTTGTTTTTACATTCATCGGGCCCCAATATGCCCAAATATCAAAGAGAAATTAAAAATGCATGCTCTGGAAGAGTTCGGGTCTTAGGAGGTTAAGCACCTTGCGGTTATGATTTGACATTATATAAATAAAACTGAATTCAATTCAGTTAAAGACGTTGCTAGAATTTACATACATACTGGTTTCTATTAAAGATTATGTCTCAGTTATTATACAACACCCTATAAATATTTCAACATAAAGAGAACTCGACAGGTGGACAAGAAACCTGAGGCACCATCCCCCCAACCCTCATTACGTAAGTGGCTTCTTCCTTCATTACTGCCACAATACCCATGACGCTGTTGATATAGCAATGGCTGTTTCTGACATACCACACATCTTACCAGCTTGTGACTGGTTTTTGTAGAACCGTAAAGTCAGTGTTATACTTGGAAATAAATGAGGTTGGGCTCAGTTCATATTGAGCTACACTGAGCATTTTTATAGAAAAGGAGACTAATCTTACATTCATATCTTGGCTTGTAACAGAAGGCAAGCACTGACATTGCCAAGTTTCGTTTTTCTTACGTTGACATGCCTACAAGCAAAATGTGCACGCACAAACAAGAAAATTATAAGTTACATATCAGCTCAACCCTCAAGTTGTTTCTAACTGCAGGACATAAATTGCGCAAACTGAGAGTTGAATTTAATTGTTCTCAGGAGAACTTACCATGGAAATGTAGGTCCTTAATCATACAGTGACATCCAAGACGGATCTATACAGCCAATCAGTGATCGGTCTTTGGCTTTTACAAGTTCTGGCCCTACAGCTGATCAGTCCTGATGTCAAAATTCAAGTACGTTATAAAAGTGGCTTGTAGGAAGTTGAGCTGAGGCCTCCATCCTGAATTTGTTCTGCTGTGTGGTTTTCAGGTGTGATAAGATACAGGACAGATGCTGTTAGCAAGGCTTTGATATTTGATTTGTACCTTTTCATTTTCCTGTCATTTTGGGGGGAAATGTGCGCTTCTTATCTTATCTGAGTTTTACTGCTCTTGAGTTTTCTACAGCCAGAATAAAAACAAGCTGGAAAGACGAATGAAATGAGAGAGAATCGGCGTCTCTACTGCTTTGACTCTTGGGAGGACTGAAAATGTGACTATTGCTGTATCATTTACCAACAGCTTGCTACAGCTGGCAACCATCAATGGGAAAAACTCATCTGAATGTCCTTCAGACAGCTGCTGAGTGATAACAGTACAGAGCAGTAACTCAATACTTACTAAGTCCGATACGCAGCAATCAGTTACGCTGATGTGCCTGCGTTTCAGGAATGGAAACGAAAACATTTTTTTCAATGATCGAGGCTGTTTTCCTGAGAGTAAGAGAAAAGATGAGAAACATGGGGAAATAAGGGTCTGATATGCACAGAGCTGAGGATGTTGATTGTTCATGTTGTGAACCATCGAGTGCTATATTTGAGCGCTCAAAGCACTTTCTTACTACAAGCATCATCAAGATATACAAGCTCTCTCAACCCAAAGATCACACGGTCACACTTGGTTGCACTGGGGTAGAAAAACAGACAGTCGAGTCATGGATTGGCCTCCTCGGACCGCTGAACTCAACATTATTGAAGCAGAGTGGGATCATTTGGACAGAGAGGAGAACCAAGATCCAAAGAAGAGTTTTCAGTGTCCTTTAGGAAGCCTAGAGAACTATTCCTGAAGACTACTTGGAGAAATTGCTGGCTTTGTTGAAGAATAAAGGTGATCATACTGTGTCAATTTCTGACTTCAACCCTGTTAGAATTTTAAAAACTCTGTTTTTTTTGTCTTATATTCTGTATTTTTATGGATGTTTCTCTTCTCTTGATCTTATTCTCTCTCCTACCAGCTTTGAGTTTTCCACTGTTGAACACGCTGCTTCTAGTTTCATCTCAATGTTTTTAGAGCAGTGGCCATTAAAAGCTGATTAAAAGTGTCTTTAATCTAATTTACAGTGACAATCATTACACAGAATGTTTATTTGGATCTGACTGATTAGTATTATCTGGTCCTCTGTGCCAATAAGGAACAGTGGAGCAAGTATTGCAAATGCATATTATTCAATTAGTAAGAGGAAAATTGAACTTTGCCACAGTTGTCTTGGTTACTGTTATGCTCTCTATTTCTCTCTGTTTTTTCTTTTGTGTGTTGTCTTTATGCGGCACATGCTGTTCATTTAGTGTGTCTCTGTTTGGTTTTGCTTCCTGTCATTGTGGTTTTCCCCCCGTTTTGGTTGTCTTCCCTGATTTCTTTAGTTTCAGATCTTTTCACTCAGCTCCTCATGTACCTGTAGGCCTGGAAATTCTTCGTCATTCAACTTAACTCCTTGTGGTACAGTATTGTTCCCACTGGTCCTATTGTGAAGCCTTCAGATCAGAACCGTTGCCATTTCGCTTTTGCTGAGTGAGATTTCATGAGCGAGAGCTCCAGCTGACTGAGATAATGTTTCGTGCTCATAGGCAACGTAGGCCATCTCAAAAGCCAAGAAAATTTACAATATGCAATGTGTTTATATAGCTCTTCCTTAGTCTTAATGACCAACTAAAGCACTTCATACTACAAGATGTATTTACACTTACAGCACCTACTTCTTTACACTTAGAAATACTTTGTTCTGTACACTTAGAAATACTATGTAATCTAATGTAGGAGTACTTAGAGAGAACCCTTCCAGACATAAATTTCACAGTGAAAGGCTGAAGTCAACCAGGACATTAGAACCAAGAACCCTCTGACTGTGAAACAACAACACTAACCATGCACCATGTGTCACCACAAATGGATACTATAGCTTGACACCAGAGGCGGTTTCAAGTATATTTACTGAATATTGCCTCTAGAGCATAGGTGTCAAACTCTGGCCTGCTGCCTAATTACATTTGGCCTGCAAAGCCATACCAAATTATTATTAGAGCTGGCCTACTGGTATTATACAGCTAATATATATATCGTTTAGTATTAAGCTTTGCTTGTTCCATATTCAGTTTTTCAGCAAAACGTGTTTGCGTCCAGAAAAGATTCATTCTTATATCTGGAGGAAGATTTTTTTTTCAATAAATATTAACGTTAGCCCGCAACTTTGTTCCAGTTTTGAATTTTGGCCCACTGTGTATTTGAGTTTGACTCTAGACACTAGGCTGCTCTAGAGGAAGAGCGCCTGTTGGCTCTTAAAAAGGATTAAGGTCTAATGCAGTCACAAAAACTACATCCATTCATACGTGGTCTTTGGTCACTTTTTGGATTCACCCCTGACTTCCTGTTCTTCTTTGTTTTGACTTCTTTGTTACCATTTTCCATCTTACCTTGCAGCCACCCATAGTTACTGAAGTGTCTAGTAAAGCTCCACCTCCTTGTTGGTGATTAAAAATATTTTCACACATGAACTCCAAAATATGTTGGGACAATCAGGTCAGGCAATTTTCTAAGGTAGTGTTTTTTTCACATGTGAAACATCTCTTTCATAGGTGGCAGAAGAAAGGCCACGTGATGTTTGCTTCCTAGCTCACAGTTACCTGCTCGATTTCCACACGAGCACAGCTGGACGTCACACAGACTATCAACAATAGAGCCAAGACCATTTGATGTTTGACATGACACACGGTAGGTCAACTGATCCTGAAAAAATTCCTCTTCAAGTTTTCTTGGACAGTTTCTGTCAAGCTATGTTTGGGAGGTGGTCGGTTGTTATCGGGTATTTTGACGAAGTATTCCATTACACTAGCATTAGCTGTGACCTGAAGGCAAGAAGCAAGTCTAAATTAAAAACAAACAGTGAAAAAACAAGAATGCAAAGGATAACAAAGCATCATTTCAGAGAAAAGCTGTGTTAAGCTGTTGGGAGGGGCCATAGTTGCTTTTGGCAGAGGTGCAGCAATCCGCCCATGTTGCCTGTTAATAAACATCTGGTTTATCACTGAGATATAAAGCATCCAGTAAAGTGTATGAAAAAATGGCTATCTTAAACCTACCTGATGCTTAAGAGCACCAGAGAGCTGTAAAAAGACACTTGGAAATCCAATTGTGGCCAGTGTTCTGTATTTTGTTGTGATTGTCTTGTTTTGTGCTTGTTTGTACACTACCAGCAGGATGTTGTAAATTATTTTTTAATTTTTTCGATACTTGACTTCGACTTTTTTTCCCCTTTTTATTTCCCCGATACTGACTGAACTGAGGAAAGACGACACAATGAACCCAAAATTTAAAAACAAAACTAAAAAAATTATTAACTGTGTTGCCTTTCTTTTGATTTTATTACGTTGGTCAACTTTTATCATGCATGTATTTGCTTAATCAAACTATTACTTGTCTAAAGTTCCACTCACTGTTGCTTTTTTGCTTCAGATGTTTCTTTGGTCTGTTGTGCTCTCTTATCTGTGCCTCCCCTCTTTGTTTTGTGACAGTTTGTAGTCACTGCCTGTTTTAATTTGGAGTCAGTTTAGGTTCTCTTTTCTTTATCATGTAGCAAACCCGAGATGGTGAAATTGCAGATATTTTTCTTATACTAAGAAATATGAGGAATTAAATGTGTAGTCAAGCTTCTTTACTCTAACAGAAGTGGACGTTTCACTGATCCGGGTCACTTAAGATCACAGTGGGTCTCTCGTGCTATCCTTTTACCCAGTTTGCATGAAGGCGAGTTTTGGATTTTGCAAACAATTCTTGCTTTAAGTTTTTAGTTTTTATTTCTCATGTTTGCACTCTGAGCCTTTTGAACCACACACAGCATTTTCAGTCTTTCTTATAAACATAACCGGCTCATCTAAAACTATGAAAACGTATGATGCTGCAACTTTTTCAGTGTTTCAGTAATCACACCCACAGAAGTCAAAGTCACAGTCAAAGCTCTGACCGATTATGATGGCTTGTAGCACTGGACAAATCTCTGAGAACAGTTGGTCACGTCTGTCATGTTCATCCATTCTTGCAGTACTGGATTATTGTAATTCTCAATCCTATTTGGTTAATTAGACAGCTTAGTATGTGTAACCCCAATTTCCTGGTTTCGCTCAAGCTAAAAGTTCATGTTCGTTATATCCTGTTCCACTCCACCCAGACTCGATGAGTCTCTGTTCTCTGTTGGGCATTTGATCATCTGAAAGTAGAATTAGACTTTTCTTTTAGTGCAGCTGGTCTTCCAGCTCATTCTCTACGCTCTTTATGATTTACAGTGAAGTAAAGAGAAAGTGAAGCTGTGGAACAAAGAGACCTCCACTAAGGAATACGCTGAGCTCACACTCCCACACCTGAATCTGAGTTGGCTTCAAGCTGGCAATGCGCACACTTTGTACACATTTGTGATGACATGTGTGTGCGTCTGCTGTTGCATTATCAGGGTAAAGTGCACACAGTTTCTGTGTGCAGTGAGGTGTTAAGCTGATGACTCAACAGCTACTGTCAGCTATCATCGTCTTCTGCTTATTTACCTTCTTCTTTGTAGTCTTGAACTTACCCTCACATGCTTATACAGACTTCCTGATGGGTGCAATAAGCAGTAAGCCCAGTTATCTTCTAGAACTACAGAACAATTGCTCTCTCATAAGTATGGTAATGACATTCATTCATTCATCTTTTATTCTGACTTTCTCCACACGTGGAAGAAATATCCAGTTATTTATTACAAACATCTCTAACTGCTCACACACAATTGGTTGTGATGGAGCATTAGAGTTGATAAAATAGCTAAACATTTAAAAGACTGATTTTGCTTCTTTATGCTACAGTCCCATTAAAAGAAAAGTGGTTGAAGGCTGTGAGATACTCACAATTATTACAAACTGTGCAATTAACTTTAAAATGGTTCCTCTGCAGATGGAGACAAGGTCTGTTACCACTCACAAGCAGTTGCCATCTTCAAAGTGTCTGAAATTATACTTTTGATTGTCCTCCAACCCAGAGGTTCAGTTCTGCAAGCTCATACTCTGAGAAACCAGCTGATCACCAGTCATGCAATCGGCAATCTTTCATAATCACAAGAAGGTTGCCGTCCCTTTTTTGTTGTGGTGTGATTGATCCATTAATGCTGTAAGCAATCCAGTTTTAGCCACACCTGGAAAGGTTAAGATATTCTATTCCATTTTTCCTGGAATTACATACGTAAGTCAACTCTTCAGAAAACCAGCAGTTTTATGGCACACTGTTGTAATGTGCTTTTTCTGTTTGCAGTTCAAGATTGTCTTACAGTCAAGCAGGAGATGTGTCATGGGCATCTGTTAATTCATAAATGTTTGTAGAAGATCCAGTATGCACAAGTACAACATCTCCATATAACAGGATGCTAGGACGCTGCCGTGCGTGCCAAACAAAATCAAACTTCCAGGGTGGTGGAGATGAGTTTGAAATAACAAATAAAACTGTGTTTACATTCTGCAATTATTTGCCATGCCAACCTCTTCGAATGGCATTTCAACCTTTTACAGAAGCATGTTCAAGCAGAGACCTCAGCCACCAATAAATGTCCTTTTAAATAAAAAAGTAAGTCTTTGAAAACACACTGCTCCTCTTTAATCTTACTGAAAGCCCACAGTGATTATCACACCCAGGAAAATACTGCTACAGAGAATGTTTCCCTAAGAAGAAAGGTAAGGTCTTGGGCTAATCTCGGTCCAAACAACTCCATTTGTATTGAGACCAACTCTTCAACCAAAATAAAAATTTCAAACATGTGTTTATAGTTCTTGGAAGCTCCTCCGAAAAGATGTGAACTTTTGTACTTGAGAAGAGAAATGACGCAGAGAAATTTGGAGTTTCATATAAACCACTCAGAAAAAGATATCATCCAAAATCAATAGTTTCCTCTGTGATGTATATGTGCTCTGTAATTACTTTATGCTGTGCAGAACCCCATGACTCGAACATGCTGGGATGAGATTAATTAGCCACAGTTACTGATGTTTGCTTTATGAAATTAAACTTGAAACTCTGACTCTGTTACACATGAAATGTTTTCATGTTAAACTTAAGTGGAACCCATAACACGCACAAAAAAACTGGATTTATTATAGTTTACTATCAGCACTACTCAGAAGAATGCGTAAAGAAACGATGCAAAGGTAACAAATCACTGAAAGCAATGATTGCACTTTCAAAGCAAACCATCTTTCATCAGTAAGAATAAACTCCAGGTCACCAGCTGTCCTCATGGTTACAACACCTTCTGACCAGCAGACCAAGATCTGAAGTTTCAGTGGATGTTCCTGCACTGCGCTGATCGCTCCTTGAGGGAAAATTTTAAATTCAACCAACTTACAGTGGCAGTGTTGCTGCTCTGCAGCTGACATGTGAATCCACCAGAGAAAAAGACACTAGAGAGATCAGGAATTCTCTTCAGGATCCAAAACTGCAACTACAAAATTTACATTTGTCCCACATTCCTGAAATTATTAGCTTTTGGTGATCATAAAAAACTGTGTAAAGACTGATAAACAAGCCGGATTCCTGTGGAAAACTTGGTGGGAGAGGTTTCTGAGAGCTCTTCAAACAAGTGACTAAGACAATGTGGTCGTTGCCAGAATATTTAATTTATTTAAGATGGATCTCGAAAGCAAAGATGATCATGCACACATCTGTAACGCTGCTGACAGTAATTTGTGTGTGTGTGTGCGCGTGTGTTTAAAACATGTATCTGTTCTTCGTTTAACGCCCCCAAAAAGCATGTACAGTAAGAAATGTTCACTCGTAGTTGAAGCACTTCGATGTCTGCTCTGTAGCTAATAAATATCAGCGCACACACTCACATAAACATATGCAGGTTCCACTTTTAAATACACACATGTATAAACATTTACTTACTCATCTGCCACAGAATACAGTGCTTCAAAAGGGTGTCTGCAACAAAACTGCACACACACACTGACTCACATGCTCAGAGGCCAAGTCTCACACACAGGCAATGAAAAGCAGAAGTCTCAGATCTGGATGGAGTTTGGAGGAATGAAGGACAGAGCAGAACCACAGTCAATCCCCCTGGGTGCTCAGCTGAAATCTCTCTGTGACTGGCACAAAGCTCTGGTGGCACTAAGCTTTACTCCGCTAACCTTCCACTTGAAAGCATTTCCCCCAACGTGAACGCTTGGGTATCCGTCATGCTCACTCTACTCCTCCTCCAAGTGACCTTTATGAGCTGATGTTTTACTTGAAGCCTAATTTTCTGTTTGTCAAAAAAAAAGGTTATTGCAGTTCCAAACAACTGATCCTTGATGTCAAGGTTAAATTAAATAAATATTTAAATGTTACTGGGAAAGTTGCCCTCTAATTTTGTTGCCTTTGAAATGGCTGATTCGGAGTCGATGACAGCAAGTCCTCCTCATTCCTAAAATTGATTGCAACATATTGTCAATTTGTATGGATTTAGAAATTAGACAGTAATTGTTTGCTAGCAATCCTTTGCCAGTTTGTCAAAGAGTAACTGTTTAGACCAGGGGTCTCAAACTCCAGGCCTCGAGGGCCGGTGTCCTGCAGGTTTTAGATCTCATCAGGGTCAGCACACCTGAATCAAATGATTAGTTCATTAACAGGCTTCTGGAGAACTTCAAGACATGTTGAGGAGGTAATTTAACCATTTAAATCAGTTGTCTTGGATCAAGGACACATCTAAAACCTGCAGGACCCTCGAGCCCTGGAGTTCGACACCTGTGGTTTAGACAGAGGTCGCCTCCCAGGTGGTGATCTGTGGAATTGCATTAGCATAACAACACCCGGAGGTTTAGCTGTGTTTCACACTTAAGCTCTGGGTGTGCAGCTGGCCACTTCAAGAACTTATAATCAGAAATTTAATGTGGAAACATTTTATGCAATTACCGAGCAGCCACTGATTATTTCTTGTCGCGAGGAAGTTGTTGTTCTATTTTTACTGCAGAATAACTGAGGCTTTATGGAAAACTGACTGGATGCAGTATCTGTGCTGTCAATCATTTTAGGTAAGAAATGATCCATGAATAATGTGGTATAGCGGTTAATACATAGAAAAAATAGAAAAACGTGTTACTTGTTTTCAAACACATGCATTCACTTATTGTGGTGATCCACTGTGAAGAAAGGAGACGCTGAAAGAAGCTTTTACATAGCGATCGTATCTTCAGCAGATAGCTTGTCAAAAGTAGAGCAAGCACTTTCTAAAGTTTTCTGATAGGCATAATAATGATGTGCACAGATTCAGTAGATTTTTTGTAGACCATGTTGTTCTCAAACAATGTTTATTTTTAATTTTTTTCTCTATTTATTTGATATTTCATGTGGCTCCATCAACAAAGTCGTTCACTCAACTGAGGAAAGTACTTCATGGACTCAAACGACAACAGAAAACAAATAAATCAAAAAGTTCTCAAGATTTTCGATTTATTTTTTGATTAATGGTTATAGGTTTGCACACAGGCAAAGCAATTACTATTATTTATGGTAATGAAAAAAAGGAATTTACCCAATAGGCAATATTTTCAAAATCAAAATCTTCCCCTCTTGCTGAGTGTATACAGAAACTCTTTTTATTTTAAATATTCTGCACACATTGATAACAGAAAGTAAAATTTCAGATGCTTTAGCATCTTAGTGTGTCAAGGAGTAGGAGTGTTCATTTCTGACTATGTTTTAATCTCGTAAGCACGACCCAGATGTGCCTCAGCAGATCTAGTTTAAAGTGAAGACTGAGAACGACACAGCAGGGAATCTGGTCAAATTTTCTAAATGGGGTTAGTTTATTCTAAATTGGCTCTAGGTGTGAATCTGAGTGGTTCCATGTCTTCGTGTGTTGACCCTGCAGGAGACTGGCGACGTGTCCAAGGTGTGCTCTGCCTTTCATCTGTCGTCCCATGGAAAGCTGGAATACACTCCAGCCCACCTCTAAGACTGTGAAATGAATAACTAGAAGAAAATAGATGGCTTAGGAGTTGGAAAGAGTTTCATTTTGATCATGTTTCACTTTGCACTAACAATTAAACTACTCGGGGCCACAGCTTGATTCATTCATCGCCAACTTAAACTAGTAGGACCAAAAGCTGTAAACCTGCAGAAAACTATAAGGAAGAAGAGAAAAGTCAGCAGAGGCGATCCACGCCCACATCCACTTACACTTTAGTCTTATCTAATTATTTTAATCAGTGTGTTATTATCTTTCCCTATGTGATAGAGAAGCAGCTTAGAAACAACTAGATGAGTTTTTAATGGTATTTTAAGTTTCTTAATTTCTAAATTTAATAGAGACACATGACAACATCTATTTAGGACAACACTCCAAGTCTTTGAATTTATTATCAGGTAAATGCAGCTTGTTTTGTTTTTTGACCTCACACTCTCATCTTCTCTTCATTTGAGATGTTCTCTGTCTTTACTAATACTAAGGCAAAAGCACTGCCATATGGTTTCTATTTCATGGTGGTTTCTCCTCTTATTATTCAGCTCTGAGAAAATGATAACAAAACAAAACCTACCCCTGAGATGACAAACACGTATCAGATATGCTTGGAAATTACCCCTTAGCACAAACATTAGTCTCACAACTAAAATGACTGGCACTGATTGTTATCATCTTTGAGAAATGATGCTCAGTCTGTCACTTGTCTTTCACCTTGCTTTGGTTTCAGCCTTCGCGTTAATAAAGTATTCTGTCTGTAAAAGGATTCTTAGTAGTTCAGTGACAAAAAAGAGAGTGTGTGTGTATGTGTGTGTGTGTGTTTTGTCGTTGCTTTTTTTCCCCTTTTAGCCATATCTTAATTATGATTTCACCCTCTTTTAATCTCTAGATTTCTAGTTTAGCATCCAAAAGTTACTATGAGACTGTCCTCTTTGTACTTGCTGTAAGTGATTTGCATGTTATTTTACAACTTTTGTACTGAATGTAACCAAGTAATTTGTGCAAAAATAATAACAATTTCGCTTAAAACACATATTTAACGAATTCACGTTGAAACGCTTGACATTTGGAATCCTTTGAACAATGTCTCCTGTCACTCACAACCTAAAAACAGGTAATTCTTTCTCCATTTCAATCCACACATGATGTTGTGTTTCAGTGTTTCCAGTTTGCTAAGTTTTTCCAGTAAACACACATCTGGAAAACATAAATTCAATCATACAACAAATAAAAAAAACATTATGGAAGAAATAAATGGAGACACTCAGTCCAAGACATTGTTCTCAGATGTCAAATGTATTAGTTTATGAATATAAATCAGCTGCTTCTCTATTTACACATATTTGCAGGCTGGATTCATATTTTTGATTAATTCCAGGATATGTCTCAAGTTGTGTCTAAGGCAGTTTTAAGTCTTTGAGGGAATGTTAGTGTCAGCATATTGCAAGTCGGTTTTAAGGGCTCATCTCATCTATGTTGTTAAAGTGACATCAAATGAGTGAAGGGCTGGTTTCTTATAGACAAACTATGACTCAGGGCTGGAGCAGAGTAATAGGCTTCCATTAGATGAGGTGATCAGCAGGTATGATGGTCACGGTTATAAGTTACCCTTAGAATATCAGGTGTTATGACGACACATGTCATCACCCAAGTCTTTATAAGGAAATTATAAGTTGGTTGATTTCTTTCTTAATATTTTTGAACTTTATACATATATATAGAGGAGCAGGTAAATTCAATGATGGGTCAAAACATCAATCTCTAACTGAATATATATTCCCATTAAGGATAACGTACTTCAGTCCCCACAGCACCATCTTGGGCCACAGCCCTGAGCTGAAGCTTATTTCAAAAATTGAAAGTAAACTCCAGCACCTAGAGGACACTAGATGTCTGTAAACTGTGACTGTTTTTTTTTAAAGCATACAACAAGCACGTTATGAAGCACCTTTTCTTACAGTTTTCTGCTGATCGAATGTTTTGTAGAAACATCTGAGGCATGCTGGGCATATTTGGCTGCTCTCCCTTTCTTTTCCTACCTCTGTGTCCTGGCCTCACTGCTTTTCCTGTATTTTGGGTGTTTCCACTAATCAGCATAACCACAAACCAGGACTTCTTCAGGAAATCCTGCATATGGTGGCACTCTGATTGCTTAAATAAAAATAACCCTCAGATTAGTAAAAATAAAAGTACTTATAAATGGAGAAACAGCTATGTTTCTGGGTGACACTGTGGCCTCAAACGATGTCTGAAAAGTTTTAAACTCAGTAGCATTGCATGAGTCTGCTCCTCTGCTTCCTGTACAAACGGGACTGCAAGGCCAAGCCCAGCTCCAGAGTCTTAACAAAATATGTGGAAGATGCGAC
Organism: Aulonocara stuartgranti; assembly: GCF_965226115.1. Lineage (NCBI taxonomy): Eukaryota > Metazoa > Chordata > Actinopteri > Cichliformes > Cichlidae > Aulonocara > Aulonocara stuartgranti. Next base: position 31,324,391 of record NC_138952.1, on the reverse strand, counting down.
TGAGCTCTCGTCATCATCGTGGATGAAAACACTGCTTATATAGTCAAGATCAGCCGTTTGACACGGTGGTGTCAGGATAACAACGTTGCCCTCAATGTCAACAACACCAAAGAGCTGATTGTGCACTTCAGGCAGTCAAGCAGAGATCGTGCACCCATTTACATCAACAGAACCCCAGCTGAGCAGGTCAGTGAGTTTAATTTTTTTGGCATCACCATTGCAGAGGACCTGAAATGGTCCAGATAAACCACAAATGTGGTGATGAAGGCCCAACGACAACTGTTCAACCTCTGTTATCTGATGGAATTCACTGGATCAACAAAGACACTCACCACCCCAACGGCAACCACACCTGTAAGAACTCGTGAAAAATGCTGCAAATGCATTCTCAGTCAAACTTGAACAACAGAATGAAATTATTTTTAAACTGACATTCCATGTTTGTGGAAGAAATAAAGCCTTTGTTTATGAATTATGAACCATCTCAATATTAAAATCATCTGACTCCAAAGCCGCCTTTGCCAGTGAACCGTTACAGTCAGAGATGGGACCACAAAGCAAATGAACATAATAAGACAATTTACGCACTGACACTATGTGACTCATGTGCTGAACTTTCAAAGATGAGGTCAACCGCTACATTATTCAGACACAACAAAAGAGCATTTGAATATTTGGGGGGGGGCTGAGAAAGGGGAACGGTTTTCCATGAATCTTCTTGTGCAATCAGGCTGTACATAGGGCACATATAATCATTCATTATTAGCAGCAGATGGAAGCAAGGATTCATGAACATACAACACAATTACTGTATTTACACGCATGGTAAACAGATACAGTGGGGCAAAAAAGTATTTAGTCAGCCACCGATTGTGCAAGTTCCCCCACTTGAAATGATGACAGAGGTCAGTAATTTGCACCAGAGGTACACTTCAACTGTGAGAGACAGAATGTGAAAAAAAAATCCATGAATTCACATGGTAGGATTTGTAAAGAATTTATTCGTAAATCAGGGTGGAAAATAAGTATTTGGTCACCTCAAACAAGGAAAATCTCTGGCTCTCACAGACCTGTAACGTCTTCTGTAAGAAGCTTTTCTGTCCCCCACTCGTTACCTGTATGAATGGCACCTGTTTGAACTCATCATCTGTATAAAAGACACCTGTCCACAGCCTCAAACAGTCAGACTCCAAACTCCGCCATGGCCAAGACCAAAGAGCTTTCGAAGGACACCAGGAAAAGTATTGTAGACCTGCACCAGACTGGGAAGAGTGAATCTACAATAGGCAAGCAGCTTGGTGTGAAAAAATCAACTGTGGGAGCAATCATCAGAAAATGGAAGACATACAAGACCACTGATAATCTCCCTCGATCTGGGGCTCCACGCAAGATCTCATCCCGTGGGGTCAAAATGATCATGAGAACGGTGAGCAAAGATCCCAGAACCACACGGGGGGACCTGGTGAATGACCTGCAGAGAGCTGGGACCAAAGTAACAAAGGTCACCATCAGTAACACACTACAACGGCAGGGAATCAAATCCCGCAGTGCCAGACGTGTTCCGCTGCTGAAGCCAGTGCATGTCCAGGCCCGTCTGAAGTTTGCCAGAGAGCACATGGATGATACAGCAGAGGATTGGGAGAATGTCATGTGGTCAGATGAAACCAAAGTAGAACTTTTTGGTATAAACTCAACTCGTCGTGTTTGGAGGAAGAAGCATACTGAGTTGCATCCCAAGAACACCATACCTACTGTGAAGCATGGGGGTGGAAACATCATGCTATGGGGCTGTTTTTCTGCCAAGGGGACAGGACGACTGATCCGTGTTAAGGACAGAATGAATGGGGCCATGTATCGTGAGATTTTGAGCCAAAACCTCCTTCCATCAGTGAGAACTTTGAAGATGAAACGAGGCTGGGTCTTCCAACATGACAATGATCCAAAACACACCGCCCGGGCAACAAAGGAGTGGCTCCGTAAGAAGCATTTGAAAGTCCTGGAGTGGCCTAGCCAGTCTCCAGACCTCAACCCCATAGAAAATCTGTGGCGGGAGTTGAAAGTCCGTGTTGCTCGGCGACAGCCGCAAAACATCACTGCTCTCGAGAAGATCTGCATGGAGGAATGGGCCAAAATACCAGCTACTGTGTGTGCAAACCTGGTAAAGACCTATAGTAAACGTTTGACCTCTGTTATTGCCAACAAAGGTTATGTTACAAAGTATTGAGTTGTATTTTTGTTATTGACCAAATACTTATTTTCCACCCTGATTTACCAATAAATTCTTTACAAATCCTACCATGTGGATTCATGGATTTTTTTTTTTCACATTCTGTCTCTCACAGTTGAAGTGTACCTCTGGTGCAAATTACTGACCTCTGTCATCATTTTAGGTGGGGGAACTTGCACAATCGGTGGCTGACTAAATACTTTTTTGCCCTACTGTAAGTAAACCATTTAATCTTGCTGTGCACGGGCAGACTTCTTCCATTCACTTAAGCTTAATTTAGTACATAACATCAGACTTTGTGCTTAGCAAAGCTTGCTTTGAAAAAAGGAGATCATGTTGTGGGTGTGCACTATAAAACTTTTTTTCCACTGTGACACAGATGTTCCCTCTCTGCTGTATACTTAACAAATATAACCTAAAATTAGCTGAACTGTGACGTCAATGCATTCCTCCCTGCATTTTTTTATAGCTTAGTGCGTGCACGCTGAGCATGTGCTCAGGTTCACTATTTTAATCATTCGCATTCTGACATAATTAGTGCTTTCACACACGAGTCCCTCTGAGCTGTGGACGGACGGTTCAGAGAGAATATCATCTCATGTGTCACGTCAGTTTGCATGCATGCTCTGCAAACTCTGCAACAGACTTCCTTGCAAGCTTAATGCTGCTACTAATCATATTGTCATAATTTGCATATGAAAAATTGTAAAAAGTCATCTTTGGATCTCTGGGAGATCATGGATCAGCTGCACCTTCGACCAATGTATATAATTTACAGTCTCAGTACAGACCTTTTGGAACAACTAGGTCTCCTTGTAAAATGTCCTGTGTGAGAATCTCTTCAATCAGCTACATGTGATCACCTTTCTGAATATTAATAAAATACATTTGGACACATTTAGATACATTTAAATACATTTTGAGTGAAAAACAAAGGGGTAAAAGAGACGATTTCTCACAAAATGTAGAGAATTCACAATCTTAAAGGTCATGTGACATGAAACCTTTAGAAACACCTTTTAGGATGGACTCTCATGGTCTTGACTACTCTTAAATTCATCATTTACATGTAGAAATGTTGTGCATATTCCCAAACACAGGGACAGCACAAATATAGTGACAGTGGCAGCCTGTTTCCTGTTTCATGCTGTCTCTTTCCCCTTGAGCATTGCTGGATGGTCACCAGTTGGTGATGTTTCCCTTGTATGTATGTCTGCCATTGTTTCAGTCAGAACTCTCAGCATCAACAGCTAAAAATGGACTCCAGGGTAAAATATCCTCCCATGCCCTCTTCCATGTCCCAGTTACATAAACCTCATGCCCTCCAAGAAACCCTTCCATAGTTGGCCGAGCAGGGATCGCACTCAGACGTACATCCTGCAGTTACGCAACCAGGCAGCTTGGCAGGAGCGACTAAGAGAAGCCCTTGGCCAGGCTCAAACGTATAAAGATACTATTCCTTTCTTTACTAAATGAAATCTAAAAGCCGAGGCTCAGTGGCTAAAGCTAGCCTCGGGGGGTGAGGAATAAGCTGAGCATTTAAACCTCACAAGTTAACTACCGCTCACAAACAAAGTCTATGCCTTGTCTTTGCATCATGACATCAAAATCAGCTTTTTAGACATTTATGAGATGTGTCTAGTTTGCAAAAAAGCACTTAAGATGAAGTAGTTTCTGTGCATGAGCCAACAATAAGTTTCAATGGATTGAACAACCAGACAATGATCCGGAGACCTAAATACAGCAGCAGCTTTTTAATATATATATATATTGTTAAAACTGACATGTACCTCAACCTTATACAACACACAATCCTCATATTGTTTTTTTTGTATTTGGTTGTTTACATGTTATTGATGACCTTATGTGTGGAAAATATATGTTGTGTACTTTCAGGAATTGCTAACAAACATCTAGAGTCATGAATGAAGAAAGAACCGGATATTTTAATTTAAAGGTTCTGGTTGCACTGCCATGCTTCACACCAACAACCTTTGGTACAAAACTAAAATTAAAGATTAGAAAAGGTTTTGTCTGATTACATCACTTTCTGATAGAATCACTGCTTTAGTGCCTTTTCACAACATAGACTGTCACGCATGGATTTTAGCAGCATCCTAATGGTTGTTAGTTAATACAAGATTCCTAGCAGGGCTGACCATATTAAAAACAGATCCAATTACAGTACTGTAAGGCACCGAGGATCAAAGCATCCACAACATGGCAAGTGTTATGTGGTGCTCATGTTGTATAATATTATTATGAAACTCTTGTAGAAAGCAAACAAAGGACATTCTTTGGGTTTATCTGTGAGGCCCGTGCTGGAGAACTAAATGCTGTTATTGTGTTATTGATCTAGTTATGGACCTGAAGGATGAACCATTTTTCAGGTATGTTTCCAGAAGAGAGGCAGTAAATGAACTGGGAAGAGTTCAACGGTTGGACAAAGGAACAATGACCTGAGAATGTGCTGTAATGTCAGGGAGTCAGGAGATCCATCCTGCCTTGCATCAGTGGTTCTTGGCACTCTTAAGAGAGCAACCTGGGGCTAGAATCTTACCCAAGGACATTTAACATGCAGACTGGGATCGAACCAACAACCTTCTGATTAGGATGTGACCAACTCTATAACCTGAGCTAGGGCCACCCCGCAAACAATCGGTAGTAGCGACAGGCGGTGTGTACAAAGGGCAGAGACTGAGTCAATGTGAGCTTACTGGGAATTCCTTGTTCATGGGTAATAATTGCAATCCCCAATCCCTGTCACGAGTGGGGTTCAACGGGTTACCCACGCATCTCGGCGAAGGGTAGACACACGCTGATCCACTCAGTGTGGCGTGCGTGCACCCCTGGATATCTAAGGGCATCACAGACCTGTTATTGCTCAATCTCGCGTGGCTAAACGCCACTTGTCCCTCTAAGAAGTTGAACTGGGACCGCACGGGGTCGAGTAACTAGTTAGCATGTCGGAGTCTCGATCGTTATCGGAATTAACCAGACAAATCACTTCACCCACTAAGAACGGCCATGCACCACCACCCACCACCCACAAGTGCTTTGTACTGTACGGTAAAACCCTACAATAATAGAGAGAAAACCCCAGCAATCAAATGACCAGTTTGAGCAAGCTGTTGGAGACAGTGGGAAAAAACTTATTTTTAACAGGAAGAAACCTCCACCAGAACCAGGTTTAGCTATTACAATATGCATATTGCTATCTGCCATACCGGAGGGAGCGACAGGGGGAAGACGTGATTATGTGAGTATTGACCGAACTCTCTGACGAGCGTTTCAAGCACCTTTGCTGAAAACATGACCTCAAGAACTGAAGCAGTTCTGAAAGCCGGTGGCGGTCCAATCTGGTACCAGCAGTGTTGGGAAGGTTACTTTTAAAATGTATTCCACTACAGATTACAGAATACATGCCCCAAAATGTATTCTGTAACATATTCCGTTACGTTACTCAATGAGAGTAACGTATTCTGAATACTTTGGATTACTTAATATATTATCATGCTGTTTACAACTACGTTAATGTACTATTGCTGTGATATTTATTACTATTACTGAAGGTCCGCGGCTCTGAATCATAGCAAAGGGACCTCTGGCTAATACATCGGGTTCCGTGTTGGGCTCGTAGCTGAAAACTAGCTTTACTTTGTTGTCTGGGTCAAGTTTGGTAGCGAGAGACAGAGAGAGGCGTTGAAAGGCTGCTGAAACGGAACTTATTGTTTCGGAGGAAAACACGAAAACAGAGTACAGTCGAGTCTTAATAGCTTACTTACAACTGGGCTCGTCAGGCACTCTTCTTGGCTGCAGTGGTTATTATTATATTTACATGCTTCCAGCTCCCGTTTTTGCTCGGTGACAGCTCGGACTTTTCCACTCCCCTTTTTCTCCCTCCCTCGCTCACAGACACATAACGTGTATGGCAGTCCATTCTCCCTGCAGCACGGACTACACTGCCTATGATGCTACGTTCTTTAGGGCTATAGCTAGTCTGTAGCATTCTGCCTATTAGCTTAGCACAACAACAACAACAAAAAGGCCTCTCTCACCCAGGAAACACAAAGAGAGAGAGCGTCACCCTGTAACCATGGCAACCTTAGTGCTGCCGCCTGGAACAACAGAACGTAGCTGTCAAACAAAACCCAAATAGTCCTGACCCGCGACAATATGAAACAGGAAAGTACTGCTGTGTAATCCATTTATTTCAACAAAGTAACTGTATTCTAAATACCACCTTTTTAAACGGTAACTGTAACGGAATACAGTTACTCATATTTTGTATTTTAAATACGTAACGGCGGTACATGTATTCCGTTACTCCCCAACACTGGGTACCAGCAAGGTGCAACTAATAAAGTGTCTGGTGTGTGTCGAGTTTGCATGTTTGGCTGTTATAAATGGAATACATTCATGGCTACAATTTTTAAGGAGCCTTCTGATGGCATACCTTTGGCTGCCTGATATGGTTTGTTGAAACACTTTGAAATATTCTGCTTTTCCTGCTTTTACAATTTAAAATCTCTGCTCTGAAATAGGATGTTTAGTGAGCTGCTGACATCTATTTTAACTTTTAAAACACAAATCAACAAATTCACTTCAACATCTTAAGCAACTGAAGGTGTGAAAGAGGAATTGAAGCATTTAGAGATATAGATAAGGGTAGTTGTACGTGTTGGCTTTAATATTAGACAGTGGATGTGGCTTTTGTTCACCATGAGGAAAGGAGTGAATAAAGGTGGCAGAAACCTCAGACACCACTTGTTTTAACTAAACGACTGTAATCACCTCAAAGTTATGACTAATCGCTCTGCATACAAAAGGTCTTGGTGAATTCAATCAACAAATGACATAAAAATGAGTGCCACTTACTGATCTACAGCAGATGTTTTAAGCCACAAACCACATTGTGTCAGAAGTTCACCACAGTAGAAGGTTTTAATGTGTTTCTGATGCTTGATTTCCCAATCAGCCTTCACTACAGGGAATCTAAAAGGACAACACACAGCCATGTTTTCATGTTCACTTCCATTCAGCTTGTACTGGTTTAAACTTTATGCCAAGATGCTCATATTTGTCCGACAGGTCCCTGCTGTTAGCAGATGCTGCCTCAAAAAAGTATTAGCTTGAATCTGCCAGAAATGTGTGATGAAAAGAAAAATCTAAAGTTTCTACTGTAGTATTAGTAAGTATTAGCCTTACAACACATATTATTAGCAAGCAATTTTTGACAGCCATAGCAATAGTTTCATTTACGATCACCACAAACCTGCCATTTTCATCTGAAAATCAGTTTTTATTTAATTGATCAAAAGATGCCCAGAAATACAGGTTTGGGTTGTTTTTTATAGCTTGGCCCTATAATTATATATATTATATATTAATATATCATTAATATAAATTTAGCCCACGTCGACCGCATGGCACATGCTTAACGTGTTTAGATAAAACAGTAACATCAAGCAAGTGTGTTCAGCTTCAGTAATAGTGAATTGGAGATGAATTGTTAATGGGCTATATTAGACATAGCCTGACCACAGTTGTTAAGGGGGGAAAATGTTCAGTTTGTCAGTGTCGGCTAAAATAGATCTGACATTAAGATGTTTAAAAGGTTAAACGCCTCAGAGTAATATTAAAGTGTTGCATAACAATCTTAACAATACACTTTATTGTGTATTTAAAAGTGAAACTGCAGCAATACTTGTAATTTAGTAAAAGTTTTCATAATATCAGCCTTTTTTTTACATTTTTGTCCTGAAAAGCCATTTAATATCTGTACCTAATACAGTTGCAGAAAATAGAGAAATGAAAATTTTAACACCCTGATACAAATGTGGTTTTGTTTTCTAGATAAGTTCCATATTTATGACAACTTTACCTACTACCACTAATAACAATAATACCTAAAGTTTGCATGGTAAAGAGGGCCCTTGTTGACTGAGCTATAGCTGTCTGTTATCACCTTTAAGATGTGCCTTTGCTAAGCTAGGTAGCTAATGATACATCATAACTTAAAACTCGAGAAAAAAAATATATGATCTAATTTGATCTAATTTCCAAACTCAAGGTTTCAAAATACAAACCACTATGTGGTGTGTCATAATGGCTTTTTCTGTTTTTTTATATTAAGTCTATGCCGATTACCCATGGTGCAACACTGATATTGAAGATATTCCGATGTTTCTTGCTTGTAGTGCTGAATGCAGCATTTACCCAGCCTCAGGCACAATCCTTGGGTTGCAGAGGTCTTGGAAAGGGCAACGTTTTAAATTTTAGTACATTAAACAGGGCAACTATGTGCGAATGCTGTTTGTTGATTACAGTTCAGCGTTTAACACAATAGTGCCCTGCAGACTGTTTACAAAGCTCAGGGATCTGGGACTTAACAGCCGTCTGTGTGCATGGGTGTTGGACTTCCTCACTGGCAGAACTCAGGTGGTGAGGGAGGGCAGGTGCTTCTCCAACAGCATCACCATCAACACAGGAGCACCTCAGGGATGTGTCCTCTCGCCACTGCTCTACTCCCTCTACACTTCAGACTGTGTGGCCAACGATGGCTCCAACACCATTGTGAAGTTTGCTGACGACACAGTGGTGTTGGGTGCCATCTCCAACAACGATGAGGCGGCCTACATGGATGAAGTGAAGAATCTGGCATCGTGGTGCCAGGACAACCACCTCCAGCTGAACGTCAGCAAGACCAAGGAGCTGGTGGTGGACTTCAGAAGGGGTCAGCACAGAGACTACAAGCCCATTATCATCAATGGAGCTCCAGTGGAGAGGGTGCAGTCCTTCAAGTATCTTGGTGTCCACATCTCCTCAGACCTGACATGGGCTGCCCACATTCAGGTCCAGACCAAAAAGGCTAGGCAGCGCCTGTATCACCTACGACAACTGAGGAAGTTCAGGGTCTCTCCAAAGATCCTCAGGATTTTCTATACAGGCGCTGTGGAGAGCATCCTCACACAGAACATGACATCGTGGTTTGGGAACAGCTGTGTGAAGGACCAAAAAGCTCTCCAGAGAGTGATCCGTACAGCAGAACGCTGCTGCAGGATTGCTCTCCCCCCGCTTCAGGACACCTACACCAGGAGATGCCGGACTAGAGCAGCGCAGATACTGAAGGACCCGTCCCATCCTGGCAACAAACTGTTCCAACTTCTGCAATCTGGTAGAAGGTTCCGCATCTTCCAGGCAAGGACAGAGAGACTCAAGAGGAGCTTCTATCCCCAAGCCATCCGTGCCCTAAACACACACACCCGCCCTCTCACATCATCTATAATTGACTGAGACAGGACTCTTCCAGACACTAAACCAAGGAACAATGTACATTTCAAATTCCTTTAATTTTAAATATGTTTACATTGTCTATCCTGTAAAATAGTCAGATGTCTATTCTTATTAATGTACAGAATTCACCTGCTTGCTGCTACTACTGCACATTCACCCAATGTATATACTATATATATATATAATGTTCTTCCTCTACAGCCCCCCCCCCCTTTTTGCACATGTCGAGGAGCGTGTCAGGCTACATTTCACTGTGTGTTATACTTGTATAACTATGCATGTGACAAATAAAGAACCTTGAACCTTGAACCTAAAGGTTTGGGAAAAGCTTTAGTTTGCAAGTTGAGGTCTTCCATGATTCTTGCAGCATCATTTATGATTCTGATCGCACCCTGATGCCACCCTTTTCTCCAGTGAGGCTAGGGAACAGGGCTCTCCTGTGAGGAAATTTGGAGGTGTTTAGGGTCAGGAACATTTTTTTCTCCCAAAACAGGTTCACCTGACTTCTTTGATTTCTCACCACATTACATCATGAGATGTTCAGACATCTCTCATACACTTGCATGAGTCTTGTATAACCAAGAATTAATTAAGTTGATTCTGTTCATCTGGACGTAGCCTTTTCACCACTGAAAAATGAAAAATGAACAGAATCAACTTTTGGAGATTTACTTATCTGGATGATTGAGAATACATTACATTTTGTACAGCTCACCTCTGCCTTCTGGACCTGTGATAAACCAGGAAGTGGGCAGAAGTTTGCTTTTGTAAAATATTATAAGAGCATACACACATGGGTGTGTGTATTTTTTCATTTATTTGTATTGTTTAAGGTTTTTATCATCTAAAGAAATCTAAATTGCTAGAGGTCAGCTGACCTGTTCATAATTGGGCTGCAGTATAGCCTGCAATTATTTTGCACCAGTTTAACCTCCTTAGTATTATTCACCCTCTTTATCTTGCTTATTCAGTTTCTCTTTATCTATCCAGCTCATAAAATAAATAAATAGATAAAATGCTCTCAGTATAAAACATCTACATGACCTGATACTTTCCCCTCAAGCCAGAATTTCTGCTGTTTTTCGCTTTTGTCTTCACAGCACAGAAGCTGTGGTATGTCAGACCTAATCAAGTCATGTGGATGTTTGCTGTTAGATGTCCACTTGTACATAAACATGAAATGTGGGGTTGGTCCTTGTAGGTTGCATTTTGTGGTTAAATTAAATAACAATACAATCATATGATGGTGACCTGGGTATGCAAAGTCTTCACAGAGTAAAATGGGAGATATTTCAGGCTACTGTTTTTTTAAAGGTTAGGGTTTGGTTAGGGCATGTACTGGTCAGGTAGGTCCTCCAGGGAATGTAAGTCAATGCAATGTCCTCTGTGTGCATGTGTGACTGTGTGATAAATGTGTGCTGACAACATCAGCAGCCCCGCAGTGTGTGGGGGCTTTACATGTGTGCTGAAAACACACATATACTGTATACACAGACAGACAGGAGTTGCTGCAGGGTGAGTGTGGCAACATACAGTATGACGTCTTCATTAAAGGCATTTCACAGGTGTCAGCGAGCATCGGCTCATCTGTCATCATCCATCTACATTTTGTGTTTGGTGTTTTCTCTGTTCGCCTGCATAAGGTGTGTTACATTACTACACGTATGAGCGAAGGTGTGCTAACCAAAGGAAGATGTGCGATTGCACTTTGCTCTTACTTAAAAGTCCATAATAAACATGTGGTTTAGAAAAGATATTAAGTTTAAATATTATTTTTTTATTTTGATAAGCAACTGGAATTATAAATGTTCACCAAGAAGCTCTCCAGCTATGCTTTGTATGCACATACAGTCACAGACATGATCTTATCTCTTGCACATTTTCGTTGATAAGATGCATTCATACTCTTTGCTTTTTTCCATGAATTTTTTCTCATTCAACACTGCTTTGTACCAAACATCCTCACAAACACGTACACCCTAATTCCTTGCGCTGTCCTGAAACCACATTCCCTCGTTTACTTCCTGTCTTGAGTCTTTTACTCTTTCAGACGCATGTCTTTGCACCTTTGCATGGTTTTACTGTTGTTGGCAGTACAATAAGTAGACGAGTAATTGCACGCATCTGTCTCTAACCAGCTTCACGTGCTGTGTCTTATTGTAATGCACATGCCTAAAAGGGTCAGATTTGACATGGAGATTGGTGGATGAAGGGGAAAAAAGAGTATTTTGTCCCTTCATTTAACTGACAGATTTAATAAGAGGGATATATTTCAGTTTCCCCTGAATCTTTTGGTACACCATGAGGCTAGATTTCGTCTTTTAACCTTAATCCTGTGGGTAATTACACCTATACGTTTCACTGTCTAACCTAAATGCTGCAGCTAATTACAGGGATATATTTCATAATTTGCTTTAACAAGCAGAATGTCCTCTCAGCGGCTCTCAAATTGGCTCTTTCAGCAAACATGTTACAACTGTTACAAGAGGGAGGGAATGCCACAACAGCTTTAAAAACACACTGTAAAATAGTAAGTGTCTGAACTTTTCAGACTTGACAAGTAAGAAAAATGTCACGGGAAAACACTCTCCTATGACCCTAACAGAGTGACGAGTTTGTTAGCACTCCCTTGCTGCAAAAAAAAGAAGAAGTTTGCATCTTTTTTCATCTCATGTGGGGCAATATGTTGTGTTTCGATCATGGTCACGGTAGCAGAAATTTACATTAAGCATCTTTTCTACCATGTATAGTTTAGATTTATTTAGTTATTACCAATGATCACATTTGTAGAAAGGTAAGTGGAGTTATCTCTAACAAATTCAAGCATTTTAATTATTTCCTTAAAACATTAAATATTCACCATTTAACAACTTGCTGCAAACCAAATAGCAGCAATAACATTTGCTCCTCTTTTACATACATTTAGGTGTTGTCCAGCACTCCTCAACTTTGCTAGCTCACTTTTACTTTATTGAATGATCTTGTCATTCAATACCAAGATTATTTGATCAAATAAACATCAAAATAAGATATTATTCTGAATTCCCCTTGTTTTTGCAACACGTTCTCATCCCAGCGCGTAACATACCGACGCATGTGACAAATCGTTGGTATGTTACGCGTTCAGAGGCATGAGAGCCGGTTGGAAGGAATCTATACTTGTAAATGTGTTTTACATTCTGATCATGAATCACTTTGGAAAATAGTATGTGATAGGGTTAAGGTTAGGGTTAACGTTATGATTGGGGCTGGAATGGACGGCTGGAGCCTCTGCTCTAAGCGTGTCTTAGCACTGCGAGCGGCATTCAGTTGAGAACCTCACAAGAACGTGGAACCTTGGGCCGTGATAAATTGTCGGTATGTTACGTGTTGGGAATGATAATGCTTTTTGAGTGGTGAGGGTTTCATTTCCTAAACTGTTATAGCTTTATGTAATATACAAAGAAAACTAACATCATTACACATCTAAATGGATTTTATTCTTTATGGGATCTTTTTGACTCACATTTGTTTTACAAGAAAATGTTTAGAAATCAGCTTCACAGTATAATTTGGTGCATAAATAAAAGCATGAACTTTGCAGCCAGTGGCTCAGCAGCTTGGTGCTCTCTGACATATGGACTTGTGTGTTGGCTGCTCACCCATTGCAGCTTTTTGGCTGTCATGTGCAGTACACTCGTGTCATGTGTTTGCACTTAAATATAACTTTGTCTTTGCCAACCAGAGACATCAAGCCATGGTAAAGCCGCTTTAGCAATGTGATTAATGTTTTAGGGCCATGCCAATGGCTTCAAAAAAATCAGAACAGGTAAGGAGCTCATTTATTTGAAATTGAATGTAAAAAAAAATAAATCATTAGAAATCTAAAAACAAATGTTGGTGAAGATTTAATAAAATGTAAGTATGAGACTTGCCAAATTACTTTTGGCAAGCGCAAAATAATTTTAAATGTTCAAGATTTTAAAACTAGGCTACAAAATTATCTTTGGTGTTTTTGTTCCTCCTTAGTTGCAACTGGACTGTGCAGGTTTAGTTTTCCAAGATACACTGACACTGGTTGCAAGGTATGCAAACATGTTTTGAAGCATTTTTGGCTGCTGGACTGTCAGGCTGACAAACAGTTCCCACATTGCTTGGTTGATAATCAAGCTTGGCAACTTCCACGGCTTCTATTGAAGCCAGTGGGCCATAAGTATTTAGTTATCAAAAGATAGATTTTCCTCTAAACCACCTGGAGAGCATTAAGACGGCTGTGGCAGCATGCAGAAAAAACACAGCTTCAAGCAGAATCACTGTGCAATATCGAGCATGTTGTTACAGAGTAATGTTCTTCTGGGGAACTTTGGGTTCTGGTATTCATATGGACATTACTTTAATGGGCCCTGTCACCTAAACATTGTTACAGTCCAAGCACTCCCACACCCCTGACATCAGTGGTCTCCCAGCAGAATCCCCTGCTCTACCAAAATGAGCCCAAGTCCTCTAAACTCCCTGGAACTTACTCCTATTATTGATACTTGAGAACAAAATAATACTCCCACAGCTTAATGGGTGGGACGTGTTCTCCAGAACTTCAGAAAGATGGTTTTAATGCAGAGGCAGATCAGACAAGAATATGTTGTCTATAAGCTGCTCTTCCACTATCTTTTAAACTGTTAACTTGCTCATTGCTAAGGTAGATTGTAAAAAAGTAAACTTGAAAAGTTTCTGGGTTTTTTTGGACAGGCTAGAGAATGGCAGCCTTTCCTGGGCGTTCAGCACCTGTGGGATTTTCTTGGCCCTGCTGATGTGCAGTGGTGAGCAATGATTTTGGTTATCTGTGAGGAATTACAAAAAGTAGCCAACCACAGCATGATTAGTCATCGAGAGAAATGTTAACGAGACACATTATAATACATCTTGGTGCGGTGTCTTATTTATCATCCGTCAAATTCTTATTTGTTTTACTTTCACTGCCAGATGCACATCAGATATGAGAGTGACCCTCCCACCGATGGCAACACGTCTCATAATTCTCTCCTTGTGCTTTAGTCCATTTATTTTAGGGAGCATATTTTTTTAACCGGTGGGTGTGTTGACTCCAGGCAGTGGCCACAAACACATTCTGACAGTGGAAGAAACCTACGATATATTTTCGACTACAACACTGTGTTTGTAGGAAAGGGAACATGACAAATGAGCTCTACACAGACAATTTAACGTGTCCATTTCACCTGAACTCACCCACTCAAAAAGAGGCCCGTCTGAGAGCGCTAATCACTGAAGTCTGGCCACCAGTGGTGGATGATGCACTCTTTTTAATATTTTCTCCATGTGATGGGGAAACAATCCACAGCAATCCATCGTCTTTGCAGTGAAATGGAGGCCAGCAAGGCCTGCCAAGAGGAATGCTTCTTTTTTTATGAGAAAACCCGTGTGAGAGAGCCCCACACTGTTGGATTTTATGTTCAGAGCAACTATTTAATTAAGTAGTTCTATTTTTATTAATCAGATCAGTAAAAAATATTACTCAGTGGCAATTTCCAGCAAAAGGAAGTATTCAGCCAGAATAAAAATAAAAAGAGGTGCAGGGATCACATTCTGTTATTTAAAAACTATGAAAGATGCTCCAAACCATCAGCTGACAGTCCCGTCCCATTCTGTGAGGGTTGTATAACAATGATGTAACTTTGTGTGATAGAGCGTTAGATAACCATTTAGAAAAAGTGGACTTGATGGTTTCTGTGTTGACTGCAAACACAAGCGGTCACTGTGTTTATCAAACATGTGGCTCCCCCTCAAAGGGAAGCCTGTTATTTGGGGAATTTGTGTATTACCTAACCTGCAGGTGGTTTTAACACTTCCGTATGACCCCCAGATTAACTCAATAATGTCTTCTTCTTCTGCTGCTCACAAACAGCAGATTGTTGAATATAATAAGATCAGAGTAAAACATGAACTCTCTGTAAACGTGTCAGTTAGTTGACACATGAATCACGTTGGTTGTTATTTGTTCTGTAACCATTTTGCGTGGCCTGTTTCTGTGACAGGGAGGGAGAGGGTTTGGTGTCTCACTATGACTTCTGAAAATCATCCATCAGTTTTATAGGATCAAGTCTATGCTATTTTTTATGTGTTCTAAATAAATCAGTGAGAACACTTTCAATCACGAGGCACCTATATCCTAGTTTGTGCCCATACCTTGATTTCCTGTCAGGAGCATGACAGGGATAGGTAAAGGTGCTGCTGGCATGTGCAGTCTTTCTATTCCAATTATAGTAATCTGTGAAGTAATCTATAGTAATCTTTTGTCAGGCAGAAAATACAGGGGGGGGGAAACAAAATCAAAAACTATTCTGCACAACATAAAGAAAAAACCACAAATTAAATTTAGCTGTCTACATGTTGGGAGTTGTTCTAGTGCTCCTATTATGGTTGGATCGAGCCCTTGAAGTCACGTTCAAAGTATACTGCCCCTTTGTTATTTTTACTATATCACCACTGTGTTACAAAAGCAACAGCAAAAAATATATTGAATGTCATTTTGTCAGGGAGGGAAAAACTTTAGGCTCATGTGGAGCCAAATCCGGTCAGCAGGGCAGGAAGTGAGCAAACATTGTTTTGATGTGGCCACAGAACTCCTATCTTGTGCGTACACTTGCAAACACCAGTTCCGGTCATTTCCACTTAATCTTCTTCCTTAGGTGCCTTGGGCAAAAGTGACAGTCTGACACAGGGGGATAACCTCATGACTGCCCCTCCAAAAAAAATCCCTTCCACAGAGAATTTAACCCTGTCTGCGCCGTCCCTCACAGGATGCCAGAGGCTGTTCTGAGAATTGTTCTCACATAAAAGCTAAATATTTGACATCTTGATGTCATAGTAGCTTATTAGCATACTAATATTATTATATTAAAAGAAGACTAAAAGTAGAGGTGAAGCTAATGAGGATTTCATGTGTTGGTTAACCAGTCATAATCCTTAGTGATAGTGACGCTATAAAAGTCAGAGGGCCCCAAAGTGATGTCATTTATCTCAAGGAGTTGTTACATCGTGACACAAAAGCCATCTTTCATTCAGTTAAAATCATGAAAACTAATCCTGTCATGATATTTCATCCTGTACCAACATGCCTAACCAACGAACTCTTACCATGGCTCCCCCAGAGGTTGTTGACTGAATTGCAAGCTGATAGTTGTCCCCAAAACCAAAATTATCCAAGCCTAATTTTTAAATTCTGGAGATTTTTAAGCATTTTAAGGATATCAAATATCTCAAGCTTGATTTAAAAAGAGATTTTAAGACAGTTATAATATCAGAATCAGAAATTCTTTATTAATGCAACAGGAAATTATCTAAGTCTTTGTATGTGATGAATAACAATTTGAAAAAAAAGGAAAACCCTGGCCCGGGGTCAGACTCAGCAGAACCTTGAACACAGAGAATCTCTGTCAGCATGTAAAAGAGTCCTTTGATTACACTCAAAACTACTGATATTAACCTCTGTCTCTCTTCCACAGCATGTCTTTTATCCTGTCTTCCTTCTCTCACCCCAACCGGTCGCAGCAGATGGCTCCGCCCCTCCCTGAGCCTGGTTCTGCCGGAGGTTTCTTCCTGTTAAAAGGGAGTTTTTCCTTCCCACTGTCGTCAAAGTGCTTGCTCATAGGGGGTCATATGATTGTTGGGTTTTTCTCTGTATCTATGAAGCGCCTTGAGGCGACTTTTGTTGTGATTTGGCGCTATATAAATAAAATTGAATTGAATTGAATTGAACTGAATTGAATTGAATATTAAATTTAAATTTTTGTGAGCTTTTTTCTGTTTCTCATTTTCTTTTTGTTATCAATTAAAACTCATGTGTGGCTTTTTTTTTCTTGCAATTGTTTCAGCATTTTTTAATTACTATGTATAAAACACGCAACTGAAACTAAGTCACCATACATTGCTTTCTGCTGTGCTGGGCTCATAAAATCGGATTAATTTAAACAGGACAGGTCAGAGCAAACCGTGTGACAGTAAAAGATCACGGAAATGCTGGGAATAAATGCAGCATACAGTTTAAAAATGGAAGTCACGCACAGGAGCAGTGGGTTTGTGGTTGTTTTTTATGGAAAGGGTTGTTTTTTTATTTTAAGAAAGACAGAAAAGGGGGTTTATGAATATAAAAGGAGGGAAGAAATGGGAGTGATAAATATGAAAGGGGTGGCAAAAAGGGGGATTAAAAGGAAGAATAGTGCAGAAACTAGGCTGAGAGTAAGGAGAGAAAAAATAGACCTGAAAGGAAAAAGTGGCCAGGTTCTGTTTTGAGCAACACTTGATTTAAACTCAGATCCAGTCATCTCCAGTTAGTGATCATTCATCTGGACACGGCATTTGGAAAGGCCTGGAAGCAATCTTTCCTGGTCCAGTGATCTGTCCACCCACTACTCCCCACCTTCTGTACCCTGAAAAATGGGCAGTTGTACCAACCAGTCTTCAGGGTTGAGTCATCCAGGTCTTCATCCACACGGCATTAACATCACAAGACCGTACTGTAGCCCTGTCACAGTGCAGTGACTCAGCAGGCACGGCACTGTCCCTTTTAAATTGATCAACATCATTCTTCTAACAGCAAAGTTAAGTATTAAACACAAAAAGGGTCAGCTAAGGAATGTTCATTGTGTTCCTCTTAATCAGCTATGTTGTAATCCTAATCTATCAACAGTCAGACCCACTTCTAAATGTTTGCTTTTCACAGAGCTTAAAACCAAAGTCAACTCCTTTTGTGTGTAAAATTCCTCAATGTGCAGCAGCTACTCGTTACAGTTGCATCATTTCTTCGCACACATAGCAAAGATTCTTCTAACAGAAGAAGTCACGTATCATTTTGTCTTTATTTTGAAAGGCATGTGAAGTATGCTGGACGTGCAAGGGTTAATTATAGTTTGGGGCTTCATTGTCATCTTGAGTTTGAAATAGGGGATTACAGGATATTCTGGTTGAAGAATGTGTTCGCACAGGCACAGAGTGGGGCAAAAGTTTTCATATGACACAAGTTCTGTTAGTTTGGCAGCCAGCCCGACCTAGATTTTAGCAGGACGGTACTATAATGTGACATTATTCACACAGTAAAGCAGGGTTAAAACACACACACTTTGCTCAAATATTTACAGTCTTGTTCAAATCGCTTCAACAAAACATCGTGAGATCATATGGTTGCACCCACGCAGGGCTTTTCAAAGGCTATTCTTTTTTTTCTCGCCTCTGATAGTTGTTGCCTTTGTAAACAAACTAATCCATTTCAGCGATCTTGCAGCACTAGTTTGACAGGAATGCTCCGATTGAGTTTTAACACGCATTAATACCTTAAGCTCATTAAATCTTTTTTTTAAACAGTTTTCTTGGCATGTGCAAGATGATATCTGCAACATATCACATTTTGACACAGCCTTAGTAACTGCAGAGAGGCGGGCCAAGACAAACACAGTGACTCTATTTCTAGATCATGTGCATGTGCGGACACTGATGTCATCCTTACTGTGTTTCCCTAAAGCTCTGCTTTGCCCATAAACTCAACTTTCTGTGACTGGTCACTTAAACTCCTGCTCTTTGTTAAATTGTGGATGTCTCCAACAGCACCTGTTGCCGTAGTAACAGATTGTTTTACAGGATGATGCTGCTGGAGCGATCCGGCAGCCTTTCGTGGTGTTGTGCACAGATAGAATGAGTTCCATGTGTGGACGGCCGTGGCGGGGCCGGAGCTAGGGGCAAGTCATCATTGTCAGTATAAACAGGGAGGGTGTGGGCCTGATGTGACTGGCTCGTGTTTATCCTCAGACTAACAGACAGTGAAGGCTCTGGAAGAAAATGAAGGCAAATACATAATGAATTAACTAATGCAAGAATTCCAGCTGATTCTCCACGCTGGGTTTCATTAATCCAGAAATGACAGAGCGCTAGTATTGACGTTCCCTACTTTGTGCAAATTCAACATCTGAGTACATCAAGAATCCCGTGGTTATTAGGACGACAGTGTGTCATTGAACTTAAGGCAAAACTTTGGAGCTCAATAATGCACAGACGAAGAACCATCTATAAAATCCAGTAAGAGCTCACATCAAATAAGAAAATCTGTTCAAATAAATCACAGTCACTTGTGTCTGCAAAAAAGAAATATGTACGGTGGCCCTGGGAGGTCAAACGCACTGAAACTTAAGAATACACCAGCGAACAAAAGAAAAGGTGAATAAAACATAATGAAAGCTGAATAAAACACAGTCTAAGCAAAAAAAAAAAAAGAAAGAAAAAAACTCAAAAAGCCACAACTGAAGGTAATTACAGAACAGTTGGAAAGGCGACCAAATCCAGTATCACAGCAAAGCGTGTAATAGACATTCCAGTCCACCGTGTGGATGTCACGCTTTGTCTATATAAGCGTGAAGTTGCAGCAAACTGCAGTACCAGCAGAGGTAGATAATTTATTTCAAGCCAACGTGAAAATAATTACAGGACAGTGTTTAAATAGACTTTTCTAACACATTTACATCTAAGTACATATTAGCCACTTAGCTTGAGATAGTTTAAAAGGTTTCTAGCATTGAAGGATGCTGCCACTTCATACCTTTCTTGGTCACTGCTGACTTCTTGCCTTATATTAATATATTAAATGCAGTATCTTAAGCATACGTGGAGAGGCAAAGTGTGTCTCTTACATGCTTTGCCTCGCACTGAGACACGCTAAAAAGAAGCGGAGGAATCGTCTGTATTGTGAGGAAGGAAAAAGATGCAGGTAATGTGTGTTTTGATTACATGATTCATATAATACTGTAGATACATGTCTATTTTTTAGCTATTTACAGTTAGCTTATTGCGTGCACAACTGTCCAGTCCAGTTAGCACCCAAAAACACTTTTGGGGTTTTAGTTTTGGGGGTTTTTTGGAAGCTTTTGCAGCATTTTTCCTATTTGTGGGTGTGTGGGTTTTGTTTGTTTGTTTGTTTTTTACTTTGCAGTGCATTTGACCTCTCAGGGCCACTGTAAATATGTAGCTCTACTTGGTTCAGTAAGTAACCACTGCTTCTAAAAGTATCTAATACTCACCCAGTGTAGGCTTGAGTCTGCAAAAGGTGTAAGGTGATAAGTTTTATAGCAGCTGCACTGAGCTGGATTGACAACATTGTATTTGAATGCTGACCTAAATTCGCAGGATGGAAAATATGAGCACATTAAAAATATTAGCATATTTGGAACAGATTTTGGAGCATGCCGCAGGCAGCGGGGAATCTGATAATGTAGCAGGACTTACTCGGCAGGTTTTAGTGGCGATCTGAATTCACGTGTTTTTGAAGCTCAAAAGTATAGTATTTCAAGTTAGTCACAGGTTTTCCCGAATCCTCTTCTTTTGATGCAATGAGAAGTAAAAGCATTTTAGTAATGTGTCTGTTTTCCCCACTAAGTATCTTGGTGTTGATCTTTTCATTATACTGACATCCATCCCTCTGAGTCATATTTACAATATGCTTGGCTGTGTGTATCTGCATGTCCATGCGTATTAATGCATGCATTAGTGTCACACAGCAAAGCATTGTGTCTCCCATCCTCTGTGCTTTAGTCAGTGTTGAGTGTGGAGCCTGGAGCGGGCAAGCAATAAATTGTACACTGAATTTAACATGAGGGGACGTCTAGTGGCATCATATTAGGCATGTTAGCTGTTACACCCGTGTCAGTGGGTGATGTGGACCCATTTATGGGAACATATGAATCATAAAAGGCATGGAAGAAAGAAATAACTGTGAGCTGCAAAGTAAGATGGAGCTCTTTTATTGAGTTTTAGGGTGTCTGACATTCCTAGCTTTCACCAAGAACAATACCTTATGTCTGATCACCTTGGTGACTTAAGCAAATTTACAAAAGAATACTTAAGGAGGTAAATATGGTATTATAATGACACAACCATTGGCAAAAGCTAAGAAAACAAACCCCATATTCTGTTCCTAATACAATAGATAAATGAATACATGGACTAATGGTGTCAGTCAAAACTACAATGGAAAAAAAACAAGTTCGACTTTCTACCTTTCCAACTTTTAAATGATATTTGTAAAAAAAAAATAATAATTAAATAAATAAATACAATTATTAGCCATTATTTTATAACATTACACTGATTTAGTGAAGGTTTATTATTTATTTATTCTCCTATAAATTGATGTATGATGGTTTACTGTTATTCTTGGAACATTCTAGGAAACCTGAAAGAGTTCATTCCATAAAAGAAATTTTACATTTGTATGTATAGCATTCAAAGAAGTTTACAGCCTTCTTTGAATGCTATAATGTTTGTTACAGCATTCAGTGTTTTGTTTGTTTTTTACATTGTTTGACCCAAGAGGACAGGAGAGGAGAAAACACTGAGTACAAGAATATAAAACCACAAAGCTGACATTTCAGGAAGTCATCCTGCCGCCCATTTCCTTCAGATTACAAGGCCATGAGTGTGCCCGCGGCGTGGCGCCACACTTCACTGCCACATTAGTCTTTCTTCACCTCCGAGTCATTCATGCAGGTGTTTCGCTGCAGTCACTGTCACGGTTTATCGTGGCCCTGACTGACAAGAGGCGGGTCGGCTCTGTGTTAGAGGTGTAATTATTGCTGTGGGTTTAGGGGCTGATGGCATTGTTGTCATCATCTGTCTGCAGTGACACAGACGGATGAAGGGCAATAACAAAGACTCACTGTCTACCAAAGTGAAGAGGGGAGAAGAGGACAACTGTACGGTATTTTAGAAGGATGTTTGTGGTGACAGCAAGAAAACAAGTGAATTCCAGCTGTACTTTGTTATATACAGAGTTGTTGTTGTTTGTGTGTGTGTGTTTGTGTGTAACTGCTGTTGTGCACACGGTCACGAGGACCTGCCTTCCTTACTGGAACACAAAGCAAATGTGGCAAGCAGTTATAGCAAGAGTTATAAGTGGGAAATAAATGGAGGTCGAGAAAATTTCTTCTGAAGTTATGGAGACACGAATGTGTGTGTCCTCGACCTCATTTGTGCTTTGATACTTTTTTTGAATTACTAACATGCCAACACTGATCTCACCTAATCTTTATTCAGTTCCACTTAAACCCACAACAAATCCAACACCGTTCACACTACCCAAATTATCCTATTGGGATAATCTATATAATATTAATATTATTAATATAGACCAAGCTCTATCAGATTTATGCTCTTCATACTGGACTCTGTGCTTTCCACTAAGCAGTATTTACATGTGTCATTAGTGAGTAATGACAGAAAAATGTGCGAGGTCAGTGGTGAAAAAGTGTAGTTATTAATCAGTGAACATAAAGCATGAATACAGTGAAGCCTATTTCACAGTCCCCCCCTGCACACAACATATTTCATGTTGCTACATAGGAACCAGAATAGATGCATTAATTACCTTCTTAGGCTTTTTGTCTTTATGCGCTCACAACGCCAACTTTCCTCTCATTTGTCTTCAACACTCCCAATTCTGGCCCAGGTGAGTGTGTGTGTGTTTTCTGTAAGTCCCAGGCTATTTAAAGCAACGGTTTGATGATTAACAGAGTTTCATGTGCTTTCAGTATACACTATAGTGACAAATAGTGGTTTTAACAGGCAATTCTAACCTGATCCTTTTAGGCTTTTCCAAGCAGTGCTTTGAAGCAGCTCACCACTTCATAGGAAAATAAATGGTGACGGTAAATGCCTGCCAACAAGCCCAGGTGTGTGTCATCTACCCCAATTCTGCCAAGTAAGGGAGATGTGTGTGAGTCACGACGGCGATGTGCGAGAGCATTAGTAACTCAATTTTCGTTGCCAGCAGTAGTTAGTTTGAAGTGCAGCTCTTTCAGCACTCTTAAGCCAACTTCTGCAAAAATTAGATGAGGTTGAGGAGCTTCCTTATATGAGACCTGGTGTTCTTGTCGGTTCAGATGATTTAATTTTTACATCCTTAAAAAGAACATTTGGAAGACTCGATGTACTGTTAAAAACTATGTTTGAAAATCAGAAGTGAATACATGAAGCACAGTCCCCTTTATTTGTTACACTTAAAGACATACACGCACATGAAGGACCTGATTTGCTGAGTCAAAGCATTTTAACTGTATCAGGCAGGCATGAAACAAAATCACAGTTCATCAGCGCAGTATGTCTCGCTGTTTCCTGCCAAAGTATTTCTGTTTTAAATTCTCTTGGAGTCACCCGAGCAGCTGTTCCTCCATCTGATTCATGCAGGAATAATGAAGGTGGAAGAGCAGCACTTCTGTGTATGCCAAAGACCTGAATGTGGAATGCATCCTGGCTGAATCATGTCTCCTGACAGATGTCACCTCTTGAAAAACAAAAATCTGTCAGCACTACATCAACCAGAAGGCAAAACCGATGACGTTAAGCTTTACATTGGGACCAGATTTTTCTTTTCCTTTTGTCTTTTGTATCCTTGAGAGTCCTTTGGGTCCTGAGGTCATTCATCTCTTTGCCCTTGAATGCTTTGCTTCTTATATTGATTTTTATTTATTTTTATGCTGATTTTTTCCCTTTTTTCCGTGTGAGCTTACCTGCGATAACTTCTGGACACTTGTAGATCATTAGGACTAGAGTGTTCTTAACAGAAACAGCAACATTTTATGGTTACCTTATCCTCAGCGCTCCGTGTGTCTGTGGCCTAGACACAGCTGAAGCCTGATTACAGCGTCTGGGCACCGAGCAGCCTCAATAGCCTGGAAAGGTGCTAACCGCTAGGCTAACTAGCAACAAGATGCCTTCCCTCTCCACAGATGACTACCACAGCCTCCTGCAGAAGATTGCAGTACTGGAGACAAAAATTCATCGCTTAGAAGTAAACGTGGAGGTAAATGGACTGTGTGGAAATGAAACAACCTTGCCTTTGATTCAAAACAATGGCGATGAGCAAGCTAGTACACAGCTAAGGAGCACAGATAACATGACCAAGAAAGTAGACTCTGTGCATTATTATAAATCCTCAAGTGATAATCCCCCCCTAGACTGTCTTGGTGCAAAACCAAGACATAAATCATGTCTCCTGGAAGGGGGAGGACGTATCACAGGCAGGGCACAGCGAGCTGAAATCTCTGAAACCGACTGGCCTTCACTTCCTACGAGACAGAGAAGCTCTTCTACCCCTGTATACGGGAGGAAACAGGACTGGACAACCATGAATAGGAAGGTTAACAACAAACCTCCAAAACAACTGAATGTGAAACTGCAGAACAGATTTGCTCCACTATAAAAGGACCCTGGATCTATATCGGACAACCATCCATCTAAAAGCAGCGAAATAAGGTCTGAAAATCTGTTGAAAAGTGAAAGGCCACAGGGAAAGCTAAAGGCTAGGCCTGAAACTCTGATTGTGGGTGACTCTGCCGTAAAGGATGTACAAAGGATGTGCGGTAAGAACACTAAAGTCCTCTGCTTTCCTAACGATATGGTCAACAACCTGAAGGAGAGAATTCTTCAAATTGCAGATGAATATCCAACTGTGACAAACATTGTTCTGCATACAGGGTCAAACGATGTGTCCAAACAACAGTCGGAGGTTCTGAAACGGGACTTTACTGGATTATTAAATACTGTAAACTCTCTGAATGCAGCTGTATTCATCAGTGGACCTGTACCGCCGGTCAGAGGAGGAGACGAGAGATTCAGCAGGTTGTTTACACTGAATAAATGGCTTATATCAGCATGTGCTGACCACTCAGTGCACTTTATCGACAACTTTAATATTTTTTGGGAACGCAGGCATCTGTTCAAAGCAAATGGATTTAATTTTAACAAGTCAGGGGTGAAACTGTTCACCTCCAACTTGTTTTATTCCATACGTCATCCATCTGTGCTTGGTGCCAAGGCTGAGATAAACGAGGAGTTATCTCATAAAGAGGAACAAACAGTACTCCAAGAACAGACAAAGCCCAGCAGAAACCTTGAGGAGGAGCTCCATTTGCCCCCACCCGGGAAGAGCCTCAGAAAGGAGAGACATCCATGGCATCTGAGGAAGAGCCTCAGAAAGGAGAGACATCTAAGGCAAGAAGAGGGGTCCCTATTTGCCTCCAACTCTCTCAACAACACCAACGACCAGGACAAGGGACCACGACCTTCCCCAGTCCCCCAAACCCCTGACAGGCCATCACCCTCCTCCCCCTCCCTTTCTCCCTCCTCCCCACACCTGAAATTCACTGAGGAGATGATGGAGCGGGTCAATGCTGGGCTCAGATCTACCCCCCGTCCCAATCCCTTTTTGTCCCCCATAAACCCCCCACCAGAGCGGCCAAAGGTTCGCCATCGAGCCCCACCCTCAACAGAGCAATCGAAGTCACATTGCCCAGCCTCGCCCCCCTTAGTTCCTCTTCATGCCCTGTCTCCACAGTCTGATGTGTGATGTGTGAAGGGTCCGGGCTGTGAGGATTATGGCAGTGATGACTTTTCCCAGGAGAAGCTGGGACCCTGTTTACTAGAAGGTTTTAAAATTTCTGTACTTTTAGGTGACAGGAGACATGTGGCCTGGTCAAAACACAGATTGCTGCACTCTAAAAGATCTTTAAACATAGTAAACATACCTTGTGTGCCACAGACTGCTGCCAAACACGAGGGGACAAGTAATACCTCTAAAACACTTAAGTTGGCTTTATTAAACATTAGATCTCTAGCTGGGAAAACATTTTTAATTAATGATTTAATCACTGAGCACAGCCTTGATTTTATGTTTTTAACTGAAACTTGGTTGGACCAAAGTAACAGTGGAGCTGTTCTCATCGAGTTACTTCTTAAAACAGAATAATTGCTACGATGCCTTCCAGTCAGGTTTTAGACAGAACCACAGCACTGAAACCGCTCTGACCAAAGTGTTTAATGACATATGTCTGAATACAGACAGTGGAAAAATGTCAGTCCTAGTTTTACTGGATCTCAGTGCAGCATTTGATACAGTTGACCACAACATATTACTCAAACGACTGGAGAACTGGACAGGTCTTTCAGGAACTGTACTAAACTGGTTCAAAACATACGTAGAAAACAGGAAATACTTTGTATCAATAGGTAACTTCACATCTGAGCAGACAAGTATCACATGTGGAGTTCCCCAAGGTTCCATCTTGGGACCCCTTCTGTTTAACATCTACATGCTCCCACTGGCACAGATTATAAACAACAACAAAATAAACTATCACAGCTATGCAGATGACACACAAATATATATCACAATGTCACCAGGAGACCGAGGCCCTGTACAGGCTCTTGGTAAATGCATTGAGGAAATCAATGACTGGTTGTGCCACAATTTTCTCCAGCTAAACAAAAACAAAACTGAGGTAATAGTCTTTGGCGCCAAAGAAAAACGATTACAGGTCACCAGAGAACTTCAATCTATACACCTAAAAACCACAAACCAGGCGAGAAATTTGGGTGTAGTGATGGATGCAGACCTAAACTTAGAAAAACACATTAAGACAATAACAAAGTCAGCTTACTATCACCTCAAGAATATATCAAGGATAAAAGATCTGATGTCTCAACAGGACCTGGAAAAACTAGTCCATGCATTCATCTTTAGTAGGCTTGATTACTGTAACAGCATCTTTACAGGTCTACCTAAAAAATCAGTCAGACAACTACAGCTCATTCAGAACTCTGCTGCTCGAGTCCTCACTAAGACCAAAAAAGTGGACCACATCAGTCCAGCTCTGAGGTCCTTACACTGGCTGCCTGTCCGTCAGAGGATAGACTTTAAAGTTCTGATGCTGGCCTATAAAGCTCTGAATGGTTTAGGACCAAAATACATCAATGACCTCCTGACCCAGTATGAACCATCCAGATCCCTCAGGTCATCTGGATCCGGTCTTTTATCAGTTCCCAGAGTCAGAACCAGACACGGAGAAGCTGCATTCAGCTTTTATGCTCCTTATATCTGGAACAAACTCCCAGAAAGCCTCAGATCAGCTGAAACACTCAGTTTATTTAAATCCAGGTTGAAGACTCACCTGTTCTCAGCTGCATTTGAATAAAGCACCAAATCCACACTTTAAGCTTAAATTTCAAAACTTACATTTAACTACTGATTTTATCTACTGTTCTGATTTTATCTGTTTTGATTTTATATACTGTTGTTTGTTTGTTTGTTTGTTAATTAGTTAGTTAGTTTATTTGCTTGTTTTAATCAATTTTAAATCATGCTTTTTATTTGTTCTTGTTTCTAATGTCTCTGTAAAGCACTTTGAATCACCTTGTTGTTGAATTGTGCTATACAAATAAACTTGCCTTGCCTTGCCTTTCAAAGCAGGATTATAATACTGTGTTAAAACCTAGGGACCACTGGCAGGAAGATCGGAGCAGATTTTTTATTATGCAGAGAGACGAAGCTTGACAAATTAAATATACCCCTTTCATAGCAGGCTTCTTGATTTGTCAGAGCAGTAAACGCGTAGGTGAAACCAATTTTGTTAATTATTCCATCAAGCGTCCCAGTGAGCCAGCGTTTACAACACAGAAACCTGGAAGCAACCCAGCTCAAAGGAATGCAGTAATTTTAATGTCATTAGTATCACCTCTTCCTGCTGTGACAAATCGAGAGCACATTCCATTAACTGTACTACCATATTATTTACTGTGCCAGAAATGATTTAATGTGTCCCAACATTTAGTGTGTCAAACATAGTATGCTAAAAGTGCGGAATGTCCAACTTCATTGGGTCATATTTTGTTGCAGCACACCAGAGCACTTTTTATGCATTCTGCCCAAGTATCATTTGCAACAGCTATATGTCTAGTAGGGCTCAAAGTTAATGGTACGATGTTATGATGAAGTAGTGTGTCCTAACTTTAGCAATACTGTTAGTACAGCAGTACTTTTCAAGGGCAGCTGCATCATCATCATCATCTTTATTTATAAAGCACTTTAAAACAACCACAGCTGACACAAAGTGTTGTATATTGGAACTGTAAAATAAAATTACATGAGATATAAGTAAAAACCAAATAAAAGAAGAGTGAAATCATTAATTAAATAACTGGTTAGTTTATTTTCACCACATTTTACTTAAATTTAAATTTAACTAACTCAAGCAAACAGCTGGAAAAGTCAAAAATCATGTATAAAGATTTCTGTGATGTCATCTATTGTTTTCTGGGCTATTGTTTTAAATCAATCTTAGTCTTTTAAGCAGACATCAAAATGTATTTTGTAATGTGTTATAGATTACTATTCTAAAAGAAATGCAAGTTACCTTTCTTTTCACCTGTAACATGTCCTGAAATGCACTGTCAGATAATTACCAGTTAACAGTATAAACCTCATGCTACAGTCACACACACTGGCACAAATCCCTGTACGACCGAGGACGCATGTACCATTTTTACAGTGTTTCAATTTAAACACAGAGCCAACAACACAAAGCAAAGCTGAGAACCTGCCTAAAGAGACTGATGCATTCACCACACTGATTCAACAATACAAACATGTAGAGTAAATATATACAGTCCAAATAAAAACACTCGTTAGGCTACATTTAAAGACATGCAAGCAAGGAAAAGCATTTGTATTACATCAGACATTCATAAAATATTTTATCAGCATAGTGTGTTTAAATAGAAAAACAGATCTTTACTACTCCCCACCATAAGGTGGGAGGGGTAAAGTGGCAAAAGTGGGGCATGAAACCTGAAAAGAATTAATGTTACATGGTAAGTGTAAGAATTGACTAAAAACCTTAATATTACCTTAACTAAACTTTAATGTGTATAATTCTATTTTACATTTATTTTTGACCAATTTAAGGACCTGTTGCCTGATTTGAGCCTAGTTCTGCCTCTTGCCTCACAAGAGTAAAAAGTAAATATGAAATAATCGTTGTGCATCATTTAGCAAACATTTGTTTCAATTGTTGATGAAATCTTTGCATTATGGCTGATGGATGTAACTGTTTGAGTGCTTCATTAATGGTTTATTGCTTATAGTTGTATGCTCCAACAAATATCTCAAACAGGTATATTTGGTGGGCTAAACGTTGTACAGTTTATGTGCTGCAAACCAGACGTTGTTTGGAGGATCCCCAAAACTTATTCCCATAACATACATTAATCCAGTAATTAACCTTGTAGCATTTTCTTTTCAATTTGGGTCTTGTGATAAGGCAAATCACACAACACTTTGATATCTTTCCAACTTCTTCACCCCTTCTATCGCCCACCCATGAAGACCAAGACTCTCAGAGCCTCTGTCACACCCAGGGCAGCCGAAGCACACCATCACACTTACACATGTTCTCACTCACACAAAAAACATTTCTCCTTCACGCAAACTCCCACATAGATCCAAATCCTGTGTGCCAACTGTCCCGAATTCCAAATATTGAGGATGAGTCCAAAGCAACAATGGTCCAAAAGAGTTTGGTCAAACAATGATTTTATTGAACACATGCGTGGGGAGAGGTACACTGCAACACACTCAGCATAGGTCTCCGCCCAAAAATACACTTCAGAATGCTTTTAATATATCAGGGTTCCGCCCCTTCATGCGTCAGATAAGAATATGACATGCATCAGTTACAGTTAATGATTACTAGAAAGCTAAAAACAGACAGAGAAGTTCCTCTTTTCATCACATTCTTCCATACATTGCAGTTTGTTTCGCCCTTCAGATGGTCCCTGGGGACTTACAATTTTCTTGACTCTTCTTCTGTCACTCGTTACTAGGCAAACTCAAATGCAGTTAGAAGCTAAATGAATTCCAGGCCTTCAGCCTGGCCTATCTTTTAAAATCATTTGTGTTTGTAAGCGTGTATGCTTTTAACCTTCTGCTGCTCCAAGTCACTTACACAATAGATCGTCGCGCCAAAGAAGCTTAAGACCTTAAATAGACTGAGCATCAACTCTTCATGAGCACTATTTGCAATGTGTGTATAAGATGATTATAGCCGCACCTTTAATAAAAGTTTTAGTCTAATACCAGTGGCTTTAATAAACATTTTAATGCAATGCTATTGATGAAAGCTGTTTAGCAGTTAAATATTTTCTTTATTCCCACACAACCCTATCCTCACCCTGACAAATGTGCCATATCAATGCTGAGAAGCAGGTCAAGCATTCTGTAAGTGCACCAAAGTGAGATAATTACAACACAGACTGCTCACAGCTTCCTATTAAAGCACGCGGCCCCATCCGCACCCAAAATGATACAGCCCCCTCCACCCACCACACACACACACCATCCCGCAACTTAAAACATCCTGTTTTGCAGAGGACAGTGGCCTCTGGTGCAAAAAGCTAAGTGGCAGAGGTGCTGAGCTCTTGTTTTTCTTTTTCCTTTTTTTCTTAGGATGGACAGGTCATGAAATGCTTAATGACAGACCAGTAAGTCAGTATGGCTAACGAGATGATCTTTCATTTTCCCTCCCTCTCCCAAATCCTTCTCCTTGATGTGATTTTTAGCTGGTCTAAAAACTATGCCAGCTTTCCAAGTCACTCCCAATGACTGGTACCCATTCATCCACCGCCTACACCTCTTAACTACGTCTTTGAGCATAAAGGATTAAGGTTTGAGTGTGAAGAGAGCATGACCAAGTGTACATGTGAACGAGTGCAGGTGATCATGTGTATGAGTAAGGAGGATGGAAGAAATAGGGAGAGGCAGCAAGACTGAGGAAGGGTGACTAAGGGTTCATAGACATAGACACTAAGCCTGACTTTGAGTTGTTTTTAACAAGGGCTTTTTGGGATTATCTGGTTCTCTCTTAAGAATAGCTGTGCACTGCTGACACTAGTGTTATAGTACAACACCGCAGATTCTACTGTGCGCAGTGTGAACAGAAAAACGAATTCTGCAGAACAATCCTGTAATAAAAACTACCTAGTTTATTTAAATCATGATTGATTATGATCAAATTTTAAAAGCTATACCAAATATACCAGTTGGTTTTCAGTCACTGAGCCTTTAGACTGTGCTTCACATCAGAAGCATCTTTTTTCTACATTTAAAGGGTTGCGCATTGTGAATTTGTGGGCTGAAACTGACTGTCGGTAAAGAGTTCTACTGTAAAATCCGGACAAAATTTATGACAAAAAGTGGCCTGTGGCCTGTATCAGTATTACATATGTACCTGCAAATCATTATGCCGTCATGTCCTGAAGCACAGTGCACACTTTAACAGAAACGTTCCTGCAAATTTGTCCACCTTCCACTAAAGAAAAGTCAAATTAGAGGGTTGTTGCTTTGATACAATGCCGAAGCAAAGTTATTAGTAAATAATGTCGAATTAGAGCAAGTTTCGGATACAAAATTTCTGGGTGTGATAATAGATAACAAAATCTGCTGGAAACCTCATATAAAGTATGTACAAGCTAAACTGTCAAGAAGTGTCTCCATACTGAGTAAAGTTAAATATTTTTTGCCTTCCAAATCACTCCGGGTACTTTACTGTTCACTTATATTGCCATATTTGGAATACTGTGCGGAAATTTGGGGAAACACATATAAAACTTCACTTCAACCAATATGTAAAATTTAAAAAAAAGCAATCAGGATAATTAGTAAAGCTGGATATAGAGACCATACTAACGCCATGTTTTTGAAATTAAAAATATTGAAGTTTATGGATCTTATAAAATACAAAACGGCAAAAATTATGTATAAAGCTAGATACAATATGTTACCAAGAAATATACAGAGGATGTTCTATGACAGAGAAGGAGACTATGAACTAAGGGGTAAATTGAATCTGAAGATTCTTAAAGCACGGTCAAATGTTAAAACCTTTTGCGTAACTATTTATGGAGTAAAACTGTGGAATAGCTTTACTGCAGAATTACAGCAATGCTCAGGAATTGGCAAGTTCATAAAGACACTTCGAAAATTACTCTTGGAAGGATATGATATTGAAAAAGACAATCACCCATTGTATGTATAAATATGTCAACTCGTATTTAAATTATAAATATCGTGCCAGCCTTGTTGATATAAGTTTTCTTGTGTATTGTGTGGAATATGTGATGAGGAGAATTAGGTAAATATGTGGGATTAATAAGATGTTGAGCAGGGGTAGGAGTTAATAAGTATGTGCATACTTCTTCCTACTCCTTTTCAGACCAGACAACTGTTATCTCATGTTAGACGAATGTGTTTTATTTTATTATATTTTTCTTGTTTGTCTGTACAAATACGTGTGTGTGTGTATATCTACACATATATTCATATTCGTAAATGAAAATACATGTAGACGAGTATATATTGGTTTTTTTGTTTGTTTTATGATGTCTGAAATAAATAAAGATACAAATACAAATACAAATTACAATCACAGAAGCAACTCTTCAGAACAGCTCTTAAGTAGAGCGATCTAAAAAACACAACAGTGGCAGAAGTAGTACAGAGGGGTGCAAGGACAATACATAAAAGGGAAGATATGTCCACAGTTATGGGTTTTAGTTTTAAAGGTCAGAGTCATGAAATACACCTTGTAAATATAGCTGATAAATGGAAAGAACAGTCTTCATGTCTCCTAATGAGTATGAACTCTACAAATACACAGATCAGCCCAAAGAAAAAGGCTAAAGACTAATGTTTGTTGTCTATAGTTCTGGTCAAAGTTTGTGGATCAGAGAAAATCCAAAATAAATCAAAACTTGTTTTGGGGTTTTTTGGTCACAAAAGGTGTATTGTGTGCAATCATTCCACCCTGGAAAAATGTCTGATGGGCTGGTCTTAGCATTTCAGAAACTACTGAGCTACTGGGATTTTCCCAATCTCCAGAGTTTGCAGAGAACGGTCGGCAAAAAAAAAAAAATCCAGTGGGCAACAGATCTCTTGGCAAAAATTGCCTTGTTGATGTCAGAAGAGGGAGAATGGCAAGACTGCTTCAGGCTGATAGGGGAGCAACTTAATAACCAGGGTATGAAAAAGATCATCTCCAAATGCACAACAACGTTAAACCTTGAAACAGATGGGCTACAGCAGCAGAAGACAGCACTTGGTGCCACTCCTGTTAGCTAAGAACAGGCAACTCAGGCTACAGTTTGCATGGGCATACCAGAACTGGACAATAGAAGATTAACAAGACATTACCTGGTCTGATGAGTCTTGACTTCTGCAGCAACATGTTAATGGCAGTATCAGAATCTGGTTTGACCCATCCTGCCTTGTATCAAAAGCTCAGGCTGTTGTTGGTATAATAGTGTGGGCAATATCCTCGGCATACTTTGGTCCCATTAGTACCAGTTGAGCATCATCTAAACACCACAGCTTGCCTTGATGCATGCGCAATCATCCAGGTAAGTAAATCCCAAAAGGTTGATCCTGTTTATGTGGATGTCGCATTTTCAGTGGGAGAAAACGTTTTGTTACTCATGACTTGTTCAGTCTCAGCTGACTGCAGCTTTCCCCAACCTTATAAACAGTACATTTGCACAATGACTGAAACCAGCCCACTGACAGAACAATTGTCTGTGAGGTAAGTACCTATCATTAATTATACCATTATACCTGAGTATTGGTGATGACCATGTCTATCCCTTTATGACCACAGTGTGCACATATCCTGATGGTTTGCTTTTTTGTTGTTTTTTTCTGGTTATTCAGCATACATCTAACTACTTATGAAAAACTTAGTAATGCTAGATTAAAAGGGAGAAGTCAAAGTGTTCCTGCAGTAGCTTAGACGATGACCTTAAAAGGTTGCTACTGAAAGTCTCTGGAAGCTGTCAATTGGAAATCTGTAAGCGATGGATATAATGTGTCCATTTTGAGAGTATTGTGAACAAATGTGAAACACTCCCCACCCCCTGTATCATCATCATTATGTGAATTTCTGCGGTCACTACACATAAAAAAGAGCAGCCCTATTTCTGTTTGTTTCAGCTGACCTGAATCTAATTGTAACAGCTATATTCAGGCATATATCTGCCAGTCAAAAACAGAAATGGACTTTGTCAAGGCCAAAAAACATTATGCACATGTAAAAAAAAATGTGCATATCAAAATACATAAAGCAGTATAACCTTTCAATAATTAAAGCATATCTCTTGGAGTATTATTCTACCTAATGGGATAGCCGGTCTTTCTGTGGCCAGACAAAGAAATTACAGGAGGTACAAGGAAGCGACTGTCATTTGGCATCGCCTCTGCTCTTTTCATGCTTTGACCAAGTGGCCTGCGGGGGTCAACCACTTAAATCCTTGCTTTGGATGTCTACTGACCTTTCCTTGTTTTCTTTTCTTTTTTTTACTCAGTCGGTCAGGACCCAAGTGGAGGGGGTAGTCGGGGTGGGGGGGGTGGAAATTAATGGTTCAGTGGGGCTTCCTCAAAGATTAAAAAAAGATAAGAGGTTCCTTGGTAGAAAAAAAAATCTATGATACTTCCTTAAAAAAAAATCTATATGCCAGATGACTGCATCAAGATCAATGGTTTTGTTTGTTTCGACCGACTGATTTTTACGTTCTGAGTCCAGTAACATCAATACTCTGACCCGGTTTACCCTTAGAATGAAAGACACAAGCAGGATGGGGTGGTTTGTGTTTTCTTTTAATAAGACCTTTGAAGTACACACAAATAGACTGCTTTCTATAGACATCATCTTCTGTCGCATGAAGTGACCCACAATAACCGATTTGGGAAATAGCCGAATAACAACAATAAAGTTGATGGTTGTTCAAGGCTTGTTTGAGGCATCTCGCTAGAGCTAATAAGACAGCAAAGCTTAATTAAGAGCATCATTAATGAGTGAGTGATTTGATAAGGTTTTGGGGGTGCAAAAGGGTTATTGTTCCTAAAGAAACACGAGGAAAATCACCCGAGGACGGGAAGTGACCCACATTTAGGAAGAGGAGCGATGGGGGGACAACCCCCATTCCCCTATCTGGCGCCCCTACATCCTCCCCTGGGCAGCCTGCTGATTGGTTCATTACTTGCGGTAAACACAGTTACAACCCCCCCGCCACAGTACATACACATATATGCACATATAGCCGTCCCTGCCCCCTTCCAGTCTGCCTATTATCATCCTGACCGATGTTCAGATTCCTTCAGTCGTCAAATCAGACTCATCATATTCTCTTTTTTTTTTTTTTTTTTTTTTTTTTTTGGCCTGTCCCGTTTGGCTCTTTTGCCATCAGAATTGTTGTCTAAAGGCAAAGAAAGATGCCCAACGGATTTACTTTACCAAACTGACCATCCCAGCCTTGCCGTAATGGTCCATTTGATTCACTTTTTATTGTTTATTTTATTTTCACTTAATGAATACGGGACAGACTTGACTGGGGGAAAGAAGGGGAGAAAGAAAGAGGGAAAGAGAAACAGCTGAGAAGAGGGACGGGGGAGAAGGGCAAAAGACAAAAACCAACAGAAGGGGCAGGGAAAAAAAAAATCATCATATTCTCTTCATCGATTCAAAGTGCAGAAAGGTAGAAATATTTATTTGTTTGGTAGAAAGTTTTGAAAACCTGCTTGCAGACAAAGAAACAATGTAAAAAAAAAAGAAAGAAAAAAAAGATTCTTTCAAAGAAAAAGAGATTTCATTTTTCTTTGGTCACTCTTGTAAAATGAAAGAAAAATAATGAAGTACAAATAACTTTGCAAAGAAATGCAGAGTTACTACAAACACTGACCATTAAAAATGCAATTTCTTTCTTTTCTAGAGTGTCTCTTTTGTTTTCTTAATTTAAGCAATATTTAAACACTATGTCAGATGCACTTGTAGTGCTACACATCCTTGAGCCAGTGTTAACTGATCTTGGATCTTGGATATTCTCCTGACTCCAGGTGTTTTTATATCCCTGCAGGCTTGTGACACCTCAAAGGTGATCTGCTTTGACTTGAGATCAAAGTTAGGAGATGCATTAATTCAGACACTTACAGAGGTGGGAGTTATGCTAATAAAAAACATGTATTTCATGTTGTTGTTTGGAGGTGAATCCTGCCAGCTCGTGATGAAAAGTCCCTCTTCATGCGCTGCCATTTTATTCCGCCCTTAATGGACCTGGAAGGATACTCTCTGAAGGTTACATTTTGGCAGTGTTGCATACCAGATGATTTACCTTTACCATCTGATGTCTCTGCCTCTCTGCTCTCCACTGCCTTGTCACTCCCAGTTACTGCTGCTTCACTGAGTAGCTTGCCATTGTCCTCGGGCAGCGGTGCTGCTGGCAGCTGTGCTCAGATGGAAGAAGGGGCAAAGTGCTGCCATTAGAATTGCTGTGAAGACTTGAAAATCGGTTCAAGAGAAAACAAAAGAATACATAATACAGCAAATAAGAGGAATACATATTGTGAGAGAAAATACAGAGAAAATACAAAGAAAATACAAGAGATGGGTGAGAAATTCAAAACATTAAAAACAAAATTATACAGATTCATATTATTCCAACTTATGCAGTTTGTACATTCAGACCTGTGAAACACATCTGAGCTTCCAGTGGGTATTTAAGCATTTTTCAAAACATCCACACACACCAGAGATGGGAGATGATGAGGTAACTTCACTAAGAAAGACAAGGCAGGAGAGGAAGAATAGAGTCTGCCCAGTGGCATTTGATAAACCAGAAATTTTAAGCCTACATGTAATTAATTCATATTATTTTAATATAATAAGATTATTATTTGCTTGACCAGAGTGAAGATGCTAAATCAGTACAATTTTTTTAACACAAGCATTTGTCCTTATAATTAAGCGAGAAATCTCCCCAATGTTGCCACCTATGACACACACTTATCTGTAATGTTTAACCTAGAGGGATGACTAAAGGGATAAGAGCAGATCTATGGGGATATTCACAAGGGTGAAATGCAAATGGTCATTCCATAATCAGTCTTTTTTAAATTACTTTAGATAAGAAGAAGAAAGAATGTCAAAGCGTGTATCTGCGCAAACACAAGAATATATTTTTCCAACTCGTCCGTTACGACTCTGCCTTAATCTTTGGTGCCCCCAAGTGTTCACAAAAAGTGTACAAAATCAGGACTCAATTTTTCAGCCTTATTGCCTCAAATTGTATGTCTAAGGTTTATATTTCAGTAGTTGCTGATTAAATAGCCAATGAGTGAATTCGATCTCTATTTTCTCATCTATGGTTTAGATTTGATTTCACAAAATTATACAGTTTTTATAAATATTTACTTTTCCTAGAATGGATGTGAACTTGTAAGGTAATTTTGACTCAGGCTTGGAACAATAAGGGTTAAGTAGATAGTTTTACAAAAATTTGGCAGGAAGTTTGGCACTAGGTTGGTTTTACTGCTAATGATTTGAAGAAAATTGAAGTTTCAGCTATTTAGCAATTACTTTTGGCTATCGTTTTGCTTCTTTGTAATTATTATTATTATTATTTTATATTTACTCTATATGACTCTAAAAAGTGACTGCCTGTCTTATATAATGGATATTGATGCAACAGAGCATTAAAGCAATGTAGTAAATTAATAACGGTTCTGTAAATAAAAGTGTTTCATCACTCAATGACGCAATGAACATGCCTGGGCAGTAAACGCACCTGCACCGTCACGTGACAAAGAAAAACTGGAGAACCTTCTCGATAAATCAGTTTAGGGAAGGCAGTTCAACAAGGATGGACAGAGGCGAAAACCACAGCGCTGCAATTTGCAAGTTATGTGGGGAGGCCTTCACGCTTCCTGGTAGGGGTTTTAAAATGTTTTTCTTACAATTTAATACTCGTTATACCGTCTTACATGACGGTATAACTTACTTCTGTTCGCTAGCTAGCAGCGGTATCAGTTAGCTAAGTTAGCTAATTATGCAAATTTGTTCATATCAAACTTTGCCGAAAACCGCTAACTGCAAACTTATGAATTTTTCAGAATGTGTATTCTTCTGTCATGTAGCGACCTAAGAAAGAACTAAAATTGTCAAGTATATTGACCGAGCCCGTAAAATTTTTTTAATTGGGACAAGAGAAAAACATGTCTCAAATTTTAAATTTTAATAAGTTAAAGTTCGTAGTTACGTTTTCCATATGGCGTTATAAAAACCGGTATAGAAACCGGTACAGAAACGCCCTTCAAATATGCTATGACTGTTGGTGTTGCATAGCTTGTCCACCAGATGGCACTTTGCAATCCTGTTGGCAGTATTTCATTACTGTAATGGTCATGACACATACAGCTTCTATGTTTTTTAAAAAACAGTATTATTATACATAATAATTCGTTTGATTTCATATTCAATGCGATGTTTCACTCTCCATTTGCTGTTGTTTCACGTGTCATAATCGACCTACGTTGCCCATAAATAACTTCATCGTCACCAAAATATGTATCCGCAACGTAATTTGTTGTTGTACTAGTGTAATGTCACAAGTACAACAACCTGCTGAGCAGAGCTGACAGAAAAAGAAAATCAGCTGATATATCAGATTTTTAAATATATTTCGGTATCTGTCTTAGTCGACCACATGTAGTTTGTCAAAATTGGTATTACTCCCAGATCACGTTACAAGTGTTGGTGTGTCCTAGCACAGAATAGCTCTAAATTCATTTAGACCAATACAAAGTTTTAGGTCATAAATCAGCTGCAGTTGTCCATATTTAACCTCTGGATTAGTTGCATGTCATTTAGCTAAACATTGTCTTAAAAAAACTTAACTACAATGTTTCCTGTTTCATTCATTTTTGAAGTACTGTGTCCAGAACAACTAAGCTAAATTTGGGTAAATTACAGACTAATGTATTCAACCAGTGATAACATTTTGTTATGATAAGATCTCTGTATTTTGATAATATATCTTTTTAAGATCAAAGATCAAGGGAACAAAAACAAAGTTTATCCCTTTTTTTTTCTTTTTTCTTTTTTCTTACAGAGGATGATATCCCCGGCAATCTCCCCCGTGTGCTTTTATGTGGCCACATCTATTGCACATTTTGCCTGCAGTCTCTTGAATGTGACAGTGTCATCAGATGTCCGGAGTGTGAGGTAAAAATTGTCTTTCCATTCAGTGGAGGCCACAACTCAGTTGTTGACAGTAGCAAATTTAAAAGGATCACTTTCATCATAGATTACTAAATTAGTGGCTTATTAATTTGTAAAGCACTTCACGTATAAATGTGAAATGATTACTTTCCTTAAGGGTAGGTGTAGATGTGCAAGAAATGCTAGAAACACATGGCTGTTGTCTGTTGTAATGTCACTGGATATTTTAGTAGTTTTACATAACACACATTGTGTTCGAACAGACCGAAAGTAGCTTTTTCTTTATTTTTTTTTTTCAAGCTAAATCAGCAACAGTTGCTATTGATGTGGTTTTGCATCAAAGTTCTTCATTGCAGAAAAAGTCAAAGGGTGATTGTAAGCTATCAAATTGATCCTCCCTGCAGGTTGTGTCCACTCTTCCCGAAGGGCAAGTGTATGGTCTGCAGGAAGACAGCAGAATCATAGGCCTTATCTACACTACTAAAATGAATAAGATGAAAAGGTAAGATGCATCTCTGACTATTGAGCTAACCCACTGCTGTATCAGAAGTTGAATGCTAGATTAGATGAAACTTTATTAATCCCTCGGGTGGGTTCCTCCGGGAAATTCAGTGCTGTTAAGAATTTTGCCTCCTCTGCATGTAATGAATGTGCCATAGATTTTACAGTATCATTAGAGAGTCTTTATTCTCCCCCTGAAGGGAGGGAGTATGTTGTCAGTTCAGTTTGTTTGTCTGGTTGTTAGTAGCCTAGCTCCCACAGTTTTCAGTTGCCCCACCCTGGGGCGCCTCTGTCAGTGTGCCCCAGGGTGACTGTGGCTACAGTGTAGCTTGTCATCACCAGTGTGTGAATGGGTGGATGACTGGATGTGTAAAGCGCTTTGGGGTCCTTAGGGACTAGTAAAGCGCTATACAAATACAGGCCATTTACCATATTATTTTCAAATTTTGTGTGACGGTAGATACCAATACCAGTTCAAGCTGATTTATTTTGGTGAAAATCAGGTGAAGGGCACACCAAATGTGAAAATCAGTAAAAACTTTATATTACCCACAGTTTTTAATAGATCATCTTCAAATTTCACATCAATATAATAGGACTTAGGTGACATAAGTACCTAGGTTGACAGGGCATGGAGAGAGCTGTACAACACTTTTTTTTTTGTTTTTTTTCTTCAATACAATGTCACAATGATGCCATAAAAGGCTGATGTCATCATTTTGTAAAAACAACATCATAAAATATGAAGTTGAGCTCTCTGCGTACTCTTGTTATGATAAATTTTCTGGTATTTCTCTTCTTAAACCTCAGATGTGACAAATCAAAGAATCGCAAAAAGAACAAGGCATCACCATCCACAGACACTCATGTCAGCTCTGATATGGAGCAGGTAAGTTTGGGTGAGGTTAGTAGTGGAGAAAGAAAGTTGTTTTCTCATCGCACATTGACACATTGACTGTGTTAATGCAGCATGTTATGTGAGATGACATTCAAGCATAGCACTACATGTTTCTTTCTCAGGTTACTGGCATAAATATTTGATTTATTCTCATTAGTACATGCTTTTAGTACTAACCACGAATGACTGGGAAATATTTAATAATTGTTGAATTAAAATTTCTGATGCTGATCTTTTCTAGCCAGCTGATATTGAGAAGATTCAGAAGACTGTAGATGAGGCATTGGCTCAGGCTGCAGAAACTCTTGCCCAGCTTGTGCACATCCATGAGGTAAAAGCTGCATTCCATACTTGTCTTTTTAAAAGTGGAAGCTGTCTTAAATGAAAACATCCAAAAATCCCTTTCTTATATACCACACCTGAAACTGATTTCATAGTTGACAGTTGCAAAAGACCCCCCCCCCAAAAAAAGGAAAAAACAAATGTAATGCTTAAAAGCTCACAACTGATAGAGCAAATCATAACTAATAAGGTTTATTAGCAATAGGTCCTTAACATTGATTTTGTGGGTTAAGTGTTGCTCCCAAGTCTTTGAATGATAACTTAGGCAAATTGTGTTTTTTATCTTTTATACGCCGCCTTTATATTTTAACAGTGTCGTACAACAAGATAAAAACAACCTGAACACATGTTGTAGAATATTATCACTAACTGTTTGTTATTTAACATAACATTAATTATAATACAAAAAATGTTCTTTGAGACTGTTGTTGGATTTGCAAATAAATGTTTTTCATTTGTGCAGACACTGACGACTGGTCTGGAAGAACAAGTGAAGAGAGAGGTAGCTCGGCTGGAGATGGAGATCAAGCAAGCTGCAGACAAGGCTTTACATGCTGTTCAAAACTGGTATGGATGTTAAAGTCTCAAAATGTAGTTCAATAGAAAGGCTTTGTAATGATATCCTGTGTTCACCTTTGGAAAAGTGGTTTATCAGAGTTTCTTAAGAGCTTGAAGAGAAGGGGACTGGACTTCTTTAAAAAGAATTTTTTTGTTGTTGTTTTTTTGGTTTTTTTTGAAGGTTTTTCATCCAAGAAACATCTTTAGGTTTTTTTTGTTGTTGTTGTTTTTACTTGCTTTAAAAAAAAAAAAAACAGGAAAGACTCACAGATGAGCCAGCTGACAGAACTGGAGACAAAATTCTCATCCAGCCAAGCAGCAGTGCGCCACATCCAGGAGCGAATAAAGGCATTGGAGATTGCCATGCAGATGGCCAGAAAAGTGCGCTGTGTCCCCTTTTTGGAGCAGTACTGCATACTAAATAAGGTGTTTGTTATTCTTACATACATCCTGACAGATTCCTCCTCACACAGTATATGTCAAATTCTGTAAAATTTGTAACAAATTGATGTGACTTCACCTGCTGCTTTAATAATTTATAGAAAAGAAGACAATATAGTGAATTCTGAAATATGCTGATTCTCTTTGAATAATAGGTATT
Source organism: Aulonocara stuartgranti (assembly GCF_965226115.1). NCBI lineage: Eukaryota > Metazoa > Chordata > Actinopteri > Cichliformes > Cichlidae > Aulonocara > Aulonocara stuartgranti. The sequence continues at coordinate 31,282,065 of NC_138952.1, read as the reverse complement.
AGAGACACTGCAGGCTCCAGTGGATGACCAGTTGATTGATATGAAATGCATTACCATGGGGACTGGAATGAGGTTTGTTATTGTTTGGTTTGTAGGGGACATATATAGAACACTTCGGTCGTGTCCAAATTCATGGGCTGCATCCTCCTGAGGACGCATTTGTTGACCGATTACGTCACAGCGACACGCCGAAGGCTGTCCAAATTCGTAGACTCCTCCGAATGTAGCCGACAAATGCGTCCTCCTTTTCCCCTAATTTGAAGGATGGGTCGGGTGTGTCCTTCGTGGCCCACCATATCCCAGAATTCATAGCGTGGCTCAGCCAATTCCAGTTTTCAACAATGGCGGCCGCTACTAAGTTTTAAAATTACTCTTATTAATCTTTCTGGGTCACAAAATAAGCTTTTAACATATTTTCAGGTGAGAATGTGGGTGTGTAAACTTCAAATATCTGCTCTGTTTATCAAGACATCGCATATTTGCAAAAGTGCGGCAACGTTTTCGGAGACGTATGTTACCCACCAGCTCGATAGCTAGCCGGGAGCTCAGGGGTCACTGAAGCTGCCGAGAACGGCACAACTCCCGGCACATCATTTTCAGATCACCGCGGACTTTCGCAACTCAGGTTAAACGTAATATAAAAGTCACTTAGACAACCTAAAAATGTTATTGTTTGGCTTTTTTCAGTGTTTTGTTTGTTCGTGAGTAAATCGGTTTGGCTGAGATTAAAGTTATTAGATTAGATAAAATAAACGTTTATTAATCCCCCGGGTGGGTTCCTCCTTGGTTTTCACACAGCTGAATAAACGTCAAACAGAAAACTGATCAAACAGAAGTGTGAGATGGTTGAGAATTTACGCCAGTGTCCTGTCATATTTTAGATAGCAAGGAGCAGACGGCTGAGTTTATTAAACTCCACCGAGACAGCGGAGTTTAATAATCAGAAGGCTAGACCGTCCAATTCCACAGCCGTTTACTTCCGGCCTACCAGATCTTCTGAGGACCTGGCCCACGTAGACCGCGAAGGCCCCTCAGCAGGATGCAGCCCATGAATTTGGACATGACCTTTATACATGAAACAAGTTCTTTACTGTCTTCCCAATAGTATATTGACATATTAAAATAGTAACAATAATGTGTGCAGGAAAGTGCGGGAGTCTGAGTGCATGAGTGATATACTTTTATCTCTACATATTTTAAAACTGGGATATCTATGTATGTGTTGCAGCTGTGTTTTCCAGTTAGAGTGTCTGAATGGGAATTTAGCATTGTCCTTGAAGATGGAAGTCAGCGACCCAAAAGAGTGAGTGTTTAATTTATCCCATATAGATTTCCACTTGTATTCATTATTCCCTTTCAAGTGATTTAAGATTTGTCTTACCTTTTTTGTTTGTTTGTTTGAGCAGTTGAGAAAAGAATTGTGCCATAGACTTCTATATGCAGAATATGCATTAATTACAGCTAATGGTCTTGTACTTACTAACTTGTACTTTACCATACATAACTGTGCAAGTCTTAAGTCACCCTTCATCTTTTAAAAATATTTTTATTAGGGAAAAAATGGGGAAATGGTTGCAGAGATTTATTAAGATGTGTAAACATGTGCAAATACAGTAAGCCCAAAACTGAGTTCCTACAATTTTAACGAGTTTGAAAGTCAACATTTGGTTCAACCCCCTTTATTCTTTGACACTGCCTAAGCTATTCTAGGCAGCTTTCTGGTTATACCTTTAAGTAGTCTTCAGGAATAGTTCTTCAGGCTTCTGGAAAGACATCCAAAGTTCTTCTTTGGATTTTGGCTGCCTTACTTCTACTTTCTGTCAATTCTGCCTCTGGTCAGGCCAAATTCATGACTCATTCGTGGTGGGCTGAAATGTATTCTTTTCCACACTGGCAATGTGTTTAGGGTTATTGTTATGCTTTTAAATGCCAATCAGAAGCTTTCCCAATGGTATTACGTGATGGTGGCATTTATAATAGACCTGTTGCCGCTGATTTTCTGTCCAGTTTTTGGTTAATTTGGCATACCCCAGCTTTTTCTCAGTTTCCTTCACTTAAAAAATGGTTCTTGACACCCACACTTCAACTGAGACCATTTTTGATGAGTCCTTGGTGAACAGTAGATGGGTGAACTGGAAGCCTAGATGCCTTTCTCCAGTCCTTTTTCAAATAATTGCTGGATTTTTTTCCCTCTATTTTATAAGGACGTGACTTTCAGATACTGTTCATCTGCTGTACACTTTTTTTCCTAAGGTCTCACGCATGTCTTGGTCCCTCCAGTGATGCATAGAACATATTATACTACAACCTGGTATATACCAGGTTAGGGCTGGGCGATATATCGAGTTTTTTTAAAATATCGATATATTTTCATGCGAGATATAAGATGTGACAATATCGTTTATATCGATATAGTCTATGTTACGTTATAATTATACTTGTGGAGCCGCAGGTTTGCCTCTTTCGTCCACTTTTGTCTCTACGCTGCGTTACTCGGCCTCGCCTCTCCTTCACTAAACACAACTCCCCCTCCTCCCCCATAGCTTCACCTGCAGGCAATGACAAGATGAAAGCGGAAAATCTCCGTTAGCGAGTTACCGCGGATCGCTCCGTGCGTGGGGCTGGACGGCGTCAACGTGTTAGCGAGCTAACCGCGCTAACGAGCTAACCGCGCTAACGACATGCAGCCCACAGGGGCTGCACGGCCTAAAATCCTTTCATTTTCTCAAAAATCGACAGTGCGCCTTATGTATGAATTCTGGTTGTGCTTACTGACCGCGAACCGATTTTATGTGGAACACAGCGCTCAGCAATCTGTCAAAAAAATGTTTTAATATGACTTTGCTAAGCTACGGAGCTGCATCGCTTGATGGATTATCGGAGGATTACGGCTACCGAGGAGGAGCCTCGCGGAGTGATACGTACTGTGCTTCAACATAATATTACCGTACTGTGTGTGTATAAGGACCACAAATGGCACCTGTTCAGAGACGTGGTGCAGCTGTGAAATCTGTCTCTTTGTTGTTATGCTCAGCGTTTATTAGTTTGCATTTTGACTGCACAATTGTGAGCTTTTTGTTATGCACAAAAACAACATTGTTTTCTTTTATTTATGGACCATGATTATTTAATAAATGCTGATAATTTATTTTTGAGTAATTTCTTCATGTACATCCACGCTGTATGTAAATAAAAGTGCCCGTGTGACATCTGGGACACAGTGTGACTAGAACTCTCTTTTTGTTCTTAACTTATGGCTTTTAAAAAAAAAAAATATCGAGATGTATATCTTATATCGCCATCCAGGTAAAAAATACCGAGATATGAATTTTGGGTCATATCGCCCAGCCCTATACCAGGTTGTAGTATAGTATTTTTACAATAATAGCTTTTTAGGACTTGCCTTGTTATCTTTGGCATTTCTTTTCATAGATTCAGTTAAAGAAATAAAGAAATACAATTGTTCAACAGGTAACAAAGTCCCTAAAGATACAACTTCAAATCGGTTCTTTGCTAACTGCTATCTGTTATGTATGGACACAACACTGGTTCATCTCTCTTTAGTTAGGTGCTTTTTTTCCTTTCTTTTTTTCTTTTTATCTTTTAAATGGTTGGTTCATAGGTTTAATGTTAAGTTGCTCAAGCAAAAAATTTACCCTGAAAATAGGCAAGTAGAAGGACTGGGCTGAAACTAAGCAAAGAGTGGACAATGTTCAAAGAAAACCTGTGAAAAACCTTCACAAAGCCTGGAGAACTACTGCTGAATACTTAAAACCCTACATGAAAATCTGGCTGTTTGAAAGCAAAGCATTACTGTAGTAATGCTCTGTGAGTTTTATTTGCAGCACAATGTATTAGTAAAGGGGTGGTAATGTGCTACAATAGGATTGTGTTGAAATACGTGGTTGTTCTGTTGTCAAAGCCCTTTGAGGTAACTGTTGTTGTGATTTGGGTGCAATATAAATAGAATTTATATGGCATTAAAACATATACACATTGTGGTTACACATATGTAAGTACACATATATCCTGAAATATGGGCAAAAGAAGATTCAATAGAGATTCATTAATTTTCAGTGCACTGCTGGTGCCATCTGTATTGCCTTTAATTTTTGAAGGCATGTTAACTTGTGACATTTGTTGTAGCCTGGCTCAGTCCCCACCCAAAAGCTACCAGCCAGGCAGGTTTGGTAGAAAGTCTCACTTGAAACGTCCAGATGGCAGAAACAGCAGGTGTATTCCACGCAGTGACAAAATCCACACCCCACCAAAGCAGCGCCAGCAGAGTCCAAGAGCTAACAGTCCATCATCACGAGGCTCCTCTCCAAGCCCAAGATCTCGTTGCAGGTTCAACCTTTCTCGCCACAGCTCAGCTTCAGACCTTGGAAGCCCAGATGTGATTATTGAGGACTTTTTAGATGAGGGACAAGGTGTGTTGCTTTGTTGTTAGTACATTCTTTACATTGATTTTCTTAAATGATGTTTGAGCCAAATAGAATCTTAAAATGGAGGCAAAAGAGAAGCTTTAATCTATTTTGAAATGTTTCCTGTAGCCCTCCCTCCAACTGGGCCTGAACTGGCCAGTGACAAACTAAGAATTAACAGGAGAAGAAAACATCAGTTCTCTGCTACTAAGAGAAGTGGTAAGGAATTGTTATATAGTGTTATATCGTTATAAAGATAAAGTCAATATAAGTAGATCAATAAGCATAATGTCAACCAGCAAAAAAACAGTTGTCCTACCACACATCATTTAAAATTAACTGGTACATGCTCTAAATTAGACAAACCATTTGTTGTCTGTTTTTAGCAGTCACACAGTGGGTGGTGGTAACCCACATTGTGAATCCAAGTCAGTTCTATGTCCAGTCTGTGGCTGAGAGGAGAGAAAGTGAGATCCTTTCAGACAAAATCAACCAACTCTGCAGTGGAGATGGTTGCAGCTTCACTGCAAAGGACACAGTGGAAACAGGTTTGTGTATGTGTGTGTGTGCACTTCGGTTTGTGTGAAAATTTTACATTTCAGTTTAAACATATTTGAGCTGTGCTATATTATAGTGTTTGTAATAATAGCAGTATAAATTTTTTACACGATATAAGAATGCCATATTGTTTTTCTATCACAATGCCATTTTACGTGCCTTAGTGCAAACAACAACAATATATGCTCAGACAGTAGTGTGGAGCTTATATAGGAGAGAGCAGCGTGTCAGGATTTATGAAGTGAATGGTTCATGAGAATACTTTTTAATCAAAGCTAGATAATGTAAATTGTTCCGTAAACTGTTAATGAGTTAAGGTAACAAAGTGGCATTGAATTTAATTGTGCTCCCTTGGAAAATGTTTGTACTGTAAGAATAAAAATGACTTGACAGTTAATGCAATAATTTAGGAATTTTGTAATTTGTGAACTAATTACTATTGGTTTGCTATTGGGTGGAGAAAAATACATTGCAAATCATTTTATTATACTTCGGTGGTAAAAGACTAATGTCGTCACCCTGCCAGGAGAATGAACAGCTGGGAGAAAATTTGAGAACGAGGCAACATTGGATTTTCAAATTGGTACCATTAGTGCATCTCTTAAAAATCTTGGATGAGTTCAAATCTCAGTTAGTTCGACCTCAAGGTCGGAGGTCATCTGCATGTGATAACTCACGGAAGTCACCTAGGATTTTCAAATTTATGCCATCAATGCACCTACTAGTAGGCAGAGGGGTTGCACTGGCAGCTTTCAATATATTTTTTTTTATCTTGCTTCCTTGTTCCCTTTTTGATTATGCTTGAGTTTTCCATATACTGAGAATTAGGGCTGGGCCATATCATACCGTTCACGGTAATACTGGTGTAATGTTGGGCAACGATAGGAAAATGAAATATCGCGATAGAATATGGGTAAAACACACATACGCATTGCCTTTGTTTACATACGCACATGGCGGCGATGCAGAATGAGAAGAGCAAAAGTGGATCGTTAAATGAAACGGATGAACCAGAATTGGTTTGTAAAAATGCTGCAACTTCAGTGGTGTGGAACTGGTTTGGCTTTCATCCGTCAGATACACAACAAAGCACTATTTTTGGTAGAGCATGCTAGCGGGCCGTCGTTATTACCGTGTTTTTTTTTTTTTTTTTTTTTTTTTGGAAAATACGGCACACTTAAAATCAATCCTTTGATTTTTCTGAAAATTGACAGTGTCCTTTATAATCTCGTGTGCCTTATGTATGAATTCTGGTTGTGTTTACTGACCTGGAAACGATTTTATGTGCTACACGGCACTTGAAAATCTGTCAAATGTTTCAGTACAACTTTGCTAAGCTACGAAGCCGGACCGCTTGATGGATTGTCGGAGCATTACGGTTACCGTAATCAGGCGCCTCGCGGAGTGATACGTACTTCGCTTCAACATAATATTACCGTATTGTATGTGTGTATAACCCGTTTTTAAGTTTTGTGGATATTATACATGGTTATGCTGAGGATATGTTGGCCAGTTTCCACTGGAAATGCCTTTTGGTTAAACTGTCGGCAAGGAATTTGCATTTGCACTGTTAATTTTTATATAACTTTAATGCACTTAAAAAAGCTTAAAAAAAAGCTGCTTGTTTAAGTGAAAATACATTGATGTTCTTCTTTTTTTTGGACTAATAAAGTTGTGGAGTTGTAAAGTATTTTGTCTAGTGTCAATTATATCATCAGTTATATCGTTATCGCAAATTTTCAAATGTATATCGTGATAAATATTTTTGGTCATATCGCCGTGCTCTACTGAGAATGCATCAAGCCATACTTTTAATTCAGAATGGCTATAGAAATCGTCATGTTTGTTTGTTTTCTTTGATTTACGGTTTCTCTGCAGAATCCTTGATCTGTGTAAAGTGGAACGAGGGCCACTGGTGTCGGGCTAGAGTGGTCGAAGTCTTGCAGAAAGGCTCTTTAGAGCCTGTGAAAACCTGTGCAGTCACCCAGCTGGCTAGTATCCGAGTTTTCTTCCTTGATCATGGACTCACAAAAAGCATCACCATAAATAGGTACACACACACGCACTGCAGTAAACGTAGAACCCCAATTCCCCCAAGAAACTGGGACATTGTAGAAGATTATTTTGACTCTGTGTGTTGTTCATTTCTTTTTCATCAGAGAAGTGGCACATAAGTATACTATGTTTGAAGTTGTCTGTTCTTAGCTTTAGTTAATTCTGTATTGTTTGGATGAATTTACCAGCGAAGACGAGGCTACTGAGGCTTCACTGAGTGCTGTGAACAACCAGCTGAGAAAAGTGGGTAGAGCCGTAAAAAATGACTTGGCTCACTTTGCCCCAATGGTCATCAGATGTTCACTCAAGGACCTGGTGCCTTATGATGTGGTAAGACTGCGGAAATTTATAGACGGATATAGAATTTGTATTTTGAAGAATACTTTCTTGGAAGGTCGATATAGTAAAAGCTCCTTTTTCTTAAGTTTCACGTGCCAGTATTTCAAAAAGTACAAGAAAGAACCTAAATATGCTTTTTATGAGATATTTCTAATGAAGGAAAACAGTGAGTGTTTATTATCATTATTATTATTAAAAGTTCTATTCCCAGTGAAAGATGATACTAGTTTTTCATTGCTTCTTGAAATGTTAGTTGTATTTTTTATTGTGGATAAATATTGTCTGTGTGTGTGTGTGTGTGTGTGTGTGTGTGTGTGTGTGTGTGTGTGTGTGTGTGTGTGTGTGTGTGTGGCACAGACAAAGGGCTGGAGTAAAGAGGCACAGGTTGAATTCCGCAATGTGGTTGGCTCTGCAGCAGTGGAGATGCGGCCTTTGGGTCAGGACCGAGAGTCTTTGTTGGTAGACCTGCGGAAAGCTCCCGTGGAACAGTTCAGCTCCAGTGTATTCATCTCTATCAGAGAGTATCTTGTTTTCATTGAAGTAGCCAGGTACCCATAAATGTCATATAACCCAAACCCATAAGAATTAAATGTTATTCATTAGGACTGAATATAAATTTATTTTGAAGCTCTGTCACCAAAATGGCCTAAACTTGTCTATGTTTCCCCCAAAAACTGCTCATAGGTTTTATTCTCCAGTGACGCTGAGCAGGAAGCCTCTGCTGTACTACCCTCCTGTATATCCCAAGATTAACAGCGAGATCAGTGCTATGGTGTGCCATATCAACAACCCTGCTAACTTCTACATCAACCTGGTACTACACATGAACATGAATAAATATGTAATGTCCTCCAATTAATTCCAGATGCCAGCAATATAATTTAAATAAAAAAAATACACAAATTGCATTGCGTGGGGGGGGAAAAAATTATTAGGGGTGCAACAATACATGTATCGATATTGAACCGTTCGATATGGTGCTTTCGGTTCGGTACGCATATGTATCGAACAATACAAAATTTTTTATTTATTTCATCAACTTTCTTCTGACGATGCTGTCTGTGTTGAGCGCTCAGTGGATCTGCACTGTTGGGTGCAGATCCACTGAGCGCAGCGCAAGCTAGCAAGACAGAAGCTAAGCCCGTTGCAACATGCCAACTGCCTCAACGCTACCCAAAATTGAACCTCCCCCACCCTCATTCAGATCTGGCCTTTGGACCTATTTTGGTTTTCATGTGAAGTATGACCCTGATGGTAAGCGCGTCATGGACAAAAGTAAAACAGTATGTTGGATGTGCCACGCAATGCTCAATAGCTAGGTTTCATTTGACGTAGACGTGACGTCGACGTAAAGCGCGAAATTTGACTGGCGGTCGGAAGTGAAAAAGATAAGCGCAAAATCACAGACAGACAGTACGCAAAATGCCTATGTCCTGTTGTGTTTACGGATGCTCCAGTAGGTCGACCAGAGAAACTGATAAACGGTATTTTAGGGTACCAAAAATAGCCCAACGAAGAGGAGAAAAATGGAAAATTCTAGCCGAAAAACGTAGGAAAAAATGGATTTTAAATTTACGTTTACAGTCGGGAGGAGCAGAGTCTGCCAATGCCCGTGTCTGCAGCGACCACTTCGTCAGAGGTAATGTTATGTTTGCAAACGAACTTATTAGCATTAGGTTGTCGTTAAATTCTCGTTTACTTAGTGCTTTTAAGTTAGTAGTCTAATATTGACTTGATTGGGACTATAGGCTGCCCAAGTGCTTTGGATGACGAAGAGTCGGAGGACTGGGCTCCGACGGTCAATCTCGGCTACGAACGAAAACCCAGATCGGAATCAGTTCTCAAACGAGAGAAAAGAATGAAGCTTAAGGCAGAACAGCATCGATGTGCAGAGGCGATTTTGGATATGCAACAGACGGCTGAGAGCCCGGATTTGAGCCTAGTGACAGTGGAGAACAGGCTACTAACCCTGCCATACAATTGCAATGAGCTGCAATCACTTCTCCATCCTCCTTTGCAATTACCCAAGTCTTCAGAGGTGTCTCGTTAGACCGCTGAGAATGGTTTACCTTGAAACAAACAACTGTCACTCTAACGAAGTCCTAAGGATGTGGCATGTTTGTTGACGTTAAAGCCGCTACCGCTAACTGTTAGCGTGTTTAAGATAAAGCAATATAAGAACAAACACTCACCCTTGCAAACACCAAACTGTATCCATCACGGAGACGTTTTGTTCCAAGGTTGTGGACCCACCCGCTGACAAAAAAATTGTACGCCTCCAGACTCTTGAAAGCTTTCATTTGCTGCCTAGTGTAGTAAGAAGTCTGGAGGACCAAGTAGTTGGTGATATCCACAGCCTCGATAGTAGGCAAATCCTTTACTTCTGTGGTGTATTCGGACATTTTCAAAGAATACGGATCACGTCCGATATATTTTTTAACTATCTGTTTATATCTCTCCCGAGAAACGGGGTCTAAAGTTGCACAATAGCTGCTCTCCTGACTCTCCACAGTGTCCTCCATGTTTACTTCCGCCCTCCACTCAAAAATCGCGCTGCCTCCGCACGTCATCAGAACCACGTGACCGCAACCCAACTATTGGTGGGAACTAGTGCGTCAGCGCAGTTAGCTTGTTAACGTGTTGATGCCGCCCAGACCCACGCACGGGGCGATCCGCGGTAACTCATTAACGGAGATTTGCCACGTTATGGCGTTAATGTAATTTTAATGAGATTAACGCTGACAGAACTAGTGGGAACACAACGAATATGACTGCGCATATACGCCAACATCATCCTAGTGCAAAGACAAGTGGAAGCAGACCAAAACAACAAACACGCATGCTACAAACTTTACCCGAGTCATTTAGACAGCCGTTAGCACAGGATTCTCCTTATGGGGGACCTGATATGTTTAATATGCTGCTGAGAATATAGCCCAGAAGAAGCGGATAGTATAGCTTTTATTTTGGAAAGAGCCATTTCTCTGTAATAAACTCTCTTTTCCAAAGATGAGTGATTTTTCGATCAGATAGATTTATTTTATAGAGACAGAGATAGCATTTTGAATTTTTCCCACACTTATTGGTTAACTGAATCTATCTTCCAACATCGCCACCAGGTTGACAACATGGAGTTCATGTTGCTCTCAGCCAAGCTTCAAGAGTTCTACAATGATCTTGCATTGCTTGAAGAAGACAAGCTCAGCATCTACTGCCCTGTGATTGGACAATCCTGTGTTGCCCGTTTAGATGATAAGCTGTGGTACAGAGCTCAGGTGACAGGTAAGTGTGTGGGTGAGCATGTCAAAGATTGAATAAATGTTTTTACCTGTTTACCATACCTATTATTTAGCACTTCTTAGTGGTCTGATATAATAATGTAGTAGGAAGTAGTAATTTTCCCAATATCTCATTTGATATTACTGTGTTGCTTCCACAGTCCGCCTGCTAGAATGCAGGTTGCATTACCACACAGTTGGTAAGAGAAGAGAGAGACCAATAAGTTTATGTCCCTCTTCTCAGCTGTACAAGTAAAATGGCAGAAAATCGTACTAAACCCTGTCCCACACAGCATTAAATTATTTGGGCTTTTGTAATCTGTAATTAGTGGACATAAGTGTTTGAAAAGCAGCTGAACAGATAAAATGGTGCTAAATCTACATTTTCTATTTTTCATAATTTGTTAAACAGCTGCATAGTTAAAACATGCACTGTTACAAGTTTTAAAAAAATGACAACTGAATGTTAATCAGAAAGACTTGTTTATTTAACAGCAGCAGCATTTTTGTTAGCAAAACAAAAACAATTCCGTGGTTCTCATCCTCGACTGGAGTTAATTTAGGTTAGGTTAAAACTTTGGAACTATTCGGTTGAGTCAGTAAGCATTTGGCTTTGTTAAAACAACGGAAACATTTACAGAAAATGATTATAAGTGTGCATGCTACTAGTTAAGGCTGTCGAGGTTGTGGGTTTTCATTTTAGGCTGTTGGTATTGGGGTTTGCCATGTAACATCATGCAAAAATGACTCAAGATTGATCTCACATTGGATGTGTTCTAAGCATCGGTTGCTACAGGAAAATGGCTGGCAGTGGTTTCTGGCTCTTCCTTAGTTGCATAGAAAATGCTGCACCAAAGACTTGTGATTCTTTGGTTGTTAGCAGATTGCCATGCAATTTTTCAGGCTGCAAATACTTGTTATCGACTAGCAGAGCCATTGTTTTCTCATGAAGATATTTCTTCATACATAATTTTTTTTTTTCACTTAATCTTCAACCTTTTCTTAAACCTTTGTTCAGCAAAACATTTTTATTTATTTTTTTGCTGTACACTATTGTAACTGTTTGTCTGTGTGTGTCTGTGTAGGGCATCCAGGAGGAAGAAAAGTGGAGGTTCAGTTTGTTGACTTAGGCAACAGGAAAATCTTGTCAGTCAGCGACTTGAGGAAGATCAAAGATGAGTTCTTTGCCCTTCCTGCAAGGGTGAGACCACAGAATTTTATGTATTTTTTGTTTTTTAATTATTATTCATTATCGGAATTTATTGCATGTAAACAGAATCTACAGTATCTGTAAGTTGTGAACAAAAGTAACATACCTAAAAATCATCCAGTAAAATGAGTTCATTTCTTGACTCCAGTTCAGTTCAATTAAAATGGTCTAACATGAGGGTGTGCGCTCACTCCTTGATAAGGTTGAAAGTTATCAGTGTTTCCCACATATAGAGTTTAGTTATAATAATAATAATAATAATAATAATAATAATAATAATAATAATAATGGATTGCATTTATATAGCGCTTTTCGAGACCCTCAAAGCGCTTTGGGTGGGCTGGTCTGGTGTATTTGCCACCTTATTTTGGCATTTTGTTTAATATTTTATCATAAAATGAAAATGTACGTGTATTTGTTTATATTGTGTTAAAATTTTGAATAGCGTTGGGTTAAGTCAACAGGAAATGACTTCCTGTGTGCAGGCAATCAACTGCTGTTTGTCTGATGTGATTCCTGTGGATGGAGAGTCTTGGACCGATGCGTGTACTAACAGATTCATCAGCCTAGCCAACCAAAAACTGGTTACTATTATAGCTACAGGTACTGTTAATTGAAGTGTAAAACATAAGTTCCTCTGTAAACATAGCACACAAAAAAGCCATTTATGTCATCTTTTGTTGTGTGTATGCTCCTTCCAGGACAAGGCCCTAAGTCTGAGCCTCTCCCAGTCAAACTGTTTCAAGGTGAAGTGAATGAGCCACTAACCAGCATTGCTGAACTGCTGGTCAAAGAGGAGCTGGCCTGCTTCAAAGAGAGGTTAGTTCTCCCAAGTTTGATATAGAACTTGCAATAGAAAGTGTTCATGATAAATAAGGGCATTCATTTGATTAGCGGGTAAATGTTTCCAACAAATTGCTCATAATGAAATGATTGTAAACTTAGAATTAATCAATTAAAAATGGGTACTGGGTAGTCGAAGCTGCCATGTTAACCCAAATCTTGAATACAGTGGCTTAGATGGACATCACCATTGCCCCTAATCATGGCTCATGTATGTGGCTACAGACCAGCCACATAGCACGCCAAAGGCAGAGAAAAAGAGAGCTTGTAGACATTCACTTGCTGTGGAAGCAGATTTTAATTAGAGATATGAGGGATCTATGTTTTACCATCTGAGAAGGGGCGCCCTTCACCAAAGAAGTGAAAAGGAAAAGAGGCAATGTTACCAGTATCTGGATATAAGGTTATCCTCTTCCTCCTCACCTCTAGCCTCATCTCATGACCTAACGTCAGAAAAGTTCCATAAATATGCAAATTTATTCCTGATATTGTCTCAATTACTTCATGTCAGCAGAATAAACATGTCTCTCCTATCTCTGTGCAACTGACAATGAGGTATAACTATAGCTGGTTAGAAGCTAACATTATGCAAGCTAAAGGTCACACTTCTCATCATTACATTCTCACACCGCATTAGAGTTTATTCGCTTTCAGTCCAACAACTTTAGATCAAGTTCAAAGAAAGTTTCAGTAACTCCGGCTAAAACTATCAGTAAACGTTACAGTTCTTTGCTGGAGTTCAGGATATCATCAGCAACTCACCTCAGTATTGCTGTTATTGGACAGAGGTGAGCTGCACAGACTCGTTGACTCACCCCGGGCTCTTCTCACAAAGTTTTATAGCCTCCCCCACAGTAAATAGACATGAACACATATTGGCAGATGCGAGGTAAACAGGGGACTGACATTCAACATTCACTAAAGATGAACAGCAGCCACCGTAGCTAGGATTATGTTCTTGAGTTCGGAGGGGTAAGAAAACAAACTCAATTAACTGCAGTCAAATGATGCAGTATTTTTCATGCTCTAACTTTAAGAATTTAATGTATCTTGTGCTTGTTGTGCCTCTTTATTTATATTTTTTTGGGGGGGTGGGGGGGTTTGTTCTTTGTTTTGTTCCTTACAATCAATCATTGCACTTTTCTGCCAATTTAATGTACATTGTTTCCAGTTCACTTAATTTTCTTCTGTCACTGTCCACTTACGTCCCTTCTGATGTAGCCTGAACCCTAAGAATGCCTGGCCCTCTGGTGATGATTCAGCCATATGGGACCCTCCACTTGAGGTTGGATTAGCAACAGGGCTAGTTGATGTCCCAGACCAAATAATCTCTGGAAACCAAAAAGAGGACCCAATTGAGCCTCAGCTGAAGCTCCCTGCCCAACTCAAAGACCTGAAAGTGAGAGTCTGCCATGTCAACTCTCCAAGCAGCTTCTATGTCCGCTTCGCCCAGTACGACTCTCAGCTCAAAAGGTCAGCTTTGAAAAAGCAAGACGGTCATTATGATTATATCATTTTCTTGAATGAAATATTTATACAGATAGGTCATTCATCCAAGAATTATCTGTACTTTTCTATACAGATAATTTTTTTTTTTTTTTGCCTGTCCCGTTTGGTTCTTTTGCCATCAGAATTATTGTCTAAAGGCGAAGAAAGATACCCAACGGATTTACTTTACCAAATTGACCATCCCAGACTTGCCGTAATGGTCTATTTGATTCACCTTTTATTTCTATACTCATACTCAAAATGCTCATTCTTTACTACTTAGTCCTGTTAGCAGTTATTAGTACAATACAAATAAAACAAAGTACTACATTTGTCATCAGGTTGAGGGCACTAATTATACAGCAATAAAAGGGAATATAAGAACAAAGTTACTAAGAACAGATATAGCTAAAAGATGAAGTACATAAATGAAATATTGAACCACATATAAAATGGGGACACTAACTACAGTGGGGCAAAAAAGTATTTAGTCAGCCACCGATTGTGCAAGTTCCCCCACTTAAAATGATGACAGAGGTCAGTAATTTGCACCAGAGGTACACTTCAACTGTGAGAGACAGAATGTGAAAAAAAAATCCATGAATTCACATGGTAGGATTTGTAAAGAATTTATTCGTAAATTAGGGTGGAAAATAAGTATTTGGTCACCTCAAACAAGGAAAATCTCTGGCTCTCACAGGCCTGTAACGTCTTCTGTAAGAAGCTTTTCTGTCCCCCACTCGTTACCTGTATGAATGGCACCTGTTTGAACTCATCATCTGTATAAAAGACACCTGTCCACAGCCTCAAACAGTCAGACTCCAAACTCCGCCATGGCCAAGACCAAAGAGCTTTCGAAGGACATCAGGAAAAGTATTGTAGACCTGCACCAGACTGGGAAGAGTGAATCTACAATAGGCAAGCAGCTTGGTGTGAAAAAATCAACTGTGGGAGCAATCATCAGAAAATGGAAGACATACAAGACCACTGATAATCTCCCTCGATCTGGGGCTCCACGCAAGATCTCATCCCGTGGGGTCAAAATGATCATGAGAACGGTGAGCAAAGATCCCAGAACCACACGGGGGGACCTGGTGAATGACCTGCAGAGAGCTGGGACCAAAGTAACAAAGGTCACCATCAGTAACACACTACAACGGCAGGGAATCAAATCCCGCAGTGCCAGACGTGTTCCGCTGCTGAAGCCAGTGCATGTCCAGGCCCGTCTGAAGTTTGCCAGAGAGCACATGGATGATACAGCAGAGGATTGGGAGAATGTCATGTGGTCATATGAAACCAAAGTAGAACTTTTTGGTATAAACTCAACTCGTCGTGTTTGGAGGAAGAAGAATACTGAGTTGCATCCCAAGAACACCATACCTACTGTGAAGCATGGGGGTGGAAACATCATGCTATGGGGCTGTTTTTCTGCCAAGGGGACAGGACGACTGATCCGTGTTAAGGACAGAATGAATGGGGCCATGTATCGTGAGATTTTGAGCCAAAACCTCCTTCCATCAGTGAGAACTTTGAAGATGAAACGAGGCTGGGTCTTCCAACACGACAATGATCCAAAACACACCGCCCGGGCAACAAAGGAGTGGCTCCGTAAGAAGCATTTGAAAGTCCTGGAGTGGCCTAGCCAGTCTCCAGACCTCAACCCCATAGAAAATCTGTGGCGGGAGTTGAAAGTCCGTGTTGCTCGGCGACAGCCCCAAAACATCACTGCTCTCGAGAAGATCTGCATGGAGGAATGGGCCAAAATACCAGCTACTGTGTGTGCAAACCTGGTAAAGACCTATAGTAAACGTTTGACCTCTGTTATTGCCAACAAAGGTTATGTTACAAAGTATTGAGTTGTATTTTTGTTATTGACCAAATACTTATTTTCCACCCTGATTTACGAATAAATTCTTTACAAATCCTACCATGTGGATTCATGGATTTTTTTTTCACATTCTGTCTCTCACAGTTGAAGTGTACCTCTGGTGCAAATTACTGACCTCTGTCATCATTTTAGGTGGGGGAACTTGCACAATTGGTGGCTGACTAAATACTTTTTTGCCCCACTGTAGATGGAAAAGCTATGTTGAATAAGTGAGTTTTTAAATGGGATTTAAAAGATAAAATGGAGTCTGACGCATGGATAGCAATGGGAAGGTTGTTCCACAGATTAGGTGCAACCAGGGCAAAAGCGCGGTCACCCCTAGATTTAAGTCTGGATCTAGGCTGAGCCAATTAGTATCTTGACAAGTAATTTAGGTTGTAGATTAATTAGATTTAGCTGTTTTATTGTATGATAGGTTGGCTGGCTGACCTAGATTAGATTAGATAGAACTTTATTAATCCCTCGGGTGGGTTCCTCTGGGAAATTCGATTTCCAAAAAAGCACAGCACCGACAGAAGTTACAGAGTTACAGAATATTATATATATATATACACACACACACACACACACACACACGTATATAAATACAGAGACAATATAAATAAAATATACGAAGGGGATAAATAGAATAAATAGGAATAAAAAATAAAAATACAAGTGAATTGCACATTTCAAGTATTGAGGTCTATTGCACTGTTGACTATTTACAAAAGTATTGCACAAAAGGTATTGCACAGTGAGGTGAAGAGGCACTACAGCTTAGTTGTTCCCCCCTCCTTTGTCCTCCTGTTTCCCCTCCCTCTCCCCTCCAGAGAGGAGTTAAACAGTCTGATGGCGTGTGGGACAAAGGAGACTTGAAATGCAAGTCAAGAACTGAACTGGGTTTTTTTTGTTTTGTTTTGTTTTTTCCTCCCTCTTCTTATTGAGCACCAACACACAAATCACAACATATAAAGCAGTTGGTTGTTACTCCCATAATATAATACTGTGTAAATGTTTTGACCCTCTTCTTGTTTCTTTCTATTTTACTTCCAGACATTCTTGTCATTTTTAAGTGGTCTTGGGTTCTCCAGTCCGCTCTTTGTACCTTATCATTTTCATTGTAATGTTTTTTGCTTAAGTCACTTAAAACTGATCTCTGAATCATTCAAGCATTAAAAAAATGGCCAACTCAAGGCATGAAAAGCAAATAATTAATTTTAAATTGTATCAGAACTTTTATAGTAGCAGCCAAAACACATCGTTTGTTCCATTTCTTTAGTTGGATGTATGAAAAACACTAAAGATGTAATACTATTTTTGCACAACCATGTTTTTTCAAATAGTCGACAGATATAAATAGAAAATTAATAGAATTAATATTAATAGAAAAATTGACATATCTTGCCATTGTGTGCAGCATGTTCATTTAAAAATTGAGGAAACTGTGTGGAGGAAAAAAGAACAGGTGTTGGGCCTCAAGGCACTTTATGTTGTAAATTCATAAAGTTACTCTACAGTTGTTAAGGAGGTCCTGACACCCCTTTGGAGTTATATATACTGTCATGTTGCTTGTTTTTTCAGGATATGTGAACTGGTAAAGCAGGAGTGTGCACGAATAGAGCCCCAGGATGTGGAATGGAAGGCAGACATGTACTGTGCTGCACTCTTCAATGGAGTTTGGGAGAGAGCACAGATATGCTCTGACGTCACATCTAGCGACAGTGCAGAGGTAAAACAAGTGTTGCTCCCAAAAAACACCATCAAACTATTTTCTTTTAATCCAAGAGTTAAATGGCACTGAAAGTCAGTATTACATGTAAATAATCTTTTTTTTTAAATCCAACAAACTGCATGTTGGCAGAGATGTATATCATTTGCAGTTGAATATAATAGTAACTGTAGCTTGATACTTTCAGATAATAAAGATTTGTTGATTTTTTTAATTTATTTATTTTTTAATGGGAAGGTTGTAGGACTCCTCTGATTTACATTGTTATGCATGACTTTTTCTGTTACCTCTAAGGGTGCAAAATGAGGTCAAACCATTGATTCATAACAGCTGTCCAGACATACTAGAATTTCTCTTTAAATGCATAATTATAGCATTATCAACACTGATTATGTCTTTGCTGGCTGGTACCAGGTGAGACTGTGTGATCACGGAAAGATGATGAAGATCGATGTCAGTAACCTGCGACCGTTGCCATCTTCCTTGATTGGCTCCCTAGCACTTGAGTGCACTCTTAACGACATCAGGTTACACACACACAGACACTCACAGAGTTTAATTACAAACAAGGACACGTATAATATATTTGCCAATAAGAAGTAGGGCCAGGTTGTTTAATTTAAATGTAATGTCACAGTATGACAATTTGACAGTAGTAATAATAATAATCATAGTAGTTATGTTAACCAGTAAACCTCTGATTTTTTTAAAGTTTTTAATCAGTTAATGTGCTGTTACAGTTTTGTGATGGTGTATATAGATGTGTCCCCATTAGTTTTACTATAATGTGACAGCTTGATTTTGCTGCCGTACAGTTTCAGTACTCTGGTTTGGATAAAAGGTGTACTACTCCAGTTTGTGTTTCTTTCTCACTTTTTCTTTTTATTTGCTCTTTGTCCCTTTTAGGCCCACGGGAGGCCGATCTACCTGGACAAATACAGCCTGTGACTCATTCTCCTACTACTTGACAGGAGCCTCGGCTGTTATGACGATCAAGGTCTTCCTGTCTTTTCCACCCGTTATCGCCCTGTCACTACCCGATCCGTACCGGAAACCCGATCGGTACCCCGCATGCGCAAATCTTACGTCACTTCCTCTCTTTGCCAACATTGCGACATTCAATACATTTGAATGATACGGTTAGCGCCCAGTTAGCTCCTAGCATTTCTCGGCAGCTCTGCCTCCTTTTCGACTACCAGGACATTTAAACAATGAATAATCCGTATCCGCAACAAATTTTTGCTTTTCTCCTCAACAGAAAGCGTTCCCCGATTGAACAACAGCGCCGTAAAATAAGAAGAATGGTGCCTAATGACAGAGTTAATAATACAGACTTTATAATATGTCACGTGAAGATTCAGCAGCCAGATGAAGTGTTTACTGGCAATTGACAGTGATAGCGGACATTATCATCACTTTTCCAACAATCCTCTCCACACAGACAAGCATAAACACACTCGATTATCACTAAATCAAATTTAACACACGTTTGTAATGACGCTAATTCAGTTTACAATAGGGTTCATTTGCTCAGTCAGCAGGTGGCGGTATCCTCGTACACTGGGGAGTACACTGCCATTAAACGAACAGAAGAAGAAGAAAACCCCTGCACATGCGCGGTACGGATCGGGTAGACCCGATTTGTACGGTCTGACTTTGCACATGCGCAGTAAGGATCGGGAGTCCCGATCTGTCACTATCTTTTAATTTTTTTATTTTTGTCTACATTATATTAAATGTTTCATTATCGGAAACATGTTAAGAGATACTTGTTATTCTTAACATCTTAACAGATACTCTGACCTGTAACTATCGTAAAATGCTTCGACCGGAAGTAGACACCTTTCACGCATGCGGGGTACCGATCGGGTTTCCGGTACGGATCGGGTAGTGACACGCCCAGTTTCTTTCTACTTTGATTTTTGCCTGTTTTTTTGGGTGGGGGTGTTTGTTTGTTTGTTTTTCTGCTTTTCAAAGTATGTTTCTCTCTACTACTTTCTCATTTTCAAGGAGTTAACAGATGAGCGTCCAGTACCTGTCACTTTGTTCTGCTCCAATAGAATGGGAGAGTTTATCAGCATTGCAGATTTTCTGGTTAGTGAAGGCCTCGCGCTCAGGCAAAGAAAACCAAGGTGTGTGAGTGCATGTTCCACATGCATTGTGGGGTCAGGTGTGTTGGTGTGCACAGGCTTATTCTCCTTCTCCAAATAATCTCTCTTAACCTCTTCTGAATCCCTGTACTTCTGGTAGACATTGCAAAACATCAGAAATATTGTAAATATAAGAAAACCAGACACAGCAGAGTTTATTTATTTATTTTATAACCACTAGTTGATATTCCAGTTTAAGCAAATGTTTCTAATGTATATCCTGTCTTTTGTTTGTGGCTTTGCCCTGTTGCAGCAATATTAATGTTCAGCAACCCAAAGACATGGATCCACCATCTACAGTGAGAGAGGTACAAAACAAGAGTGAGACAGAAACCAGTTCCCCATCTGTTCCTGTTATTTCCTTCCCCTTCCAGTCATCCACTGTCAGTGGTCACATGCCTCCAAAACCAGCCCCTCGCTCCATTATGACAGCTGAGAAGGTGATTATGCACACACCAAGATTTTGTGTTATAAAAATAGACAATAATGTCATTAATGATAATGTGGTATATAATAATTCTCCAAGCCAATATTTGTGTGTGTCTGTGTATGCAGGTAAAGACTTCATTGTACCAACCCCCAGAGCTGCCATGTCTTGGTCACATTCAGATAAGCATTTCTGCTGTTGGAGAGGACGGTCTCATTTATGTGAGAACACAAAATGCAGGTACACAAAAGATCACGCCATTATTTTTATTTATATTTTTTTACCTCTACATACTTGCATAGCTTACATCTTATCATAGAAAGGAAATTGGGCTTAAAATATATTAACTGCGCTGCATATGCTTTAAGGAGAAGTAACTGTCAAAGTTAGCTGTCAGGGCTGGACCTTAAGAACAGTCCTGTTGTTAAAAACAGTCATTAATAGGCCTGGAAAGTGCTGCTGTTTGTATCTGTTCTATTGTATTAGGTTGATTAAGTGTACCTGTCTAAAGTGAAAGTTAAAGTATATTTTGTCATCTGTCAGGTTATCAGCTGGAGCAGCTTAAGGAGAGGATTCAGCAGAGCATGAAGGCATTGCCCAGACAGAAGCCCTACACCTGGAAATCAGTCTTGGGCTGTGCTGTCATTGGACCTGACATGTTGTGGTACCGAGGACAGCTGTTGGAAGTGCTGGGAGGGCATGTTAAGGTCCATTTTTTTTATTTCCTTTAGTGATTTTAAAGTAAATGCATTTTGCATTTAATAATAATAAATAATACATTTTATTTGAAAGCGCCTTTCAAAACACTCAAGGTTGCTGTACACAGTAGAATAAAAGCGACATAAAAGCAAGAAGTTTACAGAATCACAAAAGCATAAGACATAAACAAATGAAATAGGAGAGTGGAAAGGTTATGTGGGATAAGCTATTTTGTACAAGTGGGTTCTGAGTTTGGACTTAAAGAGAGAGAAGGAAGAGATGTTTCTTAAATCAGGAGGTCGGGAATTCCATTTAAACAAGAGAAAAGCTAAAACCAAGGCCAGACAATGGATAGATTTCTGTAAGATACTGAGTATAAATTGACTGTATTTTTAGCTTTAGTGATATAAAAAGTAATATATGTTGCTTATTTAGTATTACCATCAATAGTTACACTTGATGGAATAATCTCTGATATTCCAACTTCAATATGTCATCAATGGCAGCTGTAGCTCAGGTAGTAGAGCGGGTCACTAAATGGAAGGTTGTTGGTTCGATCCCAGTCTGCTCCAGTCTCCATGCCAAATATCCTTGGGAAGATACCAACCCCAGGTTGCTCTCCGATGCATGCATCAGAGTGTGAATGTGTATGAATGTTAGTTAGGTAGCACTGACAACTTAGAAAAGTGCTTGTGTGAATGGGTCTGATTGGGTGAATGAACAAGTTGTATAAAGCACTATATAAGAACCAGTCCATTTACCAATATTATATGCTAAACTGCATATAACATTTAAAAACATTCATTTGATGGTACGTTAATACAACTTTTGTTCATGTTTATATTACCAGGTGCAGTATGTCGATTATGGTCTGGTGGAGAACATCCCGGTGGTTCATGTGTACCCCATCCTCCTGTGTGACGATGTACCTCAGCTCTGCATGATCTGCCAGCTGCTTGGCATCAACCCTGTAAGGAATAGATTGTGTCTGTCACTCCATCCATCTTTTATTTTTTTTTAAAAAGACTGCTGATGTCACGTGATGCGTCGAGCTGAGCAGACGTGAGTTTATGAGCTCTGCACTGGACAGCTGTAAAATATTGGTATTTTAGCTCATTTTTGCCAACAAGTTGCCTCGAATATCTATATAATGTCTCTAGACGAGTTTTTCGCACACCCTGGATCAAGCAAAAAGAGAGAAATGGGCAAACGTGGAGTCAAAGCAAAAGCTAGCAGTGACCTGGTAGCTAGCACTTGCCCCGAAAAGGAGACCATGTGCGACGCTGAGGATGCACTAAGTACACTGCGGGATGACGTGATTGTGGACAAGGTGACTTCTAACATATCCAAGTATATGGATATCAAGATATCCGAAGTCATAAATCCAATAAACGAGCTCACCGAGAAATTCGACAATCTGATAGAAAGAATGGAAACCGTGGAGCAGCGGGTCTCGGACTTGGAAGATGTCACGGCTACAAATGAGCCACGTATTGCCGCTCTCGAGACCCAGCTTAAGAAGGCCATGGAGCGTCTGGAAAGCTTTGAGAATCAGAGCCGGCGGCAGAACGTGAGGATTGTCGGGATAAAGGAAGGCGCGGAGGGCAGAGCACCAGTGGACTTTTTAAAAAAATGGATACCAGAAGTCCTGGGCCTTCAACAGGGTGCCATTACAGTCGACAGAGCCCATCACACTGGACCACCTATGAGGCTTACCGGCACGGAGGGACCGCGTGCAGTACTGGTCCGGCTTCATTACTACACCGATACACAGAGGATTCTCCAGGCTGCCAGGGCTAAAGGTACCGTAAACACAGAGGCAGGAAAAGTATCCTTCTATCAGGATTTCTCCGCCGAGGTGGCTCGAAAGAGAAAGGAGTCGGCGAATGCGCGTAAAGCTCTCCGAGAGGCGGGGATCAAATATTCCTTCCTTTATCCAGCCATCATTAAAATATTTAACCCCGATGGCACCAGCATCTCCCTCGCGACCACCCAGGACGTCAAGGACTATATGAGCAAATTGCCAAGACCTAAATAAACTGTTGGTGCACGACAGCGTCATTGTAACGTAAGTTACAAACTCAAGGCTTACAGCATTATAGTATTGATAACGAGCTACGGTATAGAGTATACTTTGATTTTTGACATACACTCCAGTGCAGGGATGTTACGCGTTTGTGGCCCCCCACAGCTGTACTTTAGAGTAGGGTACATCTAGATGTGTAATTTATTTTTTGTTATTTTGTGTTATTTGTGTTGGGGAGGGTTGAGGTTTCCAGGCTTTGTGTTCAGGTTTTGCTGGGAACCAGTGTTCTTGTTTTATGCTCAATTATTTTGGTTAATAGGCTCAGACTGGTCAAATGTAGATTTGGTTAAATATGTAAACAGCACAATATATACATTACTTTTCCTATATGTCAGTTAAGATAAGTACTTGGAATGTTAAAGGGTCCAACAATGTGGTGAAAAAAAAGTCCATTTTAAATTCTCTGAAGAAAGATTTGACTCGCATTGCTTTTTTGCAAGAAACCCATTTGACAGATGATGAACACAGAAAATACTGTAGAGAATGGGTTGGTCAAATTTTTTTCTCATCCTACTCCACAAATAAAAGGGGGGTTATTACCCTTATACACAAAAATCTTCCCTTCAATGTTACAGCCACTCACAAGGACAATGAAGGAAGATATATATTGGTTAAAGGGATGTTGCATGGGGAAACTGTTCTCCTAGGTAATATATATGCGCCGAATGCACAGGATGGCGAATTTTATACGGTATTATTTAGTCAATTAGTGGACATGGACTGTGCTAATATAATATTAGCGGGTGACTTTAACTGTGTTTTATGCCCTAAAATGGATAAATTTCCCCCACAATCTATCTTGACCAAAAACTCCAAAGCCCTTTGGCAAATTATAAATGAGCTTGACCTTATAGATGTCTGGCGACACTATAATCCACTATCTAAGGAGTACACTTTCCATTCTAACCCTCACTTGTCAGCATCTCGTATAGATTATATTTTTATGTCCAAGTGTATCAGTCAGTTAGTTCAGCAGGTAAATATTGGTCATATAGGTCTCTCTGACCATGCTCCTGTTGTCTTAACCATTCAACCCATGAGACATATTGAGCGCTCTAGGTCTTGGAAGATGAGCACACTGTCTCTTTTGGATGAGAAATTTATACATTTCACAACAGAGCAAACAACAGTATTCTTAGAAATAAATGATAAAGAGGAGATAGACACGAGAACTTTATGGGATAGCTATAAGGCTTACATGAGAGGGATGATTATTTCATACACAAGTCATAAAAGGAAGCAACGATTAATAAGGCAGTTAGAGATCGAGAATAATATAAAAAAAGCTGGAGAAACAATACTATGTAACAAAATCAGCTGAAACATTAAGTGAGCTTAATATTGCCAGGACATCTTTGCGTAATTTGATAATGCGAAAGGCTGAAAGAGATGTCCTTCTTGCCAGACAACAGCTTTTTGAATCAGCTAGTAAGCCTAACCGCTTTCTGGCTCGTCTTGCAAGGAATACTCCATCAAGTTCCTTTATCACAGCTATTGTGGATGTGAATGGTGAAAGACAAGTAGGAAACCGTCAGATTAATGAGTGCTTCAGAGAATTCTATACAAACTTATATCAATCTGAGATGGACATAACAAGGCTTAACTCAGGCTTCTTCCTAAACGACTTAGTATTCCCTCAGCTTTCTGAAGATCAGGTAAGCCTGCTGGAGTCACCCATAACAATGATAGAGGTGGATAAAGCACTCAAGTCAGGGAAATGTCCTGGGGCAGATGGTTTCCCAGTAGAATTTTTTAAGGTAATGAAAATGAAGTTAAATAGTTTATTATTAAGGGTTTTTAATAAAGCATTTGAAGAATCGAAACTCCCAGAATCTATGTACCAGGCTAATATAACATTGATAGCTAAAAAAGATAAAAATCCAGAGTCATGCTCATCTTACAGGCCTATTTGTCACTGCTGCCGAGGTGAGCCGTGTGGAGTTGGAAAAAGGACCCAAGAGCAAGCAGTGTATGAAAAGATTAGTGGAGTTTATTTACAAGGTGTCAGTGGCAGGAACAGAAAACGAATAATGAGACAAACTAACGGAAACCTAAACTGGGAAAACTAAAGAGCAACTAGAAATCCACAGGACACGGGGTGAAAGGCAGAGAGACGCAGACTGACGGAGGATACAAAAACGCAGAGAGACACAGATGAATGCAGAAAAGCGCGGACTTACATGGAGTAATACAGACGAACCGGCAACAGGCAGGAGAACACACAGGGCTTAAATACACACACCAGTAATCAGGGGATAAGAGACAGGAGGGCAACACAGCTGGGAGAAATCAGAGCTGACGGGACAGGGGAAATGTAATCTGAACACACTCACATCAGACATGAACCTTCAGAATAAAACAGGAAATTAACAGACAGAGAACCAGACAGGACACTGAACTTGACAGGCAGACTCATGAGCAGACACAATAACACCATGGACAGACAGAGGGAACACAGAGAAGTGGGAGCAGGCAGACAAAGAACAGAAACCTAACAAATGGCAAAATAACAACAGAATACACACTCTGAATGAACAAAAGCATAAGGAAACACAAAACACTGAGTCCTCAGACTCAGGACCATGACACTATTAGCCTTCTTGGTGCTGATAATAAGATACTTTCAAAGATACTGGCTCTTAGGCTAGAAAAAGAAATGTGCTCTATCGTGCATGCTGATCAGACAGGCTTTATTAAGGGGAGGAATTCTTATAATAATACTCTACGCCTATTTAATATTATTCATTTTTTAAATTTTCATCAGATCCCTGGGGTTGTTGTCTCTATGGATGCCGAAAAGGCATTCGATAGAATTGAATGGGAATATATGTTTGAAATAATGAGAAGATTTGGGTTTGGAAAAAAACTTTCTGGGGTGGATCAAAATTATATACAAATCACCAATAGCATCTGTGTTAACTAACGGCTTGTTATCTTCCCCATTTTCACTGAGCAGAGGTACAGCACAAGGTAGCCCATTGTCACCACTATTATTTGCTTTGGCCATCGAGCCCTTGGCCATGGCCATTAGACAAAATCCAAGTGTTCTTGGAGTTAAAATTGGGGATAGACAACATAAAATTCTGCTTTATGCAGACGATATTCTTCTGACACTGACTGACCCGGTTAACTCTTTACCCGTTCCTATTAGGTGTATCAAGGACTTTGGTCTTATATCTGGATACAAAGTAAATTTTGATAAATCTGTTATGACTACTTTGTGTAGTGGAGGGGATAATGAACCTTTATATGTTAAACCTTTTCATTGGGCACCATCAGGTTTTGTATATTTGGGAGTTAAAGTTACACCAAATGTTGGACACTTGTATAGAGAAAATATTAATGGAATGGTTCAAGATCTTCGGGAGATGCTGACAAGATGGAGATCACTTCCGATATCATTTTTGGGAAGAATAAATCTCATTAAAATGGTAATCCTACCGAAAATATTATATCCCACAGGCATGTTGTTTGCAATCTTGAAATCAGAAGATATTAAAGTAATTAACAAGGCTATAGTGGATTTCATTTGGGCAGGAAGAAAACCCAAAATTAAATTGGAGACACTACAGTTACCGAAAGATCTGGGCGGGTGGGGAGTGCCAAACATAGAAAATTATGTCCTCTCAACACAAGCGAGGGTTCTTTCTTCCTGGATACATGAACATTCTGATCTGCCATGGCTAAATATTGAGGAAGTATTATGTAAACCATCCTCACCTGTTAACTTCTTAGGGAAACGTCTAAATGACTTACCTCACGTAATAAAGCATAACCCACTGATATATAATGCTATGTGGACGTGGGGAAAACTGAGAAAAATTTTTAACAGTAGTCTTCTGTTTAATATCTTGTCAACGTTTATAAATAATCCAGACCTTCTGCCACAAAACATAGGGTCAAGCTTTGTGGGATGGCATAAAGTAGGTGTAAAGAGGTTTTATGACGTCTTTAAACATGGTGAGTTTAAATCATTTGAATCCTTGAAGTCCCAGTATTCTATGTCAAAGACTGAGTTTTATAAGTATTTGCAATTGAGAAATTATGTGTTTAAAAAATGCTAAATCATTACAAATCTCAACTGCCTCTTTTCGGTTGGAGAAATTTTTTCTGGATAATAGGGAGCATAAACATTTTGTATCAAAGTTTTATTCCGAGATTTATGCCCTAATTGTGGATAAACTGGCATGGTTGAGAAAATCTTGGGGGACGCTGCTTAAATGTGAAATAGATATACAGGCATGGGACAAAATTTTGCTCCTTCCATCCAAAATCTCTGTTTGTAACCGATTTAAAGAACTGCAGTACAAAATTTTGCACAATGTGTATATTTCTCCGTATATTCATAGTAAGTATAATATGGGAATATCTCCAAACTGTCTCAAGTGTAAGGTCAGAGTGGGCACTAGATTCCACTGCTTGTGGGAATGTGCTATTATTCAGTCATTTTGGAGATCTGCGCCAATATTAGTACAGCCATTGGTCATCAGGTGACAGAAAACCCATTAATGTGTATATTGGGATATATTCCTGTCTCACTGGTACAACATGAGCATGTAATTCAGTCACTGTTGATGTTGTCCAGGAAAAGCATTATGTTGAGATGGGTGGGGGCTGAGCCTCCCTCCATTTCTCTATGGAAGTCGCTCATCATTGAAGTTATGACTCTGATCAGGCTGGGACATTATATTGATGGGAGCTCCCGAATTTTTGTGGACAAATGGAAGAGACCACTGGAAGCACTGGGAGTAACCTATAAACTGGATCCTAGAGGACAACAGTTATGGACATAATGTTGTAATATTCTAGTGCTGTGTAGTGTTATTATTTTGGATGTGAACCAGTCTTATATTTGTTGGGGAAAAAAGTTAAATAAAAATAAAAAATAAAAAAAAAGACTGCTGATGGAATAAATGTTTATCCCTGAAGAGCAGCAGAAGATTACCTCCTCCATAAAGCCAGTTATAGTTTCTAAAATGAGAGCCTAATTACAATGTTTTTCTTGAATACAATAGAATCAAAGTGGAAATAATTCTACTTTTGTGCCTCTGTTTCTTCAGGTTGGTGGTAAATGGCAGCAGGATGCAGTGGCCTTGATGAGAGAGGTGTTACTAAACCGCAGTGTGGATATGAACATTGTGGTAAAAATGCACAAATGAGTCATTGTTTATAAACATATGTGGACAATTATATGTATATGATCCCTTGTGTGCATTTGTTTTCGTGTGGTAGGAGCTGCCAGCTGATCCAAGAGGACCTGTCACTGTTGAGCTCTTCATAGATGGTTTGAGCCTCAGCAGGATCCTCTGCCAACATGAACATGCCTCCATGGATCGGACTGTGTCGCCAGATAAGGTCTCTGTGTGTGATAGACTGTTTTTTCTGAAATTAAGCAATGCCAGTAATTTACTCAGGAGTATGTGTGCTTCTCTGCAGCACCTCACAGTGATGCCTACTGCTCCCGTCTTTGACGTCTGGGATATTAACACTGAGGTATTATAATAAGACTGAAGAAATGTGTAAATTTGGCTGATCTCACCATCAAGGTCATCTTCTCATGTACCTGGGGGCAGTTTTCATTGATATTATAAGACCTATAATATTACTCAAGCTGTAAGCTTTTTACAGTAATTAAAGCAAGTTATGCTTTAAATCTGTTTCCTGTGTTATAGTGTGCATAAATAGATCCTATGTAGATGCATCAGAGTCTCTACTCCACCTAGTGTGCAGATGGGGTATAGGACCAATAATGATGATGTGTTTTCAGGGTTTGAGAGACCCGGAGGAGCTAATGCTGGGGTCCTTTACCTACCCGAACTTGCAACAGGAGGGGGAGCACTTTAAAGTTGTGGTCAAGCATATGTGTACCCCCAATGAGGTAGCGACTCTCTACATTATAAATTATATACATAATTCCTGTTGTCATATTAAAAAATGTTTATAATAAACAAAGCGGATAAGAATAATGTTGTTAATAAGAGATTGTTCTGTTTCCCCTGCAGCTCTTCCTGTGGCCTTTGGAAGGAACGGCTGATGTAAAGGTTAACGGAGAGTCTCTAGATGAAGCTTTGACCAGAATCAATAGAAACATTGACACGCTGCCACGACTTAGCAACTTCCCCGAGGGTAATGTTTCACTTTATCCAGACACAGATTTAAAAGATTTAAGCAAGTAACATCTTTGAGATATATCTGAAATGAACAGAGATATTAGAAGCACAGATATTCTTTACTTAAGCAGATGTGGAGATTCATTCACACTGCAAAGTCTTTGCCTCCAGTTTTGACTTCTTACCTTCCTGTAATAGCGATTATGTGGCAGTGCTGTCTAAGCAGCGACACCTATCGTTCAGGAGAATACTGCAGCAGCTTCCTGTGCCTTAATGGTGGGCATAAATAGTAGTGACTGTGTGATGATGTTACAGAGGTGCGCAACGTGACCAATGCAGAGGGTATTCTGACCCCTTTAGAAATGTCAAAATATTGAAATTACTTGTCACCTAAAATAAGTCCTACACTCTTTATGTGCATTAGCTAGATGATGACCATGACCACAACTTGTGGACTTCAACACCAAAAACACTGTTGTAGCTCATTAGGGCTCATTTTAACCTCTGAGTTTAGTGCTGTCAATGATGTATAAATCGTATGATTTTTGCCTCTTTCTTCGCTGACAGAAGGCAACAGTGATGGATACACCAGTAGGATGTGTTAATGTTTCCTTCATTTAGATTTAAATCTATTTGAATTGTCAAGATGTGCAGTCACAGAAAATAACAAACCTTAATGAGTTAGTAATGTACCCATTTTGAAAATGTAGAGTTTTAAGAAGAGAGATTTGTTTAAAAAAGTAAAAGGTTGTCAGAAAAATAAATACTCCAGTTAAGTACAGATACTTGAAAATTCTACATCTTAACTACAATAACAAAGTATTTGTACTTGGTGGTCCCCATCTTTGGAAATATACGCAATGTTTACCATGCATGTAGCATTTCATCAAATGTTAATGTGGCTTTTCGTGTTTCAGTGACATGCTTGATTTCCCCCTCCTCTCCCTCCTCTATTCATGTATCTGTTCACACACTGAAGATGGCTTAAAGTAGAGCTGGGTGATATAAGATTTTTTCATATCACGATATTTTTTTCATTTCAGGCGATAACGATATATCACGATATAAGCCAAATAACTATATTTGTAAGATTTAAATGTGCCGTTGCTCACAAGTAAAATGTGAAATAATCAGCAGCTTGTTTTTATTTAAATATTTATTTCCCATAATAAGTTCAACAGGGTAGATGTACTTAAGGAACATGACTTTTTCAGATAAATAAAGGCAAATATTGCAAACTACACAAAAGGCAGCCGCTAAAGCGTTTAAGTTTCAAAATAGAACAAACGAAACAGACTAAATTGTCAATTCCACTTAGAAACAAAATATTAATTCTAAAAATAAATCTTAGTTTGTTTTACAGAAGAACAGACAAAACTGACTAACTTTTGTCAATATCAAATAAACTGAGAACTAAAAGGAAATTCTCAATCTCTCCTTGTTGTATAGCTGAGCTTTTCAAACAGTTTTAACAGTTACTTTAGTCTGACAAAAGCCGAATGACGAATTAGCACTTTCAGTCAGAGATTGAGCTGCACCGCTTTATTGTATTACCAGACTTGCTTTCGGCACAATTTACAGTGCACGCTACTCTGTTTTTTGTCAGACTTGAAATAGCCGAAATACCTTCACATTACGGAACTTCTATGGCTCTTCCGCTCGACAATCTCTCCTGCATTGGAACCATCATCTGTTTTCTCTTCGGTAACCTTCGGTCACGCTCTCAGTTGATTTTTCACTAGTCGGCACACTCATTTCCTCCATTACCCGGGCGGCACGGCGGCTGGCTGCTTGCCAAACAAATACATGCGGCGCCGGTGTTCTGGGAATCCATCCTACCTGGCAAACCATCCTACGCGTTGTTTCTGCGCACAACACGAAATTCAGTGGCAAATTGCAGAGGTGGGACCAAGTCATTGTTTTGCAAGTCTCAAGTAAGTCTCAAGTCTTTATCCTCAAGTCTCGTCAGGCAAGTCAGAGTCGAGTCTCAAGTCACTGGTGTAAAAGTCCGAGTCAAGTCACAAGTCTGAAATTTTGAATTTCAAGTCCTTTCGAGTCATTAAAAAAAACGAAAAAAAGCATGTTGCAGTTATGCTAAATGTAAATATTAGACCATGTAATTTTTAAATCTGTGTTTTTCTCAACACATGACAAAATAGTGAACTTAGAAAATATACACAAATTGTGAAATTGCACCTCTTTAAAATGCAGCTCAATTAAACCTAGCTCCAAGAATAATTTTCACCGACAGTTCTGAGATACGCTGCATGTTATTCTTGGATGCGGTTGTAGGACCGGCTTTAAAATCGCATGACAAAAATATCATACACATTAAAAAAAAAACTGCATCACCAACGTAGCCTGGAAAACATTTGCTAGTTAGATGAAGTCAGCTATCTCATCGTAGCATATTTATATGCATATTTATAATTATACGGTTCTTGGAGTGAGTGCATACACTCATGAAGTTTAGTAACTTCAGGTCACTGCAACAAGCCCAGGTACAGTTTACCGCCGGATGGGTGCAGGACCTTGAAATGCACCGTGTAGAACGAAAGACCATCGTACCTATCATAAGTTTACCAGTCTCACAAATCGTCGTCATAAATACACATTCCTTAACCGTTTATTAATAGGACCTTTGAGCTCAACGGTAATTAATTAGTAGTGGAAATAATTTCTGGTACCCATCACAGAAATGTAGCAGTGACAACAATATTGTATGCTGTAATCGTACTGGACAATTAGTGATACAAAAAACCTGTTTTATCCTGTGAATAAAAGTATATGTTTTTGTCAATGTACCATAATAACAGAGGCGAAACGCAATATTGTGTCAGGACAATTCACTATTTATGCACAATAAACAAAGGAGCATAGCGCGACCATTTCTGTTCAGCGCCAGACTTGCTTGTAACCTATATCACCAATTATGTTATGAAAATGACGTATTAATACTAAAAAACACTGACCTTCGTGTAAATGCTTGGAGCAGACTAACCTGTGAGCTGGAGTGTTCTGGGACGTTATATTTGATCTTTGAATGGCTGCAATCCAGGCCATCCGTCGCGTCTTTGTTACTTCGGAAACATGGCTCGAACAATTTCTCTTAAACGTCGTAATCCGATAACAACCGATCTCTTTACCCGTCGGCTTCCCGTGGCTGTCATGCGACCGGCTATTGCAGTTAATAATACAACAGCTTCTTGACATTTTTGTGTTTCTTTTTATCGCTGTGTAACTGATTTTAATTGAAAGCCTGCGTGCGCTAGTACTTCTTGCCACGAGTTCCCAGAATCCTTTGCGGTTCTACCCGTGAATGACGTCACATTTTCAATCTCCATATAATATGCATGTTAAATTTTATATTTGGGGTGAAATATCAAGTCTTTTCAAGTAAACCGGTTCAAGTCCAATTCAAGTCCCAAGTCATTGGTGTAAAAGTCCAAGTCAAGTCACAAGTCTTAGAACATTTTTTCAAGTCAAGTCTAAAGTCATAAAATTAATGACTCGAGTCTGACTCGAGTCCAAGTCATGTGACTCGAGTCCACACCTCTGGCAAATTGTCCTACCTTTTGTGAATATTAGCTAGAAAAATACTCTGACCGGTAAAATTAACTGCCAAACCAACCTACCTTTGTGAATGTCACCTACAAGCATACTTAAACTGCTAAAATTTTGTGGCAAATCGTGCTACTTTTGTTAATCTGAGCTAGAAGCGTACTTTAACAGCTAAAATTCAGTGGCAAATCATCCTACCTTTGTTAATAACAGCTACACACATACTCTGACTGGTAAAATTAAGTGCCAAACCATGCTACCTTTGTGAATGTTACCTACAAGCATACTTTAACGGGTAAAATGAAGTGGCAAACCATTCTGGCTGTATGCATATGAGCTACAAGCATACTCTGATGGGCAAAGTTAAGTGGCAAACCGTCATACCTACTTAAATTGATGCTGGAATGACTCTGTGACAGCAGAAATGTGCATAAACTACTTACGGTAGCACGTTTTGCCAAAGTAGGATGGTTTGTCAGAACACCGGCTTGGGACTTGTGCTGTACGTAACAAGTCACGTGACGCGACGCTGCGGCTGTGATTGGTTCGGCTCTGCGCTACTTAATTTGGATTGGCTGTTTTGTTTTTTTTTTTGTTTTTTTTTTTAAAGAGGACAAGAGGGATGAGGCCTATCGCAATAGTTTCATTTTTCTATCGAGAAAGTTATTTCGCAATACATATCGTTATCGTTCTATCGCCCAGCTCTAGCTTAAAGCAAGGAATACTGTTGCTTTTTACCGGATGACAAGCAGTCACCAAGTCGCAGCCGATTCTGTGCAAGACTCACTAAGTTGGGGCCTCCCAACACTCTGTGGTTTCCAGGTGGTCCATGTCTCGCTGAGTACAGTGATGGAAAGTACTATCGAGCCAGGTTGATGAAGTTCATCAGTGCAGAACCTGTCACGCTCCTGGTACAACACGTCGATTTTGGCTCTGATGACACTCTACCTACCAGCAAGTATGAATCTTATCATCCTACTAGCACACTTCCTCTGAAAAATATGAGAAAATGTAGAAACATGCTACAGACCAAGTGTTGGAAAACTTTATAGGCATTAAATTTGTGGCTTGTCGTAGAAAAATGACGTGGAGAAGAAGTGAGAGGGATATATCTTCTGGTGACAATGCTGACACAAAATCACTGGGTTAAACTGGGTTTTCAGTATTACATAGGTGGTTCACTTACTGGGTAAATCATCATGGTAATTAATTAATCAGCAAGTAGAGATTTGAGCATATGCTGCCATTCCTTTCTGTTTTATGTGAACACACTCGCAGCTAGTTTGAGAAACCCTAGGGTGACTTAATCCAGTTGATAAACACCATCATGTGACCGCTTAGCCTGACTGCTGATGTTGGTGTAAGTGAAGCCAGATAAGAAAAAGATATCCTGGCTTTTAATGTAGGCTCCAGTCTTAAGCTGCTGTTTGTTTAACTTTGAATTTCTTTGAGACCCACCCTGAATGGGGTTTATCTACTGATAAACAGATGATGTGGACATGCGGATGTGTTGAGTGGCATTCTCATAATGTGTTGCTTCCTGGCAGGCTGCGCCAAATGCCAGCTGAGCTGCTGGAGTTTCCATGTAGGGCACTAAAAGTCAAAGTCGCTGGCTTCAAAGCTCCGAGTGTCACAAGGGAGGAAAATGTGCTGCCCTACAGCCCCAAATGGAGCATGAAGGCTGCAATGGAAATGATCGACCTGTTACACAAAAACATCACAGCCTCTGTTGTGGTATGAAACACACACAACATAACTGTTTTTAAAACTAAGAAATTACATTCAAAAGACATAAGTTTCATTTATTAAAGAAATGTCATTAAAAATGTGCCATGATAGGTTTTTGGAAACAGTACTAAACTAAACTAGCTGTGTTATCTTTCACTGTGAGCTCTAAGATAACACAACAAACATAAATGTTGTTGCTGAAAATGTTTTCTCAGCAGATGGAAACCTGCTTTCCTTAAGTCAGTTTTTACTAGCAGTCCTATTTACGGCCTTCATGGCCCTTTTATTCTGTGTGGCACTTCTGATTTTTTTGTAAATACAAACAAATTTTTCATACGTTTATATATAAAGGTCAAGAGCAAATGTAATATCAGTAATTCACTTTTCATACAGAAGAAAACAAACATATGGGGATCATAGTTATTCTCTGCCAAGCCCTGGAGTTATATGTAACAAAACAGGTTAATGATTCAGTCAAAGACAAAGAGGCCGTGAAAATACTGCCTCGTCTTCAAGGACATCAAGCTGCAGTTTTGTTCTGAATGCACAAATCCTCACAGTATTTTGTTTACCACTGTAGAATAGGGCTAGCTCCCATCATGTTGATGTGGTGCCAAATGTGTTGAAGATTTCCAGCATCTTAATGAATCTTTACCATAACTTTTGACTTAAAGGATCCACCAACGGACACTGCCATTGTGTAACTAATAAATAATAAATGTGTATGTAAACAAGACTACCTAATAACTTCAAATCAGGCAGAATAAGTCCTGTGTTGCACTCTTTATACTGTCAAATCTTTGGTCTCACAGCCTGAGAATTTTTTTGTTTGCGTCCAGTCAGTATCTCACTGTCCTCCTCGGTTTAGGCTCAAGAACCAGAGCTCACAGTGCTGCTGTACAGCGAGGATGGAGAGTTGGTCCATCTGCCTCTGGTGACCAAAGGACTGGCAGAACTTGAGTAAAGTGGAAAGACACCCTCCAAACACTGTTCAGGTAAGTTTTTAGCATTTTATTTCAAGCACCAAAATTTCTTTAGAAAGAATGCTTTCTGAAATGTCTGCATCTGTATGATTCGAGTTGTCCACAGTCATTCTTAACTTTACCAAAGAGAGTGAGTAGCATCCAGGACACAGTTAAATACAGACCCCATTAGACTGTGGCTGATGAACCAATGCTGTTTAAATGTGTTGTGGAGATTTGTGATTCAACGTTTTGTTGTGGCTCTAAAGTCAAACAGGATCAGATACTAAATGTTGCAAAGAAATAAAAGTAACCAGCAGAATCTTTTGAACTGTATATTTAAGTGACTTAATAGTAGCTTGCTATTAATAAACAGAACAGCAAGCTAATAATAAATGTATCATCTTTTTCAGGCTTCCTGGCTCAGTTTGTTTTCAGTTCAGGTTTTGTGTTCTTCTGGTTTTCTTTGTGTTCCTAGTTTTTATATAGTACAGAAATGTTCTATTTATTTTCATTGTTCCTGTACAGCAGAGATTAAAGCTGTTCATGTAGCACTTTGTTTTCTCTTTTCTTTTACTGTATGAAGGTGCTAAGTAAAATATTCCCATTTTCACTGACCTCTGCAGTGTGTTTTTACTAAGGTGCAATGAAAAGGACGATGTGATACAGTCTCTACAAACACTCAAAGATTTAAAAAAAAATTTTTTTTAAAAAGAAAATGTATTTTACAAAAAAATATGTACAGCCAGCTAGGGAAATAAATATGCATTTAACATTTTTACAAATAAAAATAGTTGCAAACACGAGAAAACTACAAATGTTCATCCACAGCAGACGAAAGCAGGTCGTGGTTTGGATATTAAGCAGGAATATCCTGGGACAAACAGACAGGCTGTCTTGCAAGACAAAACTAGGATAGTAGGAGAAAGTTTAACCCTCTGGGCTCTATCGTGGCCATTCTTGGCCTGTTGAAACCTGTTATAATAACATTTGATTCCTTGTTATTGACAGTACTAAATCATGCAATTTAGGTAAAATTGCTTTCATTCTAAACTCAACAAATGAATTGTAGTTTTTAATGTTTTTTACCAAATTACATAATTTACCAATTTTTGGCCAAACAAGCAATTTCATGTAATATTCCTAGTTTCCAATAGGGGTGTTTGATGGCTTACCGCACTCCCAATGGACCAAAATAATGACACAATTTTGACGTAGGTTTGATCTCAAGGATCTAACAGTTTGTGCTGCAATGTCATGCACAAACACAAACATGTATTTGCAAGATAGACTGGAATAAATGATGACACATCACATATTAAATAGGCTGCAGTGAATTTCTGTTGATGCAGGCTATTGAGCTTTGAAGCACATGCTGAAAGCACTTTTACTTCTGGAGATCCTTTTACCTGCTGTGCACCCTTACAACACTGGAAGTTCTCAGGAAGTAAAAAAGGGAAAGGAGTGCAGACTCCAACTGACAGAGGAGCTCAAAGGACAACGTCTTTACTATGGTCACCTTGGCAGAGGAACTCCTCAGATGAAAACTGGCACAGGGGAAACAACCTAGAGCTACCTCCCCGGCTCCTCCAGTTGCAACAGAGGAAGATTTTTATTGTTCGTCTGTGGCGTCACCAAACCTACCACAGCAATATCCCACATAGAATCGGAGGAATGTGTGTCTTTTGAGCACAATCCATAATAATCAATGTTAATGTAAATCAATTAGATTTCCCAGACTCTACTATTAATAATACAAGAAGTT
The DNA here is from genome assembly GCF_965226115.1 of Aulonocara stuartgranti. NCBI lineage: Eukaryota > Metazoa > Chordata > Actinopteri > Cichliformes > Cichlidae > Aulonocara > Aulonocara stuartgranti. The sequence goes on along the minus strand of NC_138952.1, from coordinate 31,244,783 downwards.
CCAGTAGCACTGCAAATATATGAAATTGAGTTCTGAGGTTGTCTTCCAACAAGTGCATTGTACAAACAAACTGGTGTTTAACGGGTTAAAAATGTAAAAAGTAATGACTATCTAATATTTATGGAAAGAACTAATGTTAGTTCAAAACTTTATGCAGAAAAAAATTGCAAAAAACCCCAAAAAACAACATAAAAATAATAAAAATTACAGACATAATCTGTTGGTGAACACTTTTGGCCATGAACAAGCTGACTGGGTGGTTACTTTGAACAAACCCAGAGGGTCAAGTCAAAACATTGTTGGACTTGCTGAATTATTAAAAAGTATCCCAGATTTTTGTGCAAAAGAAGGTCCTGTTAGGAATCATTGTGAATCTAAGACTGAGGTGTATTGTGTTGCATTCCTTTTGTCTCCTCTATAACGCCAAGTCTACTCAGTGTGTTAAACCGGCATTTATTTATTGGTCTGTTTTTCATTTTTACACCCATGGGTAGTGCTTGTTGAGCCTGTGCCACTGCCAGTTGTGCTTTAGTGGGTGGGCTTAAAACCACTGGCACAAAAGTGTGTCACATAACTCTATTTGCTACATATAGACAGAAGTATTTAAAAACAACAACAAGCTGATTTGTGAATCTCAGAAGCAAGGAGTGTCAACTCAAGAATATCAAAGCAGGTTGAACTGTTGATTATGTCACATCGTTAAAACAAAATGTCCAAAGCTCACCTGTATCTGTTATCACATGTGAAGAAAATAAATAAAGACAAAGCACCAAATTCTCCAGACATCCTTCTCTGATGTCCTGGATTTTTTTCACAGTTTGAACAATAGCTGCAATAATAAAAATGCTTCAAGTTTCAGTCACTGAGATTCACCACCTTTCTACACCTTGGTGTCCAGGATGACGTTTCCATCTTTGTCTTTGATCCTGAGCCGCCCGGTGGGGTAGCGGGTTTCTTGCCTCCCATCTGCGTAGACGGTCTTCACTGTGCCATCTGGATACTCTCGCCTCTTGTACTCTGCTGTGTGGATCTCCTTCTGGCCTGTGTTAAAAAGGATCTCTTTGGTGCCGTCCCTGAGAGAAACGGCATGTATAGATGCCCAGTTAGTCTTGAGTGGTGGTAATACTCAATTTCTTTAACCACTAGTCAGTTGTTTGATGTATTAACACATAATAGACTGAAAATTGTAGCACCACCTGTTATCATCACTCTTTTATGAAGTATTTGCTATTTCCTTCTCCAACATTCACAATATCTGACTTTCCGATATGATGGAAAAATTAGTCTTATTTTCTACTAGCTGTCTTTTTTTTTTTTTTTCCTTGTCATTTTAAATATACCACTCATGGGGCCCAGTGCAGAAGTGGAAAGGGGTACGGAAGTCCTACAAAAATTAAGTTATGAGTACATGTCTGGTAAGGGATATTGTGCAAAAAAAACATTTTGTTATAAAGGTAGTAAGGGAAATTGATTAAAGGTAAATATAAGGTCGACTTACGAGTTAACCTGGATGATGGTCCCGTCTGTCAGTACGCTCTCCTCCCTGCCATTAGGGAAAAGGTTCTTTACTGTCTGGTCTGGGAAGGTGATTTCCTTACGGCCGTCGGGAAAATGCTTTTCTGAAGCAGGAATAAAAATTAATGTAGAATATGAGTTGGTACACATGTCCAAAGTCCACAAGACAAGCATGAGAAAGGAAGTTCCTTTCCTACACTTACCTCGTGGACTTTTACTCCTAAGTACTGTTGTGTTAAAATTACTTTATTTTATCCTTCTTCTTACAGTAAAGTGAATATCTGACTTTTGTAGTACTAACAATTTTCTTTGATGGGACAGAAAAGCCAATTTGCTTCCAACAGTGCATTTCAAGATTGCTACTTTGGAGAACTGTATGTTGCAGTAAACCAGGTGTGGGGAACTCCAGGCCTCGAGGGCCGGTGTCCTGCAGGTTTTAGATGTGTCCTTGATCCAACACAGGTGATTCAAATGGCTAAATTACCTCCTCAACATGTCTCGAAGTTCTCCAGAGGCCTGGTGATTAACTAATCATTTGATTCAGGTGTGGTGACCCAGGGTGAGATCTAAAACCTGCAGGACACCGACCCTTGAGGCCTGGAGTTCCCCACCCAACCAATTTCTGACGCAGATCTTGTTTATCACTCCTGTTATATCATTTTAGAATTACTCTGCACTCAGATGAGATGGGAATATTACCTCACTAATGCAAAAAGCTCAGCAGCTTTTGTCTCCTGGCAATTTCACTGCTTCATCATCTGCTCTCACCTGTTTGGTTGTTGGCGAAGTGCAGCACCTCCATGCCATCTGGGTAGGTGATGTGTGTTGTCTGGGTTTCAGCATAGTAGTAGACCTGAGCACAAGGGGCAGCACCATTAGTTATCAACAGGTAAGATAAAGAGAAGAACCATGCAAAGGTCTGTGTAGCTCTTTCTCTGGTTCTGTGATTCGGGAAGGCTAACGGATTCAAAAGGCCTCCCCGGTCTGTCTGCCTGCATCACTTTGTTTGTCCTGATCTCGTTTATTTCTCAATTTTGAATCTGTCAGATGTTTTCATATCTTCACGTTGATTCCCTCTGAACAGCTGTTCTACTCAATACGTCAGAATGAGTCTGCTAGACACCCCCTCCCTAAGGCTACGTTCACACTGAAAAATCAGATTTGATCAAAAAAATCGGATTTGAGCATTAAGACCTGCAGTGTGAACGTAGCCTGACACAGTGGTGTACGCCTGACAGAGCCACCCATCCCCTCCTTCCTCACATCCTGCCTTTAAGTAGGAGGAAACAGTCCAACATTTCTCCTCACACACAGCACATGTCCAGGAGACCAGCGTACATGTATTTACTGAAAATATGAGTATAAAGCAACGCAAGCATCTCACCACTCTTTGGTCGGCCGTGACTTGTTTAGTATCTCCGTTGAAGAAGATGACCTTGACCGTCAGTCCGTCTGCTGAAACCTCCTTCCTGGTCCCGTTGGGGTAAACTATGAGACGATCACCGCTGACCAAAACCTTCTCTAACTGGAAACATCAGGACAGCTCCATCAACAGCCTCTACTGAATATCAACAATAAAAGCTAATGCTAATGTAAGTTTGAGGTTATTCCACAATGACTCAATTACTCACACTTAGTAGTGCAACCTTCCTGTTTAAATAACTCACTGTTGAAAACAGGGCCAAACTCAGCTGTATGTAACTGCTGCTACCACGATTATAAAGCAGACGCACTTCTTTAGAAAGCAAAATCAATTCTTCAGCACATCTCTTGTCTGGTGGCTCACATTAGTATTTAATATCAGGATGAATGTACATCTTATTTTCTCACCTTGCCATCAGGATGTGTGATAACCTCCCTGGTTGATTCGGTCTCTTCAGCCTTACTTAGCTCAAGTTCATTTGTCGGAGAATCAGTGTTCTGCAATACGAAGATTTTAAACATGAGGTCTGTGACAGAGCAGCACATACAGACAAGCTTGTTTTTGTTTTTTTTTAAACAAGACTTTTAATTGTTCTGTCCCTGATGCAGAATCAGACTAATAAACATCTGACCTTTCAAATGTATCTTAAATTTGTGCCATAAATGTTGCCTCTTCCTCTATCTGGATGTCAGTAGGTGTTTTGCATCATTTACAGGAAACACTGCAGTGTTTGTATGACACTGATGATGCTCTTACTGGAGAGCAGTTGTATAAGTGTTCTTGGTTTGGTGAGTTCTCCTGGCTCCCGGCAGGTGCTGACCTCTCCTCTGACTTCCTGCTGGCTACGGAGGTGGAAGAGGAGCCTGGCCCTGCTGGCTTCCTCAGGCTGCTCTTTATTCCTGCAGAGAATAAAAATATGGACAATAAAGACTCGACCATTCGTGCTTTTCAAGGTGTTTATGAGAATCATTAATGATGATCATTGACAAAAACTCTAAAAATTCCTAAACTTTTACTCTGAGCCAATCCCAGGCTTTTTTGGATGATTAAAATCTATTAATATGGGAAAATTAGCTATTTACAAACCCAGCAGACACAAACATCAATGATTTGGAGTCTGTTTGTGTCCACCTGGCAAATTTAGGTCTAATCACGCTATTAATCCTGTTCTAGTCTCAACTTGAAACAGACATAAAATCTCTCAATATACACATGTCAAATACTCCAATACGTCCACCAGCTACTACGTGCACTGGGTCTGTAGGCCTGCTCTAGCTCAAACTGACATTATAAAAGCTAATAGAGTTAACCACACTACTTATGCTGAGCTGAAAGATGGAAAAAAAAGGTGAGGTTTGTTTGTTTTTTGGCTCAGAGTTGCTAAAGATGACTTATCGCCAGACAACCTCAGCTTCCAAAGTTTTTCTTGAAATGGCTTTGGACACTTATTTGTACAGTTATTTTGAAAGATTAAAAAAACCCTTCCATGGAAACTCTTGACTGTACCTGCAGCACCCTGACTGCCGTCTCTGGAGTTCCCTCTAGTGGCTGGAGCAGAGCTGACATGTGGAGGGCTGCTGTCACTCCCTCTGGAGTCGAGAGGACTCTGGAAACAAAGTGTGATTTTGCAGTTACTCAGCAATGTCGAAATTGGAGAAGAATAATTAGAGTTCCTGCACAGCTAAAGCTCTGAAGACTGCCAAAGCACTGATGATAGTAAAAAAAACAAAATGAAGTGTTGTGGGGCTATAACTTCTCCCATGTTTTCCTCTGCATGTTGATATAAGGTATTTAGTTCAGAACACGGGGTCATCATTTTTAGATAACAATAACAGACTTTATAAATGAGCTTACAGCAAATTTAACTCCTTTGGTCACAGGTGGCGTATTGCTCTCAAACATTCTGGGACTTTCCTTCTCAGCAGCCGCAGGGTTTTTCTTCCAGGCACTCAGACGGAGCTTCTCTAGCACGTGGATCTTCAATTCAAAGACAAACAGGAAGACGCAGGGTTCAGTTTTCAGCCTTCACCCACTCTTTACAATCCAGATAAACGGTGCATTTTAAAGCTACGCGTGTGTAACCAGAGAAAACGTTAGGGGGGGTCAGGCACCTCATCACGCAGTGAACTGTTCTCTTGTCTGAGGGAGTCGATCTGTTGGCGCAGGCGGCTTTGTGTGGAGGACCAGCGACTCTCCCTTCTCTTCATCTCCTCCTGCAGGGAGCTCAGCTGCTGCTTCAACTCCTGATGTGAGAAGCAAAGGGAGAATAAAGGCAGACACATAAATATCTTCTTCTCAAAACCTTTTTTTAAGCATTAATACCATCACCAAACAATAAGATTTGATATCCTTTATTTAATTATGTTTGAATTTAATTGCTCCACAGTCATGTTTTGATTACTCCTGTATTGCTTTTTTACACATTGAGCACATATTCATGTGGTTATTTTGCGCGTCATGTCCACGCTCACCTGGATCTCTTCTCGTTCCTTCTTATCAGGAATAGCTCTGGCCGCTGACACGTGCTTCTCAAACAATTTGCGCTCCTTCTGCAGCTTCCTCGTCTCCTCTTTCTTGTACTCCTCAAACTTGGCCATCTCCTCTGCTCTCATCTGCTCAAACTCCAAACGCTCTGACCTACAGCACAAACAGCAAAGTACAAACGTGCATTACATGAGGAAGGAGAGGAATAACACATTTTATGAAATTATTTCTCCCAAAAGAAAACAGAGCTGGATTTAACACTGAAGAGGTTACTTCCAAATACCAGATGCAGTGTCTTTATATTTTTATTAAGTTTTTACACTTGCATTCACTCCTTACTGAATTGCTTATGCAAAGAAGACCATATCACCTGAGAGTTTCCTGTTTTTTCTCGTTCTCCTGTCTGAGTTTGGTGAGCGCAACGTTCTCCTTCCTAAATCTCTCAATCTCAATCTCCAGCTCAGCCAGTCTCTCCCTGAGCTGTCTCGACTGGACCTGCTGGCCTGAGGGCAACAACATGCATACACAACTGATAAATAATAAAACCACACACTGAGGAATGTGTGGTTTTTAACTGGCTTTACTATCAATTTTTCATTTAATAAACACATGAACTCATGTAGCTGCAGGGTTATAACACAAAATCAGAGTTGCTGATATTTTGTACTGTAATAAGTTTATTAACATTCAATCAACATTAATTCTACTAATGCAATAATAAACAAAGAAAGTATTTGTCTAACCTGTGTCCTCCTCTGGCTTTTTGGACTCAACAGAAGCAGCTGGAGGAAGACGGAGTGGTGCACTCTGGGCTTTTGGCTTCAGGGAGGGGAATAACTTTGTCATGAGCTGGGAGGCCGGAGGATGATCAGGCTCCAGACTGACTGAACCGATACCTGTGGCCTTCCCCAGCTCCACACCTTTGCTCACAGCCACTTTCCTCAACAAAGTTTTCTGTGGGGGAGAAATTTCTCTGGCTGTCGGCTTGGAAATCGGGCTGAGCTCTTTGCTTTCATCGGCTGTGCCGATGGCAGTGTCCTCCAGGTCGTTCCATGTGTCGTCGTCATCAAACACGACTCTCCCCTGCTCGCCGTCTTTGCCCTCTATCAGAGTGGAGTCCTCGCTATTGCTGTGGACACTCTTACTCTCCACATCATTCTCTTCAGCCACATCTGAAGATGAGTCCCTGAAACTATCCTCATCTTCATACGACCGCTTGTCATATGGTGGGTTAATAGGTGCAGGGAAGCAGAGAGAACTTTTGACCACTTTGTCATCTCCACATTCAGAGCGGCTGCAGGGTGTCGTGTCAGAGATGTCATGTTTGTCCTCTCTCTCAATGCCCTGTGTCTCCTTAATGCTCTCTTTGTTCTCTAGTATATCATTTCTTGTCTTTACAAATGCTTCTGAGTTCAAAGAGTTGCTTTCACATGCTAAGCCACCTGTGTTCCCAACACTATTGCACCTCTGAAATGCACCTTTAGGAGGTGATTTAATGGGAGTTGAAGAGAGGCGTCGCTGGTGGAGCCCCTTTACAGTCTGCAGCTGTCGTTGTTGATCCATCTGAAGAACCTGCAAGCAATGAGCAGAGTATTCGTTTTTTGGGGAGAGAGGGGTTATTGTCTACATAACACACGGCTAACAGTAAAGTCCTGGAGAAAGGCAACCCAATCTGGTAATTTCTTTAGAAATTCAATAGTAGATTTTAACCACTTAAAGGCAGCAGAAATACTGAATCCCAACAACCAGAAACAACACAAACAAGGAAACAGAGACGCTATCAAAACAAAAAACTGTGTGACAAAAAATTGTAACACTAGGCATCGAAACTTTTGAGCATTTGAAGTGCTGAATTAAAGCGTGATGAGTTTGAGAGTGAAATAGAGCACCTTCATGACAAAGGAGGAGTTAGATGAGAAGGACAGCTCTTCAGCCGCTTGCTCCAGCAGCTCAAACTCTCCCAGCTCCATGCTCTCCAGCTGTCGGTCACACTCCCATCGCTGGAGCTTCTTCTGAAAAGACAACTCAAAGGAATCCTGTATAACTGGGTCTCCTCCTTTAGAAACCCCTCCTGCTTCTGCTGATTCCACTTTTGAACCACAGCTTTTTTCATTTTCAGCCGTCCCTGCCTGTCCTAACTTCCCGCCCTGTTTGGTTGTAGGACATGGCTGAATGTTGAGACACGGGACTTTCACGGCCTGAACCGGCAGAACTTTCCCCAACTGATGTTTGGCTGGTCTGCCACCTGGATCAGTTTGGACAGACTCTGGTCCTGTTGTGTTCTGTCTCTGATGACTACCTAAAACCTTTGTCCGTGCTACTTTAGTCACTGCTCGCGTATCGTGAGGAGGTGAACTGAGTCCCTTCAACCGGTTCTCCTTGTTGAGTGTAGCAGTTTTACGCTGGACAGGAAGCCGTGGGGCACTGTTTGCGGCTCCTTTCTGAATATATGCGGGCTCCGAGTTGCTGCGAGAGATTACTCTGGCTTGAGGCGGTGGTGGTCTGGAGTCCTTTACATCCGTTTTTTGGAACATAGCTTTCCGATTATTTGTAAATCTCGAAAGGCCCTCTCCTCGCTTCAAAAAGGCTCTCTTAGGAAGGGCTTGCGCAGCGTTGGCTCCATCTTGACTCTGTTCGAGGAATAGGACAAGATTTGAATTCAATGTAAATTGGAATCTTTTAGTTTTTCCAGTTAAATAGAGTATTTTATTGCAAAATACAGACAGGCTCCATTTGTGCAGACATTACATTCCTAATTTCCTATATCAGGTTGTCACCTGCAGAATGCAAAACTCAAATGAATGGTTCATTATTGATACTTTTCAGCACTCGTGACACATCCTCTGACCTGTTGTTGCTGGGCAGACTTTAGCCTCTGCTCCTCCAGCTTCAGCTGCTCCTCCAGCAGCTCTTCAAATGTCTGCTTTTGACCACCAATACCTGGCCTTATAGGTCTGAGGAGGCAAACAAAACCCTACTCAAACACTGATCTGTCGAGACAGTCTGATGTTAATACTACATAAATACAAGACTATGTAATATTTACCTGTCATGAAAGATTTTGTCTTCTGTTCTGCTGTCATCTTCAGTCCTTGCCACAGCATTATGTTGCATCAACATGTCGTCTTCCTCAGAAAAACAGCTCGCATTGACACTGTGCTCCTCCTCATCCTCTCTGGAGTCCAGTGAACCTAAAAAAACAAAGCGGTTAACCATGAAAACATGTGGACCATGTGATGAAAGACAGGGCAGTTCTATAGAAAACAAATACCAAGAAACTGTGCAAGTGTCTTACTCTAAACCAGGGATGTCAAACTTGTTTTACATCATAGGAGACATACAGCCCGCTTTGATCTTAAGTAAACTGAAAGAGTGAAACTATATGACAGATATTTAAAATTAGAGAAAATATTTTGGAAATTTATAGCCCAGACTATCCTGTAGTAATAAAATATCATGTCTAATTTATTCTTTACTGTGGACCACCTGCAAAAAAAAGAAAAGAAAACGCATTTCTATGGTAGATAGTGTCATTTAATTGTTTATCTATTAGTTACCAACTTTTGTGGTGGTGGTAACTTTCTATGTACTCCTTCACATTTCACACATGTGGAGCTGTGCAGTGGGCCGGTTTGGAGTCTTTGGTCAGTCGATTCTGGACCCTGGGCCTTACATTTGAAACTTACATTTAAAATAAATATATCTTACCCTCTTCCTCATGGTCACCCTCCTCAGATGCTTGACCTTTGGGTAGCTGCTCGTGTCTGACAACTAGTGAAAGTTGCTGTTCTGGTTGACGGCCGATCGTAGAGCCCTGTGGGACTCTACGGTGATTTGTATCAGGACTGTATGAGCGCTGTGTATAACATGACCTGTGGAGCGTGTCCTCAACCCACTCTGGTCCAGACATTTCTGAACTCTCTGTAAGATGGGTTATCATCACTTCAGTTTATAAAGCAGGATAAATACATGCACACCACATTCACCCTGAACGCAAAATGATCACTTTGCAGTTGTTCATGTAATTTCACTCTCTGACCTCCTGTGCAGTGCTCGGATCCATTCAGAGTTCCCAGTAACTTCTGCTGCTCTTCCTGGAGATGAAGCAGCTCCTCCAGCTGATGAGCTTTTAGCTGCTCCTGCATGTGCTGCTGCCATTTCTTTAACTGCACATACATATTACATTCAATTCTAATTAGATATGGTGTAGCTAATATATATGGTATATATGGTAAATGGCCTGTATTTGTATAGCGCTTTACTTGGTCCCTATGGACCCCAAAGCGCTTTACACTACATTCAGTCATCCACACATTCACACACTGGTGATGGCAGCTACATTGTAGCCACAGCCGCCCTGGGGCGCACTGACAGAGGCGAGGCTGCCGAACACTGGCACCACCGGGCCCTCTGACCACCACCAGTAGGCAACGGGTGAAGTGTCTTGCCCAAGGACACAACGACCGAGACTGTTGGAGCCGGGGCTCGAACCGCCAACCTTCCGATTACCAGACGAACTGCCAACTCGATCGCCACAATATATGGTATCTGTGTTTTTCAGATGGTTTAAGCTACACTTAACATAGATGTTTCTGAGTAGTTTCAGCTCAGTGTCAATTCACATGCGCTGCACATACTGCCAGTTGACATATAGTCTAAGTGTTTAATTGCATCTGTGTCCCAGCCAACATAATTGCCTTAGGGAAAATTCTATTAATAGCAGAGAAACGTAAAGGAGTGTGTGTGATGGAGGTGCATTAAGTATACAGGAAGCAGTGATGTAATCAACAATGAAGTCCACGCAGGGCCCAAAATTTGCATATATTAGGAGATTAAAGTGGGATTAAAGTGTCCAAATGTTTTTACATTATTAATAAATGAATTACAGGTTCATTTTTTTCTGCTTTGTCTCACCCCTGTATCAGTAAACCAGTAAAACTAAAGATCCTCCCAGTATCTGTGTCATTTATGTTAGGTATTGAAAGTCCATCTCCTCAGATGCACAGCAGCAGGGCGAGTCACATATGCCAAATTTTATACTTTTAACAACTTGATTGTCTCAAGTTACAGGACAAAACAGCTTCTGAAAAGCACCGATGTCCATACCTGTTCAAGCTTCATCATAAGGGGCAGATCCTGTGATTTGCTTGCCATCTCGTCCAAAGTGTCCAGCTGTCCATCTGCAATTCTCGTTGGAACAGAGTTTAGACCGTTCACCGGCCTGTCAGACTCAGTCATCTCTCCTCCTGCTGCCCGTCTAAATGCATCCACACCCAGGCAGCTGCTGTCTGTAGAAGCGGGCAACGGGGCAAAATCGGAAGCGAAGGAATCGTCTGGCAACATGGGCGAAGATCCCACGGCAGAGGTGTGGCCCAAGGGTCCAGCCAAATCCGGAGAGGGACTGAGGATCACTCCGGCTCTGGTGCTACTTGGCATCCACCGGGCCAAGAAGTCTGCCTGGGAGTACTGAAGGCCAGCTGGAGATGACATGATGGCCGCGATGTGGCAGGCAGGATAGTCTAATCCGGGATCTAAGCGAAAGATTATGGTGACAGGTTAAGAGTTAATCACGCCACAAATAAACACCATCCAACATCCTATAGCTGACGCCCAGGTCCAATAAAACCATATATAGAGACGTTATATATAAAAAAAGACATTGCCTTTTTAATACGAGATTGGTTTCCGTTCTGGTTGCTACATAGAAGCCGTATAGTCAGTTCCAGATATTTGGTTACGAACAATCATCTTAACACTGTCTATTAAAAAACATAGGAGAGAATGGTGGCATTTATGACATGTGGCTCACGTGGAATGTGGAAGTGCTCTTTTCATTTTTGTCAAATGTCGCTTTATTTAAAAGGCTTGGCTTCCTCATCCACACTCTCCCGTTATTAGCAGGATGCATTTTATTTATTTCATAAAACCTTTTCCCGGATGTTACACCGTAGTGACGACACTACAACATTACCAAGCATCACAAAACACATCGACATTACCTGTTACTCAGGAGAAAAGCAGGTTTACTGTGATGAAATCGGGCCTTATACAAAGGCAACAAACAAAAAATTCGAAGCCTGCCGCCATATCAAAACAAAGCCCGCGAGACCAAAAAAACCCAACGATGAAGTTGTTGTTGCATTGTGGGTAACGTAGTCTTACATCACGCTAGTACTAACTGTTTTTTAATGTCTTTTCATTTCATAGAAATGATAAATAATGCTTTTTATATACAAAACATACGTTTTTTTTTAAACTGAAAAGCAGCTTCTGCATACATGTAAAAAAAATCTTTTTACGGAACAGGTTTACGGAAGTTCTCGGAACTAGCTTATATCATATCCGGTTAAAAGTTAAATATATTGCACAATAAGAGTCATCAAGCAAATTCAATTTGGTGTTTGTTGAGTTTGCTTTCTTTAATATTGTTATATATTCAATAGTTATTGGTATTTGATGTTAATACATTATTATATATTATTTCTTTGTCCATCATAATACAATTTTGCTAAATAACTCGGACCTTGACTTTTATACTGACGTTTGAAGAGCGGATGTGTTATCCGAGAGCTGCGATTGGTCTATACAAAATACAGCTCTTCCCTTCACGTTCTAGTAACTGAAACTGAACTAATGTGTTGATAAAATGGAAAAGGTTGTATGTAGTATCCACGGTAAGTGGTAATCGGTCAGTGGTGATTAATTATGTGTTATAAAATGCTAAACTGGATATTGTGTTTGGTTTAAAGAGGTTATATTTGTGTTTTTATCCTGAGATAAAGGTTTGCTGCTTACATAGTTTAATAATTAGTTTAACCATCGGTTTAAATATTCTGCACTTCGAGTTTTTACGTGTTTCTAAAAAGAGACCTTTTTGTCACAGGTGGTGTGTGTATGTTAAAAACCGGATTAAAAGATGGACCAAATAAAGGCAAGAGCTTCTACGTCTGCGTTGACAAGCAAGGATGTGATTTTAGTCAACAAACCAGGTATTCCCACGATGACAATAGGCCACTCTACTGTATTTTCAGACCTGAAGCAGTCATTGTCACTGTGTTTGAACCAAATAATAATCTCTTGACTATTCCTTGACTATATCCTTACATTGCTTTTGTTCCATTCATCTCAGTAGCCAACTTTACTATACTCATTGGCTCTCTCCAAACATCTGAGGTTAAAAGTGTTGGTTATTCAGTGACATATTGTTAAAGTTATTGATAAACAAATGTGTGTGTTGCACAAATATTTGTTTTATTGACATGAATTATCATGTCTCTAGCATTTCACCATCACACTGCCTCCATCATGAAGATTCAATGGTGGAACTCCAGGCTCTCAACTACAGTCAGCAACAGCAGGGCTATAGGTGTGTGTGTGTGTGTGTGTGTGTGAGAAAGAAATCTGAAATCGCATGCTTATACACAGCTTATATGACTAGAAACCAGGTCGGTTAGACTGTGTATTTAACTGCAAATTCCTTCTCGTTTTCCAGGTTGTTCTACCGATGTGCTGTAGGTAAAAAAGCAGGCCAGAGGTGGTGTGGAAATGTACCCTGGACTGCAGTAAGTGCTGTCACAGACTTCCCAACACACACTTGTTTTTTTATATACATTCAATATCTGTATCACCAACGGTTTCTGGCCATCGCATTGAGATATTAATTAAAGATAGTTATTAGTTATTAAAAATGCGGTTAATTAAAGTTTTAAGTTATTATTCTCACTACTCCACTAATAATTAAACTTGTACAAATTAGTCAGTTCATTGGTCAGTCACTCAAAACAAAAGTAATCCTTACCTCTTTTGTATTTGTTTTTCTTTTGTTGTTTTTTCTTTAATGCTGTAACTGTAAATTTTTTACGGTTTTCCTGGCGTACGCATTGATTAATACATTTATTATGTAAACAATCATAAGTTGCAGCCTTAAATAGGATGTAGCTAAATGGTATGAACAAGTATTTTTCCTATTCTGAACTATTTACTCTTTTTAAACACCACATTAGGGATTAGTTGTTATTAGACACCTTTCTGTAAATCTCTATGATACATTTTTTTTTTAAAGTGTGTTGTTTTCCATGATTGCAGCCAGAAACAGAAAAGAGAAGCCCTCTGTCTGACACACAGCTACAGCCCTCATGTCTTCCACCTGTACGAAACCCCTTTAAGGCACCAAGCCAGACAGACAAGGACTCTGGGTGGAGAAAGTTGCACAACAATAGACATGAAGAGAGAGAAGCAAGTCACAAGGCTGAAGGAAGAGCAAATTACCAGAAAGAAAATGAAAGGCAACAAGGTGCAGGAGTGGAAGAAAAGGCAGATGATAAGCACAGGTCGTCGGATACTTACCGGGGTAAACAACTTCCACCGGGGATGAAGTTAAAAAAGAGAGTTTCAGATGAGGAGAACAACAGTCCCAAAGAAAACAGTGTTGAAAAAAGAACCGAGAAGATTCAAGACACGCCCGAGCAGAACCGCATCAAGCAAGGAGAAGCAGAAAAGGGCATTTCTTCCTCCAACGTCAAGACTGTTCATTCTGAGTCATCAAACAAACATCAACTCAAAACAATCAATCAAACTGCACCAGTTTCTCACAGGAACTTGACTCAGCAACCATCTGATGCTGAAACCTCTCAGGTGAAAGAAACCAAACAAATACTAGAAAACAGCAGCTGCACCCATGCATCCAGAGACTCTGACAGCAGCAGGAGCCCCATACCTGACAATCCAACTCAGCCAGAGTCCAGTCAGCCCAACAGTCCCGAAAACGATGATGATGATGATGTGGTACTGGTGTCGGTGAAGCCTGCTCCGCAAAAGACTCCTCCTGTTTCTACTGTCCAAAAGACACTGACCAACTTCCCAGGATTCCAGCCAGCTTCTAACATCAAAAAGCCGGTGGAAAACCCCAAAGGGCTGCAGAACCTGCTCACCGTTCAGCTCCAGCAGAAAAAGGTGTCTGCATTAAGAAATCTGTTAATTAACCGCCCTGATATACTCATATCAGTCACTCCTAGCCGGCGTTTCCCAAAACACCGAAGAATATTTGTAGTACTTGTAATTATATCATAGTAAATAATCTGCAAGCTCTCAGAATGTGCTTTTCTCTTTAAATGTTAAAGTTGCCACTGTTAGCTACACTAGCTGACAGAGTAGGCTGAGGTAGCTGTTAAGTACAGTTTAGTTCACAAGTCCAGCAATGTGATTTATGATTAGGCTGATATCTAATTGGCTGGTATTAGCTAACTGCTAATCCTTCAGTTTCAGCATATATAACAGCCCATAAATTACACACTCCAATACTGTATACATCACAACAACAAATACTACAGAGCAGCTGGTTAGTTTAATACTCAGGCTTATGAGAGCTCTTTGTCTTCACTCAGGCCACTCTATCTTCAGTAAACTTGGAGGCGCTACCAGATAAAGGAGAGAGGCTGAGGACACAGGTTAAAGAGCTGGAGGAAGCCCTGGAGTCACTGAGCCTCACTGCTGCTTCTCAGCCTGGTAGGAGTCACACTGCACATGAGAAATAATAGAATAGTGTTTTCAGATGGTTTATTCAAGTGCTTTTTAGTTATTCCACTATGTACCTCAGCTATACTCCCAGTTAAGCCCTTATGCTTACACGGGCAAAACCTTGAGGGACTTTTTTGTCTTAGTAAGCGCTGTGTAATTTGATGTTCTTTGATTTTCTTTCTGTCAAACAAACGTGCAGGTGAAAGTGTAATAATAAAACCAACAAGGTTTTTTAGATTTGGCTGGATGTCTGTGTCTCCCTTTCAGAGTCTGAGGAAGCGTGTAGCAGCACTGATTCTGGTTTCAGCACCACTCAGATGAATCCATTCAGCCGGCAGGGCGGGACCATCCTGCTCCCTGCTCCTCCAGCCCCGGGCCTGCACCATCATCAGGCCTCTGGTGGCTCTCTGGAGCTCCAGCTGAGCCAGGGATACTCTCAGATGTATGGAGGTATGCCATATGGGAAAGAGAAACACTTCTATAAAATGTGTAATTTTTTTTTTTTTAACTTGAAATAAATATAGATTGCTAATCATTCATCCTTAATGTTTCCAGCATACCCACAGGCACAGACATTTTATGGGGGTAGAATGACCAACGACCGTCTTCTGGCGGTGAAAAATGCCACCTGTGAGGCCATCGACCATCTCCACAAGTCCCTGGAGTCCTGTCCTGATGCCGAGGCTGAGGCCCCTGATCCCAAGGGTATCAAGGTGTTACACACTGCTTCACTCACTACTGTGGCAAAAAAAAAATCTGACAACAACGACTACATTTTCACAAAAACTTCAAAAATAAAGGAAACTCATAGCAGCACTCAGATATTCTGACTGATTACACAAGGCTTAGTGCTCGGCTCTGTCAGTAAATAGTTACATTTAGAATTTTTAAGCTGTTGTGATATAGAAGATAGTGGATGACAGACAACTCTTAGCAGGAGAGGTTGAAATCTTACACGAATAGTTTCACCGAAAAGCATCATCCAAAATTTCAAGATATGAAAGCCCACTTTTAAATTCACCTATCGGCAATTTTTACATGACACTCAGCGCAGGCGAGCGCCATCTTTACTCTGATTTGACTGCTCAGACTGAGGCTGCACTGCATAAAAAATACCTGGTGTCTGACTGAGTACCATTTATTTACTCTCATTTTGAGGATGGTTTTCTGCTTCTAGTATTGCAGCCACATTTTAAGGTCAGCCTTAGAAATATAGCTTCCGATTGTAGCTCATAGTTTTACATTATTATGCTCTAAGAAATTGCATCTGAATGTAATCTTTATGTGTCCATATATTTTAATTAATTTTCATTTTTGCGTCACAACATTTTCTTTTATTGACAAAACTGTCACAATTTAGAATGGTACAGCCTCTATTTCCTCTTTTGATTGGACGATGATGTTAGGCTAAGATTGCTGCATTGTGATTGGTTGCTCAGGTGCCTCTCCTGCCCCATCAGAGGAGAGCTTTGGCCTGGTTGCTCTGGAGAGAAACGCAGAGTCCTTGTGGAGGAATACTGGGTGAGTGTTTTTGGAAATAAGCCCGTGGGGTCTGTTTGTTACATTTAATTTGCTATTCTATGTACAGAAATGGTCTCCTCAGGCCAGTCAGTTTGCTCACATGACAAAGAGAGGAACACCTCGCTTCTTACCATTTCTTCATCTTTTTTCTAGTACATCTCATTTGTATTCTTTTCAATCAGCGGATGACATGGGTCTGGGGAAGACCTTGACCATGATTTCTCTCATACTGGCCATGAAGATGAAAGCAAAAAAGGACAAGGAGGAGATGGAAGAGAAGAAGAAGGATAGCTGGTTATCCAAAACTGGTAACAAGAACCTTTTGTCATTGACTCAGTGGATCAAATAAAATCTAGTTAAATAAAATTATACAGTTCTTCCTGTTTTTTTTTTTTTAGCTATTTCCTTGTTTTTTTGTGTCCAGACTGCATCCCTGTGTTGTCTAAGGGCACTCTTATCATCTGCCCTGCCTCCCTGGTGCACCACTGGAAGAAGGAGATTGACAGACATGTCAAGACGGGCAAGTTGACGGTGTACCTGTACCACGGCCCGAACCGTGAGAGAAGTGCCAGAGCGTAAGAAAGCTGCAAACTTTGTCACACACACATTGCTGTTTATTTCTCCACTCTGCCTTTATCTCAGTTTGTAATGGTGCAGTCGCATCTTATTCTTTGAGGAGCCACACAAAGTTCCTGCAGTGACAGTTGACCTTTTTTACCTTTGTGCCAAACAATTACATATTAAAATGTTGGTATTAGAGGTCATAGTAAAGCACTGTAGGAACAAGAATGTCCTGCAAATGTTTCATAAAGAGAAAGCTTGGAAAAGCCAAAACTCAGTACAGTCGTAAACATGAGTAAAGCAGACAAAAAGGAGCTCCGCTGTCATAACTGTCGTTATTTTTGCAAAGCACACCTCTCGGGAAAACATGCTTTCACAGACAAAATGAAATGATGCACACGGGGGAATTGATTTGTGTACTGTAAATGTTTGATCTTGTGTTTGTGCAAAGTAGTGGAGAGCAGCTCTGTCATTGTTTCTTTGACATGTCAAAGATCTTCATTACAGCTGTTCTTTTCCCATTTGAAGGACATTTGAGTCACAAAAACTAAATACAGTGTTGTGCATGTGTCCACCAGACTGGCAGATTACGATGTGGTGGTGACTACCTACAGCCTAGTGTCCAAGGAGATCCCGGTCCAAAAAGAAGAGGCCGATAAACCCAACACGGATAAGGACGATGTGGTAAATACTACATATACGACCGGAACCAAAGCCTTCAGTGTTAACACTGAAGATGCTGGCAGCAGCACTAAAAAGGAAAATACTGTTTTCGTGATTTCTTACTAAGATAAGAGCAGTGTTGGAAACATCACTTTCAGCAAAATGAAATAACTTACAAACACACTTCCCATTATTTTTCTTCAGCGTCCAGGCTCAGCTCCTCTCCTGCGAGTGTCCTGGGCCCGCATAATTCTGGATGAAGCCCACAGCATCAAAAACCCAAAAGTGCAGACCTCCATGGCTGTCTGTCAGCTGAGGGCCGGAACCCGTTGGGCTGTCACTGGTACACCCATTCAGAACAACCTGCTGGACATGTACTCGCTGCTCAAGTAAGACAACAGCACAGTGAATACAAGTTTCTAACCCATCCTGTGTTTTGTTAGCCTGCTGCACATGTGTGGTCCGTTTTTAATATTTGGGACAGTTTTTAAGTATTTTCATAATATGGTGCAGACTGACGAGATAATACGCCTGTTTTTAATAAGTTACATATAAATCATGAAGTCTGGAATATTTGATCACACAGTTGAGCTTCTTAAATAACTAAAACAACGTCTGACAAATCCTCTTCTAACCTTGGCTTGTGTATTTCAGCTGTGTGACATGGATGTTTTATACTTGAAGATAAAAACATGGATACACCAGTGCATCCTCGATTACAGCTCCTCTGGAAAGGCTCCTTTCTCCTCTGTCCTCCAGATACAGTTTTCAGTCTGGAGGACTGAGCTTAATATTTGTTTCACAAGCAGAAGGATGTAGGACGGAGGAGACGAGGAAGCACAAATGAAATGAACACATTAGGAATAATAAATGTATTTCATGAATGAGATCCTGTTCTTTCACTGCGTTCCTCTGTCTTTTCAGGTTTCTGCGTTGTTCTCCGTTCGACGAGTACAAACTGTGGAAAGCTCAGGTGGACAACGGCTCCAAGAGAGGCAGAGAGCGACTCAACATCCTGACCAGGACTCTGCTGCTCCGACGAACCAAAGACCAACGGGACAGCACAGGCCAACCACTGGTAGAGAGACACACACACAGACTCCATGAACATCTGTCTTTATGGTAGCACATCAGGAAATACACTCACTATTAGGAGTTTGCCACCATTAAATTAAAAAACATAAACAAGCAAAGTATCTTTTAGCTTCTGGGAGTGTATGTTTAATTACAAAATATAACCAGAAACTAAAGCAGTTTTGTTTCAGGTGTCTCTTCCTGATCGGACTTCCGAGGTGCATCGACTCAAACTTTCTGAGGATGAGCAGGCTGTGTATGATGTGTTATTTGCCCAGTCCAGGTAAAAGTCTATCTTTTCAGAAAGACATGAACCTTTGTGAAATGCAAAGGCAGAGTTACAGTTAGGGGTTTAATTAACATTTTTAAAGCCCAAGACGTTCTGTTTGTATTGTTCATTTCACTATTTTATTTCCTGCATTTTCATCTTTGTTTTTTATTTGGACATCTTGATGTTTTTACCTTTTTGAGGGTTGTGAAACTAGGAATTAAGTCAATTATAAAAAGTCAATTATATATTTTTCTCTCCTCCAGATCTACTCTGCAGAGCTACCTAAAGCAACATGAAGGAAATGATGTGAAGAAAGGAAGCACTTCCAGTTCTAATCCCTTTGAGAAAGGTGAGGCCTCACCAATAAATAAACTTAATCTGAGCAAAGGTTGTTTTGCAGTCACGATTGCATATTATTATACGAGGTGCATAATTAAATTTGCGTGTAGAAAACAACAGAAATTAAACTGGAAGCTGGGACGGCACTTTTGCCTTAAGTCAAACTCTTTTAGCAATCAGTGTTTGCTAGTAGCAGTAATGGTGATTTAAAATAGTGTTCACTCTCTCTGTCTCTCCAGTGGCCCAGGAGTTTGGTTTGTCCCAGGCTGATCCTGCTCTGTCGAGCTCCCAGCAGGCTAAGCAGGTGTCCAGCACCGTCCACATCCTGTCCTTGCTGCTGCGCCTCCGACAATGTTGCTGTCACCTCTCACTTCTTAAGAAGGTACACACTTTCACGTGCTGTCATAAGGCTTTCCAGCAATGTCTATAATTTAAAAAGACACACATAATGATACAAACTGAATACTGCACACACCTATTTCACACCTGTCTCCTGTGCTTAGACTCTGGACTCATCGGAGCTGCAGGGTGATGGGATCGTCTTATCTCTGGAGGAGCAGCTCAATGCTCTGTCGCTCTCCTCCAGCCCCTCGCCATCTGGCCCTGATCCCAAAGACTCTGTGGCCCTCAATGGCACACGCTTCCCCTCGCGGCTGTTTGAGGGCACCAGCAGGAGCACCAAGGTGGGCAATAGATCAGCACACTAACATCACAGTTACTGGCAGAATGTGAAAATGTGTGCTGCTGTCTGATATAGAAGGTGAAATAAGATCAGGGTATGATTGTTTTTGTTGATCAAAAGTCACAATAAAGTCACCAATGAAGTCACTGGGTGTGGATTGTTTGCCCTCAGTTGGAGCCTTTGGATCTTTCCCACACAGATTCAGCTCTAAATCGTGATTTGACATGATTGTTTTCATGCTAAATGTTTTAAAATTCATAGCTGACCATTTGTCTTTGTTAGAGGCAGGGAAAATGCACAATGTATGTGATAAGAGCGCATGGTGGTCCAGTTCAAAGTCTGTTAGTTAGTATTAAAAGATCAATTTTCCTTCTAGATCTCTGCTATCATCTCTGAACTGAAGGCGATCAGAGAGAAGAGTAATGATCACAAAAGGTAAAACATTACACATCACAATAATTCAGAGTTCATGTCTTTTTTTTCACAATTAATAACAATTTTCATGTTACCTTCTCATATGTGGTCTTCATGGCGTGTCTCGCCCTTATTGTCCAGTGTGATCGTGTCCCAGTGGACCAGCATGCTCCAAATTGTAGCAGTTCATCTGCAGCTGATGGGGTTAACGTACAGCGTCATCGACGGGACCGTCAACCCTAAACGCCGCATGGACCTGGTGGAAGAATTCAACACTAACCCAAAGGGACCACAGGTAAATGTCTCTATTTTTGTCAAATGGAGCATGTCTGAATGAAGCCGACTGGGGGGGTTGAAGGTTTTTTTTGCATTTATCACATTCCTGGTGAACCCCACTCTCTCCCTTCCCTGTTCCGGTCCACTTCTCAGCTAATCACCTTTCGAACGACTTACATCATCATACACGTCGAGCAATGTGAAGTTTAGATTTTGGAGAACTGCACAGGAGCATGTTTAGACCTCCTCCCTGTAGATAATTACCTTCACAAAGAGACACAGCCGCAGGAGCATAAATTAAGCATAATGAGGCGGCACAATGGTTTCCATACTTCTAACCAACAGGTGGCAGTAATGCACCAAGTAAAGGAGTTGACATGAATGAAAACGATGTAGAATTTAAGATGTTCATAATCTTAATGAGGATTAATCCATTCTGCACATTTAACAGAGTTTCACTAATAAACGTATTCAACTTTTATAAAAAATAAAAACAACTTTTATACAACGAGCTGCAAGGAAAATCCACATGGCATTTTTTACATCAAGAGCAGAGGACCTATATTTAAAATGATAAAATTATCACACCAGTAAGATATCAATGGGAGCTTTAAATATTGGAATGAAATTGGTACCACTTTCTACCGCTCAATCTAAATAAGATTTTGAAATACAAAAGACTCAAATTTACAACAATAAGACAACAACAACAATAAGACAACAACAACAATAAGAAACTTGTTTTATTTATTCTGACGTCCGGCCAGCGAAAATACATTAAAATAATCTAAGCTGGAGGAAGACTCTGGGATCTTCCATTACAGACGACGATTAGCAGAATATCTACCTGTTAAGATATTTTATAACCCCTAAATTAAACTGTGTACAGATAGGAGAAACAAGAACAGATGGACTTTTCTTTCTGTACGATTTATTTATGTAGCACTGCGAGCAACTTATCCGTAAAAGACAAATGCTTATTAAGAAGATTGCTTGCACAGCCAATGGGATAGCAATAACCCGTAAATGATTAAAACATGAACCCCTAATTAAGAATGACTGGATGGCACAGTGAGCAATATCAAAGACATGAAGAGATTTTCTTTTCTTTAAGCTAAAAAACTTATCAGTTTACAAAAAACTGTGAAAACACTGATGCACTATGTAAAACAGCAATAGTGGCTTCTTCTTTTTTTACTCTTTTTTTTTTTTGTACTTGCACTGATAATCTGTGCATAAATGTAAGGCCAACTGTTCCTGTTTTTGTAATGTTTGCTCCATTTGTGAAGAATGCAGTTAAATAAAAAGTAAACAACAATAAATTATATGTTATAAACAGAAATTGCTGCAACACTGAAATGTAAATAATAATAGTAGTAATAATAATAATGATGATGATGATGATGATGATGGGACTTCTAGATTAGCTGTGATCATTATACCAAGTGTGCTATGCAGCTGAGAACTAAGCTTGAAGTGATAATGATGAAAATGAGTGTAATCAAACTGTTTTGTTGCACAGCTCTAAATGTATAGTGCTGCCTAATTGTTCTGGTTTTTGCTTCAGGTGATGCTGGTTTCTCTTTGTGCCGGGGGGGTTGGACTGAATCTGATCGGTGGGAATCACCTGTTCCTCATTGACATGCACTGGTGAGAGCCACATTGTCATTCAAAGAGCTGGAAAAGTATCACTTCTGTTGTTTGCCGTTCGCCGTTTAATGTAGCAAGCTGCATTTGAAATATATCTGTTGTGCAAATAATTTTTTCAATATTTTATCCTCTCTAATTTAATTTGTATCCTCTAAAGTATCTTGTGCCTTCACATTTCGCATTATAAGGAATGGCAAAGGACAATTTAAAGGCAGTTATAAACAAACATGTGCAGACGTCACACAATGCATTCTGCAGTTTTGCAGAGATTATGTTATTCCAAACTTAAGAAACATTTCTGTAAGGTAGAAGAAAGTTGTTTCAATTTTAACCCTTCAACAGGAACCCAGCTTTGGAGGATCAGGCCTGTGACCGCATCTATAGAGTGGGACAATATAAAGACGTCACCATCCACAGGTGACGCATCAGCTTCTAACTGAATCTCCACAAAATTTCTAGTTTGCATCTTTATTTTTAAGTTTTACTAAGCATGTAATGGTAACAATGATGTGTAAACTGCGTTTCTTTGTGCTAATAGTTTGTGTGTGTGTGTCTATGTGGCATTGTCAATAGGTTTGTGTGTGAAAACACAGTGGAGGAGAAAATTTCCACACTGCAGACAAAGAAGAAGGAGCTGGCACAGAATGTGCTGTCGGGAACCGGAAACACCCTCTCCAAACTCTCTCTGGCAGATCTCAAGATCATTTTTGGAGTCTGAATAAAGAGCTGTACCAGCTGACCAACAGCTATTCAGACATGCATTGTGTGAATGTATTAGGTTGTAACTTTAGAAAATGTTGAAATAACAATAATAATAACAACAACAACAACAACAATGGGGTAATGCATTACTTTAAAAGTACCATGTTATTTGTTACACCAAGGCTAAGAATTTTCCTCCAAACACTGAGCCATAACTGAGATGTTTAGATTAGTTACACTAAACAAAATATGTGGGCTTTTTCTAAAACTCTTTTTTGGGTTTGTTTTTGTTTGGGGGGTGGGGTTGTTAGTTTTTATTTGTATTCTTTCTTTTCTTTTTTTTTTCTTTTTTTTTGGACTGTTTAAACAGATGGTCAAATGCCACAGCTGACACACAGCTGGACAGTATTTGAAACATATGTGTGTACACATACATTTAAACAGTTTCTTACTATATTTTGTAAAATTACATAATATTTTCCTCCATGTATTTTTGGTCTTCTGTTTCTTCCACCTGATTTATTTCTTTATACTTATATAAAGAAATACATTATATCATTATTATTATTATTATTATTGTTATTAATAATAATACTATTATCATCATAATTTTATACTAGTATTGCTGTATTTGTGTTGTTTGTGATGTAATGTTACAATAAATTTAGGTGATTAAAGTTATTAGAAGTGACTTCTGTTTTAGGCAGTAAACTGAAACGATTATTTAATTTTCTAAAGCTGCTTAAAGTTTACTCAGTTGAAAAACATGTTGCTAATATTGTGGCTTTTAAGGCATTTCAATATTGCACTTGTGATTATTAAAATATTATACATTGAAGACTAAAAGCATGAGTGGATGACGTGTTTTTTTGTTTTGTTCTGTGCAGGAAGATGTGTGCTATATTTAAATATGTATAATTAGTTAGCAGACGGTCTGTTTTCACCAGGCAACGTGTTTTCAACGCTCGCAAATCACTGACTTTTGATGCCTTTAGTACATTTCGAACTTTTGGGCGTCATCGCCCGAAATAACAGAACAATAAAGAGAAAATTTAAAAATATATATGTTGTTAAAATTATTGTTATTCTTTAAACTTGTAGCAGGGCATAAAAGTCAGAAGTTATGGAAAGCAATGAAATAGTTGTTTGTTGGTTTTAAATCACTTTAGCGTATTATAGCGTAATATATTGTTTCGATTAAAATTAATTATCGCCAAATCGCCTTTTTTTAGTACATCAGCAAAAATAAAATGTTTTATTTTTTGTAAATACTATTTTGGAGTGATACGTTCGACGATTAAGAGCAGCATTTGAACGCCTCTCGTGACTGCGGGCGGTAACTGCCCTGCGTTCAGCGCAGCCCTCTCAGAGCTGCAGAGCTAGTGCAGTCTGTAGTACCACTAGGTACGGCAGCGTCCTACCTCTGTCAACACGGCGGCCTTTTCGAGTGCAAAACCCAAAACAGGCAGATTTTAGGAAACCAACACTACCACACAGCCATGGCGGCTGAAACCGACAAGGTAGAGCCCGCGGACAGCGAACAAGATGAGGAAGAAGACGTGTACGAAGTGGAAAAGATCATTGACATGCGGGTGGAAGAGGTAAAAATAGCTAAGTGCTACGTAGCCGCCTGGCTAGCTTTGCAAACATGGCTGGCATTTCTTTCAGTCCACTTTCACGAGGCATAGCCCACCAACAACGGTGGAAAGACCCTTTGTGTTAGCAGAATCGCGTTTCTGCGGTGCATTTACATGCACAAAATTGCTTGTGTGTTACTTTGTTACATGCGTTTTCTGGTTTTAGTCGTGGGTCGCTGTTCCTCCATACATAGCATCTTTTCCAAGCACAACTTGTCCCATGATGTCCGCTCGGCTCTCCCCTGCTGAGGCCAAGGACGGACCCGTTGCAGGCTTTCACATATTTTCATCGTATTTTGCTAGCTGCAGGGCTACATCGGCTAAATCCCCGAATAATGCAGGACTCGCAGCGTGTGAGAAGATTGGTGGGATTTGCTGTTTGTTAACACTGAATTTACTTATACCAGGTAATAATGGGTGAGCCCTGTGACCGCTGCATTTCTAACTGTATAAAGTAGCGGACAAACATGCTTTAGACCCGTGCACAAACACAGATGACCCCAGCAGCTAACATTAGCTACATTTGCTATCTTTCTTGCTTTTTACCTTTTCTTTTTAAGATTGCCGTGAAGCACATGTAATGTCCGTGGTATTAACTTTGGGTGGGGGGTGGGGGGGGGGGGGGTTCCTTTGAGTATCAGGTCTCGTTACAAAGGTTAAATTGCACTCTTTTTAAAGACAGCTATAAATGAATTTGGTTGAATAGCACCAAAAGAAGGGAGAAATCAATATTCATAGTAGAGCAGCGAGACAGTACAGGCTTGATTACTGACCAGTAGAGCTGGGCGATATGAGATTTTTTCATATCACGATATGTTTTTTTCATTTCAGGCGATAACGATATCTATCACGATATAAGCCAAATAACTATATTTGTAAGATTTAAATGTGCCGTTGCTCACAAGTAAAATGTGAAATAATCAGCAGCTTGTTTTTATTTAAATATTTATTTCCCATAATAAGTTCAACAGGGTAGATGTACTTAAGGAACATGAGACTTTTTCAGATAAATAAAGGCAAATATTGCAAACTACACAAAAGGCAGCCGCTAAAGCGTTTAAGTTTCAAAACAGAACAAACGAAACAAACTAAATTGTCAATTCCACTTAGAAACAAAATATTAATTCTAAAAATAAATCTTAGTTTGTTTTACAGAAGAACAGACAAAACTGACTAACTTTTGTCAATATCAAATAAACTGAGAACTAAAAGGAAATTCTCAACCTCTCCTTGTTGTATAGCTGAGCTTTTCAAACAGTTTTAACAGTTACTTTAGTCTGACAAAAGCCGAATGACGAATTAGCGCTTCCAGTCAGAGACTGAGGCTACGTCCACACGTACACGGGTATTTTTGAAAACGGAGATTTTCCGTTTTCGTTTTAAAAAATAATCCCGTCCACACATAAAGGCAGAAATGAAGGAAAACGCTGCTATGAACATGCCAAAGCAGCAGGTGGCGCTAGATTCCTAACCGTGCAGAAATGTTGGCCAATCAGAAGTCTAGAAGCCTCGGTGGGAAAAAGTAAACAAAGCTGGGGCATAGAAGCAGAACCGAGTCGTATGTGTGGAGGGACAGTAACTGTGTGTATATGTAAGCATTTAAACACTGCAGAGAGTAGAATTAACAGTATTGTAGAAATTCATTTCACCGAAACAATAACGTGGCGCACAGTGTGACGCATGCACCAGTTTATTGTATTTCCAGACTTGCTTTCGGCACAATTTACAGTGCACGCTACTCTGTTTTTTGTCAGACTTGAAATATCCGAAATACCTTCACACTACGGAACTTCTATGGCTCTTCCGTTTGACAATCTCTCCGGCGTTGGAACCGTCATCCGTTTTCTCTTCGGTCACGCTCGGTTGATTTTTCTAGTCGGCACACTCATTTCCTCCATTACCCGCTGGCTGCTTCCCAAACAAACACACGTGCGGCTTGGCACTTGTGCTGTACGTAACAAGTCACGCGACGTGACGCTGCGGCTGTGATTGGTTCGGCTCTGCGCTACTTAATTTAGATTGGCTGACCTTTTTTTTTTTTTTTTTTTTTTTTTAAGAGGACGAGAGCGGTGAGGTCTATCGCGATAGCTTAATTTCTCTATCGAGTAAAAGTTATATCGCGATACATATCGTTATCGTTCTATCGCCCAGCTCTACTGACCAGTTGAGCTCGTGAATCAAATTCTGTGATGTGCACATTGATTGTTGAGGTAGAATGGGAGGTAATACTATCTCTACTAAGATATTTTCAACACCTTGCTTTTTACACTTTTTGCCGTTGGTCTTTGTGAACTCTGGAGTCTCTCTGGGCTGTACCACCTGCGAAGTAAACACATGCACAGGAAGTTAAGCTGTGGTCCTTCTGAGCAGTGCGGAGTGCCCAGTGGGAGCTTCTGCACCTTTTAGATGCTTTAACTTCATATGTGTACAGTCTGATGCAGCGCTGTCAACATCTCCCTGGAAAGATTGAAAATATTCACACTCTCCTCTGCTTTTTACAGGATTTTGCATCTCTCTTGCTCACGTTCAGTCACTCTTAATACACAAAAGTCAGCTGTGAAACTAACAGTTTTTTACAACTCTTACACTTTTTGTTTTGCACACTTTCTTTCAGCAAGTTCTCACTGCAACTTTAAATGTTTTGCCTGTGTCTCCTCAGTAAACCTTTTGATATTAGAACTTTAAAGACAGACAGCATCATTCAAAATACCATAATTAACACTAACTAACTAACAGGGCCTGTCAGCCGTGTTTGCTTGTCTCAGCTGTCATGTGGAAGTCTTCTGTTTTCTATAGATCCTGTTGGCTCGTGATCTCACTGTCAGGTCAGGTCAGTGGGGCAGGTCATGCTAAGCGCTACATCTTCGCTTTCTTGTTCTCAGGGTGAAGTGCTGTACAGAGTTCGGTGGAAGAACTACTGCTCTGACGATGACACATGGGAACCAGAGGCCCATTTGGAAGACTGTCGCGAAGTCCTCTTGGCTTTTAAGAAGTCACAGGCTGAAGCTAAGGCCAAGAAAGAGGCAGAAACCAAGAAATGTGTGGTAAGTCTGTAACTTTGGCTTTAAAGCCTTTTTAATATAAGTAATCTGATCTTTCCTTTCTTGATTATAGAACTAATGCACAACAGATGAACTTAAAACAAATTTTGTCTGTTATTAAGATTATTATCGATGTTATTTTCCCACCTGTCTGGACATCGTTTTGAAAATGAAGGGGCAAAATGTTGTTGGCAGTATTATTGACCTCTAATTACTTATGACAAACTATTATAGAGCCTTAAGTCAGAAGGTCAAAAAGTAATATCTATTACCAAAATGTGATATTTCCCCTCCCGTTCTCTCTTTAGAAACCTCTGCCTCCAAAGAGTGACGTGTTTGATGCTGACTCGGAAAGTGACAGCGACAAAGACCGACCAACGGAGGCACCTGTCAAGAAGAAAAAGAAGAAGAAAGTCCGGGAAGAGGAGGAGGAGGAGGAGGAAGAATCGCATCTTAAGGAAAAAAGGAAAAAGAAGAAGGACAAGCGGAAAGAAGAGTTTAGGCCCCTACCGGCACCAGAAACCGATGAGGAAGAAGGCAGAGCCCCAACCCCAAGCTCTCCACCCAAGGAGAGAAAGACTGAATCAAAAAAACGTGTGGTTGAATCGGAAGAGGATGACCCTGTTCCCTCCAAGAAACACAGGAAAGAAAGAGGAAAAGAGGGAGGGAAGCATAAAAAAGAAAAGGGCGACGATGGGAGGAAAAAGAAGGGGAAGAAAGAGAGGAAGATCGAAACCTCTGAAGACGAGGCCGCTGCTCCGCTGGAAGATGATGTGAGCGAAGGCCCGTCAGAGTCCCAAATGGACGATTCCGCATCAACTGAGACTTTAACAAAATCGGTGGAAAAAGCCAGTTTGGACGACAAGTCCAGACAAAAAAAGGGGAAGTGGGAAGTAAAGCTGCAGGGTATAAAGGACCTTATCCACGACAAAAAGAACAAAAAGACAGATTCTGCTCAGAAAGAAAGCAGCCTCCAAAAACTGAAGAGTCATAGCTCTAAAGCAAAAGAGGATACTGCGCTACAATCAGACTCCAGTGACAACTCCACCCTACATAAGAAAGCAAAGAGCAAAGGGCAGGAGAGCGCGTCTGCACCACCCAAAGTCCCATCTACATCGTCCTCGTCGTCCTCGTCCTCTGTTACAGCTGTTGGTGTCACCAAGAGTAAGGAGGAGGAAGTTACCAAGGACGAGATATTGGGACAGAAGGACACCACAGGTTCAACTAACCTTTTCGAAAAGTTCCTGTTAAACTGCGAGGCCAAGGATCGCGCCCCCCGCAGGAATCAACCCACCACAGAGAAGAGCAGCAGCAAACCCACAAAGGTGTATACTTTATTTCTATTTTAACTTTGTCATCCAGTATTTCATAAATGGAACCAAAAAACACAACGTGATCTTTCAGATGATGTTCTTTGCTATTTTAAACAGGATATGCAGCTCAGAGGTTTTCCTCTAAAAAAGAAATGCAGCGTGTTAACAGTTTGTTGTTGTTGTGTTTTGTCCCAACACTTAGGTATTGGGAAAAATTGAGAAGATTCCCAAAACAACCAAAGAGTCTCCTGTTCAGAAACAAGAGCCGGAGAAGACGGAGAGGCCCAAGCAATCAGATGGTATGCATGAAACTTGAACTTGAATCAGATTAACACAATGTGGCTTCAGACCAATCCCGCTGGGCATAAAGGACCTTATCCATGACAGGAAAAAATACTAGTTGCTATACGGTCTCCAAAAATTGACCTTAAAGGGCCAAGGAGGTTACTGCCCTACAATAAAACTCTAATAACAGCTCTGTCTTCCAGAGGCCTGTGAGGGTTTAACCCAAATAGATGGTTAATTTTTATACCAGGGTATAAAATACCACCATATACCAATCAGTCAGTTCTCCAGAAAACGGTGTCACCATTCCTGCGAGATCGCTGAGACCCCAGTGCACGGATAGTAATCATAGTCTAAAACTTTGTAAGAGCACCTAAAGCGTTTGTCTTTCTGGAATAAAAACTGTAATCTGTCAGATTCTCCCACAGCTGTGATACTCTGTTAAGTTACAAAGTCAGCATTTTTGCTAGCTTTTTTTTTTTCTCCTGCCTTCAAATAAGCTAAACTTTATCAATATAGTAGCTCCAGTCTTTTCAGGTCTTTGTGACCAAAGCACCTTCAAACAGCGCTTTTAACACTAAACTGCTCCCTTCAAACACACCTCTTATTTATCTACAGCAGCTGTGTTGCTTTCAGTCTCTATTCTGTGTCTCACCTCTTGATATTTTCTAATATTATGTTTTTATCCTTCCTTTGTAAAACCAGCCGCTCTGCTATCAGCAGGCTAATTCGATGCTTGTCATTGGTCCTGTGGTGCCAGCAGCTTCACTTTTATGTGAACATGCTTATAGCCATATTGGGAATCCCCATCGAGTTGATAAGCATCTTCGAGTGAATTCTTAGTGGGATTGCTGATCTTTCTGTTAGTGAAGCCAGATGAGGAAAATAGATCCTGAATATGTTAAACTTGCTTCATAGTACATGCCCCAGATGAGAGCAGATCACAGAAATGTAAACCTAGAGCTCTAATAGACTATGGTGTGTGAAAACAAAGTCTACATGTCTTTGCATCTTTAACCCCTTCCTGCCCGAGTGTTTTATGCCAGGGTGTAGTTTGCCTTTTAATGAACACAAAGAACTGTGCTGTATAAATGGTTATCATAGAAAAAGGGTTTAAATTAGCAGCATTTTGTTATTTAAAAAGTATCATCCAGCACCTCCTTGTATTGTAAAAAGATTTAAAGTAAATGTAACAGATTGCTGCATGTCAGGAGCATAACGTGCAGCATTAGAAACGTCTTTTCTAAAAATCAGATGTGTTGGTCAAATATTTGATCTGTCAAACAATCAAAAGTTATTATTTTATTTATTATTGTGTATTTTATATAGTTCGTCTGCTGACCAGCTCTAATTCAGAAGACAAAATGTGTCAGGAATGTGTGTCGCAGTGATTGACAGGAATCTCAGGACTTGGTGACGATCAGAGTAATCACAAATAGCTTAAAAATAGCTATGTTTAGCTCATTCATTATTAGTATTTTTAATTAAACGTGACAGACTGTAGTTCTTTGTTAGCAAACTTGCATAAAACCAGGAACTGCAACAAGAGCATTTGAGTGTGTGTACACAAACGCGCACACTCTCCATGTTTGCACGTTTTTATTCTTTAAATTGACATGTATGGGCTTCCCTGAGATTTCAAACCTTTTTTTCTTCTATTCCAACATATGGCCAGGTTTATAAGTGAGTATTAGGTCTACTCCTAATAGGAACAATAAAAGAACAAGCTGTTTTTTTTTTTTGATGTCTTAGATTTTTATGACACGTTGTTCAAAAAGTATTTTTATCTTGTCTGCCACCCTCAATGTCAGTTTCGCGACCAGTTCAGAGTTATGGCTTCAGCCTGGACACCGAGGAGCGGGAAGAGGAATCTGTGGCGAAATCAAAGCCTGGAGATGATACCCGGGAGCGTAGGGATAAGACAGATGAACCACAGCGGCAAAGCTGGGAGCGGAGAACCCCTTCTGATGACAGGAGAAAGAAAAGGGAGGACAGTGAGCCTAGACTCTTTATGGCATGTGATGATACCCAGGACCCACCAGAGGGCACTGACAAATCTGGTATGTTT
Source organism: Aulonocara stuartgranti (assembly GCF_965226115.1). NCBI lineage: Eukaryota > Metazoa > Chordata > Actinopteri > Cichliformes > Cichlidae > Aulonocara > Aulonocara stuartgranti. The sequence continues at coordinate 31,213,348 of NC_138952.1, read as the reverse complement.
CTGATTGGCTAAACAAATGCCTCCAAATATGACATTCACACTTCACTTGTCAAATGCATTGATTTTAGATTTATTTTCTGAGTGAAATCCCAGTTGATGATCTCTGCATTGTGTGTTTTACAGACAAGGGCCAGGCCACTTTGAGTCTAGGAATGGACCTTAATCTGGACTGGATGACTCTGGATGATTTCCAGAAACATCTTAACGGAGAGGATGAGATCTTGTCAGGTCCACCTTTGTCACCAAGTGAGTGTTTCCTGATGACTATCTTGGTATTTAGAAGACTTTTGCTTTTAGTTGCAACAAGCCATGAGAAAACCACAACTTGTTTACCATCCAAATTATTCGTTCTGAGTGCAGTTTACCAAAAACATGGAGAAAAACGGTTTTATGTCCGTGACTGTAATAAAAAGAATTCTGTGTCCACAGTAGGTCACATCATTTTTAAGGAGGATCTATGAGATTTGAATAAATAGGCATTTAAAAGAAAGAAAAATTAAATGAGCGTGAGATCTTTAAATGTCCACTTTCTCTAAACTTCATTTGTTCCTCACCTGTTTTTGCCAGATGAGTTGCGAGATGCTGTAAAAAGTGGAGATTACATGGCTGTAAAACTGGCACTTAATTCCAAAGAGGACTACAATCTGGACCAAGAGGTATGTTCTAATAAACATTACCCAGCTGTCTGTTTTATTTCCTCGCTAGTTTCTGCCCTACTTCAATATATTTTTGATTTTTATATATCTCAAGACTCTGAGCACTCAAATCTAAGACACAAACACATTTTAAAGAATTCCACAGCTTGCACCTTGGTTGGCCCCAAGAGTGAGTGTGTGCGTGTGTGTTTTGAAGGGATTGCATTGTTATTAAAAATATATATGAATTCAGTTGGTGACTATGGTCTATCACGCTATGTCTGTCACATATGACACTTATAGACATTAATATTTTCCCCTATAGTTCCCCCAGTTACAAATGCATAATTAGCATTGCATCAGAATTACATTTGGTTTTACGAAAGAAGAACCATTGTTTTAAATAAATGGAAAATGGAAAACATTAGGCATAACCATCGTTAAAAGCATATTTGACACTTTAAACAGTGTTTAACATATAAACTAATATTAGCTGCTTTGAGCAGTCTTTACCCTTCTTACAAAAATATCAAAAAGATGTTTATTATGACATAAAACTGCTACTTATAAACTAACAATTTTCCCTGTCTGTTACAATAATGAGTTTGTATCCGATATTTCAAATGTTTTAGTAAATCAGCAGTAAAAGAAAATATTGTTGAGAAAACGTGAAAAAAATAGCTTATCCCAACGCGTCTGAAGCATCCTAATGAGACAACTATACGTCGCTTTTAGATGGAAGAACAATTTTGTTTTTCGTGTTGTGCTCCAAGTAATCTTTTCTTCAAGATGCGCATCCAAAGACTTTACTTTTTACTGTCCACCAATGATCCAACTCCTTGAGATGTTTTCTTGAACTCCAAGCACCTTCTGCAACAAAGCCAGGTAAGGATGTGGTCTCAAAAGCTGTTAAACATAAATATGACTTGTTAGAAATGCTAGTGTAATACTATAAAGTATAATATAAAAGTTTTCTTATATAGCAGAGCCTACACTGTTGTAATTAGTAGGGTTTTAAAGCTGAATTATACTTGTGTAGCTTTGAGTTACAGAGCCATGTTATGTACTTTCAGACTGAACTACAGTATTACAGTAGAAAGAATATGGCAGAGGTGGATGTGATTAAATTAACTCTTATTCCTGGGTATTTTCAGCAAGTTCAGGAGCATTTTTATTTAATTTACCATCTTAATTCAAGGCTCAGTAGGACAGAGAGCCATTATAAGTGTATATAAATTATTGTTATTGTTAATGAAGTTGTATTTTATGTGGTTAAAATCTCGATGCATGCAATCCTATCTACCACCACCCTGCACTATTTTGAATTCTAAAATGGATCTTTAAATTTGTGCTAACTTAGACCTAACAGTCATTAATTGCTATGTAAATTGTAATGTGTGCACCTTAGAGACTGTGATATCATTTTACATTGCAGTGAACAAGCCAGTGATTGAAGACACTGAAGACATGAAGCGCTTGGACAAGATGAACTCTTTGAATCAGGTACATAATGTATGCTTTCAGAATATGTATCATCGTCATTACCATAACACAATATGCACAGCATGCACCTGTAGCCACCGTTTATTACATTTTCTTTTAAATCAAACATTTGAAAGCATAAATGACAAAATTCACAGTGACTGTTATTATGTGAATGGCTGGACATGGTATTAACATATTTTACATGAAGCCATGATGTGTTATATTACGAGTGAGCTCTGTAAAAATACTGGTATGCCCAGCAAAAATTTATCTTTAATTATTTGTTTATTCCAAACCAGGGATGTAGGTCTAGTGTCAGTGCACATTCTGTTTTCTTCATGTAGCATTTCATCAAACACCCCATTACTACATATACTTGGTTAGATATTTATGATGTCGAAACGCTGCTTGATCCAATAAAGCCATTAACTATACTTGAATGGGTCACATGTGGTTTTTGTACGTGAGACTTGAGGTGTCAGGAGGGAGTTTTGTTACTAAACCTTGGGCCATCATATTGACTCGTTTGAATGGGCCTGGATCTTGGTTGGGGGCATTGCCGTGGTGCTGATGTGCTAAAACAGGAGTAAAAAAAATATATGAATGATTAAAAAAATGTCAGAACCATTTATCTACCAAAATTAAAAACAAATTTAAGCATCCCCTTCTACATTTTTTCCAAGAGTCTGTGTTTCAAATTTACCAAAATTATTCATGGGATCTGATTTGGCTCTGAGTCTTACATATACTTGTTCTTTTACAGGCGAGTACTATTGGTGAGAAGAAGTCATTTGAAGGAGAGAGGAACTTGATTGAAGAGAGAAGTTCGAGTGATGCTCTTAGATTGACTTCTAACACTGAAAGTGCAAGAAACGAAGCAGGCACTGCAAAAGAAAATATCCCACAAGATTTGGATGATCAAAAAAATGATAAGGATATTACTGAATCAGAAAACGCAGCATTCGGTTCACCTACCAAGCAGAAAAGTCGAGGAAAGGAAGACCAAAAGGATGGAGAAGACAACGAGACGTCAGATGACACAATGGGTGGTTTGTCAAGTAAAATTAGTTTGAATTTTGATCATTCGGATCAAGTGCTGTCAAATAAACAAAACCCCCTAAAGCAAACAAATGACTCAGGCGACGAGCCAGGAGATGTAGGGGGAGGTATTACAGATATGGTTCTATCTGCATCAAGTACGAAAGAAATGGTTAAAAGATTACGGCGCTGCACAAAAACTGTGGAAAAGAGAGAACCAACAAGATCAAGTCTAAGGACTTGTAAGAAATTGCATCAAATGACACCTTGCGTATTGGATGAAGAGAAGAAAGAGTCATGCAAGAAACACTTCTGTTTATACTGCAAAATGGCTTTCGCTCAACTTGCAAAGCATTTGGAAAGGAAACATGCGGAGGAAACGGATGTTGCCCATGCAATACACTTTCCAAAAGGCTCCAAAGTCAGACAGACATTGCTTGATCAAATTCGCAATAGAGGAGATTATGAACATAATTGCCAAGTTCTTAAAAGTGGCGAGGGGGAAATTGTGACCAAGAAACAGGTCAAGAAACCCAGCATATCAGTTCGTGACTTCTTACCTTGTCAACATTGTTTTGCATTTTATCGCAAAACTGATTTATGGAGACACGAAAGGTCATGTAAAGCTAGAAAAGGAGACGATAAATCTACTGAGAAAACAAAAAGAACGAGAGGTCACAGTGCTGCCTCCCGGCTGCTTCCAATGTCAGAGTTCTTAACTGGAGGCTGTGAGGAAATCATCCACATCATGCATCAAGATGACATCTCGAGGCATATCAGAAACGACCCGCTTATTTGTAAATATGGCAATGCATTGTCTGTTAAATATGAGCATGACAAGTCTCAGTTTGCTTACATTGCACAAAAAATGAGGGAACTGGGTAGATTTGTGCTTGCTGTAAATGAGCTGGACAGGAGTGTAAAGTACTTGCATGAAATATGTCTGCCATCCCGATTTGAATTAGCTGTTCAAGGGGTCAAAAGGATTAGTGGATTTGACCCCAGTTCCAGTAAGTTTAAAAGCATTTCCCTTGTCACAAAGATTGGATACTCTTTGAAACGAGCTGCAGAAATTGCATTTGGTGAGAGTCGCATGACGGAGGACAGTGAATCAGAAAGCGAAGTGAAAAAATTCATACAACTTCTTGATACAAAATGGAATGAGTGTTTTTCTCGCAAAACACTTGCCTCCTCTCTAAAGCAAGAAGTCAAAAAAGTGGAAGTGGACAAATCAACTGTGACAGAAGACTTGATGAAACTTCACAGGTTTATCACAGAGGAAGGAGACGAAACAAGAAAGGAGCTGAAAGAAAGTCCTAGTTTGTCAACGTGGAAAAAGCTCAGTGAAGCAACTTTAGCTGATGTCTGTCTGTTCAACAGAGGAAGGGTAGGAAATATTGGTAGACTGCTTTTGCAAACTTACATTCAGAGAAAGAGCAAAGGAATATTTGTGCCCTCTGCAGATCAAATAAGGAAAAGCACAAAATTGGAGCTAGAACTTGGTTCCGCTTTGACCAGGTTGGAATTAGAAGGTCAGTATGGAAGGAACATGCTGGTTCTTTTAACAGAACGCATGGTTTTGTCTATTGACTTGCTTGTTGAAAATAGAGAACGAGCGGGTGTGTCAAAAACAAACCCATACCTTTTTGCACGGACTGAAGGTCCATCCTTCATCCGAGCGTTGGATTGTTTCCGACGGGTTGCAATGGAATGTGGAGTTAAAAACCCAGAAGCACTTCTTTCCTCGTCATTAAGAGAGCAAATTGCCAGCTCCTGGCAGTTAATGAGCCTTAATGAATATGAACTGGATCAAGTGGCCAACTTGTTGGGAAAGAGCAGCCAGGAGTGTTACAGACTCTTAAAAAACGCATCCCAGCTAGAAGAAGTGAGCAAACAGCTGCTCAAGATGGATCGAACGCTGCCATCACTTCCAGACAGCAGTGCAAAAGATGGTAAGTACCTTTTTGTTCTATCAAAATATAGCTGATAGCTGCTCTCTGAGTCAATTTACTTTGTTCTTGACCTTTGTACAGGGTGGGCCATTTATATGGATACACCGTAATAACATGGGAATGGTTGGTGATATTAAAGTCCTGTTTGTGGCACATTAGTATATGTGAGGGGGCAAACTCCTCAAGATGGGTGGTGACCATGGTGGCCATTTAGAAGTCGGCCATCTTGGATACAACTTTTGTTTTTTCAATAGGAAGAGGGCCATGTGACTAGGGATGGGTATCGTTTAGGTTTTATCCGATACCGGTGCCAAATCGGTACTTTTGAAACGGTGCCGGTGCTTAAACGGTGCTCGAACCGGTGCTTAAAGAATGGAGAACACAAAATTGGTCCAAAAACCTCTCATGTTCAGCTGTTTGTTTGTTTTTTTGTAAAAAGATAACAATGTTAGCCTTTTCTGCAGCTATGGGGCATATATGGTATCACTCTTGGCTGGAAGCAGTGCTTAAACAATGGAAAAAAAACACAAACTTTGTCCAAAAACCTCTCATGTTCAGCTGTTTCCCACTTTTTCTTTGGTCATTTTAGCCTTTTTGTCCAGGGTGAAGGGAGTATCTGCCATCAAACAAGAGGGCAGCCGCATGTAGCTATGATGATGTTTGCTAGTTCACCTTACATGCATTAATGTAATAACGTGGTTAGCCTACTCAACGTAAATTACACTCGAACAACATTAAGCTACTCACGCAGAGAAGAACGGCTGCTGCTGCATCATCATCCTCATCATTTCTGCTACACTGGTAGGGCTAGGGGCCAGGACTCTATTCTTCGGGTTTTTGGGGGCTGTTGCTCCGGGTCCGATAACTGGCAACCCACCCAACGTGCACAGTGTGAGGTCTCGCAGCAAGCTATCAAATACGGCGCATTTCTCGGCTTTTAAAAAAAACGCTATGCGTCGCCAGGTGTTTCATCGGATTTGAGGTGCTACCTCCTTTGGCAGTATCACAGTATCAGCTTAAAGCACTTGTTGCAGGCTGCTGAGTTTGCATATTTTGCTGTGAAGTACAGCCAGACTTTTGACCGCTTCGCCTTGGACATTTTTAATCTGTAGCTCTGCTCTAACTGAACGTACGTACCTGGCCCCGCCTACTATCCTGGGAAACGTAAAATGATTGGCTAGAAGTGTATCACAGCTCAGGAAAAAAAAGCACCGAAATAAAGCACCGAAATGTGCGCTGCTTTTCGGTCTGGTTACTACCGTTTATGTCAGAACCGGTGCCATCATGGCACCGGACACCGGTACCCATCCCTACATGTGACACATCAAACTTATTGGTAATGTCACAAGAAAAACAATGGTGTGCTTGGTTTATACGTAACTTTATTCTTTCATGAGTTATTTACAAGTTTCTGACCACTTATAAAATGTGTTCAATGTGCTGCCCATTGTGTTGGATTGTCATTGCAACCCTCTTCTCCCACTCTTCACACACTGATAGCAACACCGCAGGAGAAATGCCAGCACAGGCATCCAGTATCTGTAGTTTCAGGTGCTGCACATCTCGTATCTTCACACCATAGACAACTGCCTTCAGATGACCCCAAAGATAAAAGTCTAAGGGGGTCAGATCGGGAGACCTTGGGGGCCATTCAACTGGCCCACGACGACCAATCCCCTTTCCAGGAAACTGTTCATCTAGGAATGCTCGGACCTGGCACCCATAATGTGGTGGTGCACCATCTTGCTGGAACGTGCCAGCTTCAGTGCATAAAGAGGGAAACACATGTAGCAATTTCAAATATCCAGTGTCCTTGAGGTTTCCATTGATGAAGAATGGACCCACTATCGTTGTACCCCATATACCACACCAAACCATCTCTTTTGTTGTTCCAACAGTCTTGGAGGGATCCATCCACTGTGGGTTAGTGTCAGACCAATAGCGGTGGTTTTGTTTGTTAACTTCACCATTCACGAAACTTAGCAAGCAGTTTGCTAACTGTAGCATGGAAGATGGGTGGTCTCGTAGGGTGTCTTGCATTGAAATCTGCTGCAATGACCCGGTTACTGCGTTCACCAGATATCAACACAGTTTCGATCCGCTCCTCACGTGTTAACCTCTTCGACATGTCAATGGCTGTGAACAAAGAGAAACTTGTAAACAACTCATGAAAGAATAAAGTTACGTTGAAACCAAGCACACCATTGTTTTTCTTGTGACATTACCAATACGTTTGATGTGTCACATGGCCCTCTTCCTATTGAAGAAACAAAAGTTGTATCCAAGATGGCCGACTTCTAAATGGCCACCATGGTCACCACCCATCTTGAGGAGTTTGCCCCCTCACATATACTAATGTGCCACAAACAAGACTTTAATATCAGCAACCATTCCCATGTTATTACGGTGTATCCATATAAATGGCCCACCCTGTACTCTATTACAAGGTCTTGATCAGAAAATTTACCAGGTTCAATAAAGCAAAAACAAAAAAATTAAAACTGCATTCTAAATTGGATAAAGATTTTATCTCTTGCGTAGCAGTGATTCTCAATATTTGTCATTTTAGGAACTGCACAGAAGCCTGCTTTAAAAAGAAGACCTTGGAGTGAGAATGAGCAGGCTGCAGTGAAACGTTACTTGAGTGAATTTATCACAAGGATGAAGGTTCCGGGCAAAAAGGAGTGCAATGCTTGCATAGCTGCTGAGCCAGATCTCGGAGGAAGATCTTGGACAGACGTTAAAAACTATGTACACAACACACTACAGACAATGCGTAGGAGAAATAACATACAGAAGTCTGAGGGGAACCTTAATGTTTTGAATCCAAAGAGATCAAAAGCTGGAGTCCAAACCACAAAGACAACTTTGGAAGACACAAGCACTGTGTGTACTATGACAACAGTCGACCCAGATAACTTGAGAGAAAGTTCAAATTGTTGCATGACAATGCCGCCGCCGCCACCAGCAACCAACTTGGGAGATGCATCACCATTCTGCCAAGAGATTACTTCAAGTTACGCATCCTTGTGCTCATCTAGTACAGATATGGTCCATACAAGTCAACCATTGATTTCTACTTTCACACCATTGAATGCTACTGATACGCAAGTTGTTCCTACATTTACTCCACACAACACTACAAATGCCCTAATGCCTCCTCCATACACTTCAGAAAACAGCAGAATTATGCCATTGTCTCCTTCATATACACAGAATGCTACAAACATGCCACCTCCGTCTGTGTATGTACCACAGGACACTACAACGTCACAAATGATTCCTTCGTTTACCTCCCTTAATACTCCAAGTACCTCAATGGTTCCTACATTCACACAGTTAAATACTGTAAGTTCTCCAATGGTCAATCCATTCTCAACACTTAATGATGGAAGTAGGCCTATTATGTCTTCGTTTACACCTCTAAACCATTCAAGTTCACCACCTTACCCCTTAAGCCCATCGAGGGGCCCTGCAGCTGCACAGGTTGTCCCAACAATCCACGGACCCAGTCTTTCTGACAGAAGTCCGGTGGTATCTGAAAATGCGCCTATGTCTTCTGCAGGAAAACAAATCAATCCAGCTGTCAAGCCTCAAAAAAGAAACAAAAGGTTGTGGAGTGAGGAAGAACAGGCAGCAGTGAGGCGACAGCTTGGAGACTTCTCTAAGCTGGTAAAAGTGCCGGGCAAAAAGGACTGCGATGCGTGTTTAGCTGCTGAACCTGCCTTAAGCAGCAGAACATGGAGGGAGGTCAAATATTTTGTACATAATTCTATTCAGTCACTCAAAAGAAGAGGTCATACTGTTGCATCCAAACAAAGTGGAGGACAAGATCCAGAGACTCATAATTCAAACTCTGAGTGGGATGGTCCTGTTTATCTGTCCCTGTAAACGTTATTTGACATGCAGTATAACCACACGTTATCAGCAAGGTCTTAGATGTGAGAGGGACATCACTTTACCTCAATTTGTATAAGGTATAAAAATGAAACTGATGGAAATTAGTGTAACATACCATCGTAGCCACAAGACATTTATAGGCAGCCCTTTTATTCTTCAAATTAAAGACCCCAGAGTATCCCGGATCACGTTCAAGTATAAATTAAGCAATCAATTGCACAAATATACACTAAATGGGTGGAATTAGGGATGTTTGTACTGTAGCTTTGGCTTACAAGAGAATAAGCTTAGAATGCATATACTATCTAACACTGTCAGGTTGTCTCTAGGAAATATTCTAATTGAGTTTTGTGATCGTTTAGCAGACTTGAACCTCATTTTTGCCTGTAATGTTTCACTAGTGAAATCATTTTTGGGTGACAAGTAGTGCCACCCAAATATGCTTTCCCACACTGTAGTTGTAAAAATGATAACACCAAGAGTTGTTTGGAAATCCCACCTCCACTGTGGACAGGGCAGCCCATTTTAGAGCAAAGATGGCCTCTGGGCATTTACAGGGGGATTTTTACTTGTCTTTGACATGTACTTTATGCATCCGTCTTACTGCCTGTATCAATTTTAGTAGCATTTTTTAATGTGTTTTGGTGATTAGAAATCAAAAGCCTACCAGCAACCTTTGCAGTGAAACCGTCCAGCGTGATAGATTTACTTTGCCGTTTACCCAAACAAGCCCAGGTGTACTATATTCCTGCTTTAGCCAGTAGCATATATTGTAGATAGCTTGCAGCAGTAATAATATACCTTCCTTGCTGATAATAGAGAATTAGGAGCTGTGTGTATCTATAGCTGAAATATCAAAAGCACTTTCTTTCTTTAAAGATCCACTTAATACTTATCTATTATTATACTTTGTTATCTTTATCTTTAACAATCTGCCTAAAAGGTGTGTTGTATTTTTGTATACCCATACAGTGACTGTGTATAGCATTTTAGCATTTAATTGTATTTAGTGTACTCTAATTTTAGTTAAAATACACTACATTTGACTCATTTACATTACTTTATAGTATGTTTTTATTTTCTAGATGTTTATAACATTAATATCCAGTTGCCAAGAACAAATTGCCTTATGGCTGGGTTGCTGTCGTTCCCACTGGCTTCCACTTTGTCATAATACCTGCAGAAGCAGCATGCCTAGGTGCTCGTTTTTGCACACCTGTGGCCGTGGAAGTGATTGGAATATTTGGATGGGTAACTGAATACTTTTGGCAATATACTGTATGCATAATTGTCTAGCAGACATTAGACAGAGGATGAGGATGTTCGTTTCTGTTTACGGTTTCTAAGTATATTTCGCATTTCATTTTAAGGAGGAATTTGTGGCTTGGTTAGTTCAGCCCAGAGTGATGGATACAGGTTTGGAGACTGACTAAACAAAGTGATCACATTTTAGTTAAAAAATGAGTGAAGCACTTCCTCACGTTCAGTGTGTTGCTTCTTTCAGACTGGACATTCAACAAGAGTTGTGGTGTTGATGATCTGTTATTTAGGTCAGTCAACTTTGTAGATGCCATAGTCAGGACATTTGCAAAGAAAATGTAATCTTGAGTCATTTTTACCAGTAAATATTCAAAGACTGGACAGCATTGCTGCTTTCATTCACATTTAAAAGCTTTTCTGTTAAGATCAATAGTAGCTGTAGTGAACCTGTTTTTAAGAAACCAGTGTTCGCCCTTTCATACCAAAGCTATTAGTGTTGGACACACATAAGACTGACTGCAATAGATTACACAGCCAGGTTAGATAGCACATTGCCATGTGATTTTCATCACGTCTTTCCTGTGTTGTTGCCGCCTTGTTAAAAAGGGTACATCTGTGTTACAGTGTATACCAGTAGTTACATATACAGCTGTATTTGGAAGATGAATCTGTGAATGGTATTGATGGTAATGATACAAATGATTGTTCAGGCACTACCATTGTTGTTTAATGTTGCAAAACTAATGTTTTTCCCTGCGTAGAAGTTACATTGTTTTTATTGCTGTTGTATAAGCACTTTATGTATTAGTCTTCATGTTGCCTTCAGTTAATACTTCATATCAAAAATCTGCTTGTACAATAAAATGCTTCTTGGCTTAAAATTTTAAAACTGGTGACAAGTGTTAAATGATTTCCCTTGATTTCCCGTTTGTTGGGTGAAGGTTTGCAGCTGTATTGATTTGATAAACCTGACTATTTTATACTCATGCTAACAGTAAAATTATACTTGGTCACATATTTTGATGTTTAAAGTGGCCGTGCAAACATGTTACACATGTTCAATATCTGAAATCGATATGTCAGCAAAGTAACTATTGCTAAACAGCATTAAAATAGCTGAAACTCCAGGAAATCTCAAGGTGCATGCATTTGTCATAAACCACGTAATAAAATGCTGATTTGATGATAAAATTACCAAAAAAAAACAATGTCAGAACAAGTAAGCCTCACAAGCCAGTTACACTTGTACACATTTCAGTGCCTGACTTTAGGTCGTTGTAGATGTGTGTGGTTGTAGCAGCAGACGAACCCAGATATGGGTCAAAAGAATCTATACTCTGTGCAAAAGTAATGGTATAAAAATGCAAAACATTTCATCGCCCAAAGCAGTGCGATGACAAGTCGACGTATTCCTAGAATCTCAAGGCTACTTTGGTAAACAGGCTGTATTAAGTGTTTTCTAAATACATTTTTTATAGTAAATATTGATTATTATTGTTGTCATGCAGATATGTAAATGTAGTATTTTTTTTATTGTTTAGTTTTTTAATATTGAGACTATATAAGTACATTAAAAAAAAATCTATTTCTAACCCATATTTTTGTGAAGATGTTCAAGTAAATATATCACAACGTAATACTATATTAGCTTCAGTTTTGCACAAGGAGGTATTGATATTAAACTTGCAAACTGATAAGCAGGTTATTAATCATCTTCAAAAGCTGCCTGTTGAGCAGTTAGTCTTCTGTAAGTAAAATTGTAAACAATCATATCTATGGTACTTCTCAAGACAGCAAGATAGACATGACCACTGTAACGTCATCCATTGTTTAAGGTGGTCGCGTTAGTCATCAAAAAGAATGCAGGTTTAAGATACAACTGTGTTAGGTTTTGTTTTCAGATTAAGAAAACAAGCCGGTGTTATATACAGTTTGTGGTGTATGGTAAATATCTAACTAAAACTATATTGACTGGCTGCACTGGTTAGTATCTAAATTGGGATTGGTAAGTATTTAGCAGGGATATCACCATAACTTTATTATTATACGAATAATGATTTCATTGTGTTTGCAAATGGGGCATTGTACAAGGAGCTTCTCTTCACAGTGTTGTGTACAAATCATGCCCAGAAAACTGCACATGGTAATTCACTTTTTAGGCATTTCTATACAGTGCAATGGACTCCACTGCAGGTCTGTAAAAAGCTTATTTTACAGCCTTTGTTTTAGTTCTGTGTCTATCTGTTTGTGTGCAGGATGGCAGTTGTATGACCCTCACCATGCTGGCAGCAATAGGGGGGCAGGATGACATCCTCAGGTTACTGATTAAAAAGGGGGTGAGAGTGAATAAACGACAGAAGAACGGCACTACAGCCCTGATGCATGCTGCTGAAAAGGTAACTCTATCTTTTATGTAAGTTAATCCTGCAGCCTTTAACTATACTGTGCATACAATTTTAATTCAAATTCTCAGTGAAAGCCAAACCAGTCAAAGACTCTGAAATAAAGGCATCTGCCTCTTTTGTTTTATCTTGTAAACACTTGATTCTCGTTTGTGTCATCCCAGAATTGTTTGACAACTGTTGCAATCCTACTGGAGGCCGGGGCTTATGTAAATGCTCAGACGCTGAGTGGAGAGACGGCGCTGATGAAGGTAACACTAGACAAACACTAACGGTCACTTTGGTTTTAATTAGTGCAAAATTACAGTTTGCATGCAGATTACAAATGGTGCTGTTTCATAGCAGATCAGTCAGAAATTATATATTTACTTTATAGTCCTTACCTGTGGTGTACCAGTATGAGGTTTCTTTAGAGAAGTTCATTACGTCCTTCCTTTTAGGCATGCAAAAGAGGGAACGCTGATGTTGTGCGCCTCCTGCTGGAGTATGGAGCTGACTGCAACATCCTGTCCAAACACCAGAACACAGCTATGTACTTCGCCCAGCAAAGCAAAAACCTGACGGTGTGTGACTTCATCAAGGACCACATCAGCATGTGAGTGCTAACCACATCATCACATCATAGTTTCATCAGTTTGGTGATGTTTTTGGAGACAGCATAGTGTGAATTAATATTTAAAGAGACAAACATTTACTTTGGTTTCTATCCTTAAAAGGAATGTCAGTAAATTTTGTCCTGCACTGTAGTGGTAAAACCAGTTTTACTACCAAATATATTTGGTTACACAGAACTAATTTATGTTGCAGGCTGTCCAGTGTGGCGGAGGACACCATCCGAGCATACTTTGAGTCTCGTCTGGTGCTGTTGGAGCCCGTCTTCCCTCTGGCCTGCCACAGGCTTTGTGAGGGTCCAGACTTCTCTATGGATTTTACCTTCAAGTCACAGCCTCAACCAGAGGGTAACCCCAAATTTTTACATATTTTTACATTACCTGATATGCAAAAACACCACCTCACTCGAGAGGTGGTGTATTTGCTGTTTTTCTGTTGCCAGACAGATTCATGAATTTTGTTTTTATCATGTCTGGCCACGCTTGGCAAGGATGCTACTCTTTTAGTAGCTTTGTGCTACTGATACATTTTTTACAGACTGCATAAAAGGAGGATAACACTGCAGACATCAGATACTGAGTACTGATGAAAAGGATGAACGCTACTTACATTAGAATTCTTAATTGATTCATATTATGTACGTTTTAATATACCATTGAGGTGATTTGTTTTAAACATTTTGCTGATTTGAAGTCTTTCCAAGAACATAAATCTAAAAGCTAAAAACCTTTAGGCTGTTGACATTAATAAAATGTTTTGTAAATGACATCCCGAGAGAAAATAAAACTGCCTTTGAACTGTGATGTTTTATACATATTTATTTGAAAAGGTAATTTACAAACGCTCAATTTTAGCTACAAAACACAAGAAAATATCCAAAGATGAGGGAACTGCGGACAGGACAGTTTTACACCTGCAACAGCTTAGATTAATAGGTACTTGAGCAGATGCTACCAATGAACATACATATCTAAATAGGTGTTGTCAAGATAAAAAGATTACTCAGATTTGTATGTCTCTTTCAATCTTTAAAGTGAAACTTCCACAGTTCATATTACATGAAGGCAAAAGTAAATTGACCAGGAGTTGGGGAACTTCGGGCCTCAAGGGCCAGTTTCCTGCAGGTTTTAGATGTGTCCTTGATCCAACACAGCTGATTTAAATGGCTAAATTACCTCCTCAACATTTTTTTGAAGTTCTCCAGAGGCCTGGTAACGAACTAATCATTTGATTCAGGTGTGGTGACCCAGGGTGAGATCTAAACCCTGCAGGACACTGGCTCTTGAGGCCTGGAGTTTCCCACCCCTGGCATAGACCATACAATGCAGTCCAGCAGACATTATGAGGTATTATGAAATAAAGATGTAAATTCATATTTGGAACATTTTCTTTCCATTAGTCTGTAAGAAGACTTGTTATGGAAGCAAATTAGCCCAAACTCCCAAAATTGACCAGTGTGTGCAGTTTTTAGCTGCACTGTCTCACCTTAAACTGTAAACTGAACCTGCTATTCGGCTAGTACAAAGTGTAATGATGGATTGTGTTGCTGTGTGACAAGCACTGGTTATAGTGCAGAATGAAATCATTTGAGGTCATGGTCAAAGGCTAAACATCGTACCTCCTGCACATCACTTGTGTCCGGGCCTTCGTATGAGAACGGTCCGAACATTACCCCGACGTTTTCCAGAGTTGATGTGCAAAAATGGCTTCAAATGTCAACGTCATTAGAACGTTATCCCACTAATGTGTTGGCTATAAATTTCTATTCCAATCGAACCTTTCTGTGAAGTTTTATCATCCCTCCTACTTCCAGGTTCAGGTATCCTCCTCTTCATCTTCCACGCCAACTTCCTGAATGAGATCACAGCCAGGCTATGCGGACCTTGCAGTGTGCACGCCGTGGTGCTCAACGATAAGTTCCAGCTGCCCATTTTCCTGGTTGGTTGAAATGATGATTACACAACAGTTGGTTAAAAACAAAATGTGCCAAGTGATTAATGAAAGATAAAATTGAGAAATTTGATAAACTATAAAACAAATCGACAAAAATAAAACTGAAAAACGATTTTAATCCATCGGAATTTTATTATATTAAATCCTCCTTTGATATCATTCAGAGTGGTCGTTTGTCTATTGTTTACCCTCACTCTCTCTCTTTACAGTGTTTTTCACTATTGCTGCTTTGAGCAAATGAACAAGCAGTTCACAGGAGACCATGCAGCCATGTTTAATGTCACTGTGTGGATTCAATGTACTTCACCTCATTAAATCGTTTAAATTTAGGCCACAGTGCTAATTTTTGCTTATTTTTTTCTACTTTTTGCCTTCAACGTTTCAGGATAGTCACTTCATCTACTCTTTCAGCCCGAATCCAGGCGTCAACAAGCTCTTCATTCGCCTTGCAGAGGCGCCAGCAGCCAAGGTGACACACACACACACACACACACACACACAGTGAGACACAAACATATGAAACATCTTAATCAGGCATACAAAGGTCACTGCTTCTAACCAGCCCATTGGGAAATCTGACTAAATGTTTTTGAAACTGAGGAATGCGATTTTATTTTTCATGATTTAAAAGAAGAATAAATAATACCACAAATGGTCATTATTAATGATTTACGTGTAGAACTAGGCATGTCCATTATCTTAAAGGCAACCCAAAGAAATATACAAAGTTGTTTTTTTGTTTTTTTACAGAAACCTTTCAATGCAATCTTTGGTTTTTGGCTGCAACATCAATCTAAGTTTAGCCAGCTACCACAAATAACAAAGCTTCTATGTTTGTGTCAGAGTTGATCTTGTCAAGCATCCAGAATCCTGTAACGTTTGCTCTCACGCTCCGATTTTACCGTTTTTAAAAAGACACTGCATGCAGCTGAGTGGGTTTGTCTTTTTCAGTCATGACAGAAGACACTTCATCCTCAAAGATGATACCTGGGCCTGTCTGTGTGCTACTCTCACTGGCATTCAATCCAAACCCAGTTTGTCCCCAGAACATGTATACATTTTTAAAGTGGGTCATTGATATATAGTTTCATTATAAGTAAGTTAATAAATGAACTGGATGCTCTGGGTTTCATTTGTAGTTGTTACTCTCAGTTCATTTCATTGTTTTCTTCAGTCTGTCCTCAGCTATTGTTGACTTCCATATTGATGATCTATCATATCTGCTACAGAATTTCTTAACGTTGGAAAATCTTTTAGTCTAATATAACACACCTAACCACAGGCCCAACCTATTTTTACTCCTGGTTTATGTATAGACCCCCGACACAGCCCTCTGTCCTAGTGTCTAACCGCCAATGCGTCATTTTTGACACAGTTTTACAGGCACGGCTTTCTTCTCCGAAGCAAACTACACAGACAGCTATCTTTAATGTGCAGCCAGGTTTTCAGATCTCTTCTCTGTTTTTTTTCCTGTATCAGCACCTACATTTTCAATATCGATGACTTGGTTAATTAGTGCAATAGTATCTGCTCATGAGCTCTTGATAATGTGGCTCCCTTATTAACCCCAACTGCCAGTCCTTCCCTTTGAAATGACAATGATATTCCTCCCCATAGCAGAGAGTGTAGAAATGCTGACATAGCCTCGACTACCTTCATAGGAAGGAGTTTCTCTCCACGCTCAACAAAGTTATAAAAGATGTAAGAGCTTCATTAATGAAAACAGGCACAATCTAAGGCTGCATGCCATTGTTAGGGACTGTTTCCTTACTGTTTTATCTTCCTGTGCCCTCACTGTCAGTGGAGAAACGCCTCACTGTAACCTTGCAGTTGCTTTTGATGTGTTTTAGTAGTTTTGGGGCGAAAAAGTAATATCAGACTTTGGAAACGCACACAGTATTTTTCAATAGGATATCCTCACTGCTGGTTTTCATGTTAATAACTCAAATCATCAGCTTTACTTTTTGTATTTGTTCGAGTCAAAAAAAGTAAAACATTTTGCAGCAGAAAACAGGAAACAGTTTGAATTGTTAGTCATCCAATCATAAAGCTGAATTTCTTTTGATAAGTAGAGAGGATCCAAAAGTCGAAGCATCTCAGCAGCGTTTCCGTCTGATCTTCTCTCCTCAGGTCAAGCTCCTCATCTGCGCGTACAGAGTGCAGCTGCAGTGACGCGCTCTCTGATGATGTTAATGTCATACCAAGCTTGGACAACACATCATTCCACATGCAGATTCTGAGCAGCAGCTGAGATACTTTACCAAGCACGTTACCCTCTGAGAAGGAAAAAAAAAGTTGTTGTTGTGAGGTGAAATTTAAAGCTGGCTTCCCGAGATGGAAGTGCACATTCTTGACAACTGAAGTTCAGCGATGAGATCTGACTCCAGACCAGGCCCGAGCGCGGTGAGGGCCAACATATGCAGCATAAATGTGAGGATCTTACAGAGACTTGCGTAACCTTTGAGCAGTCCGTCCTTTGTGGGAGGTGCCATCACTACGCAGTTATCGGCGATCGGAAACTGTTACCGGAGGAGCTTTGAAGACGGACGTCAACCTGTGTCGTGCCTTTCTCCAAGTTCCACCTTCTGTCGGGGTGGATCTGTTAGACATGTGTGTTGATTGTGTCTATTCTGGTGAATTTGAAGAATATGAAGAGGGGATTTTCAATCACTGTTTATTTAGGGGGGGGTTTCATGTTTTTAGCATTTTACTTGGACCAATGGAAATCTTTTTCATGCATGTTGTTTTTGGTAACACATTTCTTTATGGATTTTTCTTCATGTTCTAACTCTACCCTTAAATAATATTAACATTTCTGTTCAGTTCTCTTCCCTTAATAATTAACATCTCTTTATTTGTGCTAAGTCTGTGTTGTTTGTTGGTATTTCACTTTAGTAGAGCGGTGTGAGGTTAAACACGGATTCTGGGGAACAGACACAATACATGCATCCATAAATTTTCCATCCACTGGCCCATTGTCTTGTCTACCACTTGTCATTACACTAGTGTGAGGTTGTTTCAAAGTGTGACTTAGAGAGTTTTTAGTGAATGAAGAAGAGTTTTGCCTTCCATGCACAGAGTTGCTGTTTATATTTCCTGCTCTGTACAGACTATATATAATTATATACATATATGCAGTTATAAGGTGTCATGTGATGACCGCTGATGTTTTTGTTCCTTTTTGAGTTAATTTATTTCGTTTGTACAGGAAAACACTCTGGGCTTAAATGTCTCAAACTGCCCGGCTAGTACATTGAAGAACCCCATATTTACCATCTCTATCACTGCTGTGCTGAGCCTACTTACTGCTCCCTTTCAGTCTCCTCAAGCAACCTTCTTTGTTTTTAATCATCTGATATTAAAGGAGCCCAAACTGGAGGATACCAAATCCAAGTATCTGTTATTGACATTCTTCTGCATAAACACACCTAGCTGCGTGATGTTGCCTACAAACCCAGCTCAGGCTAGCAATATGTCTTTAAATTGCAGCAGTGCTGTTTGATTGGATGTCTCCATGCTGCCTTAATGTTCACTTTTTACATTAGTTTGTAGATCTTTGTGGTTCAAGCTGAGTGACTGAAAGTAAAGAAAATATCCAGATTTACATTTTTTTTTTTTTTTTATTGTGTTTTAATTCAACACATTGCATATACTGTAATGGTGACTCCACTTACTGCTATTATCTCTCATTCCTATAGGTAACTACCAGTTTTGTGGACTAAGTTAACAATGGTACAAAAAGCATTAGTGGTGATGTTGTAGCTACGAGAGAACAAAAGAGATTTGCTGTATTTGCACTGTAACAGGCTTTGTAAGAAAAGAGGGTTGGCATGGTAACATCTTAGTAGTGAAACTTACCTTTAAGTTGCATGTTAACATTCATGGTGGCGCGGTGTTGGTGGTGCGGTTAGTGAAGGTTGTGGGTTTGACAGCCGCCGGGGCGTTCCTGTCTCTCGGATTTTCTCCAGTTGCTCCGGCCTCTTCCCAGAGATATGCATGTTAGGTTAAATGGTGATTCTAAATTTGCTGTAGGTGTGAATGTGAGATGCCTGGTTCTCTCTTTGCCGTGTGAGATACCGGCAACCGCTCGCCTTATGACAGCAGCGATAGGCTCCAGTTCTCCCGGCAATCCTGAACTGGGTAAACGGTTCAGAAAACAGATGTTCACAATCAGCTGCTCATCCCACTGGCTACAGTTTGATCTGCGGTTTTAAAGAAACTTAGGTCTGCTCTGTGTTTCTGTCACTTTATGACCATATACTTGTCAGGTGTAGTGTTTTTTAAATCGCGCTGCATACTTCTGGCTCCTGTGGTGTCACAGCTTTCAGACTCCCTATATTTTTTTTAATAGGCATCCAGATGCTTCAAAAATCAAGCGCAGCCTTACAGCAAGCTGACACTCTGTAATAAGATTTCAAATTTGACTACTTTCGCTTTGCTCAGCGCATGCATGCAGTGCATTTCACCTTACGGCATTAAAAGGGAGCAAATCTGAAACCCTGTCTTAAGACACCTGTAGCCTGTTCTTATCTCAGTACAGCGTGAGGAATCGGTACATGGAGTAGGTGTTTTGGTGTCGGATACCAGAGACGAGCACGATACGAAGGAAGACGTGAAACTGGAATATCTGAAAAGCCAAAGACAGATCTAGCTCAGATATCACCGCTGAGGTTTTCTGTTTTACAATTTCAGCTAAACGGTTTGAAATGCATTCTGATGTTTTGTGTTACTTGATATATTTTTTTCCAGCTTCCCACATTGTGATTGGTTTCCACTTATTGCAAATTGGAGTAAAAAAACAAACAGCCTCCATAAACTCGCTTCTGACGTGTAAAGCATCTCAGTGAAGTCCACCATCACTTAAGTTACATAAGGACAAAATACATGTATTGCTATTACTGTGACTGTGACCACTATGATTGTTTGTGAGTCAGTCAGTGTTAGAGCAGAAGTGTTCACTTTAATGTATTACACATTTGTGGTCAGTTTCAGGAGTGCTAAATTACTTTCACATAACAGATGAAAGGAAGGATTCAGACCATTAAAGATGTTTTAAACTACAGCAGTAATGATTAAACCGCAGAGTTGGTTTTTTTTAGTTGTTTCAGAGCAATGGGAAGCTTGTTTTTAATGATGAGAACTGTCTCCTGATTCTGTATAACAGTTTCTCACCGCCTTGTCGGCACCTTCCTTTACCCGTACAGTCGCTTCACTTTGACTTTGACTTTTTTATTTGGCTCTGAATGTTTGCGCAGATAGATGCACTGTTTGTGTGAAAGAGTTCACTGTTGTTTGTAGAGGTGCTGCTTACCTGAGGCCGTCTCTCTGCCCTAAATAAAATGTGTGCATATATTTGCACACACTGCTGGGTTTCATTCATTATATGGAAAGTTGTTTTTTTTTATTACTATTATTATTCAGTCTGAAAAATAAGGTTGTTGTACATGATAAGTCATCTGCTTAATACATGTTTTTGCCTAGTTTTTGTACAATATTTAGTATAAAAGCTCCTCTATAAAAGATAAGCAATGTTCTCCTGCCTTTCATACTTCTCTTACTTTTCCATGGACTTGCATTATTTGCACTTTTTTTTTTTTTTTTGATTAGTCATCTCAATTATGATTTTTATTCATAAGTATTGAGCAGTTGAAGGTATATGGATGATAGAGGTTTGCCATTGGGAGGTATAAACGCATGCAGCTAATATCAGTGCTGTAAAACTAAAACCTAGCATGATTAAACATTTCTACAAATTGATCTAATTCACACTTGATGACAGTTTGTTTGTTTTAGCTCAAATGTGTGTCATTTTTGGTCAGAGACACCTGGAATCTCCACCAAATTCCTTTTTTTTTTTTTAAATCCAAGATGGCAGTACATTGAAACAGCACCACTCAGAGGACGGATAGAAAAAAATCCCTGAGAGTTTTAAAAGAAGATGCATGAAGCTAAACCTGTCTTGGAAAGGCAGTCTTTAAACAAAAATATTAAAAACAAAAAAAACAAACATCTGTGTGAAGGAAATTTATTTAGCAAGTAAAAGTTACATTTTCATATTCTACTATGCTACATTCAGACAGAAATACTGTACTTTGTATTTTCCACAATTATCTGATAATTTAGTTAGTGGTTACTTTACAGTTACAGATGTAAAAAATAAATAAAATTACATGCTGAAGATGATTTTTAAGGCCGATACCAATACCGATATTTGGTGACTTAAAAATCAAATATTCCAACATACTAGCCAATGTTACTATGATGCCGATTTTTCAGGCAAATTAAACCTAAACCGATTTCCCTAACATTTTTTTTTTTATGTTTCGTTAATTATTTACTAATTTATGATCTGACTGGCTTTGCTCGAATCAGCTAGTTATTGCTTGTGGCATTCCAAACACCTCGCCAATAGGAAAGTTGCAGAGTGCCCTCTGGTGGCCAAACTATGCAACATCAACACATATTTGTTTTAAACAAATAAATAAACAAATAATATGGCTGAAGGGTGTTTTTGCTGTCTCGCTAGACCTTCTACTTTGTCCTGCTACGTATTAATATGATATGCATCATTATGGTTGAGCTGTTGCTCATTTAAATAATGTAGAGTCCTCAACATTTTAATAAATCGAGTAAGATAATTCCAACTAAACAAAATCTAAGAGTATTGTAGTGTAGCAAAGAACAGCTCCCACTTTTAAAGAGACTGAATATTGTAAGATCATTTTATTGGTCATTACGTGTAAATCATTTTAAAGCTTCGCAAGGAAAAATGACAGGTGAAAAGTGTATATTGAACTGCTAATCTGTTTGTCAATACATTTCTGGAATCCCTCTTTGGCACACAGACAGAAGTAGAAGAGAAACTCATCCTTTACCTAAATAATGTGTAAGTAATGCTTACACCAGAATAACTTTCATTGGAAAGCATTACAAGTTTCTCTCCTACTGTTTTGAATGTTACTGAGAATGGGTAAAATCACAACTTCATCATTTATTACTTGTGACATTTCTATATGCATCTCCATAGTAGAAACTATATTTTTCATCCACCTGCTTCCGCTTATCCTTTCCAGGGTTGCAGGAGCCTATCCCAGCTCGCCAGTCTGTCGCAGGGCTAACACATACAGGCAGACAACCATTCGCTCTCACATTCACACCTATGGGCAATTTAGATTAACCAGTTAACCTATTCCCATTAACTGCATGTCTTTGGACTGTGGGAGGAAGCCAGAGTACCTGGGAGGAACCCATGCAAACTCCACGCAGAAAGACCCAGGCCTGATGGTGGAATTGAACTCAGGACTTTCTTGCTGTGCAGCAACAGTGCTAACCACAGTAGCTCAGATGTATTTAAGTTTATATGGTTAAATGCTTTAATGTTCTGGTGGGGATGATAAGATTGGAAAGTTGCTAAACAAAAACAGGCAGCTAATGAAACATCTCACAGAGTAAATGATGGCATGTATAAACAGCATACTAGTCGAGCTGAGTGTTTCAGAGGTCATGATGGCGAGGGCCTCACTGCTCAGTCAGAGAATTCTTGGAAAACTAGGCAAGCTTTCGGGCAGCAGTTTAAAACCAGACTTAATTCAGTTGTAGAAATCACAGCAGGGGCTCAGCAACGCTTGTGAAAAGGATCCTCAGCGACCACAGTTCATCCCAAACCCACAGTGCAATTTGGGGGACAAAAATAACATTTAAACAATGTTACGTTCCCCCCGAAGGGGTCTAGGCATGTGAGTGAGGGGACCAGTAACAAATGAGTCCGGAATCAGAATGAAAAGGAAAACAGACAGAGTTGTTCTGTATTAATAGAACTTTATTACGAAATGGTACAGGTGGATTACAAACGACATTAACATTAACTTAAAGGGCCGGCAACGCCGTCTTACCAACAACGCCAAAGAAACAAAGAAAACACTCGCAGCCACGAAAGGCAGGAAGACTACCAAACAAACACAATAAAAAAAGGAGGCACTTCCCACACTTCCTACCCTACTCCCCACCACGGGGAGACACTCTCAGGGCCCACAAGCCCGTCTGCTCACTGGTCAGAAAGAGGCTGTCTGTCCAAAATCTAGCACAGAAACGCGTAGAGCCACCGAGGGAAAAAGCCACCCTGCTCACAGCTCATCCCCAGTTTAAATAGCCTCAGAGGATGATTGCTGACTGGAGTCAGGTGGCAAACGAGGCTAATCAGCAGCAGCTGTGTCCTGGGGAGAGAGGAGAGTGAGAGAGACAGAGAGGGGTAGGAGTGGCAAGAGGGGTGGAGGCGGGGAGAGTGGGCAAACACCCCACACACTCCCACAGCCTCACAGAACGTAACATTCCCCCCCCCTTACATTGAAGCCCTACCAAAACAACAACAACAACAACACCCTATTGCGAGCTGCGTGAGAGTGCATCAGCCACTATATTGTCAGTACCTTTCTTGTGTATGATCATCAGATTGTAATCCTGGGCCAGGAGTGCCCAGCGCATCAGTCGCTGGTTGTGATTGTACATCCGGTTCAGAAAAACAAGGGGGTTGTGGTCTGTGAACACGGTCACCGGGGAAGCGCTGGAGCCCACATACACTTCAAAGTGCTGCAGAGCTAGAAGCAGAGCTAAGGCTTCCTTCTCTATGGTAGAGTAGTTCAGTTGATGGGGTTTGAACTTTGCAGAGAAATAACAGACCGGATGGCACACACCTTCCTCATCATCCTGCAGCAGGACTGCCCCGGCTCCGGTGGCACTGGCATCGACCTCTAGCTTAAAGGGGCGAGAGAAGTTTGGAGCTGCCAATACAGGGGTGCTGCACAGAAGAGATTTTGCCGACTCAAAGGCATGCTGGCATTCAACTGACCATTCAAAAGGCACCTTTGGGCTACACAGTTTGGTTAGCGGGGTCACGACCACAGAAAAGTTCTTACAGAAACACCGGTAATATCCGGTCATCCCTAGGAACCGCCTTAGTTCCCGTCTGGTGGCTGGACTCGGGTAGTCCAGGATTGCAGCAACCTTCGCCTCCACTGGGCGGACCTGCCCAAACCCCACCTGCTTACCTAGGTAAGTGACGGTTGCCTTACCAAACTCACACTTAGCGAGATTGAGGGTCAACGAGGCCTCGGCTAGCCGCTGAAACACTGTCCTCAGAAGGGACATATGATCTGCCCATGTGTCTGTGTATAGCACCATGTCATCTAGATACACATTGCACTGGGGCACATCTCCCAACACCAACTGCATCAGTCGTTGAAAAGTAGCTGGGGCATTTTTCATGCCAAAGGCCATTACTGTGTATTGCATGAAGTGGTCAGGGGTGACAAATGCAGAAATCTCTGAAGCTCTGAGAGTGAGAGGCACCTGCCAGTAGCCTTTAAGGAGATCGAGTTTGGTGATGAATTTGGCAGGGCCGATGCTGTCAATGCAGTCTTCCATACGAGGAAGCGGAAAAGAGTCAGAGACCGTTACAGCGTTTACCTTCCAATAATCTGTGCAGAAACGGGGTGTGCCATCAGACTTAGGTGTTAGTAGACATGGGGAGCTCCAGGGGCTACAACTAGGTTGTGCCAAGCCGTTTTCTACTAAGTACTCAACTTCTTCTTTCATGACCTCACGTTTGGTGAAGGGGCAATGATATGCATGCTGCTTGATTGGGACTGCGTCTCCAACGTCAATGTCATGCTCACAAACGTGGGTACGCGAGGGTACGTCACTAAAAAGAGACAGGTAGGAGTGCAGCAAGTCAAGTACCTCTTTACACTGGGACGGAGGAAGGTGAGATAGGTTGGCCTCGGCCTTAGCTAAAAAAACAGAATTTGACAACCGCCCACATTGCTGTCCCTCAGAAAGGGTACCCAGATCATCATCACCCTTAACTTCAACACTTAGCAGGGCAACAGCCGTCCCAGCAGTGTCTGATGATTCTGTCATGCTGGTGTCTCTGGTATGGTATGGTTTCAACATGTTGACATGGCATAGGCGAGTCTTCCTTCTGCGTTCTGGGGTGTTGAGAATATAGTTGGTGTCAGACACTTTTTTCACTATCACATAGGGGCCTGAGAAACGAGCCATGAGGGCAGAACTGGGCACGGGCAACAACACAAGAACTTTGTCCCCAGGCTGGAATTGTCTTTCCACTGCTTTTTGATCACATCGTTTTTTCATGTTTGCCTGGGATACACAGAGAGCCTCTTTTGCTAACAAAGTAGCCCGTTGCCACCTGTCCTTGCATGTTTTTACAAACTCCACCACAGTAGTTTTAGGCACACAACCACTGAGAAAACTCTCCTTCAGCACCTTTAGCGGACCCCGCACGTCATGTCCAAACACCAGGGTAGCTGGGCTGAACCCCAAAGACTCCTGCTTCGCATCACGTATAGCGAACAATACAAAAGGGACCCCTTCATCCCAGCTTTTTCCGGTGTCGTGGCAATACTTACTCAACATCGCCTTGAGAGTTTGATGCCACCGCTCCAGTGCACCTTGTGACTCTGGGTGATAAGCACTAGACACAGAATGAGAAACTCCAAAGGACCGTAGAGTCCGATTAAAATCCCTGGACATGAAATTGGTACCCTGATCTGTCTGCACGGTTTTCGGGAGGCCAAAGGTGGTAAAGAATTTGACTAGTGCTTTGGTAATGCTTGCTGTCGTGATTTTCCGCAGAGGAATCGCCTCTGGGTATCGAGTGGACACACACATTATGGTTAACAAGAACTGATTCCCTGCCCGCGTCTTTGGTAAGGGGCCAACACAGTCTACCAGGATATGCTCAAAAGGTTCACCGACAGCAGGGATAGGACGTAGGGGGGCGGGGGGCACCGCCTGGTTCGGTTTACCCACAAGCTGGCAAGTGTGACAGGTGTTACAAAACTGCACTACATCTGCTTTCATTGCCGGCCAAAAGAAATGCTGCAGTATACGGTCATATGTTTTAGTGACACCCAAATGACCTGACCATGCGTGATCATGTGCTAACTGCAGCACATGCCACCGCAGACTGGTCGGAACCACCAACTGCCGCACTACGCTCCAGTCTTCTCCAGGCCTTGGGGTCCACTTGCGCATCAATAAACCTTCCCAAACGAAAAATGTCTGCCTCTTGCTCCCCTCACCTCCCTTATCCTGAGCTGCTGCGGTAAAACACTGAACTAATGAAGGGTCTTCTTTCTGAGCCTTCACAAGTGCTTCCCGGGTGAGCAGAAAAGGAGCTCCAGACACAGGAGCTGGCTCAACCACACTGTGAGCTAACTCTAAGGCTCCATTATCTCCCTCATCGGTGCAGGGCATCACATCCTTCTCTAGAATAGAGCCGATCACTGATTCTGACAAATCAACCCCCCCACCTTGTTGCTGGGCACGTGAACGAGTCAGAACGCTCACCGGGAACACATCCGGGTGCTGCAGGCTGAGGGCATCTAACACAGGCTCTATAACAGGATTGTTGGTCACCTCAGGGGTAGGGTAAAGTTTCCCACCCGCGATATCATTTCCCATTATAAAATCCACCCCATTAATCGGGAGAGAAGGCCGCACACCCACTGAGAAGAAACCACTCACCAGCTCACTCTGTACCCAGATACGATGGAGGGGAGCAGGCACAAAATTCATCCCAACACCTCTTACAATGATGCTAGAGTCACAGTCAGACTTCTCATTAAATTCTTTTTCCCCCCCCCCCCCCGATATTTTTATTAAAGTTTTTGCATCGACTTTTACAAAAGACAAATTGAACAATATGCCGTTTTCTTTTTAAAGAACATAAAGCAATATAAGACATACACTCCCACCTCATAATTATAGCAGTACCAGTGGGTGTACAAACAGAAAAAGGAAAAAAATCCAATCTAATAATACTAGTAACAAACCCTAGGGTACAAGACAACAGTTCCTGAGTGTACAAGGGAGATGTGGAGAGTATCCAAAACCCCCACCTCCACACAGACACATAAAAACCAAAACACACAAAAAAAAAACAAAAAAAAAAACAAAAAAAAAAAAAAACACCCCACACATGATAAATGGTCAGCTTAGTTATAGGGATAAATCAATTCTGTTAGAGAAAAGAAATATGTATAAAGTAGTTAAATAAATACCATCATAGAACGCAGGCACAATAGAATCCATATACTTAAACTTAGGCCTCTTACTTGAACATAAGATAAGAAAAAATAAAATATGATAGAGTGAGCTGGCTAATTGGGAGCATTGCGAGACCGCAAAGTCTGAACATGATCAAAAAAGGGTTGCCAGGTCTTAAAAAAAAAAAAAATTTGGCCGTAGACCCGCGCAGGGTGAATTTAATCTTTTCGAGTTTGCTAAAATGCAGAACGTCTCTGATCCAGATTTCCCAGGATGGGGCAGAAGGGGACTTCCAACATAGCAATATTCTGCGTCTTGCCAATAAGGTGAGAAATGCGACCAGATCCGCTTGAGGCGTCGGCAAGGCAACTGAATCAGGAAGAACCCCAAACAAAGCAGTTAAGGGCACAGGTTGGAGGGTTAGCTGGATGATCTTAGATAAAATCAAGAAAATATTAATCCAGTATTGTTTGAGGGATGAACATGACCAAAACATATGCATTAAAGAGGCAGGTGTTTGATGACAACGGTCGCAGTCAGGGCTAAGATTGGGGTATATTTGAGCTAGTCTGGCCTTAGTCCAATGTACACGGTGCAGAATCTTACATTGAATCAGCCCATGTTTGGCACAGAATGAGGAGCCATGGACCCGGTAAAGAATTTTATCCCAAGAGTCATCCTGAATCACACACCCCAGATCCTGCTCCCATGCCAATTTAATAGCCGAGATTGAAGAGTTGCCAAAGGAACATATTCTCCCATACAAACAGGAGACATGATAAGAAGGTCTAGATGGGAACTGAGAGGATTTCTCCTTAACAAGACTCCGGATTTGTAAATAGCGAAAAAAGTGACTTTTTGGAAGGCCAAATTTCAATGAGAGCTGTTCAAAGGAGGCAAATGTATTCTGAATGTACAGATCAGAAAAAGACCTGATACCCAAAGAGGCCCACAAATAAAAAGCACCATCAGCTAACGAAGGCTGAAAAGAGGGATTTTTCAAGATGGGTGATTGAAGGGGAAAAAAGGTCAACTTAAAATAACGACGAAATTGATACCATATTTTCAAGGTAACTTTGACAATAGAGTTATTATAAGAGCCTGTACTCGAAGGCTGCTTTTGGGCATAAATCAGGGCTGGTAAAGAGGCTGAGACACAGGAAGAAGTCTCCAAACTGAGCCAGGCCGGGGCATTATTCGTGTCTTCCCCCTGTAGCCAATACCTGAGAATACGAATATTACATGCCCAATAATAGAACATAAAGTTTGGTAAAGCCATCCCCCCCATCTTTTTCGGTCTTTGAAGATATGTCTTGCGTATTCTGGGTGTTTTTTTCTTCTCATTAAATTCAAGCACACTAGCTAGTATGAGGGACTGTGAGCCACCAGTATCACGCAGAATGGTCACTTCACGCTTATCCTCGGTCTTACCAGAAAGCGAAACTATCCCCTTAAAAATGAAGGGCTTAAAACACTCATCCGGGGTCTCAGGGGAAGGGGGCCTACTGACAGGAGGCATGGTTTTAATCAGCCCAACCCCTTTTGGTTTACGTGAAGACGAGACTGATTGTTTCCGTCTGTAAGCTTCACAATCTGCGATCAGGTGGCCAGACTTAAAACAGAAAAAACACTTTCGGTCTGCCTTGGGACGAAACACAAGTACCTCACTCTTTGGGTGCTGTGCAACTGGCACCTCGCTAGCCTTCACTGGGGCATCGCGCCGGTCATACCTACTGACACTGGTTTTATGGACGAGCGCGAACTCATCAGCCAGCGTCGCAGCCTGCTGTAGCGAGGAAACCTTCTGTTCATTAATATATACCGCGATGCGCTCAGCAATGCAGTTCTTAAATTCCTCTATGAGCATTAGTTCCCGGATCGAAGCCAGGTCAGTGGCTTTGCAGGCCACACACCACCGATCGAAAAGAACACCTTTTTCCCTGGCAAAATCAAGATAGGACTGACCCTGACCTCTTCTCAACCCCCGGAAACGCTGCCTATAGGCTTCTGGGACCAGCTCATAGGCCAGCAGGATAGCCCTTTTCAGCTTGTCATAGTCCAAGCTGTCCTCAGCTGACAACGAGGAACAAACTTCTTGAGCCTTACCCGCCAGCTTACATTGGAGCAAAATGGCCCATGAATCCCGTGGCCAGTGCAAGGCCGTGGCTATTCGTTCAAACGACTCGAAGTAGCTGTCGACCTCAGTGTCACGGAACATCGGAACCAGACGACTGTTTTTCCCTACGTCAAACGGGGTGTCTGCCTGACGAATGGAGGCAGTCGGAGGAAGGGAAACCTGCCGGAGTTCCAGCTGTCGCAACCTCACAGCTGTCTCTGCCTCCACCTCCACCTTCCTCAATTCGACCTCTCTGGCTCTAGCAAGCTCTGCGTCTAAACGCCTAAGCTCCAGCTCTTTCTTTAGCTGGAACTCCCTCTCACGGTCCTCCTTTTCTAACTGGAGACGAGCCAGGCGTACACGGAGCTTAGCATCCTGCTTCGAGCCTTCACTTGATTCAATGGAGAGGGGTTCGAAGCGAGGCAATGTCATGGGTTTGTCCTCAGGCAGCCCCTGATCAACAGGTGTCGACACAAATGGACCTACAGCTTGAGCTGACGCCTGCGGAACAGGCTGAGACGCTGCCCCATGCTCAAGTGGACTGGCAGATACTGGCAAGGCCACTATCCCTTTCTCCACCAAGCCAGACACAAGAGCAGCTTTCAGCTCAGCCTTACGCAGAGCTGTGGAAACAGAAATGCTATAACCTGATGCCACCTCATGCAAATCCCTCTTCCTACAGGCGTCCAGTTGGACAAGCGAGGGGTTTTTCTTAAACACGGCAATATCAAAGGTAGCCATCAACTCTAAAAACAAAAAACTACCTGAGGCTAACAATAACAACAAAGAAGCACCACCTCCAATACACAAATGAGAAAACAGGCGGGAAAAGTGTGGCCAGAGGTTAACCAATAAATAAAAGTACCGCCGACCCTCTCCCTAGACCTGCCTACTAAAATCTTAGCCTAGTTAGCTTCTGGAGTGTACCAGGCTCGAGGCAACTTTAAAGGCTAAGCATCAAGTGCACAAAGCACCGACAAGCCTACCCCCGACAGGGAACTAATCCCCACCCGGGATTACTCCGAAAATAATAAAGGAAAAATAAAAAATGAGTGCCTGAAGGAGGAGCTTACGCTCAGCTAGACACTCCCCTTTTGCTAACTGGAGAGGGAGCGCAGCCGATACAATACAACTAACCAGGCCACCGGCAAACAACTCACAAAAACTCTATTTTCCTTCCATTCATATCCCGGACGAGCCCCCACATTGTTACGTTCCCCCCGAAGGGGTCTAGGCATGTGAGTGAGGGGACCAGTAACAAATGAGTCCAGAATCAGAATGAAAAGGAAAACAGACAGAGTTGTTCTGTATTAATAGAACTTTATTACGAAATGGTACAGGTGGATTACAAACGACATTAACATTAACTTAAAGGGCCGGCAACGCCGTCTTACCAACAACGCCAAAGAAACAAAGAAAACACTCGCAGCCACGAAAGGCAGGAAGACTACCAAACAAACACAATAAAAAAGGAGGCACTTCCCACACTTCCTACCCTACTCCCCACCACGGGGAGACACTCTCAGGGCCCACAAGCCCGTCTGCTCACTGGTCAGAAAGAGGCTGTCTGTCCAAAATCTAGCACAGAACCGCGTAGAGCCACCGAGGAAAAAGCCACCCTGCTCACAGCTCATCCCCAGTTTAAATAGCCTCAGAGGATGATTGCTGACTTGAGTCAGGTGGCAAACGAGGCTAATCAGCAGCAGCTGTGTCCTGGGGAGAGAGGAGAGTGAGAGAGACAGAGAGGGGTAGGAGTGGCAAGAGGGGTGGAGGCGGGGAGAGTGGGCAAACACCCCACCCACACACTCCCACAGCCTCACAGAACGTAACAAACAAAAATCCAGAAATACCATAGGCTGGACCCAAGATCACTATAGGCAAGGAGTTTTATTGCTGCACATATAACTTGTACACCCATGATCATTACTATCATATGAACATGCTTTAAAGCAAAACATCAAACATCTGTTTCAAACAGTGTCTTGCATCTTTAAGCAAGACCATGCCAAACCACCAGCAGCATGAATCACAGCAGCATGATGGATTTTACTTCTCTGGGAAGCTATTTGAGCGAATCCATATAAGAAGGAAGGACCAACAACACTGCACGCGTATGAAAGAGATCTCAAGCCAAGAGCCCCGGAAAAGACATGGAGCCTTTCTTTTAATTTGTCCTTTTTAAATAAAGTAGATGTTTTAAGGAGGGAGTTTGCTAACAGTTGTTGTTAATTAATGCAGTTTTTACAAAATGTGTTCATAAGTAGTGGAGCAGTAGGGACATAAAATCCTACAGCTAAAATGCAGCATGTATTCACACTGCACAACAAAGTTTAACTTCCAAACTGATGGTTTCCAGTCGCCACTGTATCCTAACAATGTTATCAGCGTCATTTCCTCTGTGTTAGTGGTAATAAACTGCTGCTTGGTCAGTGTAACTCAGGGCAAAAAACAACAACAAAAAAACGCACAATTGTTTATTAAAACCGCGTGAATTACAGAGAGGCTGATTACATAAACACTGTGAGTTCATAATAGCCAGTGTGGCACATCATCTTCGATCTTTATCCAGGATCGTATTTAAAAAGAGATTTCAGTGTGATTTGCGCCTGTGAGAAACTGAAATCTCCGACATTTTGTGCAGCGGCGCACAGCCAGAGGATCTGGCAACCAGACACTCAGCCTCATCAGACTGACTTAGAAATAAATCCGTGTATCTTCCATCCATTGCTACCCCTCATCTCGTGAGTTCAGAGATAGCCTGCGCGTAAGGAGGGTAAGGAGGTGGCGGTCCTTTTGTAATTGTTCTCTTTGATCTCTTTGGGCAGCCGACCCTTTAAGTGAATCTGATCCGCACGTTTCAGTGTGACATTTGAACGCACCTGATCCGCCATATTTAACAAACGTGATCACGGGCTCATTCCACCTTTGAGCCACCCCGATTTTTTTTTAAGTAATAACAAAATTACTACTAAACTATAGATTACCCACCTCTACATGTAATAATTTGCACATCTGCCTACTGAAATCAGTAGTTACTTAAAGCAGTGCAATTTGATATGGGCTTAATTTTGCTTTGTAAAGGTGTGTGCGGCATTTTTCTAACACTTTCTGGTGGGCGTCATTAATTTCCCGCCGCCGTTTGGTTTCTGGTGAGTCTCTGGGTGAAATTATGAGAGGAAACCCATGTTGAGCCGACACAGCTGAGAACATGAACTCTCTCAACCCGGATCCTTGTTCCTGATTGGATCCGAGCTGTGTACTTCAATGCAGCTTGTTAAGCTTCGAGAAAGGGGACCCAAAATAAAAAATCAAGAATAACTAAGGTGCATTTCTAGCAGGACTGGCCACACTTGACCTGGGATACATGCTATATATCGAGGATAAGGTGCGAGCATCTTAATGGATTTTTAATTGCTTGCAATGCAGCCACTGATTGGACCTCCTGCGCAGGCGCAAGAGGAAAAGAAAAGAGGGTGAATCGTAGAGGAGCTCTCACTCCGTAGTTACTTCCGGTTACAATAAAAATAAGAGGAAGTAGTTGTTTTGTTTTGTTTTTTAGGAAATTTGAGCTCCTCGCGGTGTATCATTTTTATTTCAGTCGTTAATTTCTATCAGCTGTGTTTTAGATATCGGAGAGTAACCTCAATATAAAACGTAATAACTGTTAATAATGAAAATTACAGATTCAGACCGATTGAATATAAAATTTATAATTACATAAACGGCTAGCTGTGAAGGTTAGCAGCGGGGCAAAAACTAAGGGGTGATTTGCGCGGGACAAATTATGCAATTTGTACTCTTATTTGAGGTTTTACCAGCAACTGTTTACCTGTAGTTTCAGTTTATGTCCATTTTCAGTGTTGAAAATGTGCCAAACAAAAAAATCGTTTGGCCTTTTTAAAATGTATGTTAACATTACATTTCAGAGCAGCTTACATATTCTGTCCAAAATTGAAGGATGCCCCAACAACCTACTTGCTACATCACAATGGACTATGATGGAAGGACATTGTGTAATAAAGTACAAAAAACAAAAATCAACAGCATTATAATAGACAACATTCGGCCTCCCTCACATTTATCATGAGTCCACAGAGTAACAATTACTGACTTAATAAAATCACTCCTCCGAATCCCGTCTCACTGAGAACTGTGAATAGATATGTTGCAGGTAAACACAAACCATAAATGAGTTCTCAGAAATTCATATCTGTTTTTGTACGCGAGTGAACGTGCTGTTGACGCGTAGTGAGTGCTCTGCTCAGTAGATGATCTTGGATATAAACTTGTGCGCACGCGCTTCCGCGGATTAATGTCAAGGCACAAAAGTGGCGCTACACCGTTTTGAGCTCTACTCCGGTAAGCGAATTTCACAGACGTTTTTCGTATTCTACTTTTACGCCTAATTGGCCAAAGTTTGGGGAACTTGTGCGGGGGGGTTAGCCGGATGCCCGGAGAGTTTCACAGTACTCACACTGGGGCGTGAAGACTCATTAAGGGATGAATAAACAGTTAATTTTAACAGATTTGGTCCTCTCCGTCTCTGCGTGCTGTAGCTACTGCCGCCTCTAGTCTTCAGTATTGTTCAGTTGGCTAATGGCGGACGGCAGGCAGTGCTGTTTTCCGCTGGGGGAGGAGGAAGGTGTGTGGTGGGGGGGTGGGGACAAAATTACTCTGGTTGTTATAGTAATGGGTTCATACCTAGTTACAGTTTAGGTAACTCACAGGATGCTCACGTAAAACACGATAAGAGAATTTCTCCGGGTCTTGTTTACCACCGCATGACACAAATGAAGCCAGTTCATGTGATATATGAGAGTAGGGCGCCCCTTGCGGTTGCCGAGTATATTTTGCCAGTGATTGCGCCAGGGTGGACTCCGCGTAGGGTAACTTTCCAATTAAAACCCCCATCGTCACAGGTATCGCAGAAATCGGGCTTTTTATTCGAAACCCGGGTCTGTTTCGCTGGCACCGGCATGTGTGCGCCTATAGAGCAGATAATCTGGACAAGAACAGGGGTTGTGGAAGGGGGGAAACACGTTTTCTTTTTCCTTTTTTTAGGTGTTGGGGACTGTGCTTGTCAGTGGCACACTGCATTAGCCCATCTTGATAAACATTTGCTTCTATTTTAATCTGTTATATGCGAGCAAGTTGCAATGATTTTTGTTGGTATTTTAACAATGGCGCAGTCTGTGTCTGCTCTCCTCCCCTCGATCTGCCGCTAATCCAATGGCTGTTTGCGGCAGGAAGGGGCAGGGGAGGGAGCGGAACGGAACGGAACACCCTGAACCACGTTTCTCCTGGACCCCAACTTGGAAGCCAGTCTAGCCTCTCCTTTTTCCCAGGTTATTTATGGAAGAGCTGCGCAGCTCAGGTAGTGCTGGTTCCGTTTATTCTCACTGATCAAAGTTTTGGATCTGCTTTTTATTGCCAAGTTTGTTAAATATAAATGCCGGGGAAGAGAAATGGAAGCTATTTCGGGGTCGAGTGATAGTCGCCGCTGTAGCCGGGGGCACGGGCCGGATTTTGTGCTGTGGTGGTCCTTCCAAGCGGTGTTGATAATCAAGGGCACGACCAGTGGGACTCCGGCGGCCCCCGAAGGCTTCGTACAGCCTGTCCTTCATTGGGTGTTTTCTAATAATTCACAGGAGGTCTCTACAGCTGTGTATAGCAGGGTTTAGTTTTGCATTCAGGTAAACGGAATGGACCATTTGATTTTGTGTTGTGTATTTTTTTTAGCCCATCAGCTGGCTTGGGGATGCTCTGATGGCTGCGCATTACGCATCACTTCTCAGTGACATAAGTCTTATATAATAATCCCAGGCGTTTAATTTGAATATTTTATTAATCGGCTGTTGTCTGCGCAAATACTGGCGCAAACAGCTATCACATCTCCACCTTGTGACCTCCCTGGGTGGCAGAGACGGGGAAAAATGTCAACTTCTGTGGCTTCATGCGCAAACTGATGCAGTTGGAAAGGTAGACGAGCACCTCTGTGGGGTGGTGATGTGGCGCAGGCGTTGCTTTAAACTGCTAGTCTTGTTGAGGTGTGTGTGTGTGTGTTGCATGGAGGCAGGCTCGGCCACAGCGCCATCCCACCTCTCCGTTCACCTGGTGTTGACGTTGGGAGTCAAGGTTGCATGTCAGAGCTCATTAATGCTGGGTCCTCGTTTTCATCTCATCCACGTGAATGCAGGCTGTCTCGTAGCTCTGCATTGCAGTCTGAACTGAGTCTAGACCAGGCTATCCCCCCCCCTATTGAGTTGCTTTGCACATAGATTTCTCTGTTGGTGGAATATCAGGCCAGAAAAGCATGAAGCATCTATCTGCAGCTCAGCTTTGCTTTGCTTTTGGGAGGTCTTGCAAATGGGGGAGTGGGTTCCTTTGGGTCTCCTGGCTAGTATTTGGACTCCAGTTAACACCATGGTTACGGACATGTTATTGCCTTAGCGCAGGTTGTGTTTATATACATTAGCTTGGGTTGTCGCTTCTAAAGGAAGAACCTAATTATAGTAAGTCAGTGACTTGGAATTCAATCCTTCTTTTGAACAGTCAAGCATATTGTATTGATCTTGAATGTCATTCTGTTTTGCCTTGTACTTCCTGTCACATGGTCACAGCAAGTAAGTGTTCCTTATTCAGCACTAGTGCTCTACAGTGGAGCAGCTCTTTATTAGCAGCAAACATATACACCTCTGATATAATGACTGCTGAGTTTGCAGCCGTGGCATTTAACAATGTGAACTCCTATATTTCTCTACCAAGCATACAGTTATCAGAGAGTCTTTGTACTTTGATAAAAAGTATAGGACAGATATGCAGCCCATTTTTGCATATTGAAATTTTTCTTCGTCTTCTCTCTGCTTGGAAAATACCTGCAATGAAGAAGTACAGTTTAAATAAGCATGAAATCGCTTTAGTCATTTGTAACGCAAAATAGCAGTCTGGCTGGAAAAAAACGGGTATTTGAAAGCATCAGAGCAGACTGAGAATTTGTAGCGGGAATGTTTTAACTTTTTTTATTATTCATTTTGTCACTTTTTAGTTATGAAGAAATTTGGCAAAAGAAAATGATTTTTTCTTTTTTGTTTTTTTGCTAGTAATCTGCTTAAAAATCTTGGGAAGACATGGGATGGGGTCAGTCTTTGTTAATTATCCTGCAGCCGATTTCCTGACTTAGTTGGAAACTTGACGTGAGCGCACTGCTTGACTCCACATCACGACCATGTGTCTCACGTGCTGGATATGGTGCTAAGAGAATTGAAAACGATAGTTAAATTAACTTTATTTGAAAATCAGGTCAAACATTTTTTTTAATTTCAGCACCAATATACTGTTGAGGCCCTTAATATTTGACCAAATTTAATAATTCAACTTTCATAGAGATGTGTTGTCAATGTAAAATGTGGTAGAGGCAGGATATTCTATGAGCATGCATGGCTCCCAGTAGCAATGGATGACTAGTCTTTCCTTACAATGTGACAGAAGCCCAACACATTTTCTCTGGCTCAAATGTAAGTGGAAAATTAAAGGAAACCCCGGCTATTAAGACATGTTTGCACTAAAATATGTACTGTGCTTTCAATAAAACATATGTGGTATTAAAATACACCAAATGTTTTCCTTTTAAGCACATTTTATATAAAACCGATTTACCAGTAGGTTGCCATTGTTATTTATTTCTCAATGCACTCTGGGTAGTGAGGTCATACGGTTGCACCGCATCCAGTTCACAGTTAGCAGCGCACTGGAAATGGCTTCTGTTCAGCCTTTCCAGTTTGAACCAGAGCAAACCGAGAGAGAGCATGAAAATAGTCAACCACCACTTAGTTTAGGTGAAGATGAAAACAATCCGTCAGACGAGGACGAGAGAGTGAGGGAAAACTACTGGTGTCTATGTGGCTACTGCTTGCCAATGGCAACGGCGACTGAGAGCGTTTGTTGTAAAGTACCAAAACCTTTTGAAGCCGTATGTCTTAATCCAGATGTTCTTTGGGCAGCACTTGTCAGCCTCCATGACCGGTATCCGGTCTTTAAGTGATAACATTGTGAATCCTGCTTGCGGGCCCAAAGTAGTCTGCATTTAATAAGACTGTGTTTTTAACATGTTTTAATGCCTTGTTGAGATTAAATCGAACAAGATACAATCTCCTAAAAACAGTCAGTGATCACTGCCGGCTTCTCACGGTTTTTATTACTGCTAATCATTTTAAAGCTCAGTTTTTAAACCCTTACGATGTAACTAGCCCAGCCCTTATATTGTGGATGGATTATCTCAGTGGTTCTCCTGACTGACGTTTGGTCCATTTACAGGATCTTGCCATTTACCCCTAACCATTGGGAACCCTCATATTAACTTTTATCGAGTGGAAAAAAGTCTTCCATTCGTTAGCGTTCGTCCTCCAGCTTTACTGTTTATGTTATGCTAACATAGCTTGTCGTGCTAGCGATCACGTAGCACATCATTATATACAAGCTAGCCCAACTTCAGTAACTCTACAAACGTCACTGCTGTTTACTTTCCTGTCATTATTTATGTTGGAAGTGATAGCAGAGCTGTACGTTTTAATTTGATAAAAAAATCTCTCAGTCAGAACATGGTAAATTATATTTAGATGGAAGCTAGCAAGCTAACTCCCTGCTGGCTTCTAACTCAGTTAAATGTCATAAATCCCATTTTCATGGATGCCACGTAATTGTTACACCTGGCAGAGCAGCCACACTGATCATTTTATTACAGATGAACAAATTTAGACAGTTTTTCAACTCTTAGTAATGCTGCAGTGATCCTTTGACTTTTGCAGCGGAGTTTGGGCTCAGATATGGCTAATAACGCCAGACCAAAAGACCGGATAGTGCTGGTCTACCAAGTCGTAACCAGGTCACTAATAGGCAAGTTAATTAATACGGTTGCTACACTTTAAAAACCAAAACAGGTTAGCTGAACGAAAGCACCTATACTACCGACAACCAATACACGTCATCGTCCCAGAATGCATTGTGTGCGAAAAAACATGGCTACTCCCATGGCTCCAAAATAGTTTTAAACACCAAAGATTTAATGAATAACAAAAATAATTTGTAACATATTTAGAGTAACTTGTCATAATAGTCGGGGTTCCCTTTAAACATAACCCCACAGATGGGTTTCATGTTTGATACTTTGAGTATCCTTTGCAGAGAGAAACCACCTGAATTCTGGAGCCATCACCAAACAAGAAGTTTCCTCCTCCTCTATCGTGGCCTTTGCTGCAGCTGTCTTCAGTTCCTGTTTGTTCGTAGAGCTTTCCACCTTTAGTTTTGTCTACAGCAAGTTGAAGTACAGCTTGCTTGGGTTGACATCAGGTGAATGAATTGGTTATTACAGAATATTCCACATCCATAACTCCAGCTTTCTTAGTATGTCTTGGGTCATTGGAGAGTGTTACTGTGAAGCACTATCCATCAACTTTACTGAATTTGGCTGAATCTGAGCAGCACTGTATCCCAGTAAACGTCATCTGGCTGCTTCTGTGTTCTGTCACATCTTCAGGGAAGACTGGTCACACATTGCTACTGAAAGCCGTGCATGCTCTTACATTACACTGCCTCCACCATTTTTCACTTCAGATTGTCATCTGTTCCGTGGCTTCTCACTACTTTTATCTGCCATCATTCTAGTACAGGTTGATCTTAATTTCATCGATGTGTTCTTGAGTCTGGTCACTGGTTTGGTGACCCTTGTGATATGTCCCTGATCAGAAATCACATTGTGTCTTCCAGCCAATGCTACCCTTGCATTTGTGCATCTATTAGTGGGCTTCTTATTGATAAGAAGCTTTTCTGGGCCTAAACTACAACCACCTTCAGTAGCTTCTGTTATTTTGGCCTTCCTCAAATAATTTTCATCTTCAGTATGTTAACAGCCGGCTGAGATGGGTAAAGGTCAGAGGACTAACTCATTTGAGAAAATTTTACATCTTTGTCTTATGCAGCTTTTGGATCCTTCTTGTATATTTTGTGTCATCGTACTTCTTTATCGTGATTCTTTGTCCAATCAGTTTTGGAGCATTTGATCAATTGTTTAACTCAATGACACGTCTGCTAATTGGGCCTCTTGAAGCAGCAGCCAATTTTTGGGGGAGGGGGGCTTCTGGTGTAGCCAGCTAATACCCAGTACCAGGGGTTCCTACGTTCACTACAAATGGATATCAGAAAGCTTCAAACACCCAGTAGTCCTCTTCCCTTTTCCTACTTTTTCTGCACATGAATTCAACCAAATGCAAATCTTATTACAGAGATTAGCATTTGGTTGAAACGGAGCAGGCTTATAGCATTGTACACTGTTACTTCTATCAGTAGTCACATCATCAGTAAGAACTGGTGACCCGGTTCCATTCGTGACATGCATGCCCAAACGCTATAATTGGAATTCTACAAATTTACACTGCTGAACAGCCTCTTGTGCAACGCCAGCTAACCAGATAGCAAGTAGGCCTGCAGTGATTTGTCGGCATAATTGCTGACTTTTATTGTCAACCCGTCGTATACTAATACCACGTAAATGCGTTTTTGTAACTGCAGTCAACTACAGGAACATATGGGGGCAGTAACGCCTCTATTGTCTGTCGAGACTGGAGTCAGAACTAATGGAGAAGAAGAACGTAGTGCGACCCACAAAACGGGAGGATGGAAGAAAATGGAAACTGATTTTATTAAAAAATGTGAAAGCATTTCAAAGAAAACAAAGTTGAATGCAGACTGTGGAAAGCAGAGCATTCCTTCCACGACAGCATTAATGCAACGCAAAAGCATTTAAAACGCCGGCACCCTAGAGCTGTGACGTCAGCTCTGGATGGGTCAGTTTTAGAGAGTTAAGTCAGGGCGCGCATTGATACCATGTTTATGATAATGTCTGAATAGTAATATTTATGTTTGTAAAGTAATTTTTATGTTAGCTTGCCTGTTGAAAACCTCTCAGGATGATACTTGCTAAGCAAACACCTTTTTAGTTTTGTTAACTAATGAGTCAAATGCAAAATCAAACCATTAATCAGGAGTAGCTACACTGCCTCCTAGTTTTTATATATTTCTATATAAAATATAAAACCAAATTTGTGATTAGTAACTGTCTTTTCTCATTCTGTTTTGTTCTGTTTTACTAGTATTAAGCACAGGTGTATAGATGAGTTTGTCCTGTAAAGAGGCAAATGCACCTTTCAAATGGCTAAAGTCATGACAGAGTCATCTTTAGCATGGTTATCAGCAGCTGGGAACATCATCTCAAGGATAAGAGAAAGCCTTACTCCAGAGGATGTTCACTGCAATCATGAATTCATGAACTGAATCATCTGTAAACTTTGGAAACTTGTTATTTTGGAATGGAAAATAAAATATTTTTGATTTCATTTGAAGCTTTACTTCAACTTATGGACAGAAGCCTTTTTTAGTTTCCTATTTGAAATTTTCTTTATTTTAAGTACTACTAACACTTGTGTGACTTAATATTTCTTATTTATTTAATTTTTATTCTGATGGTTTGAGTATTATTAAACAGACATTTGATTATTTTCAAATTCATGTTTCCTGGGTCATTATTTTAATTTCCTATGGGATGAGACTACATGGTGATATTCACAGGTGGGCAGACTTGAGCAGATGTGGCACTGGAGCCTAGAATAGGAGGTTTGCCCACAGGAAGCAGAGAGGAGTTATTGAAGTAGTTATTGACTAATGGAGGAAAAATTGGCAGAGTAGTTACCTACCAAAATAATCTTTAGTTGCAGCCAACAACAGCCTTTTAATGGCTGGGATAAGCTCATCACTGCAATAGATATATGAACAAATAAAGCACCAGAAGCACTTTTGCCAACCAGAAGTCTGCAGTTTGGAAGTTGTTTAGTTTTGCTTTTGTCTGTCTCTTGGGCAGGACATAACTGCAGCCACAAACTTTGGAAGATATGTCCAAATGGAGTGCTTTACTTCACAGCTGTCCTGTGGGAACATTAAAGCCAAGGAGCTGGTATGTTGACTGAAAAACTGTGTGAAAAGTGACACAACCTGAAAACATAACATGTTAAAGTGTTAATGACTCCACCGCTGTGCCAAACACTTATTTAAAAGGTGTTTTTTCTTAACAAGGCCACAGAGTTTGAGTTTTGTTGTTTTATTTATCTAATTATATTTTTTCTTCCTAATGTTCTGTCCACTTCCGAACATACACACAT
Source organism: Aulonocara stuartgranti (assembly GCF_965226115.1). Lineage (NCBI taxonomy): Eukaryota > Metazoa > Chordata > Actinopteri > Cichliformes > Cichlidae > Aulonocara > Aulonocara stuartgranti. The sequence goes on along the minus strand of NC_138952.1, from coordinate 31,171,723 downwards.
GTTTTCTGCGGTGGCCTCTTAGGTCTCAGGTCTTCGCTTAAGTGTCTTACTGTTTGTAAGAATGAACCATGCCTTTTGTTGAATCTACACCTGTTGCTCTCCAAGTTGAGAGCACCCGTGAATCGTTGTTAAAAACTAATTCAACATTTGCGGTATATTTATGACCTTTTGTCACCTTAAGCTGACATCAAATAACAAGGAAAAAAGCCACACATTGCAGTGAAAGAGTTTTCAGTGCCAATATTTAAAAATTGGATATTGGTAATTTATCAATACATCTGTACTGGTATTTATAACTGTGGATAAAACCACTCTTTAACCATGTCATGAGTGTTCATGTTGCATAGTTTGTCCATCAGAGAGGTATACAATGAAGCAAGTTTAACTCTCATAACAAATATTTATGTTTCATGTGTCTGAAAGAAAACTCTTGACTGATATATCAGATTTTAAAATCTGTATTGGTGTTGGTGTTAAAAGGCCTATATTGATCTGGATCCATTCAAACAGTTAAAGCGGTAATTATGAGCACGTTTTCTATACAAAGCTGTGAGATGTCACTGGTTTTTAGGTGCATGTTTGGAGGTCAGGGTGACCTTGACACACAGCTAAGCACCTTTGCTATTTCTGATACTGGGCTTAAAATCTGGAAAACCAGGGTAAATATATATGGGCCGAATCTGCTCATGCTGAAGTCTTGCTAAACCAGTTTGTTCATTAAGCTAACGAGGCAACAGCTAAAGTTCTCTTCATATGTACTGTAATAACCCAGTCATTTACCTGCATCCTTAAAGATGCTTGTGTACTGCTGCGAGTTTTATTTGATGCGCCCCACAGTGCTGAGACCAAAATGGCCACCACAGTGATGTCTGGCTTCCTCTGTAGCTCTTTTACAACTCAGATCGTGTGTTCAGGTGCTTTCAGGCGCTTCCTCTTCTGGGCAACTGTTGGCGTAATTAGCAGAGCTACAAAGATCATTGTCACCATAGAAGTGTGTCTATGAGCGAGCATCTGTTAGTGTCGTGTGTGTGTGTGTGCTGCAGCTGTCAGCAGTGATGTGATATGTGGCTTACAGCCACCCTCACTGCTGTGTTACATGAAAAGGAGATTTTGACAGAGAGGGATCAACAGACTGCTGACTTCCCCAAAAGTGCCTTGAATATTATTTGATTCAGAATGTGGCACTCATTCAGATCACTCCATTTTCTGTCCTATTTCTTCTCTTTTGGATCGGGTAAGATGGTTAACAAATTAACTTGTTTGTATGTTTTTACACTACGTGCACGTACATCACTGCCGTTTAGTTTACGAGACACACACATGAACCGCACAACCATTTAAACGTTGTGTTGGTCAACTCAAGAGCACCCAGATGTAGTGCACAAAACAAGTCCCTGTGGTGGTGGTGGGCTTTACCATCACCACGGCAACCAAGGTGTAGCTTCGCTGGTTGCCAAGGACAACAAGAGAGTAGCTGTGTTGAGTGATACACAGGCGTAAGAAGCAGGGAGGGCGGAAGAGACGTGAAAGGCAGCAGGTGAAAACGAGGAGTAGAGTTGCCTGTAGTTGGGTAAGGAGCTTAAGGGAACGGGAAGAGAGAAGAAGAGGATGAAAGGAAGAGGCGTGATGGTGAGGAGGAGGGGCCCCCGTTGCTGGGCAGGCACATATGCTCACCCATGGAGACGTCACCTCTGCCGTTGCATGTGTTGAACATTAGATTCCCGCTTTCTTGTGGTAAATGCAACCAGAGAGGTTTATCTGTAGAGAACAAAGCCCTTCACCGGCCTACATCCCTATCATTTAAATACTCTTCTGACAGTATTAGAATCATTAGGAAAAAATGTAGTAGATTAAGACCAAGAAAGACTGCTCTGTTTACATGCTTTGTTAAACTATGAACAGATTTTTAATGAATCTGAGTGGAGAGAAAAGTCATGGGAGTTATCATATTGTTAGACTGATCGATAAATTTGAACCTCTGTGTTTAGTACAGCTGAAGAGCTCTGAAATGAACTCCTTGACCTGTTCTTTCAGGAGCAATGTGAGTCATTGTTGAGGAAAACCCAGTTAACGGAAAGTCTTAACCAGGTCCATTATTGATTGAAATGTTTTTGTCATTAATTTTTGTGTTCTTGCAGTTATTTTATTCTATTTTATGTTTTCTTGGAGTAGCAGTTTTTCCATCTTGATGGCAAATGTGCTCACAGACATTCTTGACCTAAATGAAGTAACACAGCGGAAACATTCACATCACTGCCCCAGCATCAGCAAGGCATCCAATTTTGCTGTGGATGTAAGCAGAGCATCAAAGTTATGGCTGTATTTGTGAAATGAAGGCCTCACATCTGGAAGTGGTTGACATTTAGGCGGGCATTTCAAAGAGTGAGCTCACCTAAAATGCCCCACAGAAGGGAAAATCTGGTCGGACTTTTTTCTTTTTATTAGATGATGTGAATGGTGAAGTAGCCATTAAATATAACTGCCAAAAGCAAGCCAGTAAAGACAGGCAGGGTGGTGATTGTAACAATGACTATTACAGCTGTAGGGCATCAGTTGGCTGTGTGGGGGAAGCTTGCGTCTAGGGACACCTGAACTACCTGTAATGCTGTCAGACGTCATTAAACTAATTAGTAACGCCAACTTTGCATAGCTGTTTCCTAACTGGCTTTTTGTGTGCGTTGTCAGGTGGTTGCCTTTGTGATGGACGGGGAGTCGGAACCAAACCCTGTCGTGGCAGAAGATGTAGGGGAGCGGGTGGAGCCCATGGATGCCACTCCCTCTCCCCAGCAAAACCCCACGCCTCCTTCCGAAGAGTCTAGTGAGGCAGTTTCCATGGTAACGGAAGATGGAGCCACAAAGGAGGGTGGCACAGAGGACAATGATGATGATGTGGTTCTTGTAGGGGAGGAAGCTCCCCAGCCTTCTGCCACAACCCTCTCCCAAGACACGCCCAGCACAGACTGCCCAGAGCTGGCAGCTGCTGTGGCAACTGTAGACACGTCCACAGCAGCAAAGACCCCCGGCTCTCCTGCATCTTCCAACGCATCTACAGCAGCAGCACCGCCGAAGCCTCCAACCACAACAACCGAGCCTATTGTCATTGACGACGAGGAGGACTCTGAACAGAGAGACACATCCTCGTCCACTCCGGTGCCTCCTGAAGGCACATCTGCATCCCACTCCCCAGGTGCACTCAGTAGCACTGAGCCAGATTCTGAGATCAGGATAGCCAGTGTCACTACATTAGGGTCTGCTAGCCAGAAAGGAGGCTCCACAGTAAATTCCCCTCCACATCCAGAGGATGCTCAGCCAGACATGAACCTGATGATAACCTCTGTGACATCACTGCAAGGAGGAGCAGCAGCTGTCGCAGCAGTAAGAACACCCACAACTTTTTTTTCTTTTTTTTTGTTGCTGTCGAAGTTTTCATTATGTTTTCATGTTTTGTTTTTTAAATATTTAGTATAATTCAGTTTTATTTATTTTTTTGCTTCCACCTAATTTTTAGTGCCGACTTTTTATGATGTCTACTAGTAAATGTTGGTGAAGGCAGGTGTTTGTTTTTTTTCCTTTTTGGCACAGCGGTTTTATTCTTGGCAAAGAAAATAATGATTTCTTTGTAATGACACCTGAGCGAGCTGCTATGCCAGTATCTACTTATCAGATGCATCAGCAGTTACTCTAGTTGATGTAGTTGGATTCAGTTTTGGTTTTGTGTATCGCAGTGAATATGACACCCGCGTGTGTTAAGTTTTCCCTCCTCATCACCTTGTTTCTAATATTTTGACACTAACATAACTAACTTGTGTTTTTAGGCAGGTGAGGGCCAGGTGGAAGAAAATGGTCTACAGATCCACAATACGTTCAGCCTGAATCCTGACACCCCATCTGGTCGACCAACTGCCTCCTTTAACCCTGGGCGGGGCTCAGGTCCCATGGGCCAACTGGTACAGAATGGGGACATGGGCACACACAATAGAGCAGGTAGGAACATAACATTTTTCTCATGTTAAAATGCTGAAATTGGCATAAAAGGAATGTGATGTTTGGATTTGGTTACGACATGGTGTGTGTGTGTGTGTGTGTGTGTGTGTGTGTGTGTGTGTGTGTGTGTGTGTGTGTGTGTGTGTGTGTGTGTGGGGGGGGTTTGGAGAAGTTGTTGTGTTTCAATACTTTGCCTTGAAATCGCTCTTTAGCTCTGTTCTTAATGACCAACTCATTTTGAATGGAGGGTTGCTCATACTAATTCAAATAAAAAAAGAAAATGGGTGCTGGATGTCTCGTTGACAATTAATATAATCACAATCCTAGAGTCAGTCAGGTGCAGATTAATATCTTTGGCCAGAAACTTTAGACAACTTTTGTGTTCAGGTGGATTTTATTCAGATTGGTGATGCTGTTTTCTGTTTCTGTAGTCATTTTAACTCCTAACTTAAGAGATCGTCGATCTCTTAACTAATGATGGAATTAAATAATACATAGGTGGGAGAAAAATGTCCTTATCTGTTTAGACAGGTCACAGGATAATGTCAGGTCAACAGCCACAACGAATCTTTCTAATTAAATGGTTCCATGAATGTCATGGTGTGGATTTTGTGTTTAAGTTTTGCAGACACCAGCACATGCGGCAGACAGTAGTCATACCCATACAACAGCTTGATAACCTGGATAACAGTGTCCATGTGAACACACTCACTGTGTTTTCATATGTAAACCTTATGTAAATTAGCATCAAACCTTTCTCAGTTGGAATTACCAGAAAGACAGTTAGATTGTTGGTCAGCCTGCATTTCTTTATGTATTGTCTAATATGATTTCCTCAAACTCAGATCCGTCTGACTGAAAGTTTAACACAGCTCGACTTCTGTAACAGCACAGTGTGTCATTCAGCAAAGCATTGATTTGACCAATCAAAAGCATGCTTTTGATGGAATCTTTGTTTAGGCTGTGATTGTAAGAATTGATTAAATTAGTTTTAAAATCCTTGACTAACAGCTCCCCCTCCACTCTTTTACTTTTTGAAAAATTTGGTGCTTAAACAAAATGTGCGATATTGCAGATCTACAGGAAGTTTGGTGTTTGCTCATCATACACTTTCTGGACTTGAGTTTATATGCCAGCCTTTTGGCAGTTCCTGTCAACCTCCATGTAGACTCTAGATGGTGCTGTTGTCAGGAGCTAGTCCTCTAAATATGACTTCTGGAGGTTTATTTCTTTATTTACTTAAAATTATTGTTGTCATTGTTTCATGTCTGTATAGCAGATCAATGTTTAGTGCAGACATAGCATTATATATATTTATATACAATTTTAAAAAACATTCCAGGTAACTTTCTTTCCATCTTTCCCTGCAGATTCTTGGATTTCTCAGTCAGCTTCAGTCCCCCGCAACCAAAAACAGACAGGGGTGGACTCTCCATCACCAGCCACTTCGCTGCCCAAACCTCCAGGCCAGTCTTCCTCAACTACTTCCTCCTCAGGCTCCCAGCCACAGCCCAGGACAGTCAAGGTGATCCACTGTGGTCATTCAAGTCCTGTGTAATTGCGTTAGTTATAGTGCAAACGATCTGGAAAATTTTACATTTCAGAATTTAAATCCAGGGTTGAAGCAGAGTGTTTACTTTTTGTGTCTACCCTTTTTATATTTTTAGTAAAAGTATGATTTAAGTATAAACATATTTAAGTATGTTAATCTAATCTGCTACCCACTTCCTACTACATGCTGTACATAATTTATGCAAACAGTGCACTGAAACTTTCTTTAGAAATTTTTAAGACCCTTTCCCTGTATTCGTTACTTCCTGCAGCTCAATCATTACTATGTTTGCTCGTTCCAGGTGACCTGTGCAAACTGTAAAAAGCCTCTGAAAAAAGGCCAAACAGCCTACCAGCGTAAAGGCTCCACACACCTTTTCTGCTCCACCACCTGTCTGTCTGCCTTCTCACACAAACCTGCCCCCAAGAAGAGCTGCACCATGTGCAAAAAGTAAGTCTGACGTTGAAGGAGATATTTTATATTTAGGATTTACGATTATACAGTGCATTTGGAGTTCATTAAAAAAGAGTAAAGTTGCAACAACAGAGTTTATTGAAAGCGAAGGTTTAAAAAAAAAATAAAAAATCTTATTTCCAGTTGTCATAAACATGAATGAGCACAGCTTTTATTATGCTATCTAATCCACATTCTCTGGAGATGTTTTCCTCACAAAGCCTCTGTGTTTGTTTTCCAGGGACATCACAAACATGAAGGGTACCATTGTGGCCCAGGTCGACTCCAGCGAGTCTTTCCAGGAGTTCTGCAGCACTGGCTGCTTAGGCGCATATGAGAACAAGCAAAATCCTCCCAAATCAAACCTCAAAACCAAATGCACCGTCTGCGGCAAGCACACGGAGGTCAGTCTGTCTAACTTTCTTAGCACTGGGTTCTGATGACAACAATGGAATAAATAATTCAGTGGCAATGAGTAAAACCAAAGTAACACTGGGGTTAAACACATGAATTTTACACTGACTCAGCAGTGTTAGGTACACCTGCACAGTGGAAAGGTTCAGGTCTGTGTGTGTGTTTTGTAGTATCCATGGTCTGTAAATTTCATCATCATTTACCTAAATAGATGATGGACTCTCAACTCCACAAGCAAGCTCCTGCAGCATGCAAAAGGGAAAAAAAGCATCAGAAAACCAAACGCCTTTGACCGTAATGTGGTGCTAACACACACACGGAGCCTCAGGGCTCGGCTCTTGTTGTGCTGGGCTTCAACATCCCTTCATTATTTACATCCTTGGCTTGGGTGTTTGTTTTGAATAAATAAATATTTCATGCTTGAATCCTGTTGCACTTTATCAGCCCCCCCTCTTCCTCGACTCTTAATAAACATAGTCAGAAATGGTGGTATGACAATTTCGCTCTCCCTCGTTATCTGATTTATTATGTTTCTCCTAACCACACTTTCATTAAGTATTTTTCTCTTGCCTGGCTTCGCTGTTTGTGAGCTTAGCCTTTCACATCTTGCTTTCTTTTCTGCACCCCTCTCTTAGTCTCGTAACGATCACATCCAAAAAACAAACTTTTCGGTTAAAAATATTTTTAAAAATGTCTTTCTGGATTGTTTTTGAACGCTCTACCATCATTGTCTGTTGTTAGTTTAACAGTAGTCCACTAGATTTTATAGTCTGCATTCAGGATTTATCATATCTTTTTGTTGATTATTTCAACAACACAAGTTGGAGATCTTAGTTGTGTATTTTTTTTTTTATTTTATTTATTTATTTTTTATTTTTTTTTATTTATTTTTTTACTGTTGGATGTTTTCAGCAAAGCTAGAACTCCATTAGAATTAGTTGAAACAAAGTATGACCCACACCAACCAGGAGAAATGTCATTTAAAATGTGAACATCTCTTCTTGATCCTTCTGATGTTTTGCTGTCTGCAGATCCGGCATGAGGTTAGCTTTAAGACTGTGACCCATAAGATCTGCAGCGACGCATGTTTCAACGTTTACCGCAGGGCCAATGGTCTGATCATGAACTGCTGTGAGCAATGTGGTGACTACCTTCCCAGCCGGGCATCAGCCAATCACTCGCTTCTGGTCGACGGTCAGCAGAAACGCTTCTGCTGCCAGAACTGCATCAGGGAGTACAAGCAGGTGAGCCAGTGGGAAAGCTGTGATCCTTTTATTTTATTCAGTGGATTTTAGGACATCATGGTGCTGCTTTGATGGCCAGAACTTTGAGGAATTTTAATTTATCTGTGGTGAAACTCTTACTTGTACAACACACACATGCACACAGATAAACAGGAAGCTGTTCTCTTTTTGAGTTGATCCATTCTCTTCTTGGAGATTTTAAAAAATGGCACCAAGAGAAGTATAACTGTAAATGTAAAAATGGCAGAGAATACTTTGAGTCATTGCAGGCTGATTCAGTGTGCTGTATGTGTGCTACATTTCTAGGATGGTGCACGTAAAGTCACGGTGTTGGGTTTCAGAAGCGTTTTCAGTCATGACGTACATCTGTCGCAGATTCCATGTAAAAGTATAAATCCTGCATTACTCATCCACCTTTTTTAAAGAAGAAGTTGGTATTTAAGTAACACTGCTGTGCTGTCAGCAATACATATTCAAGTGAGGCACAAAATGAATGAAAGCTGGAGTGAGTCAGTCCTACAAATTTTGTACAGAAAGCAAAATGGCTGCTTGAATGATCAAATGTTTCACATATGGCTTGAAGGAGGAGTGCAGACAGAAGCAACGCTGGTGCTTTTAGTTTGTCTTACACCACCAGCCCTTTTAGAGATTTCTGAATTTTATGAAGTCATGTCACAATTATTTCTAGAGTACATTTCAAAAGTTCTACTATATTTATTTTACATACTTAGGAGGATATTTTTTGAGTTTCTGTCTTTGTGTTGTTTTGTAGAGTTAGAAAATTCAGCTGTCATTGTTTGCCTGTCACCCGTTAACCAAATGGCAGGTCAGAGATGTAGGTCTGTCCTTCTTGCAGTTGTGTTGTATGTTAGTATCCAAGCAGAGCATGCCAGTGCTCGGCCCACCTGTTTTTTTCTCCTCAAGCTTTCAAAATTATTAATACATTTTTCCTGAACATTGTACAGCTGAATTATGTTGGAGAGAAATGTTTGTGAAAAATTGCAGGTTGAAATTTAATTTGTTGCTTGGCAACGGCAACCTATTGGACGTTCCTCTAGTAATTGCAGGAAACCACTTGGACACTGTCAGTGTTAGAAAGCATGCAGATAACAGGCCTGTGTGTCCAATTCTGGGCTGTACTGTTTCTTTATCAGACAGATTGTGAATTTTCTTATGCAACTAAGAAGTCTGTTTTAGAGTAAGAATTGAAGTCCATATTTTCAGTTCTTTGAAACTGTGGAATATAATCCACTAAAGCTTTGTTTACACATGCAGGTAGGGATGGGTATTGATAAGATTTTCACGATTCCGATTCCATTTTCGATTCTGTTTAACGATTCGATTCTTTATCGATTCTTTTTAAAAAAAGGAGAACACTAAGGTCGATTAGCTTAGAACTTTGTTTTATATCTTCTCTTTGAACAAGATAGAAATTTAGGAGTAACATGGCCTTACAAACCCAACAGTGAGATCTTAAGAGATCCAGCCTACGGCTCTTCAATGGGGTGTCACAGGGTCCCCAGGGAAAAAAATTGTAAATGTAAAATAATAAAATCAATATTCTTCTGTAGCAATAACAAAGTGTAATATAAAATATTCTATAGCAATGACACAAGAATATCCAGTAATGTCCCTGCCTACAATTAAACACATTCACTTACTGAAAATCATCTGCTGTGGCAAATGGGTTCAAGCCTTTTACCACAAACTTAGGCAAGGCAAGTTTATTTGTATAGCACAATTCAACAACAAGGTGATTCAAAGTGCTTTACAGAGACATTAGAAACAAAAACAAATAAAAAGCATGATTTAAAATTGATTAAAGCAAACAAACTAACTAACTAACTAATAAACAAACAAACAAAACAGTATATAAAATCAGAATAGTAGATAAAATCAGTAGTTAAATGCAAGTTTTGAAATTTAAGCTTAAGTGTGGATTTGAATAGAATAGAATTCAACTTTATTGTCATTGCACATGCACAGGTACAGGGCAACGAAATGCAGTTTGCATCCATCCAGAAGTGCTTTAGTGATATAGATATATTACAATATATATTAGCAATAATATAGATATGTGAGTATATTACAGAAATGGGTCTATTATGGTATGTTATAATGTACACGGTATGAAGTATGTTGTGAATATTCTATAACTATAGGTATGTACAGGCTGTAGTGAGTACAAGCTATGTACAGGATATAAATATGAAAAACTATACAGAATATGAAATAAATAACTTTACAGAATCTGAGATATACAGCTATACAGAAATATGAACTATGCAAGTTATAAACAGTTGTAGAATTAAAATTATCGTATTGTACAGAATGATTATTTATACAGAGCTATACAGTAGTGCAGGTAAGATAAGTGAGATGTGTGGATAATTTCTACAGAGGCTATATAAAGTGCTGGTGGTTGTGAGTGGTGGTTCAGTCCATGTTATTATTGTGTGTTTGAGGGTACAGTTGTCCATTGTGGGTGTGTGTATGTTCAGTCCATGAGTTTAACGTGGGTCAGATGTCAGGAGGCAGAGTTCAGGAGTCTGACAGCTGTGGGGAAGAAGCTGTTCCGGTACCTGGTGGTCTTAGTCCGGAGGCTCCTGTGGCGCCTCCCAGAGGGCAGGAGGGTGAAGAGTCCATGTGATGGGTGACTGGGGTCTTTGATGATTTTCCCAGCCCTTTTCAGACACCGCTTCCCGTAGATGTCATTTATGGCAGGAAGTGGTGCTCCGGCGATGCGCTGGGCAGTTTTCACGGCCGTCTGCAACGCCTTCCGGTCCGAGGCAGAGCAGTTCCCGTACCAGACTGTTATACAGTTGGTCAGGATGCTCTCGATGGTGCAGCGATAGAAGTTCACCAGGATGTCTGAGGACAGGTGGTTCTTCCTCAGAGTCCTCAAGAAGAAGAGGCGCTGGTGAGCCTTCTTGACCAGCTTGGAGCAGTTGGTCGTCCAGGTGAGATCCTCGGAGATGTGGACTCCCAGGAACTTGAAGCTGCTCACACGCTCCACAGCCGTCCCCTTAATGTGGATGGGTGGATGTGGGTCAGCATTCCTCCTGTAGTCCACGATGAGCTCCTTGGTCTTCTCGGTGTTAAGCAGCAGGTTGCTTGTGTCGCACCACTCAGCCAGACGATCCACCTCCTCCCTGTAGGCGGCCTCATCGTTGTCACTGATGAGGCCAATCACCGTGGTGTCATCTGCAAACTTAATGATGGTGTTGGAACCATCAGCAGGTCTGCAGTCGTGGGTGAAGAGGGAGTAGAGGAAAGGGCTCATCACACAGCCTTGTGGTACACCGGTGTTCATCGTGATTGTAGATGAACAGTGGTTTGGTGCTTTATTCAAATGCAGCTGAGAACAGGTGAGTCTTCAACCTGGATTTAAATAAACTGAGTGTTTCAGCTGATCTGAGGCTTTCTGGGAGTTTGTTCCAGATATAAGGAGCATAAAAGCTGAATGCAGCTTCTCCGTGTCTGGTTCTGACTCTGGGAACTGATAAAAGACCGGATCCAGATGACCTGAGGGATCTGGAAGGTTCATACTGGGTCAGGAGGTCACTGATGTATTTTGGTCCTAAACCATTCAGAGCTTTATAGACCAGCATCAGAACTTTAAAGTCTATCCTCTGACGGACAGGCAGCCAGTGTAAAGACCTCAGAGCTGGACTGATGTGGTCCACTTTTTTGGTCTTAGTGAGGACTTGAGCAGCAGAGTTCTGAATGAGCTGTAGTTGTCTGACTAATTTTTTAGGTAGACCTGTAAAGATGCTGTTACAGTAATCACTAAAGATGAATGCATGGACTAGTTTTTTCCAGGTCCTGTTGAGACATCAGATCTTTTATCCTTGAAATATTCTTGAGGTGATTAGTCACTGATCGGTGACTTTCGTCTATCCTGGCCTGAAAGGAGACGCTACCAGTAGACTGCAGCAAGAACTGCCAGCATGTGAGCCAGACTCTGTCTCTCTCATCATGGTCACCTAAATGCACAGTAATGGCAGGTTTTGTAATAAGGCAGATCGCGCTAACATAATATGCACTGTTAGTTGATTATTTACCTGCCGAGTTAACGGGAGAGGACGTACAAACGTTACCGCTGCTGCTGGGTTGAGATTCACGAACCCGGAGCGGAATTAAAAACACGACATTCATTTAAGGTCATCGTGTGTTTTGTGAGCAAATGCTTTTGCATATTCGTAGTGTTTCCTCCCTTAAATGAAATATCTACTTTGCAAGTATTGCAAGTTGTCCTGTTGTTATCCGTTCTCGTAAAGTATAACCAAACTTTTGAGTGTTTGAGCCGCTTAGGTACCATGTTTCCTGCCAGGTAAATGACGCTCCGCAACGTGGTGACGTCATTTGGGGCGACTGGAATCGATAAGGGAATAGTTTGCAAAAATGGCAAACGATTCCAAGGAATTGAAACAGTGGGAACCCATCCCTACATGCAGGGGATTCCTGAACCAGCTGAGCTGTGTATATAGCAAATATTTAAACAGATTTTAATTTTCCAACTCCTTAATACAAAGTGTGTGATGTCCAGTTAATCTTGCAGAAGATTTGTGCGTCCTGCCTCCTACATGCCTTTACTCAGGCAGCATCCCCACCTGAGGCCTGATTTAGACTCCTTTGGGGAATCTTTGTGAGTCTATGATTTAACCCACGTAAGTGGTGGACGTTTATTTATGCTTGTGCTGGTGCATTATGTGTTAATTACCATATGATTGTGTCCCAGTGTTTTTACATGCAGTGCCACACAATAGAAACAAATAAAATGCCCGGTCTTCTTTCCCCCCTGGATCCTTGCTCCTTGTTTTCCATCATTTTTTTTGGGTCCTAAAGTTTTTTGGGTTTTTTTTCACTTCTTTTTTCCCTCATGTTCATTCTGAGTTTCTGATTTTGTTGACATTTGTGAGTGTATATTAATGCTATGATTAGCATGAGATGATTGTGATATTCTCTTATTGATAAAATCAAAAACTGTGGCAAAAAAGTAGCTGGAAAAGCACCCAAGGACTCAACAGTACTGAACCAACCAGTCACAATCGTTGCAGGCTGCGTCAACGCCGTGCGTAGTTATTGTTCTAGGGAGGTGCAAGTCAGATTACACTATAGATTACATTGTAGGGGTTCAGTGTTGGTGTCCCACTGAAGGATAAATCCACAACAAATGAGTGAATGAGAATGACCCTGAGATCTGCCAAACCTTACTATTCTGCCATTGTGTTAATGTTTGTTTTTGTTTGTTTTTTCAAAAAATGTCAAACTTTTCTTACAAATGAATAACAAGGCAAATGGCATAGTCTCAAGTATTCAGTTCCATTTTCACAACATTTGTGAACATATTGTTCTTTTTGTCTTTCAAAGGTTAAACATTCATTTTATTAAGAAAACCAGTGAGTAGTTTTACAGCCTGAGGTCATCACTGCAAGTTTCAGTAATAGTTCTAATCTCTGGGCCAAACGGTGGGAAATGGATCTCAAAACAAACATGTGGACTGTTGAAAGCGTTCATCAGAAGTCTAAGATGCTAGCTTCCCAGAAGGTTTACAAACATTCAAAACATTTTGTTGTTGCCACATTTTGTATCTGTTAGCATGATCAGTTAGCGATGTCTTGTTAAGTTGTGGTGCTTTCCCTGTCTCTCTCAGGCTCACAGTAAACTTGAGAGCTGCCTGTCTTGCAAAACACTGATTAAGACGGGAGAGGTACTCCATAGCGTCGGGGCAGGTGGCACCATGGTCTCCTACTGCTCTGTTAATTGTATGAACAAGGGCAAGCTGACAACAACATCCATCATCAGTGAGTAACCACAATACACAAGCAGCAACTTTGAAACAGCTCTCTCATAATTTAGCTTTCACTTTCAGCCTTTTTTTAGTCCAGAGACTTAACCTAGAGATCCATATTTCTGCACAGGTACCATAAGATGTTGAGCTGGCATTAGGATAATTAACACTGCAAGTGGGGAGCAACATAATAGGCATTTAGTTTGAAAAGTGCTGGGTTGCTTATTGTTTGTGTTCACAATCAAATGATCTCCCTGTGTGAGTGCATTTAGGTTGACTGGTTTGCCGGAAGCAGAAAATGGCTCCTTTGAACTAGTATATCCACACCTGCTCATTAGTTTTTAGAAAACCGAATCACTTTACCAACAAAATGAATTGAGTATGAGAGTTACTTAGAAAGACCTGCGTTTCAGATATGCTTTTATTTCTGTGTTTTAATGCCTAACACCTGTGTGTGCAGGCACAGAGCCCACCTGTCATTTCTGTAAGAGGAATTCTTTACCACAGTATCAGGCCACGCTACCAGAGGGAAATGTCCTTAACTTCTGCAGCTCACAGTGTGTAACCAAGTTCCAGGTGAGACTCATTTCAAACAAATCTGGGCTCTTTAGAAGACATGTTGGCACAGTAGCTGTTTGATGTATCTGAATGAAACCCCTTATTGTTATGTGTTTGATGATGAAGCAGGATGCTGCTGAAATGAGGTAAACGGGTATATTAATACCATTCTGTAAATATTTCAATAACCTGATTAAATTCTGCTCTGATGCCTGTGATACTTATGCCTGTGTTCATACTTATCTATAGGAAGATTGAATACATGTGGGATCTTAATCATAACAGTGGAGATGAGAATCATCAAAGTTGCAGAAAATAAAACCAAGATTATTTTTTCATTGAGCTCAGCAGCTCAAATACTGCAGGTTTCCTCTGTGGCGTCTATGGCCTGATTAGTTTTTAAGACTCATGTTGCATTCATTTACATATCAACGAGGAAACAGATTTTGTACAAACTACTGTGACTTCATGTATTTTTATAATATAAAATTTTCTGTAATACCAAACACGTGTAGAGATGAGCTTGTGGATCTAGCTGAAGCTGGTGATGTGTTTGGATATACCATCAGGATGTTTGTGAAAGCATGCATGTTTAAAACTTTTTGTTTTTAAACAGAATGCTACTCTTCAGACAGCCACCAATGGACAGGCACCTTTGTCCACCACAAACAGCACAGTCAAGCTGAAATGTAACTACTGTCGAGGAGTGTTCAGCTTAAAGCCTGAAATACTGGAGTGGGAGGTGAGACCATCCTTGAAGTGAACCAACGTTCATAAAGATGGAACACGGAGTGCCTCTTGTTTTCTACAAATATCACTCTAAAGCAGTGTAAACTATTTTAAAATCTGCTAAGCTTGTCTGAGAACTGAACTTTTCTTTGCCTGTTGTGCTGCACAATTCCTTTTAAAGGTCTGCACAAGAGGAATGTACGGTTTACGTTAAATTTTGTGCAAATTCACGTCTATATTTTGCATTAGAAAGCATGATGTAGAAAGATAAGTTCCTAATACTGCCTCCTGTGATACAGTGAGTGATGTCATGTGCAGTGAAAAAAGATGGAGAGGTGCAGAAGCCATGGGAGCATTTCTACTGTGTGAAGATGTAATTTTGATGTATCTTAAAACAGAATGGCTGCAGTACGTTTCTCTGAATGTGTGTGCCTTCAGGATAAGGTCTACCAGTTCTGTAGCAAAACGTGTTGTGAAGACTACAAGAAGCTTCACTGTATTGTGACATTTTGCGAGTACTGCCAAGAGGAGAAGACACTACATGAGATGGTCAAGTTCTCGGGGGTCAAGAGACCATTCTGCAGCGAAGGTACTCATCGCCTGTCCTCTTCTCTGCTTGAAGTAGAATTGGCAATTTGATGTCATCCCATGCTGGCTGTTGGCCCATTTAGACATTCATAGTTGTCATTTGAACCCTGTCTCATTTATCTGAAGTCATATATATCCTGTTTGTAAGCTTTAATTCATTTTCTGTTTGTTTTGTTTGTTTGTTTTCTTCCCTCCTTAGGTTGCAAGTTGTTATTCAAGCAGGATTTTATTAAGCGTTTGGGTCTGAAATGTGTGAGCTGTAACCACTGCAACCAACTCTGTAAGAGAGGTGTAACCCGACCGCTCGGAGGTATGACCCGGGACTTCTGCAGCGAGGCGTGTGCCAAGAAGTTCAACGACTGGTACTATAAGGTCTGCTGACACGCACTCCATGAAATACATGTTTTTTCTATGTGGAAAAACAGTGCGAGAACATTAACGAGAGCTATGTCGTCATGTCCACTAGGCGGCGAGGTGTGACTGTTGTAAGGTGCAGGGTAACCTGACAGAGTCTGTGATGTGGAGGTCAGAGGTGAAGCAGTTCTGTGATCAAGAGTGCCTGTTAAGGTTCTACTGCCAGCAGAATGAGCCCATCATGGTCACACAGAAGGGCCCTGAGAATACGACCCTAGGTAAAAACTGTGTGTGTGTCTCTTTGTGTCCCTGAAAGAACCAGGTTTTTGCTTCAAAGTGTCGCTCTTGGACATATCTACATCCTTGTAACAGAAGTTGGTTTTGTCAAATATCAGGAAATGTTATCCAGTGCCAAAAAATGGAAATAAAGTCATGCTTATATGTGAATGTTAGTTGACATATATTCCATTTCTGTCTTACAGGGATTGATGTGCCAGGGGCCAAGCTTGGGGTAAGTAAGAATATTTAAAAGGTGACTTGATCAAAGCACTTGTTTTTAAATCATGTAGCACTAGTTGCCTTTTGAAAGCGTTTTTAGTTCATGTAGCAAAAAGGACCTGTGAGTTTTTGTCATGGCGAGATATCCATCTGTCCACGACAACTGATACTCCTCCTAGGGTATTGGTCAAAGTTTAATCAAACCTATACTCACTGACCACCTATTAGGTCTTAACCCAAACTGTGGTCAAGCTCATGTTTGCTGCTTTATGGGCAATAACCTGCGAAATGGGATGAATTGTAAGCTTGATGAGCAGCTACGTTATTAATGTTCTGGCTCATGTATTTACTACCTAATAGTTTTGAAATGTAGCCTGTGGAACTGATTTACTTCCTGGAAAAACACAGATCTTATTAGTTCATCTAAAATCAATTATTCTTCTGTTGATTTATTTTGTCTTCTATGTTGCAGCTGGTAAACCAGAGCACTGCGGCATACACTGGCGGAGGTTTGGTGAGAGATGTAAAGAACAAGGCGGTGCTCTGCAAACCACTCACACTGACCAAGGCTACCTACTGCAAGCCACACATGCAGAGCAAACTCTTACAGACAGGTAAAAACACAATCGTTAACAAATTCCTGGCACTCATAATTTTAAAATCATTTCTTTGTGTCCCATTAATACAGTCGACCCCATGAAATTTGCAGGGTTTACGATTCTAGAGCATTCAAAAAATGAATATAAATGCCTGTTGTTATAATATAATAAATATGCATTTGGGTGGCACCCTTAGGGCTTTAAGAAGAACAAAACAGGAGAGACAAGAACACTCAGCAAAGCATGCCGGGAATGCAGAAAGGAGAGACGAATAATGTTCTTGGATTGGCTACTTTCAAACCTCCTACCTCTCGGTACAGGGATATTTTGCCATCCCAAGCCGTGGTTTCCTCTTTGAAACAATTGGAGGATATTTGTGCTTTATGCAAAATTGTGGTGGAACAAATATTTGTTAGATTTTAAGGAAAATACGTGAACGACCGAGGACGTGAACTGTGAAACGCAACTTCAGAGGTACGCTGTACGAGTTTGCTTATGGCAGATATGTAGAGCTCATTTTAGTTCTAAGATCTTATACAGTCCAGTTTGATCTCAGGCTGATAATAAAAACATTGGATTCAATTGAATTTTGTCTTCCAATAATTTTTACCCCTCCGTCATAAAAGGCTGATGGGATTTTGTAGTCACGCCACCAGGATGGTGGGTGGCGCAGACACCCAAGTTTGTAAATGTGATAATTGAAAAACGTGGTGACGTAGGATGTTCAGGTTGATAACACTGCTGCATCTACTAAAAAAATCCGATTAGTGTGAATGCCGGTGTCCTTGACCTTAAGGTCAGACAGAGCAAGTTGTTTTGTGGTTTTGTTTTGTTTTTAAATCTTGTGAATGCAATAACTTGAGAACAAGGTGATTTAGGATTTTGGAAATTGGTGTGTCTGCTTGGAGGCTGAGAGGAATCACTGGTTGAAGATTAGACCCTCTGGGTGCCCAGCTCTGGTCCACAAGCCATATGTTTGAAACACCCGGCTTACATAATGATTTGACGTGTGTGTTCCCACAGATGTAGATGATGGTGTGAAGAGGGAGTACGTGCCTGTACCTATACCTGTGCCCGTGTTCATTCCCATGCCTATGAATATGTATTCACAGGTCACTCCCACTCCTCTCTCTCTGCCTGTACCGGTAAGACTTGAGCATACTGCATATGATTTATCCTTGCTTAAAATTAAACTTATAAAATTTTAGAAGGAAAAAAATAATTAAACACAAATTTGCGCAAGCTATAAAGATAAACTTGCAAGTCGGTGATCTGATTACTAATTAATTTGATACCCTGTCCCCTCCAGGTTCCTGTGCCTGTGTTCTTGCCCACTACCCTGCAGGGGGCAGAAGAGATCGTCCAGACCATCAACGAACTGAAAACCAAGGTGCCCTCTGATCCTCTGGAGGACGACCTGATCACCATGGCTGAGGTGATAATAGAGGATCGGAAGCCAGGTGAGCCCACGCCAGGATTGAATATACGGGTTAAAAGATTGCTTATCAGAGAGGTGCCGAACACAGCCCTTATACTAGCTTCTGACGGTTTCTTTATATATGCTGATAAAAAGAGAGAAGTGGAAGAAAGCTGCAGCAAACCATGACAGTGAGGATCTACCCTTCTTTATGATTCAGATGTAAAACCTGTGAAGGTGAAGAGGGAGCCTGAAGGCCAGGAGTCTTCCAGCAGCACCAGCAGCAGCTCTGAGGAAGAAGAGGAGGAGAAGTATGAGCCCGACCTGGACTTGGAGGCAGACTTTCCTCAAGGTAAACGTCTTCTGAGCATGTAGCTGTAAACCTGAGAATACTGGATAAGAGGCACAGAGTCAGGAGCAAGCTGTTTTAAAAGCAGTTTTATAGTATTTTGTGCATTAACAATAACTGCAGTTTTTTTTCTTAACTGTAGTTTTCATCGCTTGCTAAGAATTACTGATCCCCCAAAAAAATAAAATCATACAATTCCTAAGGATAATTTCTAATAATGGCTGTTCATAGCTTGAGCAAACTATTTTTATTAGATCAATTGTTAAGAGCCACCTCTAGTCCTCTAATGAACCTTATTTCAGGTGTTCAGATTACCGATTTTAAGACTTCGTATATTTAATACTGTGCCTTTGTTGCCCACTCTGACCTGCTCACTCGTCCTCTGTGTTCATCTTCCCATTTGATTTCTTGTCTTATGTAACAACATCTGACTACATGGGGTTTTTAATGGATCAGTAGAGTAATTGAGATTAAAATTCTTCCCTCTGGTTATTTCTGGAGCTGCTGTCATCACGCCTATCGGTGTAGAGGTTTTAAGCTTTGGCTTACTGTTCAAAGGAGTATGAAGTCATCAACTGGCCCTGCAATCCAAGTTTTATTTTCCTTCTTTCTTCCTTTTTCTGTGCCTCATTGACATCGATGGTTTTAATGTAAGGATTTTAAAGAGTGTTAATAAGTCGTTACACCATTTTCTGGACACAGTTTGGATCGATGAATCTGTCCGATTTATGTAAACCTGCGTATTGGGTGAATTCCACGTTTTCCAGCTTTAGTTTGCTTGATTGGTTGATTTGCTTTGATTTCCTGGATGTACTTTTTTTTTTTTTTTTTTTTTTTTTAAACCATATTACATGAAGGCGTGTTATTTCTTCTCTCAACCTCAGACCCCGCTCGTGTTCCAGAGGGAAATGATGAGGATATGGGCTTTGCTTTACCTCCAGTTCTGGCAGAAGAGAAGGAGGAACTGAAGGAAGAACCAAAGGAGGAACTGAAGGAGGAACCGAAGGAAGAACCAAAGGAGGAACCGAAGGAGTCAGCACCTCGACCGCAATCCAGGAGAAAAGTAATAACACGTGTGTGCCAGAATATTTTCAATGGCAAACTTAGTTTGATTGTGTTAGTAATGGGTTTGTTTGCCTTGAAGGGGAACAAGAAGCTGGCAGTGGAGGAGAAGCCAGATGTAGCGTCGTCCTCTTCTTCAAATGTAACAAACAGAACCTCAGAAGGACGATCACTGCCTCTCAAAGCTCGCTACGGTATCAATGCCTGGAAACGCTGGGCACTGTCTCCTCCTGATCAGTCGGATGACACCAAAGCACAGGAAAGCTCCAAAGCAGGTACACTGAACCCCTTCATTTCCCACCTGCCCTGTTCATTAGTTACACTAAGAGAGTCCAGGTGCATTCCTTTGCTGGAGAAGAAAAATTGATTGTCCTGTTGGGAAACATAAAAAAAACACTGCATGTTTGCTAACATCAGTTGGTGATTGTTCCTGTCTCCTGCAGCCCGGCCAAAAAGGAACCTCTTGTCAGTGAGTTCAGAGGAGCTGAATGTGGCTCTGTCCCGTTTTGTCAGGGAGGTCTGCAGGCCCAGTGGGGAGCGCTACTCTCCAGACAGCATCCTCTACCTCTGTTTGGGGATCCAGCAGGTTAGTATGAAACGGCTGCCCCTCTCGAGAAGGCAGCAAATCATCAACTGTAAAATTCAACTGAGCATTTTATTTAAATTTTTTTTTAATGTTCATGTCTTGTAGATGTTAGCAGTAGGTTTGTCACAGTAATAGTTTTAACTTGTCTGTCATTACCACATTTCATTAAAAAAATGTGGCCAAACAGAATTCAAAAGCAGGTAAAAAAAAAAAAAATCTAAATACTTAAATTATATACACAAAATAAGAATCGGCTTATTAACCTTTTTAAATTCTAGTGTCATTCCATCTGTAGTAATTTTTTTAGTAGGAACTAATTTTCGAGTGAGGGTTTCCAGTAGGACCCTTAGTACTGGTGCACATTCTTTTCCCCCCTCCTCTCACATGCGAGTAGTCATCGAGCATGGCTGCTGCCTGGAGAGCGGGGTCATTCAGAGAGCTCTGGAGTGTGATTTTTCTGCCACAGAAGTGTAAGGCTGACTTTATCTGTTTGTGGAAACGGATTAATCGGGTTACTTATCGTTGTGTTGGGATATTTGGCTTCAAATGGTTGAAAATGTCTGCCCCTCTTTCCAGGCCTCTTCTTTGTCGATGTTCCTCCCTCCTTTAAAATCGTCACTGTTCAAAAAGGGAATTTAAGGATTTTCTGTGCTCACTACATCTTTGCGGTCATTTTCTTTCGTTTTTTTAATATTTATTATATTATTCCTTTTCCTTTCCCTCAGTCTGACTTTATAGATTAGTGTGTCCATTGATTATAACCATTTGCTGTTCACATCCTGAAAAGCAGTGATGAGCTTTTGAATATGAGGACACGGTTTTAAACTATGTGAGCAACCACAGACTGAAGCTCTGTGATCCTTTCATTTTCTTCATTTTTTTTTTTTTTTAACTGATAGTTTTGTTTTGTTTTTTGTTTAAAGCATCTTCACTCCAAAGGCCGGAAGGATGACCTGTTCAGTGATCCATGCTACCAGCAGTTTGGAGAGGAGCTTAACAAGGTCCTGAAGGACTGGCAGCCCAGTGTACTTCCTGATGGTGAGTGTAATCCTTAGTAAGACCCTCCTTGTGTGCCTGCTCCACTTGGAATTAGCACAGTTTTGAGTACTTTGTCAGATTTTAATATTTCTTTCTGGAAACGATTTGATTAACACGATATTGCTTTATCATGAAACTGTACAGATTTGAGTACTGAATAAAGACTGCAAATCCCAACTTTATCCTCATCATGCAGTCTTTCTCATTCTTTATGTATTCATGAAGTTTCTATAACTCTTTCATGGACATGACCATGGTCAGAAAGCTCATTAATTTTGCCACTTTCACAGCAAGATGGTCTTAGTTTTTCAGGTGACTTTACATACTGTATTTTGACATAAACTCATGTCCTAAATTCCTCATTTTTCAGCAGCAACAATGTGGATGAAAAAGGCAAAAACAGATCGTCTCAGATGTGAGACAGTATCTCATTGCAGTGTGGAATGTGGAAGCTATGATACTTGCTAAGAAACTCATCCCACACTGATAACGATGACACTGGAAAGTGTGTTTGAATATATTCTTGTTATCACCAGCTAGTGGCACGGTGCTGTTAAACAACCTGTTGTGTTTCTCGATATTCTGAGCCGTGTCCAGTGATTATAACTCTTCTGCTGTTCACATCCTGACACGTTGTGATTGCACTATGATATAATATGAGGACACCGCTCCAACACGAACAGGTTCCATGTCTGCACAAGTAGTACCCAGGTAGAAAATTATATTTGGCAGATGTAAATGGTGGATAAAGACAAGAAAGAACTGATGAGTGTTGTAGATGTTGACTGTGGAATTGGATCGTCTCTCTTTAGGCTCGCTGTGGGGTCGAGTGGAGGAGCAGAGCTTGTGGAGCAGTCATCATCTCGGGGAGCAGAGTCCTGCCGCTCTGCTGCGCTCGCTCGTTTACCTGAACACCAAATACTTTGGCCTGCGCACCGTGGAGCAGCACCTGCGCCTCTCCTTCTCTAACGTCTACGGCCCAGACACACTCCATCCTGTTACCAAGGAGACCACAATCTGCATCCGCGTGCCTTCCGTCTCTCAGGATCACCATGGTGAGGCTGGAAAATGCATCATGTTGATATGCTTCGTATATATTGGCCATAGAAATTCTCATCTAGCTGTGATGGACGATTGAACTTCCTGTTTGTGAAATTCACACATGCACATTATCACAAGATGTATAATTTAGCATTCAGTGATTCATAGTTTTTATGTCCACATTAGATGCTGAAACATTTCTGATTTCATATCCAGTTTGTTAACATTCAGAGCCAAACAATTCAAAACCATAAATGCCCGTGGACCTCTGTTTGTGTCTTTCAACTTGATTTTCCATCATCTACAGTTCAAAACAAGTGTTAGTGGTTTCTGCATATGTTAGTTTTAGACGCAGAACCTTGAGGAAAATTTTACAAAAATTTCCTTTCTGTCTGTTGGACGATCAGTGCAAACAGAGTCGAGGAAGAGAAAACGAAAGGTCGAGGACGACGAGCAGGAGGAACGCGACAGCAACTCTGGCGGCTCCGCCCAACGCTGCCCGGCTAAGAAGCACGAGTGTCACCTCTATGAACTCTACAGATCCAAGTGGTGGGTTCAGTGTTTTTACTGGAATAAATCTTAAGAGTGGCTGTAAAGTAAAGGCTTGAGTCCTGTGATTAGAACTCATTGCTGTTCACATCCTGAACTTCAGTGCTGACTCTTTAAAGATGAGGACTTGCTATAAATTAATGTCATCAAAATTTTCTCCTAACTGTTCAAGAGGAAACTGAAACCAATACATGCATTCATTTTCTCCCTCCCCTGTGCTCTTTTCCCTGCACTTTTCTCCCTTTTTCTACAATACCTCCTTTTTGCTTGTTTCTAATACTTTTCTTTTTTTGTTCCTTCCGCTTGCCTTTTTTTTTTTTTTTTTTTTTTCCCCTCCTCCTTACCTACCTCCCTGCAGTCCTCTCCCGTTGCAGAAAAGCCTAGATGTGTTTTATGTTCAGCCGGATCCGGACTGCAGCCCAGATGACCCGCTGTGGTTCAGCTCCACACCGCTGGACCGACGAATCCTGGAGAGCCTCCTCATCAGAATCCTCCTCGTCAGGGACATTTACTCAGACAAACAACTTCTGGAGGAAAACACGGAAGAAAACACGGAGGAAGAGGGTGGGGGTGAAACAGTTGGAGGGGAGTAGCAGTTGCTTGGACTTCTGTTCGTAGAGTCTGCAAAGACAGGAGAGGAGGGGGACACGTAGGGTATATAGTAGAATGTCCTCTTCACCTGTCTTATCTTGTAGTCCTCGTTTCCCTCTTCACTGACTTGCTGTTTCCTCCAGGTGAGGAACATTTACAACAGAAAAAGCAGAGGCTGATTAAAAGTAGTGGTCAACAAGCAGCCCAAACTTTTACTTCTGCCTCAGAGAAGAAGCTTGAGGAGGACAGGCATAGAGATGAACTCCGATAAATATGAGGATGAGAGGGGATGAAGAGCTTACTGTCACAATTAAATCAGGTAGAAAACGTGTATTGACAGTTATATTTTCATGACAGAATTTTCTGTTGTGCATTTCCATGGAGTCTGAGTGTGTCCATTATGCTCAAGCAGCGTAAAAACATTAAAGATTCGACAGAATCCCACTTTTTAAGAAGTTATAGCAGCCACTGGGAGACCACAGGGCAGTACCAAGCATCACAGAGGCAAAGGGACACAGTTGAAACCAAAATTACCACCCAGAATGGGAAGACAGCAGGAAGAAGTGCTCCCCAGCTGTGCTGTTCAGAATCCCATCGTTGAAGCAATTGGCAGTTCAGCTTTAAAACAAACAAACAATAAACACTCCTGGTTCCAGTTTAGCATGTCCATGTCTGACAGAAAGATCGCAGCTTTGGCCGCAGACATCTTTTCAGTGAACGTAAGGGTGTCATTTTTGTGTTCAAGTAACATTTGGTTTAGACCTGAGATTCATGCTTAAGTAGAAATTTGGTGTTAAAGTGCAGTCAGACTGCTTTTAGCCTTGTGACATTTTCACTCATTCAGTCACATCGCTAATGGCAGCAGTTGGGTGGAGAGCGCTGACGTTTATCCCCACTGCTGCTCGAGCTGTTTACACACACAAGTTGTAAAACAAGAAGATACAGAATCGCCAACAACCTTGAGATTTTGTGCAAAACACAAACACCGGGTAAAAATTGGAAGTTGGAGCAAATGTCTCTCGATTCATTCTGAAAATGAACATTGACTAATTAGTGTCTGACTGCACTTCTGTGTCAGTTTCCTTTCTTGTATTTAAGTTGGCATCACACAAGAATCACTTTCCTGCTTTCCAGCTCTGGTCAGACTTAACCTTTGACAGGGCAGATGTGTTTGAGTGTGTTTTTTTATTTTATTTGTTTTTGTCGGTATTGTAAATGTGTGCCACCAATGATGTCAAAGTCAAACTTTAGGTGTGAGAAATTTTCCCTGCATTAAAGTGGAATTTTAGAATTTCCAGTACATGTGAGAATGCAGCACAAGATCAGCACCCTTTTTGTCCCATTAACTGCGACCTGTTGTATCCCACATGTTCATTATGGGCCGCTTTCATTCTCCCATGAACCCACACGCTGCTCTTCCTTTGTCAGTACTGCTCTCAGGCTAAAACCGCTGCACCACAGGGGGACTTCAGCTCACAAGGGAAAGGAGTCAGGACTGATCCCAGGACAGGAAAGGGTCTGACTCACTGCGGTGCGGTGGAAAGGCTCCCTGCCAACATGCTGCGTTTCTTTATTGGACATTAGGGAAACCTCCATTCATGCAATGTAGCATTACATGCTTACTAAGCCCAAATTGGGTTGCTTTGACGTGTAAATATCTCAAAGGCGAGGCGCTTGTTTGAGATGGAGACGACACAGAGGAACACTGTAGTTTGGGATAAAGAAAACGAATTTGAAAACCCGCCTCCTGAGAAGCCTTGTTCTGTTTTTTGTTTTTTTTAAATACAGCTGATTATTTATTTCTCATTTTATTAGTTTGACTGTATCCTCTTTACACATGGGTTTGATTTTCTTGTTTTTAAGTGGGGATCATTTCCTCCTCTTGCCGTTCATTGAAAATTTGCTGCAGACCTGCACCCTCCCTGCTCCTTCTCTCCCGTTAAAAGAATTCTGGTGAATGATGAAGGCCGTGGATTATACAAAGTTTAGCAACCCACTGTTTGCCCCTGTGTTTGTATTTGTAGTTTACTTTCAATTTAACTTAGTTTAAGTACTGAGCATGTGTTAAGTGTCCTGTTCTTTGCTTTTGTAGAGCGGTAACACTGCAATGCAAAAGCTTGCTTCATGACATGTAATTGGTTAATTTTTTTCTTTGGTGAACTGAACTTGTTTTTTAAGTTACACTATTTTTTTTTCTTTTTTTTTTTAAACTTGTTCTCCCTTTTTACGATTTAAAGTTTGATTAAATTTCATCAAGTAAAAATTACATTTAAAATTCCAGGTAATATAAGATTTGGAGTTGAAAATGAGATCGTGTAAAAGCTTCCACAGCCATTCCTCAAAATATAAGGAATGTCCTTTTAATGCTGAGTTTGACGTTTCCATGAATGCAATCAACATCTCAAATATATCGCTAACCTAAAACTTGTCCTCGTGCACAATCCACATCACACCCACCTGACTGAAGAGGATTTAACTGGTGAACAAAGTCAGGGAATACACTTCCAGAGTTTTATTTTCCCAAAAGAGTAGGTGCTCCTGTTCATTTGTACAACTGTTTGCATTTATTGGGCTGAAACTGCAGCATGACATTTCAGGAAGAACCGTTTGTATTTGGATGGAGAACACTGGTCACAATTTCTGACTCCAGATCAGTGTGCTTAGAACATTAATTTCGTCTGTGAAAGTTTGAAACAGACCTTGGATCAGAGGACCCCAATTAAGATGGCTGACTCATAGGCAGCAGCCAAATATGCCACAGGTTTGGACCTACAGAAGATGCTGTGGCTGGCTTTAATGCCTAATGTGAATGTGCCTATCTGTATATACTGAAAGTGAGTGACTGTGACTTGAGTCTGATGCTATGTGTGTGGGCTGATATGCTGATACGGTCATGTTAAATAAAGAAGTCATTTTCTAACCAGCTTCTTGATTGTGTTTGGATTTATACACACAGATGCTAAATGTAGAAAGCTTATTATACTGTTTTTATAAACTGTATTTAAAATTGTTATGCAAAGTCCTTTTACTAGAGGTGAGTAAAACATTTGTTCTTTTCTAAGTATAACTAGCATCTTTATTCTAAACTAGAAAGGTCAAGTGTTTAATTTAATACACTTTGCAGTATACCACAAAGTCTGGAGCTGTGGCTTCAAGGCGCTTGGTGCCTGTCGCGGTGCTAACCCCAAACCAGATCATGGACACCAGAGGGGGAGGGGGCTGTGAAGCTCATGGAGTCCTATTAGGCATAGTTAGCTTGTGGGACTCTAGAGGCAGCTGACAGGTAAGGTCAAGGAAAAAGTGCTTTGGTCAACACTGATTCTGTTGATAACTTTAATGGGTAAAATGTCTAGACGAAGCCAAGTGGCAGAGGATTTCCAGTTTGCTGACCTCAGAATCCCATCTCTGCTCTTCACAGACGATGTGGTTCTTCTGGCCTCCTCAGGCAGTTGACTTCCAACAGGCTTTAGGGCAGTTTGCAGCTGAGATAAAAATCCGTACCAGTCTGAAGCCATGGTCCTCAGCCGGAAAAGGGTGGAGTGCTCATTTAGGGTAAGTTGTTGCCCAAAGTGAAGTATTTTAAGTATCTCGAGGTCTTGTTCACTACTGAGAAAAGAGGGCAGGAGATTTACAGATTAGTGCAGCATCTGCAGTTACCCTGTTGTGGTAAAGAAAGAACTGAGTGTAAAAGAAAAGCTGTGGACTTTTACCAGTCAATCTACCTTTACTTATCTCCACAAGGTTTGGGTAGTCACTGAAAAAGAATGAGACTGAGTATGCAAGCAGCGGAAATGACTTTCCTCTGAAGGAAGTTTCCTGGGCTGGGCTGGCCTCTCCCTTAGAGATAAGATGAGTTCAGTCATTCAGGAGGGGCTCAGAGCAGAGCCACTGCTCTTCCACATTGAAAGGAGCCAGTTGAGATGGTTCAGGGATCTGACCAACGATGCCTCGTGGAAACATCCTAGATAAGGTTTTTCAATTCAATTTTATTTATATAGCGCCAAATCACAACAGCAGTCGCCTCAAGGCGCTTTATATTGTACAGTAGCTCGTACAATAATACATACAGAGAAAAACCCAACAATCATATGACCCCCTATGAGCAAGCACTTTGGCGACAGTGGGAAGGAAAAACTCCCTTTTAACAGGAAGAAACCTCCGGCAGAGCCAGGATGTATCTGCTGCTGTCCCCACAGTCCAAATCTAGATAAGCAGGAGAAAATAGATCTGATGTGTGATTAAAGTTATCCTTTAATGTCTTTGAGAAGTGTATATCATATTATATTTTAACTTGATGAACTGACCTATTAAAGAATCAGGGTTACCTGCGAAATCTGCAAAATAGAAGCAAGTAGTGAGCAAAGGGGAGTGAAAATCAGACAAACCTTTTGACTATACACACTACAGGGTCACAAATATGTGGGTATCTTGAATCTTTTATGCAGGATGTTACTCTTTCGTAACATAATCCTTTAAATATCTATCATGGTCACCTAAACCTGAAGTCTGTTGAAAGGAACTACTGTTTCCAGTTTGAAAAAGTTAGACATTTTTACTTTTAAGACTTCTTTAACAGTTTCGACAGAGCTAATCTGAGAGCTACTCCAACAGTTGTTGAGAGGTCTTCTGATTTGGTTCGTTCTCCTAAAAATCCGTCTCTTTTCAGTTTCTTCCGCAGCTGGATGACTTTTCCATCCAGAAAATCTTGATATTCAGGGGGTTGGGAAGCGTATCTGTAACCGCAAGGTCGCCGGTTCGATCCCCGGGCTTTCTGTCCTGGTCGTTGTGTCCTTGGGCAAGACACTTTACCCTACCGCCTACTGGTGTTGGCCAGAGGGGCCGATGGCGCGATATGGCAGCCTCGCTTCTGTCAGTCTGCCCCAGGGCAGCTGTGGCTACAACCAGTGTGTGAATGCGAGAGTGAATGAATAGTGGCATTGTAAAGCGCTTTGGGTGCCTTGAAAAGCGCTATATAAATCCAATCCATTATTATTATTATTATTAATTCATTCTCACTTTCTCCTGTGCCGCTAGCCGGCACTCAAACCAAATATTACCAACATACCTTTGGTTTGTGGTTAAAGAGCAGAATATATCCACAGCATTTGTTTCCAAATAACTTTAGCCTGCCTGTATGTTGCTTCGAACATTCTCAGGTTTGATATCTTTGTATAATCATCAGTCACCTACAAACCATAGTTAGTTTGATTTTTACCCACAGTTTAGAGAGTTGTGCTCTGGAAATGTCAGCCAAACAATTACTGACCTGCATTACAAATCCTAATGAGCTATTAAGGCCTAAGAAATGAAAGCACTTGGACATTTTTGTGGAGGAGCCACACAAAAATGTAACACACTGCATGTCGACCGAGAGACCCTCTTCCTCCATAAACAAGTGTAACGCTGCCTCCACACACTCCCTAGAAATGCTATTATCTAGAGCCGTAGTTTGTGCTCAACAGACAGCTCTACACGGGGGCCTCTTCACCGTGTTCTGACCTTTTTCGCTATCATGTCCCATTTTTACAAGGTGCCAGGTGGACATGACACTGAGGCAGGGAGAGTTATCTGCAAGATGACAGACAGCAGAGGAGGAGGAGGTGTGGCTTGTCAGCACCCGGGGTCAGCGTAGGGGCCGGGGAGATGAGCCTCAGGGTCATAAGACAAACTGGCCAGCACTCTGTGCGCAGCTTTTTAGGGTACTTGAAAGGTCGGATGTACCAAGCATGCTGGATAACCTGCCTGGAGATTTAGGCTGTCCCAGTGTCTCCTGTCTCAGGTCTGACTTTGATGTTAAAGTCTGTCTCTGTGGGAACTTGTTATTCCTTGTTTACTTACTTTGTTTTGAATAAGACCACCCATTAAAAATAAGACAGGATTTTATGACTCAGGGTGTATGTTTGAGCCTATTTTTACTAGTGTAGAATATAACTGCGACTGTCCATATGATATAAAACTATACTAAAATGTAATAGAACAGTCATATGCCAACAGATCATGCATTAATCTAAAATAAAATAATTTTAATAGAAAAATGCAGGAACATACACCTTGAGAAACTCTTGGGTTGCTTTTCCAGTTTCCTTTGGATCATTAACCATGCGTACTGTGACTCGCTGAGCACAGAATATAGTCGTGTACACTTCAGATTACATCCTGCGACTTCTATCAGCAGTGATATCACAAATAAACAGAGGTGACCCAGCTCCGGTCGCTGTAGCTATACATATCCATGCCACAACATAGTCTCCACCATGTTTGATAGATAACATGTGCTTCAGATCATGACCTGTTTCTCTTCTTCTACATACTGTTCTCTTCTTATCATGCTATTTTTTCAGACCCATCCAGATTTTTTTTTAGCTCTTTTCTCCAAAGTCTAATCCAGAGGTGTGAAACATAAGGTTTGTGGGGCCAGAATCGGCCAAAGATTCCAGTGTGCTCACTGGATTAGTTTATAAAATGTAAAGGAGGGTTTACATTTTTGGACTGTTAAATGTGTTTTAATACGTTTTACAGCATTTTCTGCTGATTAAGACAGCCCTCGTTATGAGGGATCAAAACTTCTGGAGTGTAACCAGTGGTTTGCACTTTGTTCTAAAGGCTCTATATTTCCATTCATGAAGGCGTCTCTTGTTATTAGACGGTGACAACGACACGCCAACCTCCTCGAGAATTTTCTTGACTAGTTTAGATATTTTGAAGCTGATTTTCTTAACCATGAAAACTTTAGTTGTCATCTGTGGTGTCGCTAAGCTGACCAATGCATTCCTTCTTTTTAAGAATGAACCCGATTATTAATTTGGCCACTGTTAAAGGTTTTTGCAGCCTAACCTTGGCCTTGTTCGCTTGCACTGACATCA
Source organism: Aulonocara stuartgranti (assembly GCF_965226115.1). Taxonomy (NCBI): domain Eukaryota; kingdom Metazoa; phylum Chordata; class Actinopteri; order Cichliformes; family Cichlidae; genus Aulonocara; species Aulonocara stuartgranti. Next base: position 31,141,460 of record NC_138952.1, on the reverse strand, counting down.
CTTTGGATGTCATATTGAGAATTTCAAAACACAGCTATCAAATACAAGTTTAACACATGAATCAACTTCAGATCTTTTATCTACTTATTTTGTCAGGGAACAATCAGGGAACCAGCCATTAAACTGTTTATTGGTCATCTGTCCAATCCCTTTTAAGCCTCTGAAAATGGAGGACTGTGTACAAAAACATCAGGTTGAACCCTTTTTCATTAAAGTTCAAATTCTGCACTTCATTCTTGATTTTAAATCAATAAATTGGTTCAAAATGCACTGTGGTTGTGTAACTGTCCAAATACTTATGGAAATGATTGCATATGAATATAATAAAAGTGCCAAATGTACTACTAGTTTAATTTTGTGCAGTTCAGTAATTTCCAATATCACCCACATAGTGTACTAAATTATCAGCAGCACTCTGAAGTCTGAGTAGAAAAGAGCAATGCGTTTTCTACTCCAATGGGGGGCACTGCGCTCTCGTTGTGAACCCGTCCCCAGAGACTGCTGCGTATCCCATGGCTCCTGGTTCATCAGCAGACCCATAATCACCAGACTTTTGTTAAATTATAACACCCATCATTAGCTGTGGGACGAGCTGCTGCTTTGTCCAGCTTCCATGTCAGGAACCCACGTCCGACAAGAGGTTCATCTGCTGTGGATGACGCAAAGCAGCCTTCCCTCTGCCCACCTCTTCCTCTTGTTCCTCCACCCACAGCCTCGCCTTCTCACCCTCCGCACAGAAAACTCTAATCTTTAAGGGAAAATAAAAGAAGCATTCCCTCATTTCACCTTGCATTTTTCTTCTTCTTCTTTTTTTTTTTTTTTTGAAGTGAGGATGGGTGGAGGTACAAAACACAGTGACAAAAAACCAAAATTTTTGAAGAGGCATGCTTTTTTCTTTCTGTGCTATCTGTCAGAGTTGGCCAGACTCCAGTAACTTGCCCCATTGATCGAAAGCTAAAAGGGTTCGGTGAGCCCACACAGCCAGGCCTGCGAGGGAGCGTGGTGGGTGTAAAAACATTTTTTCACCCTCGTGTTTTTTTTTTGTTTGGGCTCAATCCCCAGCTCTGTCAGGGGGCATAAAGAAAACGCTGTGCTCAGCAGGGTCATGTAGGCGAGGCCCGGGGGGTAGACTATAGGCGGCGATTAGGGCCTCTAATGTGCAACGAATCCTCTTCGAATCACATGATATGAACTAATGTCGCCATTTATTGATAAAACAACAGCGCCTGGGAGGCAAGAGCTGCTGCTCTGTGTGTGTGCGTGTGTGTATGTGTGTGTAGTATACAGCTGCAAAGAGGACAAGAGAGAAGGAATGGATGACAACTGCATTTCTCAGGTTGTGTGCCTCAACACATGGCACAGGACTGGCTGAGGGATGGGCAAGAGTTTAGCTGCGAACGCTTGGATGTGGGTTAAAGGGCAGCACAAATATTTTACTCACACACCTACAAAAGACGTCTACTGATTCTTTTTTTACTTAAATGTTATACAAATTTCCAAACTATGGCTGGGAATGTTTGGAGTACATTTGATAGACAACAGCTTCAGACATACACACAGACACAGGTTAGTGTAATTATGGCTCCGACTGCTGCTGTGGGTGAGTCGGAGGCTCGGATGAGGTTAAAATTCAGATGGCTCAATCCTATTTGGTAAGTCATGGTGGGCATTGACTGCACAATCCCCTCAGTGCAGTCACCAAACTCCTCTTTTTCCAAATGCCCACTGGATGACACAGTCAGTGTAGGGTTTAGCCTTAAAACCGCCTCCCAACAGCCCCAGAATGTCCTGACTGTACATATGAACAGTTTTGCGTCTTTTTCTTCAAAAATTACTAAACTTATTTGTGTCCACCTTCTAGAACCCACCTTGGAAGTGCCAATAACTGCAGTTCTTTGAATGGCGGCTTGAGGCTGACTTCAAAACGAAATCATTCCCTGTCCCTGTGTTAAAATGTCCAACTTTAGAGAAGAAATAAACATGTTTACAGCCCTGTACAAGAAATGGTTTTTGCTTTTATGGTGAAGTTCTCTCTTCTCTTTAGGTATTCAAGCTTAAAGTTATCATTATTAGAATCATGACTACTTTGACTGCCTAGTCTGCTTCTAATAATGCAGCGTAGGCAGCTGTCCACAAGGCTTCTCCACAATTCAGCCCACAGATAATATATATTACTGTGTAAAAGTCTTTAGGCACCACTTATTTCTTCGTATTTAACTAGGAAAATGTGAGGATAGGTGTAGCCATTCATTGAAACAGGTGCAAATATTCATGGAAATACAGGATGTAAGGCAAAAATGGAGTTTGAAAACTCTAACTCTGGTTTGAGCTCCTTTATTTTTCAGCACTGTCTCAACTTAGGGAGCTTTCCTGTAATTTATTTAAGTAATCTTCAGAAATATTCAGATTTTCTGAAAGATACATGGATGTTGGCTGCCTTTTGTCTCATTTACTTCGTCAATATTGTTGAGGTCTCTGGGGAGGCCAGTTAAGGACTGATTTGTCACTTGTGTGTTTTTCTATCCAGGTGTTTTTGGAATCATTATCATGCTGAAAAATGAAGCCGCGGCCAATCAGATGCTTTCCAGATGGTTTTGTACGGTGGATCAAAAATCATCTGGATTCGTAATGTAATCAACTTTACATTTCATGATCACCAACACCACGTGGGTGAAATGCAGCCCCAAACTATGACAGAGCCTCCACCATATTTATGGATGGTTTCAGACACTCACTGTTGTACCTCTCTTTTGACCTCCCTCATACATAGTGATTTCACATTTAGATTCATTACTCCACAAGACCTGTTGACCTGATTTGTTTCTATTTTATGTTCATGAAACTATGTTAGCTCTAGCATTTTTTGTTGAATCACCTAAAGAAATAGAAACAAATGACATGTTTTTACGACAGGCTGTTAGTGACAAAGTGTTTAAAGATACAAAGTAAAATTAGCTCTTTGCTAAGTTGTCTGTTATGTGTTGAAACAACACTTGCTCATCCTTTGAGTTAGCTATCTTTTCACCCTTGATTGATTTACTGGCCATTGTTGTTGGTTTAACAACCAAAAAACATTCCTCTGAAAATGTTAATATAGAAGACTGGACTGAAAATGAGTGAAAAAGCAGCAAATGCCCAACTTAAAACTTAAAAAGACCTTTGGAAAATTCCTGGGTTGCTAAATATACCAGCAGCTCATCGGTGGTGAACTTCAGATTTGATTTTGTACATTAGTTCAGGTATCAGACACATGTATTCTTTGAAAACACCTCGTCTGCTACATTTATTGGACACTTTCTCTCTCAACCCTCTCATCTCTAAAGTCATTTGTGGAACAACAAAAAGAAGAAGAAGAAGATTTATTTTATGGGGACTTGCTTTTTGTCCACAAAAGGTAGCCCAGTCTCCACTATGTCACTGTGTAAACAGATTTAAGTTCTCATAACATGAGTAATGCAGTACGCCACTGTCCTTTGAAGCCAAGATCACTTTCACCTCTCCCATATCGTCACCAGGAGCAACTCTCCTTTTCCTCACAGTAAAAGTTGATATGAAACAGGTCTGTTGATCATGTAAATTGTTCTTGTGACTTTAGTGTAGTTTGATGCTAGCTGAAAGTCTAAATGCATAAGTATCCTGGACAATATTCAATTCAATTCAATTCAATTTTATTTATATAGCGCCAAATCACAACAAAAGTCGCCTCAAGGCGCTTCATAGATACAGAGAAAAACCCAACAATCATATGACCCCCTATGAGCAAGCACTTTGGCGACAGTGGGAAGGAAAAACTCCCTTTTAACAGGAAGAAACCTCCGGCAGAACCAGGCTCAGGGAGGGGCGGGGCCATCTGCTGTGACCGGTTGGGGTAAGAGAAGGAAGACAGGATAGAAGACATGCTGTGGAATCACCTTTCTTTCCAATTTTAATACTGGGTTTAAATATCTGCACAACTTTTTATTATTCTTGACACACCAACGGGGCAAATCTTCCACAAAACAAATGATAAATTCATGACAGAAAATATTTTTATAGTTGAAAATCCTCAGGACACGCCATATAAATAATCTGCTGTGGTCTCAAATGACGCCACTCAGTCACTGAAGGTTAAACATTTGACTTTTTGTCAAAAATGGGAGTCTATGCAGCCATTTGAGGGAAACTTTAATGTTGATTATTTAAAGAAGAGGGACAGACAAATGTTTTTAGTATCAGTCACTGGGTGATTAGAGCAACCTGCTGCATTCAGGAGCCAGGTGGAGTCACCGAGTTGCATTGTGGGTATCATGTCCATGCCCTTGCCTGGCCTGTAGGTGTCCCCGCAGAGCTGAACCCCCCCTCCCGCTGCTTTCCCTTCACATAACTGTCATAATAGTTTTTCTCCCTGTGGAGCCCCTCCCTTCATTGTATGGACAGTCAAAACAAGCCACCCGACATGACTACAAAGAGTAAGTGCTGCAACATTACATCATATATGGTATCAGGAGGCACTGAGTTTATGGAAAAGCGCTGTGTTTAGGTGAACTGTATGTTTAAAATGTGTCAGCAATGTTTGCATCAGATTTTACTAAATTCTTTGTTTTGTCAAGTCATAGTTAAACAGTTGGTTATCAAAAGGAGTTTTGAAAAGTTATTGAATTCATTTAACCAATTATGGCTTTCAAGTTTCAATGTTGTTATCTGACCACTTTAGTTTTAACAGAAGTCTGATACACACTGAGTCCAAGACAGGACCGAACACAAAGGTCATCACATCTCTACTTGGTTTCTAAATGACCCGAGATCATGTGTACATTTTTATTGACACAAAATCCACCTAATGTGCTGATTCAGACACTATTATTTGTTCATCACTTTTAGATTGATGTTTTAGAGCAGACAAAAGAAAAAAAAGTATTAAAACTAGAGCAACCAGGATACACAGAGGACATTTGGATTCTTAACTCTGAAATCACTGATGTGTCTTTAGTAATGAAACATTAAAATGAGAGACTGTGGCGGACTGAATTTGATAGTATATACAAATATAAATAAATAAATAAATAAATAAATAAATATATATATATAAAAAAAAAAACACCCAGCACGCCCCTGCGGGCGGTTTATCCTTCAAGCTCGGGTCCTCTACCAGAGGCCTGGGAGCTTGAGGGTCCTGCGCAGTATCTTAGCTGTTCCCAGGACTGCGCTCTTCTGGACAGAGATCTCCGATGTTATTCCCGGGATCTGCTGGAGCCACTCGCCTAGCTTGGGAGTCACCGCACCTAGTGCTCCGATTACCACGGGGACCACCGTTACCTTCACCCTCCACATCCTCTCGAGCTCTTCTCTGAGCCCTTGGTATTTCTCCAGCTTCTCGTGTTCCTTCTTCCTGATATTGCTGTCATTCGGAACCGCTACATCGATCACTACGGCCGTCTTCTTCTGTTTGTCTACCACCACTATGTCCGGTTGGTTAGCCACCACCATTTTGTCCGTCTGTATCTGGAAGTCCCACAGGATCTTAGCTCGGTCATTCTCCACCACCCTTGGGGGCATCTCCCATTTTGACCTCGGGACTTCCAGGTTATACTCGGCACAGATGTTCCTGTACACTATGCCGGCCACTTGATTATGGTGTTCCATGTATGCCTTGCCTGCTAGCATCTTGCACCCTGCTGTTATGTGCTGGATTGTCTCTGGGGCATCTTTACACAGCCTGCACCTGGGGTCTTGCCTGGTGTGATAGACCCCAGCCTATATATATATATATATATATATATATATATATATATATATATATATATATATATATATATATAATTACTTAATTACGTAGTGTAGATAATGTGTGTGACTGAAGCGGCATCATAGAAAGCGGCATAACTTTAAGTATGTGGGGGTTGCACTGATGAAATTTTAACCACAAGATCACTTATTCCTTTTATTTTGTAATTCTTTGTTAAAAATAACCGAGGATTCGTGATCTAGACTTTAAAGAATGCAGTCAGACCAATAAGTCTGGTACCAAACTAGAAAAGCTTCTGTCAAACAAACCAACATCTTTCCATGAGCCAGCGGTCAGGCCTCCTAGAAACAAATTCATCACACTCCTGAAATACATAAAGAGGGCCTGAGGTATTTGTGCTGTGGACTGAGTGTGAATTTGTTAGGTGATTAAAGGCTAAATATAGCCTCCTGTCTGCCCTGAACTGCAGACTGGTGACTCAGTGACAGACGTTCTTGTTCTCAAGAAGTCACTTTTCCATCACAGGGGCAAAGTGGGGCTTCAGAGTGGATTAAAACCATTATCGTGACCACAGGTCTGAACGTATTTACTTTCTGGATGTATCGTTATTATTTATTATTTTGTTAAATTCTACAAATGTTTTACATTAACAGGCAATTTGTAATAAATCAGTGTGAGGCGTTTTAGGTTTGAGTCAAAGTCTGTGCAAAATCTCAAAGCTGCTGTCTAAGCAAATAAAGATATTTCTCAAAATAATTTATGTAGCCTTTTCAAAATAAAAAAAATAGGAAAATCATAACAAAAAAACAAACAAGAACATATAATTTAAATTTACAGGCTAGCCTTTGGTCGCCCTGAAAAAGATTTCAGCTGAAAAGCACAGGACTGTTATTGTTGCCTAGTTACCAGTTAACAAAGAACCAATGTAGTTTGCAATAAGTCAAAAAATCTTGTTTTCTGCTGGTGAGCTTAATATGATTTGTAAGACAAAAGTAACAAATTCAATCAGCTTTTTAAAAAAGGTGTAATAAAAATAGAATAGAATAGAATCCCTTTATTGTCACTGTACAGTTGTACAATGAGATACATCTGTATGTATAGTGACAATAAAGTCATTCTATTCCATTTTTATTAAGCATAAAAAAACATTTATTTCTAACAAAATTTCTAAAAACATTTCTTTAAACTGTTGGGGATCAGAAACACAAAATGGCAAAGACATGGTCGAGAGAACTAAAACTGTAATTAAGTATCTTCCTTCCATTTGTGCATTATTAACTTGATCTACAGAAGAACAGACACAAAAACAGGAACAACGTGAATCAAATGAATCCTGCTACGAATGTTTGGCCCTGAAGTGGAAACAAAGCCACTGGTGAGTGATGGGTTGAGGCCTCCTGTTAGTCGTGCCAAAAGATCATCTATCTCCCATCACTCTTCAGCCACTGGACCCAAGAGCGCAGCACTCATGTACTGCACTCCCCTGTTAGACACACTGCCAGATTTCTGCACTAAGTAACCCAGTGCTCATTTTCTTACTTATTGAGGTTTTTGGAGTCCTTTCACAGCTAAAGAAAAGAGACTAGTAAACTATGTCTGCAACATAACTGACCTTGCAGAGCTTGTGTTTACAATGAAAAAAAAAGATGCTTTGGATTTGCATCTTACAGATATGCATATGAAGAAATATGCTGCGCCAAGAAAACATTGGGGCTTAGAAAATGTAGTCTAATCTCTTATAGTCTCATTAGTGTTGACCTCGCTCATCATGAAAAAACTAACTTTTCTCTATGCTAGTGTGCTTTTGCATATTTGAAACCTCCATTACTTAAAAGTTCATAACAAAATAAAAAGCACTGTTTTGATTGCAGATAGAAGTGTCGCATCAACTACTTTACAGACATCTCTGTTACAGCAGTCTGTGGGCAAAACGCTTGTTTGACATGCAACCACCTAGGAGATTGTTACCAAGGTGATATCACCTGTTGGTTTTGGCCTCTCCATCATGATGAAACGTAGCTTTTTTGGCTTCTGTGTTTGTGGAGCTAGAAGTGACCATATTTAGACAACAGATTAGAAAGAATGTTATCAGCTAACACTAGCAAGATTTGTTAGAAAGCTGCATCACTGTACAGTAGGGGTGCATTGCACTCTTACATATCTGCTGATTAATCCTAATTATTAATGTTATTAAGATGAATGCTTAAGTAAAAGTCTAAGAAATTACTACAATTTCACTCACCCAAACTGAAATACACACCACACACAGTCAGGTGGGGCACTGGCCACCATTCAAAATTTCCTGGCCACCCTAACCGGCAAGACAGTCCTATGTTGGTAGTAATTTAATAAAATTGCAGAAAACCTGGTTCAAATCCCTGACCGGGATGACCGCTCACACTCTTGCATGTTCTAATATTTATTTGTCTTTCCTGGCCAAGTTTTGCTCTTAAAGTTGACTCCATTCTGGGAGAGTGACTCTCAAGATGCTTCTGCTCACCTCTGCTGAGAATCATTAAAGCAGTGGTTGGGACCTCCAGTCAATCAATCATTCAGCCAATTAAAGCAGATTATTCTAGATTTCCAAATCTTATTTGGTTTTTATATGTACCTATTTTCAGTGATATCAACGTTAATAGCAGGAAATAAACTATTTATATCATTATTCTCTTTCTGTCTTTTTTGTCATATTTTTCATGTAACCTAAATTTGAAAACAGCAATTCTGTTTTTGGTGTTCCACCCCTGTGAAAAGATTCTGGGGGCACTCCTGCTCTCAGCAGGTTGTATCAATAAAATGCTTCAATAGGCACAAACATGATGGAGAGATCCAGTTCAGTCTATAGATGCCTGCATCTGGACACCTGTCAGTTAACTCGAGCGTTCAGGTAGCAAACTTCACCCCCCGCAGAGTTGTTATGCAAAAGGAAACATGAACTATAAAGCTCTTTGGCACTTTAATTTGTCAGCCTGAGGTTGCTGCTTGGTTTGGCATCAGAACAGACTGATTGTAGCCTGCAACACGACTGCACTTGTGGAAGGAGGAAGAGGACATGTAAGCAAAATATACAGCTGATTTGGCAACATTTAGCTGCAATGCTTCAGCAACACTAGTTTCAATCCAGTTTGATATTATTACAGACATTGACTAATATTTATTAAATAATACATAAAACACTGTAGCATTAAGAATATGAATCATGTGTGTATATAATAACTACCAAAGGTCCAGTCTGAGCCCAGCGAGCAGAGGTAATGCTAACTGAGCCAGCCACGGTGATGAAATAGCGAAATAGCTGAAAATACTAACATCAGTATCGAAAATAACTTCAAATCGAGCTGTAAAACTTTACATTTACAGTTTGAATTCATAGTGAGCCCGAGTAAGACAATGAGCTGCTGCACAAAGCTGGAGTGGGGCCCCTTTAGAAAGGTTTCCTACTCAGCAGTCACTGCAAATTATCCATCAGCTGTTTAAGGTGGGGTGGTTGCAATCAGAATGACCTCCTATAGGAGAAAACGTTTCACCATTGTCACAGTTTTAGTTTGGTTGATGGTTCTGAGTTTCACAGACCCGATCAAAGATGTTGACACTGAACAAACAGACCTTTAACGTCAAGGAAGTTTTATTACAACAACTCTACTAGACTGCATCCTCTGTTTGCCAGTTAGAAGACAATAAGAAAAAGGTTAAGCGTAAGAGACACACAAAGCACCATCCAACAATCTAATACGGTCTCCACCAAAGGATTTTACTGATTACATGGTTTACAGATAAGTACACACAATGAAACAGGAATATCATTTACATTTCCATATAATGTAGATAGATTCATATTAATATTAAAAGACATGTTTATATGTAGGTAAAGCTGTACGTTAAAGAAATTTGTGTGGGTGTCAGACCTTTTTATAACCTTAAATGTTCAAATGTTTTTAAAAATTTTAAAAGACATGTGAATTTGCTTATTTTATTACAATAGATTGATCAAATATAAAGATTTTTATCCAAAATTCTCACTGGACAACTGCTGTGTGGCAAAACCACCCCATTAGGCAGATTTTTGCTAATGTCACAGGCAGATTTGAGGATGTCTCTTGTTGTTTTTTTAGTTGACACGAGTCCCAAATAAACAATTCAGCTTTTATTCTATGACTAAAGCTTTTAAATATCATCAATATATCATTATTTAATATAATTATGCCTTAGGCTAAGCTTTTAGAAACTGACATGTGTACTCAGTGTTGGGAAGGTTACTTTTAAAATGTATTCCACTACAGATTACAGATTACATGCCCCAAAATGTATTTTGTAATGTATTCCGTTACGTTACTCAATGAGAGTAACGTATTCTGAATACTTTGGATTACTTAACATATTATCATGCTGTTTACAACTACATGAATGTACTATTGCTGTGTGATTTATTACTGTTACTGAAGGTCCGCGGCTCCGAACTGTAGTAAAGGACCTCTGACTAATACGGCGGGGTCCCTGTCGGCTCGTAGCTGAAAACTAGCTTTACTTTGTTGTGTGGGTCAAGTTTGCTTGCGAGAGACAGAGAGAGGCGTTGAAAGGCTGCTCCAACGGAACTTATTGTTTCGGAGGAAAACACGAACACAGCGTACAGTCGAGTCTTAATAGCTTACTTACAACTGGGCTCGTCAGGCACTCTTCTTGACTGCAGTGGTTATTATTATATTTACATGCTTCCAGCTCCCGTTTTTGCTCGATGACAGCTCGTGCTTTCCCTTTTTCTCCCTCGCTCACAGACACATAACGAGTATGGCAGTCCATTCTCCCTGCAACACGGACTACACTGCCCGTGAGGCTACATTCTGCATTCTGCCTATTAGCTTAGCACAACAACAACAACAACAACAACAAAAAGGTGCTCTCTCACCCAGGAAACACGCAGAGAGAGAGCGTCACCCTGTAACCATGGCAACCGCAACGCTGCCGCCTGGAACAACAGAACGTAGCTGTCAAACAAAACCAAACAGTCCTGACCCGCGACAAAATGAAACAGGGAAGTACCACCGTGTAATCCATTTATTTCAACAAAGTAACTGTATTCTAAATACCACCTTTTTAAACGGTAACTGTAACGGAATACAGTTACTCATATTTTGTATTTTAAATACGTAATGGCGGTACATGTATTCCGTTACTCCCCAACACTGTGTGTACTATGGCTCTCGTTGGGTACTAGACATCACTATTAATCCTTCAGAAATTATTCAGGACCACTAAAATTTAGCACTGAGATTAAAGGAGTTTCTTTGTAAAATAATTATCATTTGAGTAATATTATGTAAAAAGGTCTATATAAGGCCATTAATTACAACCTCCATTTACCCAAATGTGCATCCCTTCACATTTACTTAAAAGTATTTGAAGTACACATTTCGTTAAGTCCGCATTTTTCTCTTTGTATGTTTGCTCACTGTGCTCAAAGGAAGTTCACACTGAGCTGTAAATTCCACCCATCAATATCATGCATCGCACAGTGTTGTAAATCCTCAGTTCTTGTAATTGTGCAGAAAGTGTTTGCGGTAGATGTTTGACTCCCAGGTGCAAGACTAACACAGCCGTGTCATTTTAATTATTTCTTGATGTGGTTATGAAGTAACTCTGAGTCAGCGCCACTTTTTAATATTTGCTGTCGGAAGGCAGCGTGAGGGAGTGAACTGCGGAGGGTTGAATGTCAAAGAGCAACAAACAGGAAGCCGGCAGTATGGGAAATGACAAAGGAGGAGGAAAAAAAACATACATACATAAAACTGAGGATAGCCTAAAAAGGAAAACACTTGAGAATGATCCTTATGATCTTTATAACTGAGCCAACTACAAGCACTCACGACGGCGGATTAAAATATCTGAAAAAAAGCAAGTTCTGGACTTCATGCATATTTTGTTTTTGTCATTCTACTTTTATTAGAAGATATATGAATTCCATCTGACCATGACTTTTAAAAATGTCAGCCTAATGAGTCTATTTGATGAGTAATGTGTGACAACTGAATGTAGTGCTGTTGAGGTTAAGTGGCAGATCAAACCCAGACTGTGCTTCTGATAAAATTCTGATTAAACTGAGTTTAAAGTTTGTAGAATTTGCATTTGTTAAAAAAAACAAAGTGTCTTACTTTTTATTGTGTTTACACCATAAAACCAGTTCAATTAAGGGAGGGCTGGGGGGAGGGGGTGTATTTATCCTACTTTTTGTCATCTTATGACTTTTGTGTTGTTCAGGTTTAAATTTAAAAAAGGGGGTGGATGGAAGGGCAAAAATCCTGGAAGTTTACCTAGCAAGTAAACATCTCGTGAAATCTTTCCCCCAAAATTCAAACCTCGAAGTCTAACATTGGGTTCCAGTTTTGCTGTCTGTCCCATTATGACAAGACATTTCTGTCCAAGTTTGGAAAAAAGTGTTTCTCCAAGTTTCTCTAAGTTAACCAAGAATTATCAAAACCTCATGTTACATAAGGTAATTCGGAAATGGGCCTCTGGAAGTGATTTTACATTTGGACAAACAGCTAATAATTAGCTCTCTGATTGTGATCTTCAGATTCATTTGTTCTGACAGACTGGAATAAATGTGTTTAAATTGAAACCTAAAAAGCACAAAGCGACTCTATGAAGTATTTTATTAATTATTTGTATTTTGTCATCTTAAAAATAGAACAAATCACGGCCTCTGTCACTCCATGACCCCAGTCCAAGACTGAAGATAAGATAAGATAAGATAAGATAGAACTTTATTAATCCCTCGGGTGGGTTCCTCTGGGAAATTCGACTTCCAAAAAGCACAGCAACGACCGAAGTTACAGTTACAGAAGCCTGCAGTTCTGATTTCATTCATCATGTAAAGCAAACAAGAGCAATAAATATGGTACAAAAAATTTATTTAGTAACAGTTTTGTAAACATTTGAGGTAAATGAACATTTACATCATCTTGTTCTTACAAACAAATAATTCATACACAAGGCACTTCTCTTATTTAAGACAGCACTGAAAACAGGTTGCTGTTGTGAGCATTGTGAGATGGTTCCGACTCCCTGACGAGCCAGAGAAATCATGCTCTGCATGAAACATAAGAGGAGAGAGTTTGGAGGAGTCACAGGGATCACAGGCTTCGAACAAAACATCCTGTCAGGGCTTTGTATGCAGGGTTAGGGAAGGGCCAGCTACCCAGCTAACATTCTCTCAACATTGGAGCCATCTGATGTGACGTCTAACCAGAGTCCCGACAGTTCTGTGAGAACATACTGAGTAAACAAACAGAAAATTACCCCAGCTGTTATTCTCTCTCCCGCCACTGTATTGTTTTTTCTCATCATCATCTGAGCTTGAGATAAAATCTTTAATAATACATTTTCTGTGAAGAGTGACTGCGCTTTGGTTTAAGACATGTTTTTCCCTTTGAGGATCATAAAGATTGGCGTCTTGCTCTCTCCCTGTCACTCGACTGCTACCAACATGAGCCCTGCAGAAAAGTAGTTTTGTTTTCTAAATGTGCAAATCTTTACCAACTACCAAGTTGTAAATGCAGATATCAAAGAAGTCTTTGTCATTTGAATGGGAACCATGGATTTGGAAGGGCAGCTTTAATCTACGCATTTTATATATTCTCTTCTTCGAGTCTCTATTTGCGCTGAAAGAAGCTAAATAAGTAAGATACAGTATCACACATGATACTCCTGTGGGCGCTGAGAATCTCAAACCATACTGTGCCATCATTCTGTAACCCCACCACCACCACCACCACCCTGACAAATGGAAAGACAACATTTTTTGCACTGCTCCTACTCCAGTGTATTAACCAATACACAATAACTCATTGAAAAGTACTGTTCCTACAGACATATTAGTAATCAGCTATGATGTTATGCTCTACCAGTGCAATATCTCCAATGCAGATGGTTAACTTTTCACACAGTGCTGCTGTGTGAACTCTGCCCCGGTGTTGGACTCACAGGAAATACAGCAGATTATTGTTGATGTAAAGTTAAAAAAGCTTTTTGAAAGTGAGTGCCTGGGTTGTGGACAAAACCAAACAGCACAAAGACATAACAGGAACAGAGGACTGCGGCTAATGATGAGTTCAGTTTAAAAGTTTGGGTTTCTAAAGGTCTCTAAGAATCAAGATGAACACAACAAAATAGAAGCAGTCGAGGCTGACTGCACCCTGCGGCGTTCTGAGACGCCCAACGCCAGTCACCTTGTCTTTTTTTCTTTTTTCTTTTTTTTTTTTTAAGTCATAGCTGTTTTGCAATCACAAACTGACTACTACAAGTATGCAATTTATGAGTAAAATTCAATTCAGTGTAAAAGAAAATGACCAAAGTTGCTCTCAATCTTTAGGTGTGGGGGATTTCTGTTTTTTAAAAAGGTGGGAGTGGGTTTGAGGGCCGAAATGTTTGCCGACAATCTTACAAAAATGGTTACAAACGTAACTCTGGAGCTCTGGGAGGCTGAGCGTTTGAATTTACAAGGTAAATCTTAATAAAGTTTTTTTTGTACCACTTAGTGGCATGCATGCATTTTTTATAGCCTTTGAAGGCATTATCTTATATTTGTGCAGTTCGCTGAGAGCATTTTTCTTTTCAGATATGTTGACTAAAGGTAACACTGACAGAGGGAGGCGTAAGGGACTCCTACTTTCCTTGTTTTTGTGCCCGGTTTACTGGCAATGCGGTGTTCAGAGAGACCCAGATGTACTCTGGACATAGCAAGAAAGACTTACCAGCATTTTTAACCCATATCCTGTCCACGCTTCACTTATTTTTCTTTAATCCCAGGACCCTTTGAAAGTTTCCAAAGTAACGTCCTATCTGTTCCATGTCATTATAACTTTTGTTTTTCTTTTTTAATAGGATCATGGGTAGAACCTAGCTAGCCTACTTTGCCACGCAAATATGTCAGTGAATCGGTGAGTTGTAGGGCTACACATGCTGGCATGCACAACTACACAGAACACAATACATGTAACGTCATGTACAAATGCATTGAGGATGAATTACTCTCAACACGACAAATAAGTCAAGTCAGTAAAATTCAGGAAGCGCAGAATGGCTTCCGGGTCTCCCGACATGCCGTGCAGCACACCGTGCACGTTTGTGCTGCAAGTTTGACAATGAAAACAGATAAAAATGTGGACTGAGATTTATGATCAAGTTGCCCACATCCGGTGCCCTGTGCATTAACATCAGCTATCTCTGTTTCCTCCAGATAAAAATATTCAAAATTTCCAGTCACCGGTCTTCAATGACCATTTCCATTTGGAATAATTAGTCCTCGCGGCTCAACAAAAAGGAAAAAAATAGAGAAACACCAGAAGATCCCCTTTCCCCAAATCAAACATGTTGGTGAGATGTGTCCATTTTCATGTAAAATTAATAGATCACAATGTCTTTCACTCCATCCATTGCTGTTACCGGAGGCTCCTGACTTTGTAGAAGTGCATGGTCACATATTGTGTGCATAAATATAGACTATTAATCAAGAAAAACCAAACCTTGCCTCAACTACTCTGCAACTCACCGATTGCACTAAATCAACGACAGCTAGTGGTTCAGTCATTTCACATTTGCCCTAAACATTCTCTTGACTTTCTTGCTTTCCTGTCTCATGGTTTGTTTTGTTTGTTTGTTTGTTTTGTTGCTTATTACATGTTCATGATTGTGTCTGGGTTTGGGGTGAGGATAGTGGCATGTTATTCAAGAGGGCTTTAAGGGACATGAAAGGGCTGAATGCATTTAGACAGCCAGATCACTCGGCCTGGCCCTGATGCTGCTGCTCTTGCTGGCCCGACTGAGCCGCCGAGGGTCTGTGCTGACCATTACCGGAGGCTCGTGCATCTCCACTGTGGTGGTGACGTGGCCTTCGTCGTGCTCACTCTTTCCTCCATCCCAGCTGCCTGCGTTGGAGGCGTCGCCAGGGCTGCTGCCGCTGGAGGCAGCGTTGGCAGTCGCGTTGGTGATGTTGGTGTTACTGGTGGTGTTGCTGGTGGGTAGGAGCAGAGCACCATTGACGCTTTGGTGCTGCTCATTGTCGCTGCTGGTGGCAGAACAAGAAGAGGAAGGTGGAGGGGAGGTGGCCTTCATCTCCCGAGTCTGCTGCTCGGTTGCCAGGTTGGCCCAGTTCTGCTGTGTGGCCAGCCTGTGGTTGTTGTTGTTGCTGATATAGTAGTGGGAAGAGGGGGAGGATTGGAGGGACTCCTCCTGCTGAAGGTCGTCCATCTTGAACTCTGCGGCCGAGGGCACGGCGGCTGGACCCATGGGCGGCAGGAACGCCCCGCTGCCCGCCGTCACATCTGTGTAGTTGGGAGGGTAGCTGGGGCTGGATGGGGCAGTTCTGGAGGCCGAGGCCAAACACTCAGGCTCTGCAATGTCGACGCGGCGCAGCGACTCACGTTCGGGGGCATACTCATTGGTCATGCCCTGTTTAACTTTCTTCCATCCAAGGTGATAGATCTCTAACAAATTCAGCAAAAGAGACACGCAAGCCACCACAAGCATAAATATAATAAAAATAGTCTTTTCAGTGGGCCTCGATATGAAGCAGTCAACGGTGTTGGGGCAGGGCCAACGTGCACACTTGTACAGGGGCCTCAGCTGGAAGCCATAGAGAAAATACTGGCCCAAAATGAATCCCACTTCAAACAGGGTCTTGAAAATAATGTTGAACACATAGGTACGCAGCAACGCGCCTCTGATACGGATTTTGCCATGTTCGTCCCTGATTGGCGGCTTCTCCTTTTTGCCGCCTCCTCCTCCTCCTCCTCCAACATCGCCACCATTTCTATACAGGAGTTCTTTCTCCTCTTGGAGCCTGTTTGCCTTGCGCATCTCCTCCTCCTTTTCTTTCCGCTTTTCCTCCATGCGGACGATGTGCAGCACGTGGCCCAGGTATATGAGGGTTGGCGTGGACACGAAGATGATCTGCAGCACCCAGAAGCGGATGTGCGAGATGGGGAAGGCCTCGTCATAGCAGACGTTCTCACATCCGGGCTGCTGGGTGTTACACGTGAAGTCGGACTGCTCGTCACCCCAGACCTCTTCGGCCGCAGCCCCCAGCACCAGGATCCTGAAGATGAAGAGGACAGTCAGCCAGACTTTGCCGATGACCGTTGAGTGCTCCTGAGCATTCTCCAACAGCCGCCCCAGAAAGCTCCAGTCGCCCATGCTTCAAGAATTAGCCTATGGAGAAAGTACAGGCTGGAGTGGGGAAAAGGAAAGGGGCGCCAAATAGCAAAAAGAGGAGAAATAAGCAGAGAGAGTGGAAGTTAAAGAGGTGCTTAGGATTTTTAGAACAGCTTAACATTTGTCAGTGCAACAGGTGTCAAGGGCTTACCCTCACATTTAAAACACTGCACATGCAATCAGAGAAGAGGATGCAAGGACGTGGAGCAAAGCTTGACATTTTGTTTTGTAAGCACTTAGCAGAAAGTGGTCCTTAAAGAAATCTGCCAGTTCAGACATCACAAATAGATAACAGATCAATAGCAGCTGCTTCTTAGCAGCTCATATACCATATAGGCCACCTCTGTCACTGAACCCTGGTTCACTCCCTTTCTCTCTCTCTTTCTCTCTCACCTGCTCGCTCCACTGCACAGCAGGCATGTGCTGAGATCAACATTATGATGTTCGAAAACAGAGATGGGGTCTAGTAGGGTGCGCACACACACACACTCAAAAACTGACATCGTCTACACACATCCTACACACCATCGTCCCTCACTCTCTCTAATGCAACTGTAATAATAAAACCACCAGAATGAAAAGAGATTAAAAAAAATAAAATTATTAAGTCTAGTATAATATCTGTGTGATATATTATGGTAAATTACAGATTATTTTTAACTCAAAAACCTTAAAAAGGGAAGAAAGCAGTGATTTATATTATTTATTCTCTGGTTAATCACAATTATTTGCTTATGTATTAGAAAATAGCTGGTATATTTCCCCAGTCCTAACCCGACACCTTTACCAAGCAGCACCACATCCTCACATCGTTAAAGCTTTTGGGTTTGGCTCTTTTGCTTGATAAAGAGTTAAGCTGCTTAAGTTTCAAACTACATTTTAATATTGAAGTATAGCGAATTCAGATGCAGAGACTAGCTTATTAAAGACAAACACGTGGCCTTTTAGACAGTGTTGTGTACACTGAACCCTAATCATGCAACATATTCAGCGTAAACGCACACACACACACACACACACACACACACACACACACACACACACACACACACACACACACACACACACACTCATTTGAGGGCAAACTTACTAAAATATTCTTGTATTAAAAGGTAATAAATCCATCGACTAGGGTTCACAATATGTATGACACCTAGAAGAGAGGAAAAAACAACATGTTAACTTTCACAAGACTTTGTAAGAAATACATTAAAATAAATTTTCTGGTGGAAAATTAAAACACTGCTGGCTGTTTCAGAAAACGGTCAGGCTCTTTAAACACTGTTTCCATTTATCTGACATCAATATAAACTTATTGGGGGAAACTGCAGCAGTTACACCCAGAGAATCAGAAAGTCGTGCTTTCCATTTGTGACCTTGTGATGACTTATTAGTGACAAACCCACAAAAACTTAAAAGAATAATAAAACCTCACTCCCCTCAGCTCCACAGCTACTTGTGGCATTTGTGTCAGATGGTGAAGAATGTAACAGACGGGTTCAAATACAAAGCCCTACCTGCCAGAGTGACAATGCAGAGTGTGCCAGAGTCCCCAGACTCCTTTTAAGCTTTGACAGCCTTTTTGTTCCCCCCTTGTTCGGTAAAACTGAAGCAACTCTTAATTACCTGATAACATGCCGTTCTTCATTTACTGTACTCCCTTTTTAGTGCAAGAAAATAGCCACGGTGGTGTTTATCCGTCATACCTTTAAAGCGGAGATGTCATACTTAAACACGAAACGCAAATCCATCTGCCATCATCGGTGCCATCACTGGAGTGCGTTGAAAAGCGGTGTGGACCTCCCGCGGCTGAAGCGACCCTCCCTCTGTGTCCCTGATCCACCCCCCACCCACACTCAACTTGTCACTTCTGTGACAGCTCGACAAACTATTTTTTTCCTCACGTTTTTTTTAATGCGGGCCTCGCAACCTCGTTCATGCACAAACTTCTCTCCGTGCCTGTTACTTTGCGCAAGGGAAACTTTTTTCTTTCTTGTTGTTAGTTTCTGGAGGAGGCTCGGAGTCGGAGAGATGAGGCTCGGTTAAACGGAGCTACCGCTCATTTCCAGCCATGACTGGGCTGTCACATTGCGTGACCATCCATGAGTGAATCCACAGAGTCATCAGCCTCTCCGGCCACACCACGCCCCTGCCAACCTCCCCAAAACCGTGCGCAAAAAGTTGCCAAAAGTTTAGAAACATTCCCAAATTATGACCCCCGGGTGCTAAAAATAGTAATAGTTACTCATTTTAGGAGGCAGGCAACATTAAATAGCCGCGAGGTCTTTAAAAGGCCGATCCTGTGGACACACTACAATCTGTCCAAGTCAAACGTTACTTAATAAAAACCTGATATGTGGTTATAAAGAGCAAAATGTGGAGGAGAAGACAGAGAGTGTAAGGCAAGACGATTCTCTCCCAGTGTGGGAAAAAAATTCCCCACTTATCCCATATTTCAGTAAAGTAAATAAAACTGCACATAAATGATAATGCACACAGGTCTGTTTTTACCGATTTATTTAAAAATTTAAAAAAAAAAGTCTCATAGAGCAAAACAAGTTGAAGGATCAAAGTGCAAGTGAAATAATAATAATAAAAAAATGTCAGATTTAATCATTTCTTCTTAGAAAGCTGTTTGCTCATTAGTGTGCAGTTTGCTTTTAAAGGCAGACTAATAGAAACTGTATTATTATTAATAATAATAATAATAACAATAACAACATGTTGAAATAGGAATAATCAGGATTATCCCATAAAAACAAGAGGAAGTACATCGCTGTTAAAAAAAAAAAAATGTAGCATCAGAAAATGTCATTAGGCTTGTTACAGAAAGCTAGAAGTCAAAGGTCAGTGCAGAGCAGGCACACAGACTAGTTTTGGTCCCAGCTGCATCACTTATGTAACATCAGTATACAGCTCACTGTGGTTTCTTTTTAATTATGGTGGAATCGACACGTCTAACCAACACTTTGGAACAGTCTGACTGATCCCGCTTGGCTATTCCTGGATGGAAGAAGGACAAAGACATTTTCACGGCCACGGTGCCTAGCAGTGATTAGTCTGGTGGCTAAAATAAGGCACATGCTGAAAGCTGATACAGCCAGCTGGGGTCAGTACACACTGCAAGAAAAACAATGCAAGTTCAAATAACACAGGAGCAGATCTGGGGCTGAGCGACTTCTGGTGTTTCCAAAAAAGCAGGATTGGAAGTCACAAGGTGAATGAGGAGGAACCCTATCTGAATGTGAAATGGTCAAAGTAAATTAAACCTACACCCTATAAACTTGAAAAACATGAAATCCTAACACGTAAAAGAGTACACAGTATCATGACTCCTGATTAGATCCAGTCTGGAATTCAGTTTCACAGAAAATAATTCACATGTGTGCAGCATGATCTGTTCAGGGGGATTCTTGAACTTGCTGGCAGTAGATGAAAAACCATCTGATACAGTACAAACATATACGTTCTTCATATTTTTGAATGAAATGGTATGCACGTGTGAAATTTTTTGTCGTCTAACACATGTAAAGAAACATTTACAACCCCCCCCCCCCCCCCAAAAAAGAACCTATGAAGTTGATCAAACAGCGAAGATCAGTGATTTCATTCTAAAACAGAAAAATCAGACTTGTTCATTAAGCGTAATCACATCAGGTACTGTGAACTTAAAATCAATCTCATCAGCTAAAAGCTAAACATACTCTGCTTCTCTTCTCAAAACGTCATTTGTTCTCCTCGGATAAATCGATCACTCAGGCTGTTGTGAAGGCGTTTGTGCTCGTTAAGGGTCCACTGTCACCACTAGATGTCAGTGTAGGCTCATTTTTCAGGCAGATTTCGCCACGTTCAAGCAAATTTCAACTGTGGACAGTAAAATGGTTGCAACCACTCAGTGTTTGACACTTGTTTTACTCTTTACGTTACTATCTGGCAATGTGTTTGTTCGGAGAACTCAGTCAGGTCTTTACAGTCAACCCCAACTATACAGATCCAAAGCTGTTTCACTATCTCGTGAGACAAATCCCAGTAACCAAGACGTAGACACAACTCGTGAGGTTGGATTTACAGTATACACCTTTCTCTTGTCTCTAACACATGGTCTTGTTGCTGGATGAATCTGTGGAAGAAGACAGCAGCATTTCATTCTTCTTGTTATCCCGTGTCACGCTGTCTGGGTAAGTGTGTTTCCTCCTGCTGGACCTTGTCATGCATCTCATGACCGCCTTTACAATGAGGTAGAAGAGCTCGGCCACATTCAGCACCATGCAGATGGCAGATGAAGCCACCATGAAGATGGTGAAGACGGTCTTTTCAGTTGGCCTGGAAATGAAACAGTCCACCTTGTTGGGGCAAGGCCACTGCTCGCACTTCACCAGCCGGGGCATCTGGAAGCCGTCGTAGACAAAGTAGAGCGCATACATAAACCCCCCCTCAAAGATGAGCCGGAAAAACAAGCTGCAGGTGTAGGTCCACCACAGAGTGCCTGTAATGGGCAGACGCCTCCTCTTTAGCGTCTGCAGCTCAGTATCTGTCATCTTTTCAGTGCCATTGGAGGCCAGCATGTTCCTCTTATCACCCCGTTTTCTGTAGGCGACGTGCATGGCCACCAGCAGGGCCGGCGTGGATACAAAGATCAGCTGCAGGCACCACAGGCGGATGTGCGACACGGGGAAGAAGTGGTCGTAGCAGACGTTTTTGCAGCCGGGCTGCTGCGTGTTGCACGTAAAGTCTGACTGCTCGTCCCCCCAGACGCTCTCCGCAGCCAGGACCAGAATCGTGATGCGGAAGATGAAAAGGACAGAAAGCCAGATCTTCCCCAGGCTGGTGGAGTGCTTGTTGACGCCACCTAGCTGGGCGTAGAGAGCCCCCCAACTCATTGCGGCCAAAAGGAGTCCGGAAGCTGAGACAACCTGTGGAATTCAGCAGAAAGTTAAAAGGCTAGAAAAGTGCTGGAGAAATACACCTGCTGGAGGCCTTGTTTTATGGCATATTTATGTTGTTAAAAAGGTGCGAGTGTGTGTGTAATTAGAAAATTATCATTATTTTTCAGATGCATATATTGTGGATGACTTGTGGGATTTTAAATAATTTTTAAAGGGCTGAAAGGTTACATTTCTGGCTACACATGACAAGGTGTATAACAGAGTTGGCATTACAGAGTCAAAAAGCGGACGGGAAAGCAAACTGTATGGATCTATGGTTTTAATGCAATTAAAGGGCATTTTAGCAGCCAAATAATGTTGCAAGCAAAATGAAAAAATATGTATTTGTAGTTTTAAAAAAATAATATTTTTTCCACAAAAATCTAAAAATACACAACCACTCGTTTCCCTGAAAATAAGAGCCTCAAACTCATTCTGACAGTATACAGAAAAGTATTGGGAAGACCAGCGTCTACCTCAGACCAACGTCTGCCAGCTTAAACCAACTGCACTCAGACTGAAGGGGCCCACAGGTTAAATAAGCAGCTGCATTCAAGGAGCTAACACTTTAAAATATCTAAATTCGACACATTATTTCTAAAATATATTTTCACTTTTTTGTGGTGGCATTAGCAGATCGAATTGAAATTAAACTCACCTGTTTTTGTGGAGTTTATCCTAAACAGATTTTTTTAAGCTTCCAACAAGCTGGGGAAACAATCAGTCCTGTTCTCTTCTGTGCGTCTCAGTAGAATCGGTTTGGGACAGACTCGACTTGTCTTGTCTATAAGTAGTGAGTGAGGCGCACACCGATTATCCATCATCCCTCCTGCAAACTGGGAGGGTGGGGCCAAGCTCGAGGTGGGGCCAACCAGCAGGGTTATTAGTCTCTAATTAAATTTTACGCAGGCATTTAATGTTAATGTGACTTCACCTAATAATAACAAAAGGGAGCCCTCCGCCGCCCACACACACATACATATAAAATATTTACAATATAAATACAATATTTCAGTTTATAGAGCCACAAACCTGCACTAGAACACCCAGAGTGTGATGTATGGTTGTCACTATTGGACCTATATCAGTGTGAAATTTAAATCTTTCACAGCCCTCCTGATGTGTTTCCTTATGATTTGGTAACTTACCCGTCACAATTATGCGAGCACATGGTGGCAGTCAGCAGAGAGCACTCAGCCCAGAAATATGTAGTGAAATGTCATTATTTAATTTCTCCTCATTATCAGGATCACAAAAACACTCATCTCTTTCTGTTGTGTGGCTATCAAAACAATTACATAAATGCGTTATTGTGTTCTTTTTTATTAATCAAAACACTGATTCACATTTTCAAGAAATTTGTTTACACAAGAGACCATTAATGTGGCTGAATGAGATCATTGTTTTTCACATTTTACCACAGTCGGTTTTGTAACCAAGATGTAGAGTAAAAGTTAAAACGTGCTGTAGATTTAGAAAAAACAAAAGACCGGTTAAAATTGTATTCATAAGGAGTAGCAATCCAGAGTTATGTTCTAATACTGCTAGTACTCATCATATAAGGAAGATTGATCATTACTCATTTTAAAAAAGTGCTGCTTTTCAGTCAAGGTATGCCTGTTTAAAGAAAAAAAGGTCTTCATTACATGTTGAACTCAACAATCACATTTCTACCTAATTAAGTTGTTTTTCTTGAGTTTGGACCCTGAGCTTATTAGTCCTTCTTCAGCTTGGCCAGACGCATGAGGAACTGGTCCCTCCTCTCCTGCCTGGCTGCCAGATGCTGCTGGTCACAGGGAATGAGCTCGTACATCTCCTGTGGACGGCACAGAAGGAAAAGCTAGGTGAGCAAAGTGGAATGGTTGCTATCTAGGACTTCGGACATGTCTAGTGGGGGAAATAACTATTTTCTCAGTTGCTGAATTTGTACGTTTGCTCACTGAGAAAAAATGAACAGTCTCTAATTTTTAACAGTAGGTTCATTTTAAAATAAAGCTTCTCAGCCGTAAAGCTAAACTAAATATCCTTTTGGGGCGATCCTGGCTCAATAGCTGGCAGTTCGTCTTGTAATCGGAAGGTTGCCGGTTCGAGCCCCGGCTCCGACAGTCTCGGTCGTTGTGTCCTTGGGCAAGACACTTCACCCGTTGCCCACTGGTGGTAGTCAGAGGGCCCGGTGGCGCTAGTGTCCGGCAGCCTCGCCTCTGTCAGTGCGCCCCGGGATGGCTGTGGCTACAATGTAGCTGCCATCACCAGTGTGTGAATGTGTGTGTGAACGGGTGGATGACTGAATGTGTAAAGTGCTTTGGGGTCCTTAGGGACTAGTAAAGCGCTATACAAATACGGGCCATTTATCATAATCTTTTAATAACGTCTTAGCTTTGAAACAGTGACATCCAGGGCCGACACTTGCACAGATCAATGTGCATGCAGTGCTGCCCTTGTTCTCGTGATCACAGAAGGCAAACGAGTCCACCTTAAACTATTTAATGCTCCAGCTCAGGGTGTCCTTACAAGATGACCTTCTGTGGCTAACATATTAACCGCCTGTGACAGCATGTGACCAATTAATTTCTACTTAGGAGAAAGCTTTATGGCTCAGAGGTGAGTAGAAACTGCTGAATTTCAGTCATCCAGAACTAAACACACAATAAATAATGAAGAAAATAATAAATTAAGATATGTATATTAATATAGACATTCCGTGTCTTTGATCTGAATTAACACACATTTTTTTATTTATTTAAAAAAATCTTGGGAGCCTATTGAATACTGAATTGCTCTTTGGGGGCTCAGGTGGCACTTTATTAAAACACTGCAAGGTCTCAAGAACACCCCTGAAAAACAAGGACCCTCTTTTTCACTGTATCGAAACACTAACCAGATATTATGGTCCATACTGACATGACAGCATCACACAATTACTGCAGATTGTCAGCAGCACATCTATCTATGTCCCCTTTTACCACATCCCACATCTCTTGGATTGAGATCTGGTGACTGTGGAGGTCATTTAAGCACAGTGAACTCAATGTCATGTTCAAGAAACCAGCTTGAGATGATCTGAGCTTTGTGATATGCTGGAAAACCAAATTCTGATGCTGCAGCACGCAAAATCCAGAAATTTAGACAGCTTCTCTGGTCCAAGGTGGAAAAGTGCTCCTTGAACCAAAAACTGAAATACTTTTTGGAAATCACAGACACTAAATTCTGTGTAGCTAAAGAGAAAAATAACAATTTAAGAACACACACATAATCAAAACCTGTTGGTGTGCATAACATCTGTGAAGGCACCATTAATGCTTAATGATACATACAGATAATGGAGAAACATTTCCTGCCATTCACATGTCGTTTGCATCAAATGTCTTGCTTTGCTTATTTATCACACATATATATATATATATATATGTACACTACATCATAAGTGAGTGTATTTATTGAGAGAAAGTTTCACTGTAAACACAACTCTGTAACCATCACACTTACATTAATGACGCTCTTGGCTGCTTCACCACAGAAGTCCGGCACAGGCCCAAAGGAAGACAGAATCCTTGTTATATTTTCACTATATCGGCTCATGTAGTCTTCCAAACCTGTGGGGAGGACACAGCTGTTCAGTGATGGGGAAGTCCATGTCGATCATCATTCCAAACAATGAATGTAGATCATCTTTATTTAAAATACCACAAAGATTCAAAGACAGTAATGTCACACAAAGTGAAAGTGATGTAATTGCAAACAGAAAAAGAAACATGTATTTCTAGATTGTGAGGGGATGGGCATAGGTGCGGCTGCGGTGCCAACTGGCAATTTGTTTTTGTCTAAATGCTTTCCTTCTGCTGGTTTGAACGTTTGACACATGCTTGATATTTTGAGAAATGGCACATGCTAGCTCCTCTATATTTCTGTGTTCATTTGCAGGGCTGCTATCTCAGTGCTTCAGAACCAGTAATATTAAGTAATGAGTTTCCTCTTTCTCAATGTTAAATATCTCATAAATAACAGTTAGATCCTGCTTTGACACTTTCTGTGTTAATTTAACTTTTAGCGCTGTTCATTGAAGCTGTTCTCTCAGTTATTAACCTATAGTGACTCATTTGTGATGTAGGCAGACTGCATTTTGGCTAATCACTGACTGACTTGTCGTGAAAGTTTAAAATAAATGGGTTTGTGAAGCCTGCTACTACAAGCTTCAGTTTAATAGTGTATTTATAAGGACTGGGTAGTATCCAGTATGCTACATGTATGTATATGCCAGTGGAAATGTCTAACACCAGCCCCTTGTTGAGCGTTATTACACGTTGTTGTTTAAAGTGGATTGCTATGCTCATTTGCAGCTCCACAATCTTATTCTTGGACTCTATTAGAACAGCTTTGCATGATTCACAGTTCTAAATAATGCTATTTTACTAGGCCTTGGTGCACTTGAGGTTCAGCCAATGTGAGAAATAATCTATTTAACCTCATTTCCACCTCCCTTTAAGCTTTCTTCTGATTGAAGATCAGAAGATTTACTGAGTGAGGTTTCTGTGCTTAAAGCCTGTAAAAATCTACGAAACAAAGCACTCAGGGCAATAGCGAATGTTTAGTAGCTACTAAGTGTGATGATGAAAGTTCTGGACAGAGAAACAGAAAAGTTTGCAGGTTTTGTAAGGGACGTTTCGTACTTCAACTATACATTACTACTCACAGAAGTAATAAAATGGGGGAGCTATATAATTAAGATCCCTATATCTAACTAGGGTTAGAATAATTAATAAAATATTGTCATTACAATAAAAAAATGTGGGATGTGACTAATGCCTGAGACCAAGAGGTTATGCAGTATGAAAATCATACCATGTATATGAAATGGGAAGCAGTATTCACTGCCCTCTAAATAACATGTCATTAATGTATATAATGCTACTACCTATAATAGTTTAAAGAGATCTTGGATTTATTTTTCTATAAACTGACAGTTTGTACAATTTCACTGCTACTCTCTCCTAAAATACCAGCAGGCATTATTTCTAATAAGAGTTCATGTCATGAGCTTGCTGGGTTATCTAGCTTGCAACCAAATGTTTGTGGATAAAATATATAGTAGTGTGTCCTAGATTGGACGCAGAAAAAGGAGCACCTCTCACAGCTAATGATCAATCAAAGAGGAAACACAGGTCCCATAACAATGACAACAACCGGGCTTAACATATCATAAAGAGGGCCAGCAGTATGGTTTGTTGACATTCCTGTGATAAGCGTAGTAGGTGAATAGGTGAAGACTAGAGTTTTAAAACCTTATTTGAGCAGAGAGATGCAAGTGTGGTGCAAGGTGGGGGGGGGGGGGGGGGGGGGGGGAGAAGAGATGTGCCTACATTACTTCACATGAGGTTGTTATTAAGGTGGATCAGGGGGCTCAGTTTTAAATAGTTCTTTCAACACATTTTCAAAGAGTGGAGCCTTATTCAACGACCAGAAAACATATGGTGAATGTTTATATTTGCAATACTTCTTTGGGAAATAAGGTTTATATCCAACATGTGACAACGGGGTAGCTAGAAAACGCTTACTGTCTACATAAAGCCTAGTGGGACACGTTAATGTGGCACGACAGTGTGATAACTATCATCTACCTTCAACCAAACACCCTCTGTGGGAGGAAAATCTTAGTGTTATTTCAGTCCCTTTGCTTTATTTCTTTTCCCAAATAAGCTTTAGCTGTTATTGTTGAATTTTTTCTTATATATCTTTTTATGTAAAGCCTCACTAAACAGGGAGCCCTATTCCCTGTGCCCCTACACAACGGCTAATTGTACAGTAGAAGAAAAGACGGGACACTAATGTTACCACTGTAACTCCAATCAGATAACAGCAGCAGTCCTTGAAAATGAAGCAAACTACCCCATATGGAAAAGATATATATATAAATCTTATAAAGTTTGTAACTGTCTTGTATGAAACTTGTATGAAAAGCATACAAGAGTGAAAACAGATATAAGATCCCTTGAAAAATTATATAATCAAACTTGTATGTTTTGGATACTTACTAAAAAAATATATGAAAGTAATGAGAAAGTGGCCACTTTCATGAGTAAATCATATATGTTTTTACTATTCCTTTTCCATATGGGACATAACATCACCCAGTTTGCAACTTGTCTTCCACCCATTTGCGGTACCTACCACTGCTAGCTGTACTTTTACACTAATGAAACAATTTGTGCATGGTCAGCTGAATGTTGGACAAGCTGCCCTTACTAGATAGTGTTTTAAAAAGACATCATTCTAATGCTCTTTTCTGTGAAATTGCATTAATATTTGAATACATCATATGCATCGATGAGCCATTCTTCTGCAGGCAGTGGTTTTAGTTGTAGTGGATGATTCCTTCAAAGAACAACGGCATCTCCTGTGTGCACGCACACAGTTTACAAAAGCAAGGAAATTTAGGTAGCGCAGACAGAGACAGGGAGCCTGAGTGCTCCAGTATCTGATGGGACTGATCTAAAGACTTGAAGACACAACAGGGGTAGGTCTGAGCATTCTTTTGAGAATCTGATGCTTCCTGAACAGAAAAAAAAGTCAGTAAGAAGTTCAGTACTGTAACTACAGGTAGAGCTGGCACCTGGTCTGAAGGCTGCGAGGTGAGCTCTGTGAGTTTTGGATGACTGGTGTGAGGGAGCGCATTCATCGCTACCCATCAAAAGACTGCTTTGTTCAGCCAAAGTGCACACTGTGTGTGTGTGTGTGTGTGTGTGTGTATACACAGTCAGGGTTACTCTGGGTTTCACACTCACCTCTGATATTCTCCATCTAGCTGAGGTTTCATTCTCTCTCTGACACACAAAGAGATGTCACTGTGTGGTACACTACATGTATTTTGTGCAGCGACACGTATGAAACGCTGTGCCACTTTGAAAATTTCATGTAAGCGGTGAATTACCTTCATTACTCTCAGTCAAAGGCATTCTGTGCTCATTTACTGCAGTCGCTGATGCTCAAAAGCCTGTGCTTTGGTTAGTTCCAGTAATTTTCCACAGCATACATGGCTTGTACATTCACTCTGATTGGCAGATTGGCTGACCTGACTGGCTACCTCCCTGGGCTTTTTTAGGGGGGAGGTAACAATGTTTAAAATAATAACAATAATAATATTTATATTTATAACAAGGTGCAATAATAATTAATGTGCAATAATAACAGTGTGCAATACACATACACTTATTCTTCTTTTTTATACTAAGTTAATATACTGTGTTGTGTTGTTTGTTGCGTTGTGATGTGTCATATCGTGTCGTGTTGTGTTATATGTAGTGCCGACGTAGGACAGTTTTCCAATTTCCTTGTACTACTGTACTATGTATGACTGTGCAATGACAATAAAGAGTTATCTTATCTTATCTTATCTTATCTTAATTGAAACTGGACACCGCACAGTTGAAACTGTGCTGGATAAATGATACTTTCCTCTTCATAAACAGACATTTTATGAACTCCTTTTCCCTTATGAAGAAAGGCTTTTTGGTAAAAATGAATGATTTTGCTGTGAGAATTGAACAGAACAAACACATCATCAACTCTTTGGTTCAACTATATAAAATTCATGCTCAAAGTATCTTAAACTCAGTTAAAAAATAACCAGAATTAGTGTTTTTATATGTGAGCAAAGAATACAAACCAGGAAATTTTACCTTTAGGTGCATTGAGGTGCATTGTTTCCATGGGACCTATGAAGGCGTAACGCATTCCTAGTCCCTCTGACATCACCAGGTCGATGTCCTTTACCGAGATAACACCATCCTAATGACGCAAGTTAGAAAAACAACAGTTACATTAATTTCACTGAATCGACTGATAATATTCATTCGTTTTGTACCCTTTGTTTTCTGGATATATTTGCTGATGAACTGATCCCAGAACAGCAGCTCTGGAGTCAAACTGTTTCTTTGTCTGTATCTGTTTATCTGTAATGAGAGTTCACACATCTAGCAGGTCAACTTTGAGCCACATGTTAAGTATTTTCTCTTACTGAGTTCATCATGGTCATGGTTACCTAACAGACTGCGGGACAGTTAGGTATATACGAAGGACACACACTTTTCCCTAGCAATTCAACAAAGTCATGACTTTTTAACTCCCTATTATTCTGGAAAACCCAAATTCCCTTTGATCCCATCAGGCCACTCCAGCTATATAAAGTTTCCTTATTCAGCCAATCCTGTGTCCTCAGGATTGTGCACAGAGGGGAAGCTGGCTGAGAATGGGTCAGGTAACTTTGGTTTACAGATACCTGTTGGCCAACCATGGAGGAAATCAAAGCCCAGATACAGAGACTATGGTGAGCAAGAGGAGAGGCGACAGGGTCGTCTTTGTTTGGGTCCTGCGTCCAACAACGAGCCTGTTATCTGAGCAAAGTGGGATGGTGGGTGGGGTCTTCTCTCCACTGTAATCACTGGGGGCTACGAGCTGCTTTCTCAGCCACTCTGCTTTCCAGCTCTGGCCTCGACTCAAGGACTTCTTTTCTTTTTCTCTCTCTCTCGTTGTGTGTGTGTTTGTGTGTGTGTTTGCAAAGGTTGAGGGCAGGTCCCTGTTATGTAAGAAAGATCACAAGACCACTGTCAGGCCAAAGGCTTTGATGCTTAATGCTGAACTTCTGTACAGCTTTGATTTATTGAGGAAGAATACAGTAAATAGATATTTTTTACACATTAAGTAGAACACCTGATGAAGTCCCTGCTTTGAAACATCAAACTGAGCTGTTTTGTGTGCGTGTGCATGTAACTTGGTAGAAACTGTGTTTATTTTAGTGAATGGTTATAAAAGAAAAACAGTACTATAAGTGGAGGAGATTAGTTGTGTTGCTGACATTTGTGGGAAAATATCCATTACATGCTCGAATTTTATTTTCAATAAACAGATGATGCTACAGGGCCATACAAATGTTAAATGATCATATATTGTTTCAAAGAACTACATCTGATCCTTAAATTAATGATAACTTATAAGGCGTACAACATATACAATTGGTCTCTAGCCACATACATTAAAATGCAATTAGGCGAAACGGTGACGTCCATCTCGGCCACATTATTCAAGACATTGGTGCACGAAACAGCTTCCCCAAACTGGCACCTGCTCCAATGTATTTTGTAATGAAATAAACTATTAGAATACATCAATTTGTTGTAAGTGATTACCTGCTCTGTCCTGCTATGTACATGTACGTGTACTGCAGGAACTTTGAGTAATTGTCTCATCAAATACCATTCATGTTTGGTGATTTGTATGTCACATCGTTTAGTTAAGTATAACAGTGCCTTAGGTGAGTGATAAACACTCCCAAACGACTGTAGACGTCACAACTCATTATTTTTGTCGAGCAGTATTGTGGATGGCGTGCCTCTGATGCATGGCGTAAAGGAACGTTTTGGTGCAGCCAGCAGCAATTACAGAGGTGGATTCACTATTTCAGGTAAGCAAAGGTTTCTCATGTAGTAATGACATTTTAAAGGCACTTAAATTGTATTAAAAGAATTATACGTTTTTGCAGTTGAGTTTCAGGCTGTTGAAAAATGTATGGTACCTATATGAAAATCCTAGGTGATGTCTTTCTCAAATTATCATGTTCACAAGATTTTCAGAAAACTTGACCTCTGACATCTAGGTCACTGATATTCAAACTACCTCGTTCAAGATCTTAACCTAGGTTGGACGAGATAGACCACGCCTACTAAAATAAGCTGGGTGTCCATGATGCTCACCCATCAGCAGGGTGAAGACAAAACCCTGAGCATTGACTGTGACTGCAAAATAAGCCCTCCATCACCGTGCTTGACAGCTGCTGTCAAGTAACCATCACAGTGGCAGATATCCAAGAAAGGGTCTCCAGTATGAAGAGTTGGACAGCACCAGGGCCCGACATGGTTCACGCCTACTGGCTGAAGAAGCTGACTGCACTCCACGAGCGTCTGGCAGCACAAATGAACCAGCTGCTAGTTAACGAGAGACACCCGGAATGGCTAACCGAAGGTCGGACGGTCCTGATCCCCAAGGACCCCAAGAAGGGACCGGCCCCCTCCAACTACCGACCAATAACCTGCCTCAGTACTACATGGAAGCTCCTGTCAGGCATCATATCGGCTAAGATGAACAGGCACATGGGTCAATACATGAGCGGGACACAGAAAGGAATTGGCAAGAATACCAGAGGCGCAAAACACCAGCTACTGGTAGACAGAACAGTCAGCCGAGACTGCAAGACCAGACTGACAAACCTGTGCACTGCCTGGATTGATTACAAGAAGGCCTATGACTCAATGCCCCACAGCTGGATACTGGAATGCCTAGAATTGTACAAGATCAATGGGACCCTAAGAGCCTTCATCAGGAACTCAATGGGGATGTGGCGTACAACACTAGAGGCCAACTCCAAGCCCATAGCACAAGTCACCATCAAGTGCGGGATCTACCAAGGAGATGCTCTGTCCCCACTGCTGTTCTGCATAGGCCTGAACCCCCTCAGTGAGATCATTAACAAGACTGGCTACGGATACCGACTACGGAACGGAGCAGTTGTCAGCCACCTCCTGTACATGGATGACATCAAGCTGTATGCCAAGAGTGAACGAGACATCGATTCACTGATCCACACTACCAGGCTATACAGCAATGACATTGGAATGTCGTTCAGACTGGAGAAGTGTAGTCGGATGGTATCAAAGAGAGGGAAGGTAGTCAGAACTGAGGGGATTGAACTACCAGAAGGCAACATTGCAGACATAGAGGACAGTTACAAGTACCTGGGGATCCCGCAGGCAAATGGGAACCATGAAGAGGCCGCTAGAAAGGCTGCAACCACCAAGTACCTGCAGAGGGTCAGGCAAGTCCTGAGGAGTCAGCTGAATGGTAAGAACAAGATCCGGGCCATCAACACTTACGCCCTGCCCGTGATCAGGTACCCTGCTGGGGTAATAGGCTGGCCAAAGGAGGAGATAGAAGCCACTGACATAAAGACAAGAAAGCTCCTTACCATGCATGGAGGGTTTCACCCCAAGTCCAGCACCCTGAGGCTGTACGCTAAGCGGAAGGAAGGGGGCCGGGGACTGGTGAGTGTCAGCACCACAGTCCAGGATGAGACAAGGAACACCCAAGAATACATTGGGAAGATGGCCCCAACTGACCGAGTGCTCAGTGAATACCTCAGGCAGCAGAAACCCAAGAAAGAGGAGGGAGACGAGGAACCATCATGGAAGGACAGGCCCTGCACGGTATGTACCACCGGCAGATAGAGGAGGTGGCTGATATCCAGAAATCCTACCAGTGGCTGGACAAAGCTGGACTGAAAGACAACACAGAGGCACTAATCATGGCAGCACAAGAACAAGCTCTGAGTACAAGATCCATAGAGGCTGGGGTCTATCACACCAGGCAAGACCCCAGGTGCAGGCTGTGTAAAGATGCCCCAGAGACAATCCAGCACATAACAGCAGGTTGCAAGATGCTAGCAGGCAAGGCATACATGGAACGCCATAACCAAGTGGCCGGCATAGTGTACAGGAACATCTGTGCCGAGTATAACCTGGAAGTCCCGAGGTCAAAATGGGAGATGCCCCCAAGGGTGGTGGAGAATGACCGAGCTAAGATCCTGTGGGACTTCCAGATACAGACGGACAAAATGGTGGTGGCTAACCAACCGGACATAGTGGTGGTAGACAAACAGAAGCAGACGGCCGTAGTGATCGATGTAGCGGTTCCGAATGACAGCAATATCAGGAAGAAGGAACACGAGAAGCTGGAGAAATACCAAGGGCTCAGAGAAGAGCTCGAGAGGATGTGGAGGGTGAAGGTAACGGTGGTCCCCGTGGTAATCGGAGCACTAGGTGCGGTGACTCCCAAGCTAGGCGAGTGGCTCCAGCAGATCCCGGGAATAACATAGGAGATCTCTGTCCAGAAGAGCGCAGTCCTGGGAACAGCTAAGATACTGCGCAGGACCCTCAAGCTCCCAGGCCTCTGGTAGAGGACCCGAGCTTGAAGGATAAACCGCACGCAGGGGCGTGCTGGGTGTTTTTTATATATATATATTAGGGGTGCAACGATACTCGTATCGATATTGAACCGTTCGATACAGTGCTTTCGGTTCGGTACGCATATGTATCGAACAATACAAAATTTTAAATTTATTTCATCAACTTTTCTTCTGACGATGATGTCTGTGTTGAGAGCTCAGTGGATCTGCGTTCGACTACTCCGCCTAGGCTGCACTGTCTAGCGCAGATCCACTGAGCGCAGCGCAAGCTAGCAAGACAGAAGCTAAGCTCGTTAAAACATGGCAAATTGAACCTCCCCCACCCTCATTCATATCTGGCATTTGGAACTATTTTGGTCTTCAGCGAAATATGACCCTGAAGGTAAGCGCGTCATGGACCAAAGTAAAACAGTATGTCGCATGTGCCACGCAATGCTCAATTACATGGGTGGGAACTACTGCGTTAGCGCAGTTAGCTCGTTAACGTGTTGACGCCGTCCAGCCCCACGCACAGGGCGATCCATGGTAGCTCGTTAACGGAGATTTGCCGTGTTGTGGCGTTAACGTCATTTCAGATTAACGCTGACAGCACTAGTGGGAACACAACGAATATGACTGCACATTTACTCCGACATCATCCTAGTGCAAAGACAAGTGGAAGCAGACAAAAACAACAAGCACGCATGCTACAAACTTTACCCGAGTCATTTAGACAGCCGTTAGCACATGATTCTCCTTATGGGAATATACTCCAGAAGAAGTGTATAGTATAGCTTTTATTTTGGAAAGAGCCATTCCTCTGTAATAAACTCTCTTTTCCAAAGATGAGTGATTTCTCGATCAGATAGATTTATTATTTTATCCCTTTGTTGTTTCAGCAACATTAAATTTAAAAACTGTATGTTTGAGTTAAAATATATATTTATAATTTTAATAAATGACAAATTAAAAAAGCATGAACATTTTTTGTATCGAAAAAATATCGAACCGTGACACCAAAGTATCGAACCGAACCGTGAATTTTGTGTATCGTTGCACCCCTAATATATATATGTATGTATGTGTGTGTGTGTGTAAACTGAAAATGTATGTAAGTCTGCTGTGAAAAAAATCAAAATAAATACAGCTAAAAATAGCATCTATCTTCTCTATTTTTTGCATTTCTGTAAATTAGTTAAGTCTAAAAGTAAAGCGACATGTGAACAGAAACGCTGGCTGTTGAGAGGCTCAGTTTCTAGACATTCAAAATTAATGGTCAGTGGTCAATGGTATGGTCAATGGTAACTTTATTGTCCCTGATGGGAAATTGATTCGCAGTATGTCAAACCAAACAACAAACATACAACCAACACATCACGTACACTCATTAAAAAAAAAAAAAATTATTCCTTTTCTATATATTTCAGTACATCGGACATTCCATTTTGCTTTATTTTTCATTTCTGTGACATAGGCTTTAGTCCCTCTGCGGCTCTGAATTGAATAAATAGAAGAGAATGGATGTTCTTTGTTGTTATTTAGATATTCAAAAATCATTTTGGATGTGTGAAAGCATCGTTTTTCATTACAATGTTACTGTGAACAGGCTGCTTTGCGATAAACTTTGGGCGCTCTTTCGAAAGCAAGAGCAACACCTTTTTTTTCCCCGCCTGTCCCGTTTGGTTCCTTTGCCATCAGAATTATTGTCTAAAGGCCAAGAAAGATGCCCAACAGATTTACTTTACCAAGTGGACCATCCCGGCCTTACCGTATCGGTCCATTTGATTGACCTTTGTTTTTATTGTTCATTTCATTTTATTTTCAGTTGTTACATACGGGACAGACATGACTGGGGGAAGGGAAAGGGAGAAAGAAAGAGAGGGAGGGAAGGAAAAACAGCCGGGATAAAAATCAACGGTGATAAAGGACACAAAACAAAAAAGAGGTGGGGGGACAAAAAGTACATATATATATATATATATAAAAAAAACAAAAAAACACCCAGCACGCCCCTGCGGGCGGTTTATCCTTCAAGCTCGGGTCCTCTACCAGAGGCCTGGGAGCTTGAGGGTCCTGCGCAGTATCTTAGCTGTTCCCAGGACTGCGCTCTTCTGGACAGAGATCTCCGATGTTTTTCCCGGGATCTGCTGGAGCCACTCGCCTAGCTTGGGAGTCACCGCACCTAGTGCTCCGATTACCACGGGGACCACCGTTACCTTCACCCTCCACATCCTCTCGAGCTCTTCTCTGAGCCCTTGGTATTTCTCCAGCTTCTCGTGTTCCTTCTTCCTGATATTGCTGTCATTTGGAACCGCTACATCGATCACTACGGCCGTCTTCTTCTGTTTGTCTACCACCACTATGTCCGGTTGGTTAGCCACCACCATTTTGTCCGTCTGTATCTGGAAGTCCCACAGGATCTTAGCTCGGTCATTCTCCACCACCCTTGGGGGCATCTCCCATTTTGACCTCGGGACTTCTAGGTTATACTCGGCACAGATGTTCCTGTACACTATGCCGGCCACTTGGTTATGGCGTTCCATGTATGCCTTGCCTGCTAGCATCTTGCACCCTGCTGTTATGTGCTGGATAGTCTCTGGGGCATCTTTACACAGCCTGCACCTGGGGTCTTGCCTGGTGTGATAGACCCCAGCCTCTATGGATCTTGTACTCAGAGCTTGTTCTTGTGCTGCCATGATTAGTGCCTCTGTGCTGTCTTTCAGTCCAGCTTTGTCCAGCCACTGGTAGGATTTCTGGATATCAGCCACCTCCTCTATCTGCCGGTGGTACATACCGTGCAGGGGCCTGTCCTTCCATGATGGTTCCTCGTCTCCCTCCTCTTTCTTGGGTTTCTGCTGCCTGAGGTATTCACTGAGCACTCGGTCAGTTGGGGCCATCTTCCCAATGTATTCTTGGATGTTCCTTGTCTCATCCTGGACTGTGGTGCTGACACTCACCAGTCCCCGGCCCCCTTCCTTCCGCTTAGCGTACAGCCTCAGGGTGCTGGACTTGGGGTGAAACCCTCCATGCATGGTCAGGAGCTTTCTTGTCTTTATGTCAGTGGCTTCTATCTCCTCCTTTGGCCAGCCTATTACCCCAGCAGGGTACCTGATCACGGGCAGGGCGTATGTGTTGATGGCCCGGATCTTGTTCTTACCATTCAGCTGACTCCTCAGGACTTGCCTGACCCTCTGCAGGTACTTGGTGGTTGCAGCCTTTCTAGCGGCCTCTTCATGGTTCCCATTTGCCTGCGGGATCCCCAGGTACTTGTAACTGTCCTCTATGTCTGCAATGTTGCCTTCTGGTAGTTCAATCCCCTCAGTTCTGACTACCTTCCCTCTCTTTGTTACCATCCGACTACACTTCTCCAGTCCGAACGACATTCCAATGTCATTGCTGTATAGCCTGGTAGTGTGGATCAGTGAATCGATGTCTCGTTCACTCTTGGCATACAGCTTGATGTCATCCATGTACAGGAGGTGGCTGACAACTGCTCCGTTCCGTAGTCGGTATCCGTAGCCAGTCTTGTTAATGATCTCACTGAGGGGGTTCAGGCCTATGCAGAACAGCAGTGGGGACAGAGCATCTCCTTGGTAGATCCCGCACTTGATGGTAACTTGTGCTATGGGCTTGGAGTTGGCCTCTAGTGTTGTACGCCACATCCCCATTGAGTTCCTGATGAAGGCTCTTAGGGTCCCATTGATCTTGTACAATTCTAGGCATTCCAGTATCCAGCTGTGGGGCATTGAGTCATAGGCCTTCTTGTAATCAATCCAGGCAGTGCACAGGTTGGTCAGTCTGGTCTTGCAGTCTCGGCTGATTGCTCTGTCTACCAGTAGCTGGTGTTTTGCACCTCTGGTATTCTTGCCAATTCCTTTCTGTGTCCCGCTCATGTATTGACCCATGTGCCTGTTCATCTTAGCCGATATGATGCCTGACAGGAGCTTCCATGTAGTACTGAGGCAGGTTATTGGTCGGTAGTTGGAGGGGACCGGTCCCTTCTTGGGGTCCTTGGGGATCAGGACCGTCCGGCCTTCAGTTAGCCATTCCGGGTGTCTTTCGTTAACTAGCAGCTGGTTCATTTGTGCTGCCAGACGCTCGTGGAGTGCAGTCAGCTTCTTCAGCCAGTAGGCGTGAACCATGTCGGGCCCTGGTGCTGTCCAAC
This sequence comes from Aulonocara stuartgranti, assembly GCF_965226115.1. Lineage (NCBI taxonomy): Eukaryota > Metazoa > Chordata > Actinopteri > Cichliformes > Cichlidae > Aulonocara > Aulonocara stuartgranti. The sequence continues at coordinate 31,103,454 of NC_138952.1, read as the reverse complement.
TCTTCATACTGGAGACCCTTTCTTGGATATCTGCCACTGTGATGGTTACTGGACCCTGTTCAGGGAGGTCGCTGTGGTCTGCCCTCAGATCCTCTAGCCACTGAGCATTGCCGTTATGGGTTGCATCCTTCTCCCATATGCTCTTCCAGTATTGCTCCGTCTCCAGCCTTGGTGGTGCTGTTCTCTTATTGTTCCCTTGCCACTGAGAGTACACCTTTGCTGGTTCTGTGGAGAACAGCTGGTTTATTCTCCTGCCTTCTATCTCTCTGGTGTACCTCCTCAAGCGGCTGGCCAAGGCTGTGAGTCTTTGCTTGGCAGTTTCCAAGGCCTCAGGTATGGACAACTTGCTGTATTTCTTAGGCACCTTCTTTGTCGCACCTTTCTGCAACTCCGTTAGTTGGCTAACCTCCCTCCGTGCTACTTTGATCTTGCCCTCTAGCCTCCTTCTCCATGGAGGGTACTGCCCCTTGTGGCTGTTCAACTTGTAGCCAAGCATCTCACTGATCACTGCTGCCGTATTGTAGATCAGCTTGTTAGTGTCGGTAATCGTGGTTGTAGGTATTGCCCGTAGTGCTGCATTAACATCATCTAGCAGACCTTCTGAGGGTACTTCACGTAATCTTGGTAACCGGCTACGGGGGATCCAGGTTTCAAGCTTGGCCATGATCCTATTTTTCAGGTCAGTTCCTCTCGCACTCAACGATCCTTCTCCTATCGCACTTGGGGCTATGTACCCAATCTCGGGTGGGGGTGATGATATCTCCCCCCTGACCTGGCGTCCTGACTCCTCCTTGCCGTAGCATTTGTGTTGTACCTCGTCAATCTCTAGCTGTGAGAGCAGTCCCTTCTTTCGAATGTTGGAACACTGAGCTACTAGTTGTTTCGCCGTCATTGTGGATGTTGGGTATCGAAGAATCCATAGGTCCCTCATCCTATTCATGTAGCCCCTTCCGCCGGGGTTACTTGCGTAGTAGCATTCCAACAACGCCCTGTTTTCGTCCCTTGCCCACCGATGCCTTCTTGTTCCAGTAGCCCACTTTTCGTCAGGGTGCCCTGGTTCCTCAACACCTGACGCGGACCTTGTTGATCCGGGCGACGTCCGAGCCGGCATGCCTTCATATTTATCTGTCTCGCTCATGTCTGCGGTAGGCTTGCTTAGCATAGGGGGTCTAGCCTTAGGACCCTTACTGGATACAGACGCCCCAGGCAGGAATCGAACTTGCGATCCTCTGTTCCAAAGGCGTGTAGTTTAACCACTACGCTATCCAGCTGCTTATATATATATATATATATATATATATATATATATATATATATATATATATATATATATATATATATATATATATATATATATATCAATCAATCAATCAATCACCTGGATCACCTGTTGAGAGAGAAAAAAGAAAAGAAAAGAAGCAAGAAAGAGAGCAATATAATAAACAACATCATCGCGATAATCCATGTGTATATAACAGTAAATACTAAATATTGTATATTATTGTGCAGCATGTAAGATCGACAGCGCACAGTGTGCTTTGAGGTAGGAGCCAAAAAGGGTGTAGTTTGTGTCTGTGAGCACCCGTGTGTAAACCTGTGAGCATGAACGCGCTTGTATTCAAACAGTTCCTTCATGTAACGATCTGCTAGAGGGTGTGGGGAGCCACAGCCCCGTCCTCCAGGGCATGAAGCAGGTATGGAGGAGATCCAGGCTCCAGACATCCAGAAACCCTCAGAGTGCAAGAGTCCAAGGAAAACCAACAGAGGGGCAACCATGCCACTCTCCCGGAAAGAGCTGAGGAGAGCCCCAAATGAGGGGTCACCCAGCAGCCGCGGAGCAGAAGCCAGAGGGGGTTGCAGTAACGTGCCCGTGAGCTCCGCCGGCATCCAGCTGTGCCAGAGTGACCGAGCCCCAGGCCCAGAGGCCAAGGGCACCCCACCCCCCGAAGGGGCCCGACCGACCCACAGGTGCCAGGTCCTGACAAGCAGCCACCGGGAGTGTCCCGGTGCATACCTGAGCGCGCAGCCCTGGACACCAAGAACCAAAAATGCACCAATGTCTGAGGGCGTCAGGGGGAGTGGTGGGGGGAGATAGGCCTCCATAGAGCAACACCTTTAACAGCAGTGTGGCATTTTTGTCAGCTAAGGTCTAAGGGTGCCCTTGGGGTGGGGAGGTGGGGAATTCGCCTCTCACACGGTGGTGATGTGCACACAATAAAGAATATCATTTAGGTACAAGTCTGACCTGCCACAGTTCTGTGTAAAATTATGAACTTCACATGCTTCGTTACAGATGTTGCAATACAGCTGGCACAGAGGCACAAGAGTGGCTTCTGCTGCATTTCGTGGAAGTATGACTTGGAGGTTTTAATTCTGAGAATACGTTATTCTCAGCAGGGAGTGTCACGGTCTTGGGCTTAAAAATGACTGAACAATCAAGGGTTTTTACCTGTCTGCAGGCCCTCTTGGATCATTGCTGAACCAAAAAGCTACCGTCAAAGCAAGAAAAACAATCCAAACACTTAAGAGCTTCTCAAAGTCTAAAGCTGTGACAAACAACGAGCTCTGTTGTGAGGCAAATCATGAAGCCTGCTTCTCTTCCTGATATGTAAAACCTCAAAAATGACAAATAAACATAGTAATGGCACGGAAATTGAAGAAAGCAGTTACAGCTTTTCAAAACCACACAAGGCTAGCCACCATGATTGAAGCGTTGGGGGGGCTGTGAGTACTCAGACTGTTCCTATGGAAGCAATATGTGAAAGGTCTTGGAGAAGCTCACGGCTCTTCAACGGGAAATTGATACACCTCCGGACCAGTAATGGACATTAAGACCTGCTCCCCCCCTCTCAGCGGTGCCAGCTGGACGATGTTGACAAGAACAACAAAAAATTCTACCCTGACTCTCTCGCCCAGATTCCTCAAGGCCATCTGCGTAGGCTGTGGACTGTTTATATTTGCTTAATTGGGCAAAACGACACTTTCTGAAGGCTGAACACAGGACACACATCCTCACACGCATGCACACATGTACACTGACACAGATACACACTCACACCCCCTCCACGAATCCAACACCTGCCATCCGATGCAGACGGCGGATCAGCTTTGGATGCGCAGAGTTGCGGCGTCCCGGACACAGTTTCTTTTTCCTTCTCGACTGCCCTTTTGTGTTATGCATTTCATTGTTTTCTTTATGCTGCCTGTTCTGACCTGTCTCCCCAATGTGATGTTTGTGTATTGTATGTATGGTCGGAAAGGTCCAATTTCGCTGCAGGTCAACTGCAAGCGACAAATAAAGGCAATCAATCAATCAATCAGTCCAGTCTTGCACAGACTATTAGTGTACCCATTTAAATAACTGGTAATATCTGGCAACAACATAAAATGAAACCAATTTCGTGCAGACTCAAAATAAACAAGCACACACTTTTTCATCTACGTTACCAGTAAACTGCAATCAACTGATGTTTTTCGAGCATACAAATGCACAAGACAGATCAGTCCTACGAATTTACTAAAGAAGACATTTTTCCTAATGCATTTATCCTTCATTAATGTCATAGAGACGTCTTTCTCAAGTGTACAAATCTGAATCATGTGCAAAGTCACGCAAGTAACTTAAAATAGATTTCTGCTCTTTCTGAGCCAGCTTTTTAATAATCCATCCAATCCCCTGCTATTACAAAGCAAAATGTGATTATCCAGTTTCCTTTTACCCATTTCAGCTGTATGGCAACTCATTTTTATTTTAGTTGCAACCAGTTGAGTAACTACTGCCATGTCTCCTGGTATTATCTCCTAATGGGTTTGTAGCTTTAAATCTATGCTAATGCTGCCTACTCACCTGTCAGGAACAGGTCTGTGAGCAACAATGCAGAGCGGCTGTTAATTTCTGCTGATTTCCATTGATGACAGCTTAACATGTCCCAACAGCTATCTTAGGAAGTCGGTTCTAATGTCATTCATGTATCACTTTGAGTGAAAGCCTGAATTGCATTTAGTTGCATTAATGGATCTAACACAAGATGACTGATGTGCATCTTTTTAAGTTCCTCAGCTCAAACACTGTCTGACATCATCGTTTTCTAGCTAATGCGGCCCTGCTTCAGCTGCTTTTACTTTACTAGAAAACAGTTTTTATGTAAATATCTAACTGACCTTTAAACCTAAATCATCTACCCTGGGAAATGTAGTTTTATTTTGTCACTTCAGCCATGGGTGGCATGGTGGTGTAGTGGTTAGCACCCCCCTGTCATCATTGCTGTGGCTGCGTGGGCTTCTGTCAGGTACTCTGATTTCCTCCAACAGTCTAACGACATACATGTTAGGTTGACTGGTGATTCTAACTTGGCCTTGAAAGCGAGGAAGATAAAAGTAGTTGAAGTGCAAAGAATGAAGTGCTTTGAGTAAGACTGGAAAGGCACTATATAAATCTAAGCACAGATTCAGTCCTTTACTAAGGACACCTTTACTACAACAACAGTCACTGACATAAAAAACAAAAGCGAGAAACTTGGAACAGACAATCGTGGAAGACGTGTGAAAGTTCAGAACTATGTGGAAGCATCTGATGTTGCATTATTTAATGGAGGGGGTCATTTAAGGTGCTTCTGATGTCTGTGGTTCTATATTTGAAGCCAACATCAAACTCTTCATGGGAATTCAGTTCGGGTAACACAGTATACGTCTCAAGTTAACATTCCATCAGCCGTGATTGTCACCATTCCCATCGCTCTCATTATCATTCAAGCTTTTTCCTCAGTGAGTGACCACGTAATAGTGCCTGTCATCAGAGGCTAAAGCTCATTTAGTCTCATTGTGCTCCTTTTTAGAGGGAGACTGTGGACATAATAGAAGAGGTGAGCTGACAAGGGCTTCCTCTTTCCTGCCTCTATTACAAAACCATCAGCAGCCACATGAAACCTGACTGAGACTGAGGCGCTCCTGTCCAGAGGTAAAAACAAGTAAAAACACTCGTCATTATGACCTAGAAGTCAGCTTTAGCAATGCAGCAGTAAAGCAATGAGGGTTTTTTTGTTGGAGATTCAGTTAGTGTCATATATTTATGAGCATTTTCTTGCATTTGAACACAGAGGTTATGAAAGCATATTCATGACTAACCTTGCTTGAAGTTGGTAGTGCTTTGAAAAACTGGCTCCTCAACACAACTCCCCACCCACATGCCCAGAAAACACTAACCTGAACTAGTCTCCATGACTCTGCAATAATGGCGGCTTGAACTCTGTTTAGGGCAAAGCCATCGATCTCTTTTTTCAGAAGGACAGGTGCCTGGCCAACCTGCGTCAGGAGAAATCAGTTAAGTCAAGCCAAGCGCAGCAAAAGATCCTACAAGACAATTATGAATAATACAGCTTCATTCATGAAGCTTAGTAGTTGCAGGAAGCCACTGGTTGTTCATGTTAAGAAAACAAGCTTGTTGAGACTTGCTTGGAATAAAGTATGTAATCATTCACATGATCACAAACTGTTTGTTAAGATTTGTGGTGTAGCAGCTGTACTCGAGACTGTGACACACTGTCAAATACTGAAAATGGCCAGAACAACGTCAAACTAATGTGAAAAGAAAGCTAGGAGCTAGGCTTATCACCAGCACTTAATACATAGTATGACAGCAGTATTGGTCTCCTAATCATAGCATGGGGTTTGGCTTCCTCGTGCTCTTAATCCACTGGTTATTCTGATTTCTTTTGAAATCTGTCCAACAAGTTCGGGCATAACAGGGCCCAGAAATGTGTAATCGTTTGTGTAAGATTTGTACCTTGGTCATCAGAGCATGGGTGGTGTCCATAACGGCTGCTGCTGTCTCTGGGTGAGGTACCAGCTCCACCAGTTTTACATAGTAGGGTGGGTTTACCTGGGGAGAGCAAAACAAACACATATTATGTTGTGTTTACTTCAATTTTCAGGAAAGCAGTACTAACAAACAAAGCTGGACACTCAACTGTTGATTTTGCCTCATCATCGTCCTCCAACAGTGAAAGTATCATCTCAGTGCATGACAGTGCACTTCGATACGGTGTTAGCTTACTACAGTGTACGCTATCCTCATTACAGCTTTAAGACTGACAATCTAAAATGATGATAATGATTAGACACATTAAGGACAGCAAAAATGTTTATTGAGACAGAAATTAAGCACGGTGGTAAACTATAGGTTATACAGCTCCCCATCTGGCCCGTTTACACCAGTGGTGGTGTTTCCACCAGCTTCCACCACCTGTGAAGCAAATTGACCTTTAATTGACCCTCACTTTTTTCTTAAAGTCAGCATTTACAGAAACAAAAGTGCTTCATCAAACCACCTGTTTGCATAGTTTAAATATCTAGAAAGTCTATGTGTTTGGCTGCTTCCATTTACCACCAGCTTGTTTTAGGCAATGATAACAAGTTATTTAAAAAGCAGCCACCTCACCGCTTTCCAACAGCAAAACCTGTAGCATTCAAAGGTTAGTCTAAAGATGGGCATATCATGTTTACTCACGTATAGCAAACTGAACAATCTCTAATTTTTATGTTTGTTTTTAATGCTCAATTTACACAAAAATTGTAAATTTATTTGAATGTCATTGAGTGAAATAACAATTTGATCCCCAAGCAAAGCATGACTTAGAACTAGCCAGCCCTTCTTAGCGAGTACAGTGGTAAGAGGTTTCGTGTGGTTGGTTACCAGGTTTGCACACATCTCAGGAGGGATTTTGGACCACTCGTCTTTACAGAAATTTTAGAAATCCTTTAATTTTTTTGGCTCAAAGCAACCACAAAACAATCAGCTTTCATATTTTCCAATCTAGAGAGACAAAAATGATCATAAAAGGCTTTTTATACACTGAAGGCAATCATCTACAGTGATACAGTTCCACCACTGATGATTTAGAAAAGCTCATGATATACATGCTTGATTTACTGATATCCTCAAAACATCATTGCCACAGCACATGAGCAAGCAGAAGAAACGCAGGGAGAGAAACAGCTAGAAGATAAAAATTATAAACAAGTCCATCTGGCTCATGAGTTCAGGTGAACCATGTTTACCTCCATCAGTTAGGTCATGTTGTTGGTAGCGTGCTCATATCATAAACCAGTCATAACAAAAGCATTCAATGTTTTTGTAAACAGATGTCACTAGTATGTTGTGGAGTACGGTCAGGTCTAAACAGAAACACTCTGCATGGATAAACTAAATGTAAGTCTAATGTAATCCTTGTGCAATGTTTTGTATAAACAAAAGTGCTCAGCTGTTCTGACCCATTAATGTGTTTGGCTATTCATAGTATACTGTAAGCGAAATTTGTTGTGATGCATTTACTTTGATTGATTGATTGATTGATTGTGGTTGGGATAGCCTGTAAATATAACCAGATCCATTAGTACTTCAATGGAAACTCACAAATCTGCCTCAGTATGGGAGCAAAAGAAGGTGTGACTGAAGTCTAGACTTTCAGCTTTAGGTGAAGGGATTTCAAAACTGTGAGGTCTAACTCGTCACTGGTAATTATCCTGATCCCAAGCCTTTGTTGTGAAAGTATGTTTTTTTTTTATTGTTCTCCAACTTATTCTCTTGGCAATCAGGAAACAAACTAAATAATTTTAACTGACACACATAAAAAAAACTATTTTCTTTTTTCCCACAAGAAAGTTCTTCTTGTTTTTCTCCCAAACACAGAATCAGAGTTAGCCTCGTCACCAATCACAAGTCAGACGTCAGAAGGCTAATAAAAATACTTTCATAACCATTTAGCAATTACACACATTTTTCACAATGAAATCCCTTCGTTTCCCAGTTCAAAAGTGTTTTTTCTCTGTCTCAATCTCTCATCATTTCCCTGCTTCTCTTCAGTAATCGAACCTCGTTCGCAAACTTCTCCCTCTTTTCTGTCATGACCCTGACCCCTGTTAAGGTAATCTATTTATCAGACAGTCAACACACAATTGACCCTGTGTGGTTCATGTAGTTCATGGCTGTCAGCTCACTTGGCTTTCTTCTATAGTGTGTCTTCCTCCCTGAGCCTGGTTCTGCATGGGGTTGTTTTCTGTTAAAAGGGTGTTTTTCCTTCCCACTGTTGCCAGGTGCTTGCTCATAGGGTTGCCTTATTGTTGGGGTTTTCAAAGTGTATTGATGTGACTGTTGTTGTGATTTTGTGCCATTTTAAATCTGAATTATAAAACTGTCCTTATATACATATTTGGCATTGATCATTCAAAATGTTGATTATTGCTGAAAAATCCTGCATTGTGCTACATCTCCACTTGTAATTAAGTTTGTTCAGTTTCTCTGTTCCATCAGAAATGCAGAGTGATCCCTTGTGAATTGGATTTTGCCAATCTCATATTCAACCGAACTAGATCTCTTTGTTTAGCTTTACTGAAATTTAACTTGTTCCACTGTGAAATAATCAGTAGCTTGCATTCACAGGCCTTCACCATGCCTGCCAGATCATGTGGTATGGTGTGGATCATGATTTGTGCCTTCCCTTCCTCATGCACTTCCCTTTGTTCTTCTACTAGTTAATCTTGGTTTTATCGGTTCAAAGAATCTTTTTCTAGAACTAGTCTGGCTTTATTAGAGACTATTAGGCAAAGTTTAAAGTGGTCTTCTTGAGCGTAAACAGTGGTTTTTCATTATCTCTTGCTGTAAATCCACTGTATTTACATTCATTAAGGCCTCTCTTGCTTTTGACAAAGATACTTGAGATTTTTTCTTGCCTTAGCTAGTTGTGTGAAAGTTTTTGTCTTAATCATGGAAAAAATTCTGTCATCATCCCCTTGAAGTTTTCTACATGTTCTTTCGGGCCTTTTGTTTTACAGAGCTGGTCAGAGGATTTCTTCTTTTTAAAAATGTTTAAGATTGTTGTTTTTTACCACTCCTAAAGCTTTTTCTTTTTCTCTGAGAAGTGGGATTATTAGCTTAATGTTGGCCTCCTTCACTTGCATCGACATGTCTTTGGACTCCTTACTGAGAGCACCACTGAGCATCAACCACATACTCATTCAACACTTGGACTCAACTCTATTCCTTTTATCTCCTTAATTTGTCATAACATAATCATAAAACAAGTCACGTGCCAATGAATGGGCTCATGATTTACACACTCAATTACTTTTGAGCCTGTAAAAATGGAGGGATTACAAAATAAGTATGTAATGATTAATGCATTTTAATTGCTTCATTTCAAGCTCACTGAGTTTGTGCACCATATCACTGTGAGGAAACTTACAGACCTGGCTGTAGATGACTGATGATGAATTATGGGCTGGCGTGCAGGTTAACACACTGTGTACAGTTTACACCACAGTACCTGGAAATGCCTGAGCATATGAAGTACTAACCGGATGAGAGACGAGGCAGCGACTCCTATTCTGGACTTTAGAAAAGACTTTGCTGGGCACTAGGCAGGACGTGGAGCTGCTCAGGATGACGTCTTTTCCCACAAAACGCTCCATGTCATGGAAGATGCTTTGCTTTACCTCCAGCTGCTCAAATACACATTCCTGGGAAAACAAAAAAATACATAAACGCAGGTAAGGTGTGAAAGCCAAATATTATTTTCTATAATGCTATAAGTAAACATTATCTCAACCCAAAGTCAGTGAAGCATCCCACTGAATATGGAACATGTAGTCATAGCAACAATCAAATTATTTATTACAGCTATTAATTTCTATAATTTGGATGAACTGCTGCTTTGACTCTGTAATTTCTGATGTCAACCTTTCTTTGACAATAGCAAAGACAAAACCATCATAACAATAAAGAAACATTTAATATTTGTTTCTTAGTGCTAAACTTGAATCTACCACTGTCCACAGCTTTGGGGAATGTACTCAGGGAAATGTGTTAAAAGTCATGCAGTTAACACCTTAAACACGGAAATTAAACCAGTTTGGCTCTTAAACTACCTGCTTAACGTCACTTCACAGTGATGAAAAGGTGTGACTCTCAAAATCGGTACTCTTCATTTGCAATCTTTCTCATCCTGGACGCAAAACTGCAAAAACTGGCTGAACAACCTCAGTATACCTCACATATACGCATTATAATGAAAGGCTCTGCTAAAAGGATTTGTGCTAAAACACAAGCAATAACCTAATCTACACTAATTCTAATGACAATATTATTTTTTTTAGTTTGTTTTTTTAGTTTAGTTTAGTTGTTAAAGTCCAAAGTGGTCCCAGTGGCAACAGGAGTTGGGAGCTGTAACCCCCAAACTGAAAGAGTGATTCCAGGCACAACATCAGAGTCTTTTAACAGAGTTGAGTCCTAGGAACAGCACAGGCCTCAAACCTCAGTTTCCTTAAATAGAATGGACGCTCATGACAGGTCAGGCTCATGTGTGTAAATGTTAACTTATACTAATAAGAAACACCAATAAGTGAATACTTGGCATTTCCTGATGTGGAAAAGACCTCCAGTATGACCCCTGACAGAGACACAAATCCCTGTGGCGTTGTGTCAGGATAGCATCTGGTTGTAAAAATCTGCTAAATCAAACATGAAGAACTACCTCCTCTGACGAAACCTTTGGGAATAAGGGAGCAGCCAAAAGTAGCTCTTTCTAGTCATCTGTAAGTTGGACTATTCCCATTATCATTTGTCTCCAGTTCTGCATCTTTCTCAAAGCTCAAGTTTTCTTCAGTTCTGGCCAAACTTCATTGTAAACAAGCCACACTAACCTATTTCTGTGCATGAAAGGAACATATAAAGAAATCTGGACAGCTTAAGTGCTTAAGCGCCCTTCACGTCTGCTCCCACTGCTCCACCAAGCCTTACACTAATCGTCAGAAAACAGTTAGGCAAGTTACTGATCTGTAGCCAAGTGACTAATAAAGCCTCCCGTAAATATTCTCCCAGATCAATAGTAGAGTGAAACTTACAGGTGGTCAGATGATGTCATGCTATCAGGACGTATGTACCTAACGGTGCTCTCGGGAAACTGCATATTTCTATGCAGCATTTCCCTGTTCCTGAGTCCACAATTGTTCCTTGTTGGAAGGAACTCAGCGCAGTGAGTATTGATTTTATTTGACTCTACCTGCCTCTGTGCACTCTGATCACATCTACTGTGAAGAAGAGCTCCATTGTCTACTTTAGCAGTTTCTAGCTGGCGAGCATTTTTCTGGCATAAAAGGTTGACTTCATACTGTATTTTAAGTGACTGTGACTGTGTTTAGATAAGCACAGTTGATTGTGTGTTTGTGCTCATTTATAATTTGACATAGATGAGTGATTTTTAATGAAACGTCTTTCATTAGTACGACAACACTTCTTATAACAAACTCCATCTGACTTTCTTGTCAAAGGAAAGCTCCACTTTACAATTTATAATAGCAATAACAGCAAGAATCTAGAAGCATTTTGCATTGTATGGTAGATGTCTCAACAATTTCCTTCAAGAACATTTTTACAGAAATGAACAAAAGAAAAAAAACTAATCAAAAGTCTCTTTTTGACAGCAAGGCTCAGGGAGCATAGCCATCAGACTCGACTGGCTGAGGTGAGCATCGTGACGCAACGAAGACAAACAATGCAGGAGGAAAGAGGAAAACTCAACAGATTATAAAACGTATGAGTTCTGAAATGTTCAAGGTTTTTAGAAAGCATTTTACTTTGGCCAAATGACTAAATTCTTATGGTCACATTGAGAAAGCTGCTCTGATTCAAGGTAAACAACTAAATCTGTAATAAATAACAGATTAATTCTGGGCTATTTTTAAATGAGTAATCAATATTACTCAGTTCATATTCCTTTATTGCAATTATATTAAGCCATTATATTTCTATGACTTTGCCTTTGGTGACAGACAGAAAGTGTGAGTTAGCAGCGCAGGGAAATGACACGCAGCAAAGAACCAGCCAGCTTGGTGTCCAACCATGAATTTGTAGCTAAAAGCATGAAAGAGTGTGTGATATGTCCTCTAACCACTTAGCCATCAGGTTAAACGAGTTGCTTAACAAACATTAAAACATTCCTTGCTACTGAACCGCGAATAAAGAGAGAAACTAGTGTGAACTCTCAGTACTCATTTTTTGACAGGTTCATTATATTCATCATCCCTAGAGTTAAAAATTTATACCTCGGTTTTACCTCCTTTATGACAGACATGTACTCTATATGTGCATGCTGCCATTAGAATCAGTTCACACACTGATGGACTGACAGTAGCTGCTCAGAGGGCTTGACCTCATAACAACCATCATAATCATCATCCTCTCCTCCTCCTAGCTGTGCCTCTATATAGAGGCTCCATGTTCTTCATGCTGAGAGAGGGCCAGCCAGTCTCACTTTCAAAATCTACCATCATCCTTGCCCACCTTTATTAGTGGAAAGTCGACTGAATACAAGTACCTTGGAGTTATGTTTGCTGGCAGACTGAAATGCAACTCTTGGACTGACTGCTTGTGTAGTGAGAGACAGCACAGAACATATTTTTGAGGACATTTTATCCTTTAAGGTGGATTCTAAAATGCTTCTGAGGTGCAGAAAAACAAGCAATTAGAAGGACAGTAACAATTTCTAGTAAGATGTCGGGAACTGCATTACCAAGCTCAGCAAGCATTTATCGGGACTATTTATGGAGCAAGGCAAATACTGTGAGTGATATGAGGATTTGACTCCTCCACTGAACTACTAAAACCTGCATGGTGCTAATGTTCCCCCATAAAACAGGTCCAAACTGTCTTTTACTTCCCAAGCCATCAAACTTCTGAACACAAGCAACACACAGGTTGCCTAACTGTTCTGGCCACAGTCATCCTTAAGATCCAAGAAGAAGAGTAAAGGTGTCTGTATACAGTGTGTGCTTTGTGTCTTATGTTGATGCAGTTATTTTTATGTGGTGTATACAAATCTCAGGTGACTCTGAAATCACAATGCAATCACATTTACCCATAAGGACAAGTAAATGCATTAGTTTTTTTGCCCAGTAATGTACTGACCACTGATATACTATGAAGCTATCCTAGTAAATGAAGAGAAACAAAAAAGTTTGGAATTCACGTGTTAAGCAACTGAAGGAACTGAAGTGTTATTATGCAAAACATCTCCATATTACTGTATGATATCACAACCCTATGTACGACAGGGATTAGGGATATTAGTCTAAGTTCAAAATGTGACGTGAGAATGTCACGGAATATGTCAAATGAAATTATGCTGCCCCTCCTTGGGGGGGTAAATGTGTAATAACAAAGCCAGAACGTATTGACCTGAGAGTGAAGTAACCATTCCTTTAATGCTGCTTTGTTTAAACTATGTGAACCAATAAATGAACAAAAACTACAGTGTTTCCACTGAGTCGCACACCACATACTTTTGAAAAGACCCACACCACAGTGAAGAGAAGCCCCGTGTTTCATCAAAGTCTGCCAACATCCACAAAACAAATGTCCGTACGTGTGTGACGGAGCAAGTGGTTAATGAAAAAATAAACAAATCACCAGAGAGCAATGTTGTTTCCACTGGTTTTACGATTTAGGCCAACGAGATATAACAGCATGTATTTGTTCTGTCAGCGGTCTGTGTTACCTGCACAAAGAAGGCTCCATCCAGTGCCTGAGACAGGTCATCATAACTGCTGAGAAGGGCAAGTTGCTGCGCAGCAGACAGCTCCCCTCGCAGCATGTGGGCTTCCTCCAGCTCCACCAGCTGTTTCCTGAGGGACAGAAACTGCAGTTAACACACACACACACACACACATAATGCATGAACAAACTGCCCTCTATCATGACATTTTAAATTTGAAAAGAATCATTACCACAGGCTTATTATATAAGTAGTAGTAGAATGAAGACTTTGGAAGAAATGAACAGATGTGTTAGGTGTGTTATTATCAGCCAAAAGAAGTGGTTCTAATATAACACAAAGCAGACAATGCTTCAAATATGGATGCTGCTACAAAGAAGCTAGAGATTCTAAAGTGTCTGCTCTGTACACATTTCCATCTCAGCAAAGAAGATTCAGACACTCAGCACAGTTTCAGTGGGGGTAGAGTATGTCACCAACTTCACCGACTGTATGAAAGTATGCATTGTATTGGAGTATTGTGCAAATTTCTCTAACGAGGCATATGTTTTTTACTTTGGCCTTTCATGCAGAAAAGAATAATAAAACAATAAATATTCTGGTTTATAGATCGGTCTGACAACCTAAAATGAGGTGCAGGTTTCAAAGGAGAGCGTGTAGTCTGCTGCAAATCCTGTTACGCTGTCTTAACAGTAACAGTGATGACACTTTTAAGGTGTGGAGTACATACCACCACCTTTTTGCTCTTACTCAACTCTTCTCTTAATATGTTACAGAATGTGGCAGTTACATAACACTGTATCACATGAGTCAGGAAGATATCTTCCTTTGAAAAAAAATTAAAGTAATTTAGACTAAGTGACGGTTTATGAAAACAGGGCACGCAACAGAGAGCAGTCTAGCTTGTTCAGCAGGAAATCACTCACAAAGGGCCCCTGAAATTTAATTCAATGACACCCTCTACTGTTCATATAAACAAATACGTCTCCAACGGGCTGAGTGATAGGTAGTGGCATGTACTTAGAGGGAGAGTTACATTCATGAAATACTGGTATAGAGATTAAGGTATTAAGGTTTTTATAGCTTAAGGCACTGTGACTTTCTACAGCACTTTCATTAAAAACTCAGCGTCATTCCACAGTAATGTTTAACCACTAATAGCCAGGCTGTGAACATGTTTTTATTCGTATGTGCTCACAGTAGGAGCCAACTGCTGATCATGCGGTATTCATATATGTCTTCTCTGTAAGCACTGAAAGGAAGAACAGGTTACATTTTAGACAGACTGTCTCTAACTCATCAGGGCAGAGAAGCCCTTAGTGTCAATGTTTCCTTTAGGTTTTGCAGGCACCAGACAATAGTTTAGCTTCTGTAATGTATATTTTTATATTTTTGATGATATATATATATATATATATATATATATATATATGTGTGTGTGTGTGTGTGTGTGTGTGTGTGTGTGTGTGTGTGTGTGTGTGTGTTTTTGTTTTTACTTAGAATTACATCTGGGTTAAAAACAAATTTCTGTTGACGATAGAGGTATAATAATGCAGTTAAGACTGAAGAAGTTTGTCTGTGTAACCCAGATGGGTCTTTAAGTTGAGCAGTAGAACTCACTTGATCTCTGTGATGGCCTTGGTAGACTGTCCTGGTTGGTTGTCATAGATCTTCACATTGTAGCCTCCACTGACAAACAACATAGCCCAGGAGCGGCCTATCAGCCCACTAGGGAAGAAAATCACATGGTAACAGACATAAAACATAAACCCCAATAAGCAGACTTAAAAAACAAAATCAAAGCAAGGGCTGAATGTTGTTTTTCAGTAAAGTCCAGTAAAATCACACAGCAGTAAAGTGCTGACAGTGTGCCTGTCTGCTTGCTGACACCAGCTTCATTTTCCTGTCTTCCTGTCATGTTTTGACATGTAACCAGAAGTGAAGTGTAAATCCACTGTGAATGTTTTCTCAATCCCTTCGCCATCCATCTGAATATTATTGCAATGTTAACACACAAAGATTACCCCCTAAAACGTATGGCAACATAAGTTAGATTAGATTAGATTAGATTAGATAGAACTTTATTAATCCCTCGGGTGGGTTCCTCTGGGAAATTCGATTTCCAAAAAAGCACAGCACCGACAGAAGTTACAGAGTTACAGAATATTATATATATATATATATATAATACACACACACACACACACACACACACACACACACACACATATATATATATATATATAAATACAGAGACAATATAAATAAAATATACGAAGGGGATAAATAGAATAAATAGGAATAAAAATAAAAATACAAGTGAATTGCACATTTCAAGTATTGAGTCTAAGTGAAGAACTGTGAGGTTCAGTGCTTGCTTTGCAAGTTTAAGAGAGGTCACTTCAGAGGCACTGCCATGTTTAATGAACAGGGTTCAGAAGACAGGTTCAATTTAAAGCCTCTAAAATCACACAGCTATAAACCTTCACGCTGTCGTGAAGGTTTATAACGTGTCTGTAATAAACAGGATTATTCACAAATTCATTCTGACTGAAAACACAAGACAAGCGTTCATTCAGAACAGTCCTGTTTATGTCGTGAGCAACAGTATGATGCACACAATGCAGTCACCAAAATAAAATTACATGCACTGATACTGCAAACTACAGCTTTCAACCAGTTTTTCATTCAACAAAGCAACTTTCGTTTCACCTTCATGAATATAGGTCAGGGCTAGCACTGTTGCATCATTTTACAACGCAAAATACATTGTTATCTCGCTCACCTGCCAATCACAGTTATAATCTTCATGTCAGAAACGTTATAATGTTTTGACACCAGCTAAAACTTAACTTACAAGCTTTCTGTTGCGCCGCCCACCTTGACAGTCACGCTGACCGTGGTGTACGGTGACCTAGAAGGACCAAAGAAGGCAAACGAGCGCACAAAGCTTGTTTTGCTTGAAATGAGCAATAAAGAAACCCACAAACTATTAATTGTAACTTTTTATAAATAATAAATACTATGTATGTAATTATTTAAAAATAATTTTGAGAATATGAAGAAGAAATAAGTTGTAGCGTTGTAGTGTATCCTAGCAACGAACGAGCGCAACTTCAACCAATTAGGTTGAGGCCAGACGATGATGGACGCGTGAAAAACCAATCAGAGGTTTGAAAAGGAAACTGTCCCGCCCGTGCCGCGTTGAATTGTGGGACGAAATCCTAAAAGGACAACAAAATATTATCAGTTATCGCGCATAGAAAACTGTTTGTTTGCCACACATTGAGGATTATTTTCATACACTACCTTTCCGGAGAAACAGAAATGGAACATGTGCATCTGGCTGTGGAGGAGGACGACCTTTATTCGGGTTACAATGATTATAATCCGACATTTGACTCGGAGGTAAGTTAACCGCTAACCTAACACTACATTAGCACATTGTTTCTAAGCGTATAGAAAATCAACTTTGAAAAATTAATGTTGGTTATATGAGGTCGAGATAGTGGCATGGCGAAAGACTAATTACTTCAAAGTTTTATTTCAAAATTGTTTGTGTAAAAAATGTCTGCTCTTCCGTCGGCCCACTATGTAAAAAATGAAGACTAATTGTTGACTAATTTTAAGGAGCTGGAGAATGATGTGGGCTTCCAGCAAGCAGTGAGGACAAGTCATGGAAGAAGACCCCCGGTAAGTGCCAAAAATCTCTCTCTCTGTGTGTGTGTGTGTGTGTGTGTGTGTGTGTGTGTTTGTTTGTTTGTTTGTTTGTTTGTTTGTGTGAGTGAATGAGTAAGTAAGTGGGAGAGAGAGAGGGGTTTTCTGGAGGTGTATAAATCGTTTAACTACTAATATATCATGTCTTTAATTTTCTAGATGACTGCCAAGTTTCCTGGCACTCCCATTGGACCTCGATCTTTAGCTTCTTCTTTTGGCGTAAGTACAATGAAATAGAATGATCCTTTAAAAGTGAAACATTTTTGAATGAGCACAACAAATACAGATACCTCCTTCAAAGTGCAGTTCTTTGTTGAAAGTTGCTCAGATTAAATCAATGATCAGTGACAAGATGTGCAGCCAATGGTGATTGTTTCATTACTGTGAAGCATTTATGTGGAACGTTTTTTTCATATCTACATGTTAAAAAGACCTAAATTATTGTTATTGATTACAATATTAATACTTATTGTTTCACAAAGGCTCGGCTTCATATGGCCTCTTCAATGGGACGACCCATGACTGGAGCTGTACAGGTGAGAAGTATTATTGAACAATCAAATGTGCAAATAAGGTCTTGCATAGTTTTGTTAGATTATTTTTTTTATAATTAGTGTTTACTATATATGTATTTTTTGTTATTTTGCAAATGTACCAGGATGGGTCAGCCCGTCCAATGACTGCCGTCAAAGCAGCAGGTTACACCTCCTCCCTGAGTCGTGGTGAGTTTAAAGTTGTCTGTTTCATCTATTGTCTTTTGCGTGTCGATAATGATTTAAAAGTTATTATTGTATATTTCAGGAATAGGTACAGTTGAGTGTTTCTAACATAAAACAATAAAAAAAAAAATTGCATTTTTTTGTTAATATAAACCTCTGTGCATTCCTGTAAGGACATATTTATAGATGCAAGTTCTGTGTCTTTCCCCTTGCAGTTATATAGTGATGAATTGGTATGATTTATATTTTCAGGCTCAGCCTTTGACCCTCTGGGCCAGTCCAGGGGTCCTGCACCTGCACTCGAAGCAAAGAATGAGGATACGTAAGTTATCACTTTAGACTGCTTTGTTTCAGTGTGAAAATGCTATGCAGTACACTCACTCTGCAACTTCATTAGGTATGCCTGTTCAACTGCTCTTTGATGCAAATATCTAATCTGCCAGTCTTATGTCAGCAACTCAGTAAATTTAGGCACATAAACATGGTCAAGATGACCTGCTGAAGTTGAAACCTTGCATCCGGGAAAGAAATGTGATTTAAATGACTTTGAACGGGGCATGACTGTTTGCTTGAAACAGCCTGGTTTGAGTTTGAGTGTTTAAAAAACTGCAGATCTGTTGGGAGTGGCAATTTTCTAGTTGAAATTGTCGTGCTGATGCTGCTTTGAGATGATAGGAAGGTAACAGACAACCACTCTTTACAAGCAAGGTATGCAGAAGAGCATCGCTGAATGCACAGCACATCAAAACTTAAAGCAGATGGGCTACATCAGCAGAAGACCACGCCATGTGACCCTCCTGTTAGGTAGTACAGGAAGCTGAGGCTACAGTTTAGAGGGTCACTGAAACTAATAGAATAGATTAGAAGAACAGAAAGAAAGCATCGCTTGTGAAATTCTGATTGTAGGGTCACAATTTGGCATAAGGAACACAAAAACATTTCGCCATCCTTCTTCGCACCAGTGGTTCAGGCTGGGAGTGGTGGTGTAATGGTGTGGGGGATATTTTCTTGGCACACCTTGGGCCTCTTATTACCAGCTATTATAAACTGACAAATGTTTCACTCTCATCATGTTCTTGCAGGCCTGAGGAGAAGATCAAAATCTTGGAGAAGAAAGTGAATGACCTGATAGAGGAGAGCTGCATGGCACAGAGCATGGGAGCCTTACAAGTGGTCAGCCTTTCACTCTTTAACAAACTTTTTACTAATGTTGACTGTCTGGATTTAAAGAGAAGGCTCTCCAAGTGGGGCAGTTTGTCATAATTCATTTTTAACTGTGTCAGCTCTCTCACAGTAGTATAAAAATGTAAGCAGTATAAAAACTGCTTACATTTCTACCAGAGTAATACCTAAAACGGCTGTTAGGACAAAGTACTTGAAGTTTATCAACCTTCCCATTTCCAGTGGTTTTTCATACATGAGGAAAATTGGTCTAATATTTTACAGGCAATGTGTTATGTCACATAACAGCAGTGTGTGGTTTGCTGTGATTTCTGAAAAATTAAAAGAGCTGTTTTTAAAAATATTGTTATTACAGGTAATTTTCATCTTGTGGAAGGCCAAGGCCTTTTTGGTCGGCACCAGAATGTCTAATGGGCAGGAAAAACTTGTTACATCATTGCAGCAGAGTGTTTATTCATAATTACTTCTGATTATTACCCAGAAGTGGCTTACTTGCTGTGTGTGTTTGTGTGGGTCTGTGTCTGTGTCTACAGGCCCTTGAAAAAGCCAAAGAGGCAGGGCGGAAGGAGAGAGCCCTGGTCAGACAGAGGGAACAGTCTGGCAGTGCAGACCATATAAATCTAGACCTCACGTACTCTGTAAGTCAGGCTGCTGTATGCTTGTTCTACACTCTGCACTCATGAGTAATGATTTGCTTTCTAAAAGAACAGTCTGGTGTTGATTTTCTTTTGAAAAAACTACTTTTTAATGCCTGAAAAACCAAACTGATAAGTGATAAGTAAAAATAAGCAAGAGAGGGTTTTTTTCAGTCAAAAATAAATCAAAGTTGTACTTTTCATTTAAAATGCTCCATATCCTCCTGGTCTACAATAACTGTAGAAATAAACCACAAGTGCTTTCTCAGTAGTGTATGCAAAATCTGTTCTTATTTATCTCATTCAGAGTAAATTATTATTATTGTTTCATATTAAAATATTAAAGTAAATCATCTCAGATGTTTGTGTTCATGGCTCAGCTATTTAGGAAGGAACAGCTCGCGGAAGACAGATACAATTTAAAGTTTGTTTTTGAGAATCAATTTCTAACATCAGTTTTTAATTATTTTATTTAGAAATATTAAATGTTTCTCCCATTACAGGTTTTGCTCAACCTTGCCAACCAATACACAAACAATGAAATGTACCCAGAGGCCCTGAACAGCTACCAGATCATTGTGAAGAATAAAATGTTCAGTAACGCAGGTGAGCAGGCCGCTCAGCTTCACACTCACTGCTGGTGTACTTAGAATGTGGCAGCCCTTGTAAATACAATCATGTGAAAACGAAGTTTTATACACCGCATGAAAGCTTGTGGAATACCTTCAGCAGCAGCAACTTCAAGTAATATTTATCCCAATGACTTTATCAGTGTTTCCTGTTGTTGTTGAGGAATATTGGCTCACTGTTCTTTACAACATTGCTTCAGTTCCTTCAGGGTTTCAGGCATTCATTTATCCACAGCTTTCTTAAGGACCTACCACAGGATTTAAATCATGTTGAGGTCTGCACTCTGACTCGTTTATTGCAGCGTGTTGATTCTTTTCTTTTTTTAGTCATTCTGTTATAGATCTGCTTGTTTTCATGGGATCATTGTCCTCCCCATGACCCAGTAACACCCACGCTTTGCAGGTGGCCTCACGTTTGACTCGACAATACTTTGGTATAAAGACGCGTACATGGATGTCTCAATGAGTGCAAATCTAAGCTATGCTCTTCTTGTAGAAACGTATATCGAAGCCATACTAGATCAATCATTTTCTAATTGTACTCTCATGAGCTTTAACATGATAACTGAGGCCTGTAGACTCTGAGGTGTAGCTCTTGGTGTATTTTTGCAGTATCTTGGATTTTTACTGCTGGGAAAATTGTGGCATTGTGTTAAATAGTCCCAGATCACTGACACATAAGAAAAAAGTCATGTTTCATACATTGTAAATTCTTTGTTGTATCGCTTGTCTTGTGGTTTTTCCGTCAAACTATGCATGCTGCTGTTCCAGGCCGCCTGAAAGTCAACATGGCCAACATCTACTTTAAACAGAAGAACTATCCTAAAGCCATCAAGTTCTACCGAATGGCGCTGGATCAGATAACAAATGCCCACAAAGAAATGAGGATCAAGATCATGCAGAATATCGGTGTAGTGTTTATCTGCATGGGCCAGTACACAGATGCCATTACGTCTTTCGAGCACATCATGAGCGAGAGTCCAAATATCAAGACAGGCTTCAACCTTATCCTGTGCTACTATGCTATCGGTGACAGAGAGAGGATGAAGAAGGCCTTTCAGAAGCTCATCTCTGTTCCTCTGGGCATTGATGATGAAGACAAATACATCCCTTCCAATGTGAGTGATATTTTATTACAGCATTTATTATTATTTCATTAATTAAGTCTAGTTCTGCCAACTCTTTCAGGAAGACACCAGCTCCAATATGGTCATTGAAGCCATTAAAAATGACAAACTTCACCAGATGGAGAGAGATCTGTAAGAAGATATTCACAACACAAACCCAACTCTGTCTTGCTCCATCAGTCCTCTGTGTTACTCCCCCCCCCCCCCCCCCCCCCCCCCCTTAATTCACCTGTTCCTCTGACTTCCTGTATGCTGTTCATAGAAAAACCCTGGCTGAGAAATACATCATGACAGCAGCCAAGCTCATTGCCCCAGCGATTGAGACTTTGTTTGCTACTGGATTTGACTGGTTTGTTACTGCTGTCTTTTTCTTTGCATCTAAAGACTTTAATGTGAGCATGGTATGTTTGTTTGTCATTGAATAACTGAAAATTGTGACAGTGCCTAAGTGTTGTATAATTACAGTTCATTTACGATTACATAAATGTCCCAACTTCATTGCTTGAACGTTTAAAAAAAAAAAAAAGCTCAAAGACTGCCCTTAGAGGGAGATTGTAACAAGAAGAAGGTTTTAATTGTTTGAGTCTTCCAGTGGCTCTCGTTTCTTTAGTGGTGGTGTGAGGGACTTTCCAAAGTTCCTTTACTTGCCTAAACTTCTCTGCACACTAGTTTGATCACATTTTCTGAACATTTTTCTGGAGCAGACTGACAATAAACCTCAAGCTCTACTATTATTTCGACAATTTCTCTCCCTAATGCTTTCTTATTTAGGTTTTTAAATGAACATAATACATGTTGAATACTCGTAAAAGTACTCGACATGTGCATTGATGTGCACTAATGCACATTAGTATGTTGGAGAGGACCATTTCAATATTGAGAAACATAAGTCAAAATCAAACAATTGCTTAATTATTCTCCATTTATGCACCTGCTGTTTACAGTGATCAATCGAATGCTGGCATTTGACACGTGAAGATAGTGAATGTATGTTTTCTTCTTTTTTTTTAAGGTGTGTCGACATGGTGAAGAGTTCTCAGTATGTCGAGCTTGCCAATGATTTAGAGATCAACAAAGCCATCACCTACCTCAGACAGAAGGACTTCAAACAGGTGAGAGTATCAGCAGCATTAAGGGTACTTCCTTCTTTTCTGGTCTGTGTATTTTATAACCACACCTTCCACTCTTAATAATTTGCTGCCAAACTAAATTTTAGACCATAATAAGACATCAAAATGAGGCTTTAGTAGCTTCCATCATATGTGGGTGTCATGTAAATTGATACCTTTGGTAATATTTGCCAAACCGAAAAAGTCGATGCGATTAAGTAAGGATCACACGCATTCAATTTATGGAAGTGTAATTCCCTTAAAACATGTGAAACCTGTTCTTCGTTATCCGTTTACATTAATTTGTGTTTCCATCTTTTTCTTTTCTTTTTATAACAATGTTGTAATACTGTTGCTCAGCACTATTCATACTTGTGCGTTTTCTCTTGTTGAGGCTGTTTGAACAGAGCTCAGTGTCCGACTGAGTATTTCATCTTCTCATTGCCTTTTTGCTTTTGTTTCCTCCCCATCTGCATGCCTAAGGTTGAGGTATGTCTGCCTTTCATTCCCATGTCCACATTTAGATTGTACTGGGTTTGTCCCCCTTAACTTGTTGCTTCATAAGGACGTCTTTTACCCAAATAATGCCACTGCAAGGAGACGTTTGTGAGGCAGTTATTGGTTTAGGCCCCACAGACTGCTCAGGAAAATCTTTGTGCTGAACGTATTCTTTGTTAATAATAATATCCAACTGAACAGTGGAGGACATGCAGCCATGTGTGGAGCTGCTTTGTGGCTAAGATTAAAGGACTCACTGTAGTAACTAACTATCTTGTAACCGCTGGTTTTACATCTGATGCATGCTGTGGTGCTTTTACAGTATTTACACACAGGAGTGTTGGTGATGTAACTGGTGGTCATCTGTGCAGCTGTAGCCAAGCTGGTGATTTGTGAAAATGCTAATCCTTACTCACTAATACAGTTGGGAAATTTTCCCCAGAATGTAACATACTCATAGAGACAGTCAGTTAGACAAAAAGGGGAAAGGGACTGACTTTAAACTTGCAAAGCATTATATTTACTTCACCAGAGCACAGCACACAGTGAAGGTGACGCATAAACTGATGTAAGGAATGAAGCAGAATTACAGCTTACCTTCAAATGTTCTTAGAAAAAAATGCCAAAATGTCCAAGTATCTTCACCATAAATGTGAAGATGCATATGTAATTTATCAGTGATTGGCTATTAATGGTTAATAATATTGTCGTTGATTCTTTGACTAACAATTCAGTAAATTTATGTGTCTTTTCTATGTTTCTTTGTGTGTTACATGCTGGGGAAATACGCTTGTACTTAAAATATCATTTATTACTGAGAATGCTGTACTGGAGGAGCTTTAGTACAGAGTGTTACCCTGATTGTAATGAGTTGTGTGTTTTCAGGCAGTGGAAACATTGAAGGCATTTGAGAAGAAGGACAGCAGAGTGAAGAGCGCTGCAGCCACTAACCTCTCTTTCCTCTATTTTCTGGTAAGAATCTCTTGATTATAAAATAACATTAGACTGAAAAGTTCTGAAAATTTAAAACACTTAAAATCAGCAAAATATTTGGAGGTTTGCTGTTAAAAAAATGTAATACTAAATGTTACTGTTGGGAGATGATTGAACAACCATATTCTCTTCTCTTGTAATTTCCCTAACAGGAGAAAGACTACGACCAGGCTGATCGATATGCCGACCTTGCTATGAATGCTGATCGTTACAACCCAGCAGCACTTATCAACAAGGGCAACACGGTGTTTGTCAAACAGGACTATGAAAAGGCTGCAGAGTTCTACAAAGAAGCACTGAGGAATGATTCCTCGTGCACCGAAGGCCTTTACAACCTGGGTAAGTGCTCCTTAACTGCAGCTGTAATGCGGTAGTAGATAAGCAGGAGGTTTGATGTATTGCGCAACAACAATTGGACGTGCAAGAATCATTTGGGAATGAACAACAAGAGCTTGCTGCACTCTGAACTGTGGTCTGCTAATATTTGCTGCAAGCACTGGTTGAACTTTAAATTCAGACTCTTGACTGTTAGGAAAATATAGTGAGGCCATAAGTGCCCTGTCTAAATCTCTGTGTATCTTCATCCAGCATTCTGCTATGAGTATCAGAATATTGGCTGAGGCTACATTGAGAATAAGTGTGGACACAGCATGACCGACTCTATTGGAATGTGCACAAATACATAAATAACAAGAAGCACTTAGAGCACAAACCTCCCCCAGGGCAGCTCACTCTCTGCGAAGTATTTACTTTTAATTGTATTTTATTTTGTGTTTAAAGATTATGTAGGAGTAGGTAATGGATAATTGGCATTGATTTATCAATACGTGGACACAAATAACCTTATTTTATTATATAATAATATACTACAGCATGTTTCTAACCAAGTAGGCAGCTCATTTTCTTTCTCTTGACAATACTTTCTTTAAAGATAGCATGCATTTTTGGGTCAATTTGAAAGAAAGGCAGATGCAAAATTGAGGTCAGAGGTCAAATGTGACATATTTGGATGCAAACTATAATGTGAGATTTAAAATTCCCATATACCATTTTATAAATGTTTTTAATACAAACAATTGCAGTAAGAAAAATAGTTTTAATTACCTCTATCTACTGTTATTACTTTAACCTTCAGATCAAGCTATTGACCTTAAAGGAGAGGTCAGAGGTCAAATGAGACATGATATTTGAAAGCTTCATGGGTACTTTCTGTTGACAGTACACACCACAGTTGTCAGAATCTTAGTTTCAGTTATCAGGCTAACATTAGTTAACATAACTTATCAGGCGTTTTGGTCTGTTTTCAGCCAATAAATCTTTAAGTTCACCTTGAAGACCTTGGTTGATGTTAACGAAATTTAAATGGTTTGTTAATATGACCCGACTCTACACCTATACAAAGTTTTCTCAGAATTCATTTAAAACCTTTGGAGCTATCGTATTCACAGACACGGTAGCTCTTTAAACAACAGCATCCAAATTTTAAAGTCATCTTAAGTAAAAGGTATCGCTGGAATAAAACTACACCAACATGTGGTATATATGTGTGATTATTATTAACATAGAGGCACAGTTACGTGACTGAATTTTCCCCTAAACCTTGTTCCAGGTCTGACTTATCAAAGACTGAATCGCCTAGAGGAGGCTCTGGACTGCTTCCTGAAGCTCCATGCCATTCTGAGGAACAGTTCCCAAGTCATGTACCAGCTGGCCAGCCTGTATCCCACTGCTAACAAGTGCTATGTGGAGATGGTTTTATCAGCGGGCCAGTACAATCGCCCAATATTAGCTATTTGTTCTTCTATTGTTATCGGCATTTGTAAGAGACAATCAATGAAAATTAGAGAAGTAAAGAAGACGTGAGAGAAATGCCATTACAAAGTGTCAAAGTCCATTGATGTTGCATAGTTTGTTCACCAGGGGGCACCATACGATGCCCCTGTTGCCAACAACATATTTAGAAAGACACAAACACAAAAACCAGCTGATCTGAGCAGAGTAAGGCAGCCTTTACTCCTAAACATAAATCTGTTTGGTTTCTTTGCTGTGTGTGAAAGAAAACATTTTTAGACGATATATTGGAATATCTGAGTTCTAAATCGCCAAATATCAGTATATAGTCTGATATAGTCTTAAAAATACTGTGTCAGACAGGCTCTAGTGATCGTTTGTATGTCACACAGATGATCTGTTTTTACTCGTATGTACTTTAGGGTTTGTTGGAATGTGTTCATTCAGGGATTCGAGCCTGTTTGTCCATATATCATCACATGAGCATCTATTAGTTCTTAACACTTTGATCCCAGCTATGAGCTTCTAGAAAATCCCGAACAAGCAATCGAGTGGCTAATGCAGGTCATCAGTGTAACTCCCACAGACGCCCAGGCACTGGCTAAGCTGGGAGAACTGCATGATGGCGAGGGGGACAAATCCCAGGCTTTCCAGTACTATTATGAGGTACCAGAAGCTTAATTTCATGGCGGGGGGTTTTCTCTCTAAATTACACTGTACAGAAGTTAACAGTATATTTTTTGTCTGTGGACCCATTGTAAAAAACAGCAATTTGTACAATGAAAAAATTGTTTGTTTTTTTTGTCACTTTTTTGCTCATCTGTTAGTTAATTATGTTAGAGTAGTATGAATGACCATGATGGAGATATTTAGCAGTACAAAAGGCTGTAAAACTTCTCAAAGTGCAGATAAAAGTAAAAGATTTATGCCCTTCTTCACATTATCTAAACACAGGCCGGATTGGACCCTCTGCTGTCCTGATCCTGGCCCCCAGCCCCTACTTTTGACACCACTACTTTAAGCTAACTAATGTTGTTACGTTGTTGCTGTCCAGTCCTTTAGGTACTTTCCCTCCAACATCCATGTGATTGAGTGGCTCGGAGCTTACTACATTGAGACACAGTTCTGTGAGAAAGCCATTCAGTACTTTGAAAGAGCCACGCTAATACAGTAAGTAACTACTATTTAGATTATTTTAAACAGATAGCACGGATGGGTTGGTAAAAAATTGTAAGTTCACACTCTAAGGTTTTTATGGAAGCCCTTTAAATGAGTTTCAAACTTAAATGAATGTGAAAGCCTCTCGTTTTATATGGAACTGTTGCAGAAAAAATTAGTGAAGTTGTTTCACATTCTCTAATCTTGAGGCACATAGTTCCACCTTTTTTGTTACGTGGTATCAATTATTAAAATATATTAACTATTTCAGTGTGGTACTGGCATACTGATATGAGGTCAGCAAAATGATTTAAGTCAGGTGTTGGTTTGTGTGTTTATATTGATCAGATGTGTTTCTGCTCCTCAGACCAACTCAGGTGAAGTGGCAGCTAATGGTGGCAAGCTGCTACAGACGAAGTGGTGAGAAAAACACGTTTCGCCTCAGCTTGCATGGCAATAAAACAACAAAGCAAAGTTGCAATGTGAGCTAGCAGAGTTCATTTCATTTTTTTGTTCTTTTTCTTTTCCTCTTTCACAGGAAACTCCCAGAAAGCACTGGAAACTTATAAAGAAATCCACCGAAAGTTTCCAGAAAATGTGGAATGTAATTGATCCAGCTTGTTACACAGTTTTCAACGGAACTCTTGACCAGCAACAGATGGTGCCCTGATCAGAGTGTAAAATTAAAGAGTGTGTGTGTGTGTTGTTTGGTGCAGGCTTGCGTTTCCTGGTGCGGCTGTGCACAGATATGCAATTGAAGGAAGCCCAAGACTACGCCACCAAACTGAAGAAGGTAGAGAAGATGAAGGAAATCAGAGAGCAGGTATTCTGTCAGACATTTCTGAGTAAATAAACTAATGATCTGTTTGGCAGATCTCAATTCTACATTTAATTAAAAAAAGACTTGAAAATAATTTGCAGAAACCCCCCCACAAAAAGTTCACTAACAAAGATAGAAATAAAATGGAATTGATTTTTAATAATGGTGACACACACACATATTTATAACATATAGATCCATCGAGGCTGGGGTCTATCACACCAGGCAAGACCCCAGGTGCAGGCTGTGTAAAGATGCCCCTGAGACAATCCAGCACATAACAGCAGGGTGGAAGATGCTAGCAGGCAGGGCATACATGGAACGCCATAACCAAGTGGCCGGCATAGTATACAGAAACATATGTGCCAAGTATGCCCCCTCAGGGTGGTGGAGAATGACTGAGCTAAGATCCTGTGGGACATAGTGGTGGTAGACAAGAAGAAGAAGACAGCCGTAGTGATAGATGTAGCTATACAGATTGACAACAACATCAGGAAGAAGGAACATGAGAAGCTGGAGAAGTACCAAGGGCTCATAATAAGTGGTCCGAGTGGTAATCGGAGCGCTCGGTGCAGTGACCCCCAAGGTAGGCTCCAGCAGATCCCAGGAACAACATCCGAGATCTATTTGCATGAATTAAACTCCACACACTCCACTTTGTTTTGTATAAGTGGGTCCATCTGATGCATGTTAACATGCTGCCTGATGAATTACTTGTGTATTTTGCAGTTGTACATTAGAGACCTTTCGGGCACTTTCATCAATCATCTTTTCATCACTTTTTTTAACAGAACCCTGACGTCTGTTCCTGGATGAGCGCTCGCTGATTTAAAACACGCGCGTTTCCTTTAGATGCAACGTTGGACCGTGGTCACTGCAACTCTGCAGCTGCATGAAAAACAGCTGTTTTTCGTCTCTATTTTCCATGAATCAAACAGATGCTGTACAGCTGTTTAACACCTGGCTGATAGTAATCTCGGGTCTTTTTCAAAACAGCTTTAGTGTTTGGAGAGCTGTTCTCAGGTCTGATGCCAGAGCAGTTTGAGTTGTTCAGTGTCACATGAAACGTCAGAATGAATTAGAAAAGTGGTCAGTGGTTTGAATATAAGCAGCCAAAGGGATCAATCTCATTTTCTGTGATGGTTAGCATAAAGCCTGTGTTTTCTTTCCCAATCTAAACCTAGATTAACTCAAGACCCAAGTCATGGAACCACATTACATAGGCCAACAATGTTGCTTGTTTCTAATTGGATCTTATCCCACTGCTTGCATATGATCAATAGAATATCCTGGTTTACTTATGCTGTATTAATATTGTTCTTAATTTCTGGGTTTAAGCGCACTGCTGATGATGAAGATTACAAATAACACAGAATGGGACCTTTCGCACATTTGTCTGTGAAGAAAAATATTTTTAGGTGTTTTACCAATGCAGTACTCCAAGACTCTGATCACGGGAATGTTCTCATATCCTGTTTATTATGAATAATAGCTGAGTAAGAAAATAATCAGCTAACACTGCATCTTTTGAATAACTTCTGCAATGCATTGTTCCTTATATGTAATTATTATTTAATGGCTTCTAAACAACACACTTGTGATACATAAACTAGAGGTGGTTTGGGATCAGTGAAGATTTGAAGAAAGCCAGAGTAACAGAGCCGTGTGCCTTGGTCGTGTGGAGTGATATATCAAAGCCAGGAACAGATTAGACCGATGAGTTCGTCAAATAACAACCAGCTGCTGTTGGAGCAGAGAAACAGGCCTGCAGAGAATGATGGAGGGTTGACTCGTTAATCCCCAAATTCTTCAAACTGAAAAACAGTGGAAAACAACCGATCCCACTGATAAAACAAACTGCACGGTGCATGACACGAGGACTGAGAGGATAGCAATAACCGAAATCTAATATATGAGCTCGACGTTGGCTTTGTGTGGTTGTTTTTCGTGGCATCATATATCCTTGTTTTCATTTCTTTTCCTTTTTTGTCATCATCTTTAAAACTAACTGCTTATGGTTTTAGTGATTCTGCAGAGTACTCCCCTGACTTTATGTAAGGCTTGTTTACATGTAACATTTTTATGGTATGTAATATTTTTTGCGCATTAATGTCACATTCCGTTGAATATTGGGGCTTATCTTTTTGCCAGATTGTTTTCATAGCAAAAAAATGTACTTTGTTTATGAAGCACAGTGTTTATTGAAGCGCTGTAATCTGATTGGCAAAACTGCGTTTTGAAGTCAAAGACATTTAGAACACATTTAGTGTTATTTGTGTCCCTGCCCGCAATTTCTCTCATACGCCACCCTTTTCTCTTATTTCCCTTTGCAGAGGATAAAATCGGGACGGGAAGGCAGCGCGAGAAGTCGAAGAGAAGGCAGAGAGAGCAGTGCAGGCAGCGCTGGTGAGTCGGTTGTTGTTTTTCAAATTAGGTCAACAGATTACCGCCGCTGTTATTTGCAACTGAGTCCAGAGTTGTGCGTCCACACATCATCAACCTATAGTGGTGTAAATAATTATTCGATCTCCATTGCTTACTTTAGAAAGATATTAACGGTCTCTAATTTTTATGGTAGTTTAATGGAAAGAGAGAGAATATCAACCAGAGTTCAAGAAAAAAAAACTTGTATAAAAGTTATAAATTAATTTGCATGTTACTGAGTAGAAATATATTTGATCCCTACAACTGCAACAGAATTCTGTCTCTCACAGATTGGGATCAATCAATTACAAATACTCCTGAGCTCAGTTTGTGTATAAAGCACACCTGTCCACAGAATCAGCTTCTTCCATTCCAGCCTCACCACCACCACCATGGCTGAGGCCAGAGAGCTGTCAGAGGTTGTCAGGGACAAAATTGCAGACCTGCACAAGACTGGAATGAGCTACATGACCGTAGCTTATAAAGCTGCTGGTGTGATTATTTGGAAATGGAAAAAACATAAAATAACCATCAGTCATCCTCAGTCTGCAGCTCCATGCAAGATGTTGCCTCATGGAGTGAGGATGGTGATGAGGCGGTGGATTACCCCAATATTACATGGGAGGAGCTTGTTAACGATCTGAAGGCAGTCGAGACCGCAGTCTCCAAGAACACCATTAGTAACACGCTGTGTTGTAATGAACTGAAATCTTGCAGCGCTCAAGAAGGTCGTTTTGCTCAAGAAGGCTGTGCAGGCCAGTCTTGAGTTTGCCAGTGAACATCTAAATCATGTTGGGGAAAAGTGCTGTCGTTAGATGAAACCAAAATCAAGCTCTTTAGCATCAACTCAACCCTCTGTGTTTGGAGGAAATGTAATGCTGGGTATGACTCAAAGAACATCATCCCCACAGTCAAGCACACATTATGCTTTGGGCTGTTTTTCTGCTAAGAGCACAGGACAACTTCACTGCACTGAGGGGCCAGTGGACGGGGCTGTGTACCGTAAAATCTTGGATGAGAACCTCCTCCCCTCAGCCAGAGCACTGAAGATGAGTCATGGATGGATCTTCCAGCATGACAATGACCCACAACGTATCGCCAAGGCAAGGGTTTCACCATCAAGTACTTAGTAGGTGTTATGCTTGAGGATCAAATACTTGTTTAAGTCAGTGACATGCAAATCAATTTATAACTTTTATATAATGTTGGGGTTTTTTGTGGATTTTTGGATTTTGTTGACATTCTGTGTCTCCATGGAAACAAGCAAACATACAGATTCAGCAGGTGATCAGATAGTTACTTTCCCCCATTGTATCTGTGTTGCGGTGTTAATAATGCAGATGTCAATAAGTATGTAACTGTGCTGGTGATGTGGCATCAAACAACTGTGGATCCCCCAAATCAGCCAGCAGAGAGACAGAGAGCCACACATCTGTCTGTGGCATCTGTCCACAGATTGTGCTCTCCATGTCCTCTATCCACGTTCTCTCTGCTCAGACCTTACATCATTAAGGATTTAAACTTACACTTGTTTTGTGTTGTACTGCAACACAAAAGGCACACTGAGCTCCTAGAATGAGGCACATCTATAAAAATCTTATTAGAGTCACATTGAAAACCATCTCCATGTGTGGGTTTTGGTGTAATTTCAAGTTAAATGAACATACAGTACAGGAACATCTGTGAACTTTATTAGGCGTAGGTTTTTTTCATGGCAGCTTGAGCTAAACCAAGATTTTAGTTTGAGAAGTTTGCTCACATAAATATAATTTTCATAAAACATTGTAATGGTTCTGATGTCTCTTCTATAACGACGATCGTCGTCATGATTTTGATCATCAGATCCACTCTTTTATTTTTATGTCTCACTGCTTCTTTCTGTCTCTCTACCTGTTGTTCACACATGCTGCAGCAGGCATCTCCACACCTGTCCTCATCTCTCCTAAGAAGTCCAGCGTTATGGGTATATGTTTTCAAACACCACACTGAGGCCTGATCTGCTCAGACCTCCTCATCCTGCTGGATCCTGCAGGATGAGGAGGTCTGAGCACTCTGTGGGATTAGTGGACTCTGAAGAGGCTGAACATTCAGTACAGATCCCCATCAAATACAGACAAATAGGCTGGCTGTGGCACTGGAAAGCTGGACCATGAGCAAATTTCAAATGTAATCCATACAAACCAGAGAGCCTCCAGAAAGTGTAACAAGGCCCAGCTTTTCCATGATGTGCAGCTGAACGTCTCTAGCAGGCTCCTGTAGTCGAGTTGTATTCATATATGAGTTTGTGTAACGGACACCTGTTAATGCGCTTGCTGCTCTCTCCCGCCAAGGCTTCCATTAGTCCTCTGTGTCGTGATAAATTAGATTAGGACTTTTCATCTTCCCATAGCTTAGTGGTGCCAGAGCCTCCAAATGCATCTGTTAAAATGAACACACACGGTTGCTGGAGACTGTCCATCACAGCCTTGCTACTTCAGTCTTTCAGATGCTTAAATATTGGTTTGAACGTTTAAATTGTTGAACTAAAACCCAGATCCTTTTCTCATTTTCTCATGGTGCACAAGATGAGGTCAAAGCAGGTGAGAGAAGCGAGGTTGTAAACCGCAGACACATTTATTGTCATCATCTTTCATTGCAAGTGGCAGACTTTTTTGCTACTCTCTGTGCTGTAAGACCTTCAGTCTAGCTCTGTAATCTCTCCTTCCTTCTCATCTTCTTCTCTGGATCTTCTGTCTTCATCTGTATTCCCTCTCTGCTTCCTCTTTGCTTCCCAGTATCTCAGTCTGAGTCTAAACACTTCAGTCCACTACTGGACTCGGGGAGAGGTATGTAAGACTGTGACTTTCAGGCTATGTGCCTGTAATTCTGGCCATTTGTAGTTGAATAAACTGGGGCTTGTTTCTTTGCTCAGTTCATTCAATTCAATTCAATTTTATTTATCTAGTGCCAAATCACAACAACAGTCACCTCAAGGCGCTTTATATTGTACGGTAGATCGTACAATAATACAAACAGAGAAAAACCCAACAATCATATGACCCCCTATGAGCAAGCACTTTGGCAACAGTGGGAAGGAAAAACTCCCTTTTAACAGGAAGAAACCTCCAGTAGAACCAGGCTCAGGGAGGGGCGGGGCCATCTGTGAGCCAGAGATTAATAACAAGTATGATTCAGTGCAGAGAGGTCCAGTAACACATAATGAGTGAGAAAGGTGACTGAAGAAGAAATACCCAATGCATCATGGGAATCCCCTAGCAGCCTACACCTATTGCAGCGTAACTAAGGGAGGATTCAGGGTCACCTGATCCAGCCCTAACTATATGCTTTAGCAAAAATGAACATTTTAAGCCTAATCTTAAAAGTAGAGATAGAGTAGAGATGTTTCAGAAGTTGTTACATCTGTAGTTTGCCCTCAAATGCACAGTCAGCTCACCTGCCAATGAGCTTTAAGAGCCAAAACAGCAAAATTCACATAAATTAGACTAAGGGAAGCTGTGTAGCAGCAACAGCATGTTTAGGTTTGTACTGTGAGTCTCTGCTGTGAAATCTTAAGATGACCTCTGATAAAGTTCTTCAGTCAGGCAAAGGTGTCTGCACATACAGGTGATTCTCTTCTACGGAGCATTAGCATCAGACCTATTTTATTTTTAATTTTATAAGAGCTCCTGTCATTAGAAATCTTTTAAGTGATTAAAACCATCTGAGTGAAGCACTGCAAGGCACGCATAGCAGAAGTGAGTTTCCCAAGTGAAGAAGAAAAAATGGACCTGATCCAGAAATCGTTTGACAGGCAGCCGTGATGTTGGACTGTGCTCATTTTTTGCACTGAAAGGAGGAGGAGGAGGGGAGCGAGCACTCAGACGGCTCCGAGATATTCGGGGAAAACCCTCTCGTTCACCTGAGAGTTTTCCATCTTTTCTGTAAAGTCTGCGTATTGTGTGGTCTCGTGTGTCTGCAGGTCTTCAGCTCTCTCGTGACTGACGTGTGAGTCTGGTGGTTTGTTTTCTCACGTTTCCACAGCTGTCGTTCTGCAGTCTGAATCTGGTGAAACGCAGTGGCAGAACAGGAGAGAAGTGTGTCGAAACGTGGGGATTTTCTAACCTGTGTTTTCTATCATGTGTGATGTGCCTTTTCAAACGTAAATGATATGGTTGGGTTAATGTACCTGAACTTTTTTTCAACATATCTTTAATAAGAAAAAATAGTTAAAAGCCAGAAAGTTGCGTCATCTCTATTGATCTCCATCTCCTTGCAAAAATAAAGGGTTATTTGTGTTTCAGAGGTGTATAAAACAAGCCTATAACGTCTTTAATTGTGGAAACTTCTGTTGCAGCTCCTAGCTTCTAGCATGTGTTGTGTAAACTAAAAGAGAAATGCAAACGAAACTGTCCAAGAAAGGAAGGCAGGGGGGAAACGTTGATTTTTCCAACCGAGGTCTCAGTTTGCCAGCAGTTTGAGATTTTTTTGGGACTATGAGGGGAAGGTGGAATATCAGGCCTCCTTCCTGTTTTTCAGCTTTCTGCTGCCGATCCCCTAAGGTTTCCAAGGCTACCTGGCAGCCAGATGTTGGCTGCTGCTGTCTGCAGTCATGTCTGTAATTCATATCACTACACGCCCCTGTCAGCCTGTCATATAAGCCTGGAACACACATGTGCACATTATCCAGCATATTCATTACATCCTGTCAAAAGTACCTGAGTGTGTTGCATATTAGTGTTGCATTTTAGCAGCTGGTCAGTAGGCATGTTCGACCGCGCCATGTTTTCACAAAAATCGTCCATTATTGTACAGCAAGTCGTACATGTCAGTGATATTTAGTGACTGTGATTTCACATTGGAGGAATGCTTTTTCTGCACACATTCAGCCAATGTCAGCGAGATACTTGGGCCATGAAAAAGACATTTTGTACGTGAAAGTGTGCAAGAAAACTTTGCACGTCTATATTCAGTCGCATGCAGGCCACAGACAGAGGCACTGCTGTTTTAAACAGCTTAAACATTTAAACAGCTTTTAATAGGATTTTGAATGTGAGTATTGCTTTTAAAAAAGATCATGAGTCAGCAGGTGTGTGCTTGTTTTTGTACAGACAGTGGTCGCAGCAGCAGCAGCACCAAAGGAGAGCGTCTGAGCGCCAAAATGAGGTCACTTCCTGGTTCAAATGAACCTTATGAAGCCAGCAGTCCAAAAGAACTGGGTGAGGAAACCATATTTTTCTCTGCAGTTAATGATATAACACCTACCTAATTATCTTATGTCTTTGAACTTCATGTGTTGTGCAAGACATACGTGCCTGTTTTAGAAAAATATGAGTAAATATATAACCACACAGATGGTTTATGGACATCTTAGTTCAGTTTCATTTCATTTAGTGCTGGAACATCATCTACATGGATGGCTGAAATTCTGATAATTTAGCCATCCACATTATGAGTCGCAGTGAGCTGTAGTGTGAATGTTAGATTGGAAAAGATCGAAAAGCACTCAGGCATAGAAAAAAGTGCTTGTGTGAATGGGTGACTGAATTCTATAAAGGTCTTTGAATGGTCCAGTAAAGTAGAAAAGAGCTGTATTCGTGTATCTATTTAGAGTTCAAGCCCATGTTGAAACACATTCTGAGGTTTAGATGATCATAAAGATATTATCAAAGGTTTTTCTTTGTCTGCAGCACACAGCGGATAGTCCTCTGCAGATAAACTGCATGGGTTGTCATTAAGTATTGGGCCGCACCTCTAATCTTTGAATTCAGGTGTTGTAAGTCCCTTTGCCTCAGATGTATAAAATCTAGCACCTGGCCGTGCAGCCTGCCTGTTCAAACATTTGTGCATGAATGAGACGTTCTAAAGCGCTCACTGTAATAGGATGCCACCATTGCAACAAGTCAGTTTAGCAACCGCAGCAACTCAGCCAAGCAGTGACACACCACAAACAGAGCAGGGTCACTGAGTATAAGGGAAAAGAACAACTTGAATAATGTATCCTTAAATGCAATTCATTGCAGCTGTTTAAAAATGGAACAGAGTAATATTTATATCAGTGTTTTTAAAATATGAACTTAAATGTTGAAAGTTATCTTAACTCATCTATTTAGAATGCCAAAAAATGCAGTGAAATTGTCTGTGCACACGATCTCACTCTGCAGCGCTCCTTGAGAAAAACACACACAGAAAAAGAACGGCATTGGTAGAAAGGATGTACAATGTTGACATTATGTCTCTATCGGGATACAGCGTCCCAAACTATTTCATCACAAGCTGTTCCTCCTGTGTGTAGATGCGTCTTACGTGGACCCACTGGGGCCTCAGATGGACAGACCAAAGACGGGAGTCAAGAAGCGTGTGGAGGATGACGACTTTGCAGATGAAGAGCTAGGAGACGACCTGCTGCCAGAGTAGCTGCATTAGCACAAGGCTATCTCTGTTTGTAAGTCAAGCTTCACCACAGGACGTTTTAAACTCACGTTCAGCAGATGTTTATTTACATCTGTTGGTAATCCATGATGGTCCAGATGCTCTTTCACACTGAACATCTTTACCTGACATCTCAGTCCTTCGTCAAATGAAAATGTATCCATTTCTAAATGTCCGTGTGGGAAATGAATGCCTCTGTACGTGATAGGAATGCTGGTTACATGACAGTGTGAGACACCTCAGACAGCTTTGTTCTGGCTCTTAAGTCCAGCACACGGGGTTTCAAAGAAAAGGACATACTATTCCATACCATACTATTACCCTGTATCTTTGAGCTCATTGCTAAAAATTGAAAAACATTTCACCGTTCTGATGCTTTTAAAGGCAAAGGTTTGTGATTCATCTGTTCCAGATTCTGTTTCATGTTCTGCATTTTGTAATTATTCTATTGTATTTATTATTTTTTTATTTCTTCATCTTTATGTCTTTTATTGTATCATTAAAAGAGAAACTATTTCATTAAGGAAATAATGTTGAGTCTGAGTATCAATGTGACAGTTTGTTAAAACTTTAAAACAAAGTGCATGGGTAAAACTAGAGCTGACATTAGCAGCGTTGTTACGTAGCTATTTGCATGTTATCTAAAGCAGGAATGTCAAACTTATTTTATACTGTGGACCACATGCAGCCCACATTGATCTTAAGTGGGCCGGACCAGTGGAACTCCCCTTTTTGTCAGTGTAAAGAAGTTTAACGACACTTTTAATCCCCGATTACAAGAAAAAGAAGTTCAGTTCCAGCAGTCTGTCTCAGTCTTTCCACACGGTAAACAAAAGCTGCTGTAGTAAATAAAAGAACAGTCATGCTGACAGACTGTTTGGGCTTAAACTGTAAGAAATGTGTAAAATTACAGAAGAAAAAAATCAGCTCCTTGGACAGGCTTTCCTGTAATTATAAACTAAACTCGCGGGAAATGTTCTTTTATTGTGACAAAAACAGAAATCTCAGTTTACAGTCAATAATGAAAAAACTTATGAAAACACATATAAAAGTCCAGAAATGTAAGCTCTCCGTCACATTTACTAAAGCAGTGGGCCGGACTGGAGTCTTTGCTGCCTCCCCCGGGCCTTATGTTTGACACCTCTGGTCTAAGGGATGGAGATGGTGCAAAGCCAGGATCCACATCCAACAGGCTGGACTTCCCACTCGCATCAGGATCTCCTCTAATAAACGCTGGGCTCTTTTTTTTATTGGGTGCCAGGCAGGACTTTTTTTTCTGCCAGTGCTTCAGTGTAACTGAGCCTCTCTCTGGCTGCTGCATCAGACCGCCTCAGCGCTCAGTCGGGGTTTTACGCACACGTCGCAGGAGAAATGAGAACCAGACACTCCTCTGTGGTGTCTTCTCGTCATGGACACAAAGCAGCAGGTGTGACACTCACAAACTGTTAGAAAATTTCAAATTATTTGGCAATTATTCCTCCTGGCGACGCCGTGGATGTGTAGTGCCAAAAAACAAAAAATGTCTGCAGTTTTCCTGGTGGCGCGCCTGTTCCTCGCCTTCAGCGCCAGGATCGTGGAACGTGTGCGTGCCGCTGGCTTTCCAGCACTTCCAACTATTTGCTGGATTTTAACAGAGGAAAGTAACCCGTGAACGATCAAATCTGTTTTTACGAACAAACGTCACTTGTTCTCAGACACATTACTTAAGAACGCAAAGGAAACGTTCGTTTTTCGGTGGATGCGCACTTGGGCACAGCAACATCCTGAGAAGAAACGCGGAGATGCCCCACAGAGTCCACGTTCTGCTACTACTGCTGCTGTCGCTGTGTCGGCCGGCAGCAGCGACCCGGGTCAGAAACAAGACCGTCAGGACGCGGTCCTGCCTGGACATGCCGGAGGAGAAGTTGGAGGAGATTTTTGGACGGCTCTCGGTGGGAGTAATGAGCGCTTTCCATCACGCTCTGCAGCTGGAGCCGCAGGACAAACTTAACCTCACCTGCCCCACCACTGCACGGGTCCCGACCGACGGCAAGACCCGCCTCCCGGTCAACCTGCTCAGCATCTCCCCCTGGGCCTACAGGTGAGAGCAAGAGGGACACTTATCCGGTGCCAGTAACGCATTTACGTTTCATATCTGCTGGACACCGCTATGCTTAAAATAGCGACAAGGCGGCGATAAAAACATTTATTGGGATGTATTATGATTTAGAAACAACTGGAAGAAAGAAACCCGTGCGTGCTCACATATTTTATATTTAAATAACAGAACAGACTTTGTCAGCCGTGGATTCACGGTATAATTAAATTAGATATTTTAAGATTCTTCATTTGTCACATACATAATTACACGAGTACAACACGCAGTGAAATGAAATGTTTCCCGAAACGTGTCCTGAAAGGCGTTGCGCTTTCACAGTACCTACATCATGACGGCTACCGGCAACTTTCTGATTGCCTTTAATGCTAAACAAATACACGAAATACACTTTTTGAACAGACTTTGACATAAAGCAGAAAACATCAAAACAGGCTGAAGTACTATGTTAATCTCATGTAAGCGACAGAAACGCAGCAGCTCAGCTAAACAATGCACACGGTTTCCTAGGTTTAATTCAACCTTTTAAGTTCTACCCACATTTCTGGATATATCAGATTTTGTCCTTTTAGAAAAACTAGGTTTATTAAAGAAAAACATGTAACAGCTGATGATTGTTGAGTGTATTTTCTGGTGTGCATGGGCTCTCTCCGGGTACTCCGACTTCCTCCCACAGCCTAAAAATGGGTTAGGTTAATTGGTGAGGTGTGAATAGTGACCAATCCAGTCTCTTTCACCATGACAGCTGTGATAGTAAATGGATCAAGTCAACGGTAACATTTTCTTAAATATCTGAGCCAGACTGCTTTATTAATACCATCTGCAAAGAAGAGAGACAATGATCTCTTCTGCCAAAGCATTACCACCTCCTTTGGCAAAATGACAGCTGCTCTATGAAACACTTTGCGTAGCAGTTGAGCCTTTCAGTTCTTGTTTGGAGCATTTATTTGTTCCCGCAGAAGGCTTCTAGCTCTGGGAAATTCTTGGGCCATCTTCCACGCTCTGCTCTGGGACGAATGCTGGCCAAACCTTCTGCTTCTAGACCCTCGGGAAGCGTAAACTGTGTTGTTATCCTGTTACAGCAGTCATTCTGTAAACGTCTTACAGGCATTTAGTGCATTTAGTTCCGTTTGTCCCTTTGTCTCCAGATTTTCCTCCAAGATTCCTTTTTTAGTTATTGTGTCCAAAGTTCTGTTAGTTCTTCAGCCTACAAAACATGCTGCTGATTGTTCAGGATTTATTTACAAACTTGTGTTGAACTTAAGAACTAAGTGTTCCCTGAAGGTTATATTTGTGCAGGTATAGCCACCCAAATTTTCTTGAAGTACACTATTGTAGTCTATTTGCTTTTCTAGTAAGGCCTCCTGCCCTTTAACAGCTGGGGCTCCATCCAATATCCAATATATTAGGAAAAGGGATGGATGGCATCAGTAGAAGTTCTCTGAGAGCTCAGATTTTGTCACAAGAAATTTTGCATGGTTCTTTTTTTTTCCAGGGAAATGTACAAAACAAAAATATCTTGTTTATATATACAGTTCATGTACCAAGCTGTTTCTGCCAGTGCATTGAACATCATTAAATACATTTTCAGGATCTCATACGACCCAAAGAGATATCCCCGCTACATCCCCGAGGCCTACTGCCTGTGCAAGGGCTGCCTGATCGGACCGTACGGCGAGGAGAGCAGTCAGTATCGCAGTACCCTGGTCTACGCTCCCTCCGTCATCCTGAGGAGAACAGGCTCCTGCGTCGGCGGCCGCCACTCTTACACGGAGATCTACGTCTCCATAGCCGTGGGATGCACCTGTGTGCCGCTGCTGGAGAAGAGGCCGAAGAAGAGCAACCAGAGCCTGCAGAGGAGAGAGCCTAAAGCCAGGAAGCTCTTTACTCCAAGAAAGGAAGCTTGACGGAAGCAGCACTGCTGCTGCAGAGAAGTTTTCTTTTGTTTGTTTTTTACAGCTGATTCGCTCGTGCTAGAACATTATGTCTGAAACGGAAGCCCCTGGAAATGTCACTTAAAAAGATAAGTTTAGTACAGCTTCAGCAGACAGATCGACCGACACAAGACAAACCTTTGAGTTCGAACTGGAGTTCAGAATTAAAACGCAACCATCTGTGTATCGGACAAACGCACTCAGATTTCCAACAAACTGAATGAAACTTTGACAAATACTACACCATAAAAACTGAAGGTCTGCTTCTGGCAAAAGTACAGAGGCACATGTTTTATTTAGCAACTCTCATACCAAGTAACGCAGATAGTTTTGCCTCTGCATGACAAGCTGTAGTAAAAAAAAATGGGAGGTAGTTGTTATTTAGGTGATCCAGACCTTTCAAAACAAAAGCAAACAACAACAGAGGGCCTCACTTCTGAATGAGCTGATCAATGCTGCCACCTGCTGCTGTACAACATCTGCAACTTTCTCAGGTGATCAGAGCAACAAGCCCACGCTTCATGTTACTCAGACACTTTAATAACAGCAAACATCAAATATTTGCGACTGTTACCTCACTTATCTGGGTAACTGTACAAACATACAACACTTGTATGTTTCCCAGTAGAGCCCAATTGTTTAACAGCTGAGCTTTCTGAGCAGTTAGAAAATAAACGTTCTTTAGAAAAATTAAAAGTTGTTCCTGCTGCCTCTTTAATACTAAACAGCTGATGTACTCGTCACCCTTCTGGGTGTTTGCTGAACGGGGTGATGTATTCCCGTGAACTCTTTTCTTCTACTCGCTCATTTTGCCACCACAGAGCTGACCTGACCAAAAGTCTTTCATGATTTAGATTAAATAACTAACAGTAATCTGCTCTGAATTGGTATCAAAACCTGAGATGGACTAGACTTTCAGATTTATTACTTAAAAGCTACTCGAGCAGTGTAGCATTTAAAAACAGTGATTAACCCAACTTTCAGTCTCTTGTATGAATAAACCATGAAAAACACTGAAGCTTACATGAACCATAATGCCTCTTATCATCTTTTTGTTCAACCTTTGGTCTTGAAATAAAGTCCATGTCTTCAAAAGTTCCCGCAACCAGTCTGAATCACAAACTTACAGTCATCAAACCAAAGCCCAGACATCAGGACGGCGAGACACTGGGATTATTTTTTTCCATTCTCGGTGTATTCGTGAAGAGAACGCTGATCTTCATGTGAGATGGTTCACATGTCGCCCCTCCCCCATGAGCTCGGAACGAAGCGTCGATCTGATGGACGCCCGGCTCCTCAGCAGGACAGCAGGCGGGACGGGTAGTTGACAAAACAGCGGAACTCATTGGACAGGTTCCTGTTGTGTTTGGGCAAAAAGCTGCACATTTTTACATCCAGGAGATCTTTTGCCAGATTCTCCATGATGGCTCCTGTTGTTGAGAAACACCCCAAACACCACATGTTAAAAACACACCAAAAAAACCTGTTTAATACTAAATTTCACATCTAATCTAGTTTTTTTTAGCAGCTTGTGCCGCTCGTTCATTGTGACATCAAAGAAGCTAGCATTTATTCTTGACTCATACAGACAGACTGTGTTGTTAGACGATGATCAGAGGCTTCTCTCTGTGAGGAAACTACTTATGTGCCATCATCAGAGCTTGTTTGGGTCTCACCTGTGCACAGCAGCACTTTGCCTTTGCTCAGGTATTTGATGGTTTGGGTCACTTTGCTCAGACACTCCTCGGACAGGTAAGGCGGGTCAGCGAGGACAATGTCGAAGCTGTGAGGAGACACGCTGTCCGGAAGAGACAGCGGCTTGTTGTAGTCGTAGAACACAAAGTCCTCTCCGTAGGAGGCGAAGCGGCGGTCGTACTCCAACACCACGGCAGACACCCGATCTGAACCGTCCACCACACCCTGCTTCAGCTTCTGGTACACGCTGGGCGCGCTCAGGCATGCTATCCTGAGAGGAAAGGAGGCACAAAGCACAAAGTGCTCGCCAATCAGCAAAACCAAACGTCGATTCTACATGGTCACAGAACTCAAGCGTATTTTTTTTCCTGTTTCACTAAATCAAAAACAGCTAATGACATCCGGGCAGCGTGTTCATGTGGGTGTGCGAGGTTTTACCTTCCTCCCTCTCCAGCCTCTCGTACCGCCTCCTCGGCTAACTGTGTTGCTGTCTCGTCGCTGTACCAGAACTGACTCATCCGCTGGTGGACATGCACAGACAGACATCTGTTACCGACATTCACGTTTCATTAACTCCGTCACATTACTGCGATTTACTGACAATGAGCTGAATTAAACCCTCCAAATAAAAAGGTCTGTTTCACTCTTTCGTGCAAATCTGGTTTAGAATTGGTCATCCTTGTGATTATTAATGGTTTGTCTTGTTTTAATAGTTGAACTTCTTAAAAATAAACACAAAACACCGTAAACTCACCCAGTCCTCCTCCACGGCTCCCACAGCAAACTGGTCTGTGGGTGCAGCGCTGTGATCCGTAACAACCTTCGTTTCCTTGTAAAACTCCTGCAGGGCGGCCAGAGTGTGAGCTGACAGAGTGGGAACATCGTCATCGCTGTCGCTCATGGCTGAAGGAGCAGGACAATGCAGATTATTTGTCAGCGTATGTTTCAGGAATCTCTGAGCAGCCAAAGCTGAGCAGACCGCTGTAAACACTCAGTTTCAAACACTTTTTCTATTGAATATTTGAAAGGTCATAGAGGGGGGATATCTCAGCTATCTACTGGTTCTGTAAGCAAGGAAATCTCACCCACCCACTATTCAGACCCTCTGTTTAAAAGGGGTATTAGCTGTTTGCTCATAGGGTTGTAATCAAACAAAGACAAATGTGGCTTTAATCTAAATAACATTCACTCCAGAGAAAGGCTATTTCAGCATCTCACTGTGTCTACAATCTCTAATGACCACCTCATAGGAGCTGACTCCGGACTACTAACCTTCTTGATCTGAGTGCAGCATTTGATATTATATCCCATAACACCCTTCTGGACAGACTAGCTTCTACTGGAATCACTGACAAACCTTTAAACTGGTTTGAATCCTATCTCTCTGGCCACACTCAAAAATGTCCCGTCCATTTTCAGTTATTAACAATGTTCCTCATGGATCTCTCCTGGGCCCTCTGCTATTTATCCTCCTCTACTTCCTCTTGGTCATATCTTCCATAAAGTTAACATTAGTTTCCATTGTTATGCTGACACCTGTCTACCAAACCTAGCAGCACTCATGTGCCCAGGGCCATCTGTGTTTGCCTCTAGGAAGTCAAATCCTCATTCTCCAACAGCACTCTGCAATTTTATCAAACTAACCAGTGTTAAAACTGCACTTTGTCTAAAAATGTAACAATTTTTCCTCAGTTTCTGCCTCACTACAGGTCAAGAGTCTGGGTGTTGTTCTTTTTTCTTTTCTTTTTTTTTGTGTCCCGTTTGGATCTTTAGCCATCAGAATTGTTGTCTTAAGGCCAAGAAAGATGCCAAGCGAATTTATTTTACCAAGTGGATCATCATGGCCTTGCCATATTGGTCCACTTGATTGACCTTTATTATAATTATGTATTTATTTTACATACTACAAACGGGACATACATGACTGGGGGATAGGACAGGGAGAGAGAATGAAAGAAAGAGAGGGAGAGAAAGAAAACCAAAGGGGAGAAGAGACGGTGAGAAGGGGGGGGGGGGGGGGGGGGGGAAGAAAGAAAGAAAAACAAAAAGAAACAAAACACCTGGGTCACCTGTATGGAGAAAAAAAACAGAAGAGAAAGCAAACAAAGAAAGAGCAACATAATAAATACAGCACCATCACA
Organism: Aulonocara stuartgranti; assembly: GCF_965226115.1. Taxonomy (NCBI): domain Eukaryota; kingdom Metazoa; phylum Chordata; class Actinopteri; order Cichliformes; family Cichlidae; genus Aulonocara; species Aulonocara stuartgranti. Next base: position 31,058,835 of record NC_138952.1, on the reverse strand, counting down.
ATAAACTAGCTGGCAGTAGATATCAGTAGATACTAAATAATAAACGATATTGTGCAGCACGCAAGATAAACAGCGCACAATGTGCTTTGAGGCAGCAGCCAAGAAAGCTGTAGTCCGCGTCTGTGAACACCTGTGTGTACACCTGTGTGGATCAGCATGCTTGTATTCCAAAGGTTTCTCCATGTAACGATCTGCTAGGGAGTGTGGGGAGCCACAGCCCCGTCCACCAGGGCATGAAGCAGGTATGGAGGAGATCCAGGCCCCAGATATCACAGAGGCCCCAGAGTACAAGGACCCGAGGAGGACCACCAAAGGGGGGGGAACCGTGCCACCCTCCTGGGAAGAGCTGAGTAGAGCCCCAAAGGAGAGGTCACCCCGCAGCTATGGAGCAGAGGGGGTTGCAGTGGCGTGCCCGCGGGCTCTGCCGGCAGCCAGCTGTGCCAGAGAGGACCGAGCTTCAGGCCCAGAGGCCAGAGGCCTGAGGGCATCCCACCCCCCGGAAGGAGCCCAGCCGGGCCACAGGCGCCTGGCCCCGCCAATCGGCCACCAGGAGTGAGCCGGTACATACATGAGCGCCCAGCCCGAGTCGACAAGGACCACCAACACACCAACGTCTGAGGGCATCAGCCACCGGCAGGGAGTGTGGTGAGGGGAGATAGGCCTCCGTACTTTAGAGGGCCTGAGATGTACCCAGAGAGGTTGAGTCTAAGACCCAACCTGACACATAGACACAGACGAACAGGCGCACGCGGACACAAACGTGCATTCCCACCCCATATACACAACCAAATACTCGGCACTCACCCAACGTGTAGACAGACACAAATAGACACTGCACAGACAGTCGCACTCCCCAAACTGGGTGTTGTTCTTAACAGCACACTTTCGTTTCAAGCACACATCAGTGACGTCACACTTTGTAACATTCATCGCCTCCGTTCATCTCTCACACCTAACAGTACTGCCATACTGATTACTGTAACTCTATTCTTTTTGGTCTTCCTCTCAAGCCCCACTCCCAACCTGTCATGGCAGATGCCGCTCCCCCAGCCTAGTTCTGCTGGAGGCTTCTTCCTGTTAAAAGGGAGTTTTTCCTTCCCACAGTCGCCAAATGCTTACTCAAAGGAGGTCATCTGATTGTTGTGGTTTTCTCTGTATTGTTGTGGGATCTTTACCATATAATATAAAGTCAGTTAAGGTGACTGTTGCTGTGGTTGTTGGCTCTTTATAAATAAAACTTAATTTAATTAAATTGAAGCCCATTAAACTTCAACTGGTCCAGAACTCCCTCCATTATTTACGTCACACTCCTTCAGCAGCTCCACTGACTTAAATACTGTAGTAATATCTTTAAGGCTGTAGGCAGCATGAACTTTTGCATGCCCACACACACATCTGCACTTATAGATCTCCTACCATTGGGTCTAGAGCCTCAGCAACTCCTTCCCACCAGACATCCGTAACAATTTCACATTCTGTCTCAGTCTGACTGCTTTCCACCTGTTACATTGTGATTTTACATTTACCCTTACATTGTAAGCTTGTTTTGACTCGATAGACACATTTTGGTTCATCCTTATTTTTTTTTCACCTTATGTGTAAGGTGATGCCCCTCCTTTCCTGTCCCTTGATGCAAAACTTTGGAGAACATTTCTTTTTCTTTAGGGTTAGTGTCCTCACAACGAGGGAAAAGCGGCATTTCAAGGCCGAATTAAAAGATCACGTGACAGAAACGGACCCGTGGGTCAAAATTAACATCGCCGGTTAAAGGTCCACGAGACGAGTCTGTCGACCCTGTTCATATACTGACCCAAAAGAAACATACCTGATCAGTAGCTGCTTCCAGTCTGCACTTCTCTGTTGTCAACACGTGAGTAGTCGCAGAATAATGACGCAATCACTAACGTAGCTACAGCTTCAGTGCAGCTGGAAAGAAATCCAAATCGAGTCGATTAATCAGTCCACAGATTTACGAGAAATTGTGTATTTTATCATAAAACCAATTATTTTTTAATTTAACTATTTTTTTTTTTTAAAGAATCCACTTGGTTTATTGTTTCTCTTCTCTTACATTTTATGAATTCATTAATTGAAGCTCCACCGAGTCCCACCTGACTGAAAGCCACAGCTCGGTGCTGTGACAGATCAAATGTTGGTTTAATGATCTGAGAAACCAGCTGACTTAAACTGTAGAAAAACGCATTTGTATGTTTTGTAGCAATCGGCAGCTGTTAATGGTTTAGTGGATGCGGTGAGAAGGATGTGTGTGGGTAAATATGTGAATGTACATGACTGTGTGTGTGTGTGTTTAAGGTACTACAAAGACTATACTGATAAACAACAAAGAACCTTCCTCCTCAGTCCCAGCTAAATTGGCTCTATTTATTTATTTAAAATACATAACTGTGCAAAAGCCCTGAGCAACTCTCCACTTCTTTATGTTTCTCTGGGAAAATGGGAAATAGGTGCAGTGATTTATTGAAATATCTGGACACATAGAAAGAAATACATTTGCAGTCTTCATCACAGCCTGAACTCTTAGCCAAGCTCTCTTGTAATTTCTTTAAGTAGTCTTCAGGAATCGTTCTCCAGGCTTCTTTGAGGACATTGGAAGCTCTTCTTTGCATGTTGGCTGTCTTTTGTTCTATGTTAAGATGATCCCACACGGCTTCACTATTGTCACTACTGGCTAAAATGCAGCCCCAGAACATGAAAGAGCCTCGGGCATGTTTTACAGATGCTTGTAGATATTGTTATACCTATCTTTTGACCTCCTCCATAAGTACTGATGACAATGTTAAACACAACAAATTTGCGATCTTGATCGGACCCATTGTCGCTGCTTTTTAGTCCAGTTCTTGTGTAATTTGTCATGCTTCAGTAGCCAGATGAGCTGAAGATGCACTGATCCACATGAAACTCTCAGGTCAGGACTTTTATATACCGTTTTTCTCCTGTAGCTGGGCTTCGTTTTTCAGTCTCGGCACTTCTTTGGTCATCCACTTTTTCAGTTTCCTAATTTTTTTAAGGACACTCTGCATGCCATGTTGAAACGTGGCAAGTGTTTTTGGGAATCTACTTATTGCTGGAAGAGTACTTTTATGTCCATTGGACGGTACTCTCACGCTACGATATATTGGAAGGTAAAAAAATAAATAAAAAAAATCTCAAGAATACTGCCTTAGGGATAAATATAAAGTAATCAGAATTGGTCCCAGGACAGAACCCTGTGGAACTTCATCATTCAGTGCAAATGTTGTTCTGTGTTTTTGTTTTAAATTTAAACAGAACATAATAAGCAGAACACTTTTTAATTTGTTATCACACAATTTGTCCAGCAGAATGACTTCCACGCCATTGTTTATGATCTTCTGAGCTGTCTGCAGCACCTGTAGCAGAGCAGCATCACAGCAGATGGTGGTGTGTAGTCCTGGGTCGTCTTTACAGTAAGCTGGAAACAATCCATGAGCTCTCTTCGCAGGTTAATGGAGTTGCTGGGTATGTACACACACATCTACAAGACCCCAAATATTATCAATTTTGAATATTCCTAAATTCTGAACCCCCATCAAACATTTACCCCTGAAATTCTCTACTGGTTGGTTCCAGCTATAATAAAATGTGAAGCTCACTACAAACCACAACATTTATAGTGTAACAATTCAAAATAAGCTGTAAATATAGAAAGATTTCTACTTTCTACTCTGTTTCTGAAATAAAACCTTTTGAGGTTGTAAGCACTTCCATACTCTTGCTAAAGCTAAAACCACCCATTAACTGATTCCCAGGATCCAGAAAGAGATGCTTTCTCGACAACATTAATACTAACTCAGTCGGATACGTATTTGTAAAGACCAATTTAGTCTTTTCTTACATTTGTAAAGAATCCTTCCAAAGATTCCTGGATCCAGATCACTTCTGGATTGGGCGATCCTCCACTTCTGATCATTTCCTTTAATGAAAATCTTTCCATAATCTTTTAAAGGTTCACAAAAAACAAAGACTGATCAGGATGTCTTGAAACGTATCTGCCTTCACAGTCTGCAGACTCAAAGGTCTGCTGTAGAACAATCGACAAATCAACAGTTTACTACAGCCAGCGCACATGTCAAAGAAAGTACAGAAGCCAGGACGTTTTATACAATACGTTTATGTACACTTTACACTTCATTAACAAAACAGCCATCTACAATAACAGGGATAGGACTGTGAACGAGGAGGGTTCTGTCTCCAACATAATGCTTCAGCAAGTGGCTCTGATCCTTTTTATTTGGTTTGTTATTGCTGTCCTTCAACTCCAACAGTCTCTGTAATATCCAGTGTGTGTGTTGAAGAGTGATCGGGTGGAGGTGCTGCTGTAGAAAAATACTAATAAAATCATCCTGCTAAACTTTCAAGGCGCCATCTGTCTCTGGCCTTCACGTGTCCAGAGGCAAGGGGGCCACAATATAAACTAAAATCCAAATAGGAAGGGAAAAAAAACCCAACTATATCAAACAGCAAAGGTCAACAGCGAGAAAATTGCTCCCTCTTTAGCTGAATTCATACATTGTTGAACTTGTACATCTCTGCCTGCCTTTTACTGGTGTATAAAAACATTTCCGTCATCTTTAATTCCCGTAACGTACATTTCTGAAGGGTATCAGCTTGGGTATCAGCCTTGAAAACATTATATATTTATAGATATTTACACCCTTTAGTCAAACACAATCTCAATTTGGTTTTCTGACGTTCCCAACAAACAAATGTCCTCCTGTTCCGAGTGCATCAGCAGCCTCAAAGACAGCCGGCCACACCTCATGCTTTGTATGTCTTCTTAGGTTTTTGGCAGGCACAGTCCTTACTGGTTGTCATTTTTCGTATGGCATGATTCTCTCTCCTTATAACACACAGACGCACATAGAGAACAATCGGCAGAACAAAGGCACTCTGGGAAGGACTGGGGTGACGTGTGTGTGTATTTGAACTAGGGTGGGTTGGCCCCTCTAATGCCTCTAACTGCATACAAAACCTGAACAGCAACTTGTTTTGCCCTTAGTGTCGCTCTCTATGTTCCTGTGTGTGTGTGTGTGTGTGTGTGTGTGTGTGCGCGCGCTCCAGAAAGATCCAGGCACATGAGGAGGGGGAGGAGGAGCAGGAGGAGGTGGAAAGGGAGGACACCAGCAATCATCGGCTGCTGCTTGACAGTCCGTGCTCAGTTGCTTCAGTCTAACATGAACCTCTGAGTCCATCTGCTCAGCAGTTTAGTCTCCACAATTAGCTCCTCCTCCTCTTCATCGCGTCTGCTGATCGTGCTGGGCAGGCGGGTGAAACAGTAGGAAAGGGGGGGGGGGGGGGGGGGGGGGGGGAGGAGACATCCAAGGAGGTGAAAACAGGGTAAACATTCAGGCATGAGATCAACCGGCCCCAGCTGCCAGAGAGGTCCTCCGAGGCTTTCAGCCGTCCCTTCTACCCATAGTTCTCAGGGATGAAGCAGGGGGCGTCTTTGATTGGTTGCTTTTCAGAACGACGATGATTAGAGGCCGGTTTGGTTTTCCAGTGGTTATTTCACGCAGAGCAGGCCGCCGACGTTGGCTACAAACTCCTCCAGGCTTTTGAGGAAGGCAACCTTCTGCTTGCGGTCCATGGTGGGTGGCGTGCTGCTGGCTGTCAGCTTGTTGAAGGCGTCGGCTAACCGCTGGTAGATTATGGCGTCTCTCTGAGAGGACAGCAGGGTCTCAACCAGCTCCGAGTACTCCGCCTGACATGGAAAACCAATGTAGCATCAGATTAGTGTCAAACGAAGGCAAGGGTTAAAGCAGATAGTATTATCCCTCTTTCATTATAATACATTGAAAAATTGTTTTAATTTTATAATTTATATTGTTAAAAAGAAGAAAACATACACAAGATTCAATGTTCCAGTTTACAGTGTAATCCACTGCAGCGTACACGTCAGTCACATGTCGGTATCTCTGCTTGCAATTCTGTAAAATTTCCCAACTTTTAAATAAAGTATTCATTATTTTATAAAAATGAACACTAGTAGTTTGCAGAGGATTTAATGAGAAAAGAAGTGGAGGAGTTCAAGCATCTCGGGGTCTTGCTCACGAGTGACGGGAGAGGGGAGTAGGAGATCGACAGACGACGGACGCTGCACCGGTCCTTCATGCTGAAGAGAGAACGGAGTGTAAAAGCGAAGCTCTCAATTTACCGGTCGATCTATGTCCCTACCCTCACCTATGGTCATGAGCTGTGGGTAGTGACCGAAAGAACGAGATCGCAGATACAAGGGGCAGAAATGAGCTTCCTCCAAAGGGTGGCTGGCCTCTCCCTTAGAGATAGGGTGAGAAGTTCAGCCATCTGGGAGGGGCTCAGAGTAGAGCCGCTGCTCCTCCATATTGAAAGTAGCCAGATGAGGTGGTTTGGGCATCTGACGAGTATGCTTTCAGGGCATGTCCCACCGGGAGGAGGCCCCGGGGCAGACCCAGGACACGCTGGAGAGGTTATATCTCTCGGCTGGCCTGGGAACCGCTTGGTGTTTCACTGGACAAGCTGGAGGTGGTGGCCGGGGAGAGGGAGGTCTGGGCTTTTCTGCTTAGGCTGCTGCCCCCGCGACACGGCCCCGGATAAACGCAATGGATGGATATTCAGAAAATAGATTTAATGAATATTAGTTGTTTACTGTCATGAAAATAACATCCAAAATGTTTTATCTTTGGGTATTAATGTCATGTGGCCTTTTAACTGCATTTGTGTATGTTTGTTTAGTTGTCACTATACGCTAAAAGTCAGTATTATAAGTATATAAATAAATACATAGTTGGAATCTGCATATCTTTCAACCACTTTATGCCCGATGTAATAGCTCTGGTTGAAAGAATAACTACTCGCACATCACAAAACTGGTCAAGTTTTTGTGCAGCTGTGTTTTTGCAAACTAGCCACTAGAGGGCTTCTTGCGTCATTTATGAAACTGTGCCTGCACGCCAGGAGCAACTCAGGTCCCAGTAAAGGGATTTTCTTACATATACAGTTGTTACTTTTAAAAATGTGCCGTCACATTTAACTGTAAGGCAGAAACAGAAAGCCAGCTTGTTTCAATCATTTGCTAAAAGCGCACAAAAAAGGAGGAAAAAAACCAAAAAGCTTTATGTCCAGTAATCAACACATTTTTGCCACTGAGTAAAAGTCTGTTAATAACGGCACAGTTGTGGGTTTCAGCCTGAAGCACTTCTGTATTTGATGAAGCCCACATTTTAAAATGCTGCTTAGAAAAGAAATTCCAATTTAGAAGCTGAACAAAAGCAGAGCCTGGGAACCTTCAAAAAGAAAGACCTTCAGCATCTTTAAAAGCCTTCATTTGTTGCACAGAACAAGAGAGGGAGGGAAAAAAGATTTTCACTGAGCTGCATGCACTGTGTGTTACTCACCTGGTGCAGGCACACGAGTGTGTAGAGGGCTTCTCCTGCCGCCACGGTCATCTCTGTGTTGTGTTTTTGCAGGACCAGCATGTCAAACACCAACTGAGTGCACAGAGGACGGCGTGAGCTGGTGTGCATTTGTTTACTTATTAGTACTCCCCCCCCTTTCTTCCTTTATAAAAGTTTTATTGTAATGCTGTCATGACAACATGAAGTGCGTATCGTACCTTGAGGAAATGACGGGTGGCGATAAAGAGAGGAGAGTCCTTCTCCTGGTTTTTAGCGCACTGTTCAGCCAGAGGAGACAGAGCCTCCAAACACAGCTGGCTGATTTCAGAACTCATCCTGAAACAGATGTTAAGGAGCACAAACTATTTTGACAAAATCATTTTTGCCTGTTGACAGGCTCGTCCACAGCTGCAGCAGGCAAACAGGAAAACGACTAAGTGCAAGAAAAGAACAAATCTCCCGTGGTGTGGCCTTCTGAGTATTTAGAAAGATTGTTGCCGTATTCCAGACAACATCTATGTCAACAGTTCTATGTAATTATGTAATTATGCAGGCTACATACTGAACTTAAAGGATAGAAAAAGGATCCTATTCCACTAGTATCAAACCGATATCAATACCAGCGTTGAGATCAATGCTATCGATATTTGGATCAATCCGCCCACCTCTACAGCCAATATGTGGATATTCTACAGATACTGGATATTCTCTCATAAATCCCACCATAACAATCAATACTGCTGGCACAGCAAGAGGATACGAGGTCATTCCCAGCTCCAGGGAGAACATGAGGCTCTTGAAGAGGTCTTCTGGCAGCTGTGGGATCTTTTCTGGAAAGATCTCACAGATGAAGGTGATGAGTTTGTAGTACTGGTTACACAAAGAGGGGAACTGGAAAATAACGAGAACAGGATCAGCGTGAGCTCACATATGTCACAGACATGATATTATATCAATATATAAAGAGACATCCGTGATTATGTTTTACCTTGAGCAGGTCCTGAGACATGAGCGGAAGAACTATATTGACACCATAGAGAACGACATCTGCAGCGGATACTGTTCGATTGGATGCTGGTGTTCCCTGGTCTTGATTTCGAAACACATCATCTAGAACGCACAGCCACTTGGTCAAGTTTAAACTTTAGCAACGTCTTCTTTTTAAGAGGAAAAATACGCAAAATCTATTTTTTTTAAAAACCTCACCTGTGTCGCTGAAGTCGATGAACTCTTTGGAGAGCAGGTTTGTGAGCAGCTCCATGATGAGCAGCAGGTCCTGGTACTGGTCCTCCTCGGCCGTGGCATCGCTTCGCTTCCTGCTCTGGTTGTTTTTGGAGTAGACCTGCAGCAGCGTTAGGCACGCCTCGTACAGCTTCATGGACTTGGTCTGAATCAGGAGTACACAAGTGACCACTATTACAACTGTGCTTCCATGACGATAAAAATGCTAACCTACAAGTCGATGCCTCTATGGTATCAATTTGAAAACCCTAGGTGACATCTTTCTCAAGTGATTGTGTTTACAAAATCCTCAGGAAAACAGACCTCTGACCTTAGTCTTGAGGTCAGAGTCACCAAGTTTCAAAGTGATCCAAGATTTGCGTTAGATGGTGTCAAATTGAAAATCCTATGTTTGGTTGCCAGTGCAGTTTTTTCCTTCTTCAGAAATATATTAAGTGAGTCTTGGACATACAGTTGGAGTTTGTTTCTATGCCAGATGGAAAACCACCAGCATTTTATACTTTAAAACCTTGTCTGCAGGTAACACAGTGGAAACGTCTCTCACCTCTCCCAGGTAACAGATCTGTTTGTGAGCCACTTCCACAAAAACCTCAATGATGAGGTTGATTGTTTCTGGTGTGTTACTGTAAACCTGGGTGACAAAAGAAAAAAAAAAAAGGTGTTGTCAGATCAGATTCAGGTTTTAATTCAGCTCAATAGAGATTGACAGACCACGTGACTTTTGCACATTGCATGCTGGGAACTCGTGGCAAAACAATCCAAGTACCGCATCAAATGCAAGCATTTGCAGCACCGCAAACCTTCATTCTCCGGTTCCAATAAATTCTTGCTTTTTCTTTGCCCCCCAAAAAAATTATGTACAAAACGAAGGAGAACAATGCCGGTCCGTACAAAGACAGACTCAACGAAAAGTCAAAGAAAAGATACGAGGAAAAAATCACAGGAGTGAAAGGGTCAGACCCTTACGAGCACACAGAGTGGACAAAAGACGTTAGCGTGCTGCCCAACTTTCACCACGCTCATATTTATAATTATACGGTTCTTGGAGTGAGTGCATACACTCATGAAGTTTAGTAACTTCAGGTCACTGCAACAAGCCCAGGTACAGTTTACCGACGGATGGGTGCAGGACCTTGAAATGCACCGTGTAGAACGAAAGACCATCGTACGTATCATAAGTTTACCAGTCTCACAAATCGTCGTCATAAATACACATTCGTTAACCGTTTATTAATATAACCTTTGAGCTCAACGGTAATTAATGTAGCAGTGACAACAATATTGTATGCTGTAATCGTACTGGGCAATTAGTGACACAAAACAACTGTTTTATCCTGTGAATAAAAGTATGTGTTTTTGTCAATGTACCATAATAACAGAAACGAAACGCAATATTGTGTCAGGACAATTCACTATTTATGCACAATAAATAAAGGAGCATAGCGCGACAATTTCTGTTCAGCGCCAGACTTAATTGGTGATATACGTTACAAGCATGTTAAGAAAAATGACGTTTTAACTACTACAAAACACTGACCTTTGCCAGTGTTTTGCTTGGAGCAGACTAACATGTGAGCTGGAGTGTTCTGGGACGTTATATTTGGTATATCCAGGCCATCCGTCGGCTCTTTTTACTTCGGAAACATGGCTCGAACAATTTCTCTTCAACGACGTAATCCGATAACAACCGATCTCTTTACCCGTCGGCTTCCCGTGGCTGTCATGCGACCGGCTATTGCAGTTAATGATACAACAGCTTCTTGACATTTTTGTGTTTCTTTTTATCGCTGTGTAACTGATTTCAATTGAAAGCCTGCGTGCGCTAGTACCTCTTGCCACGAGTTCCCAGAATTCTTTGCGGTTTTACCCCTGAGTGACGTCACATTTTCAATCTCTATATCTACAGGGTTAGATTCTGTTACCTCCATGAGGCCAATGCAGCTGGACAGGAAGTCCATGAGGAAAGAGAAGAGCGAGGCCACGTTGTCGATCTGCGTCGCCTCTGCGATGCCACACAACGCCTCCAACGTAGCGACGATTTCCTGTTTGACAGCTTCTTCTTGGCTGATCTGAGCAAAGTTCTCTTGGTTGATGAGGTTAAGAAAACGCTGCTGGAGCGGGTGAAGCACCTGCAACGACAGGCAGAAGGTCAGATGGCGAGACAGTGCATTAGAGCTACAGAGTATTTGACTACCGGTATAATATAGAGTCACTGGCCACTTAATTAGGCACAACTGTTCAACTGTTGCTTGTTAGCAAAAAGCGCAGCAACCCATTGCACTTGCAGATACTGGCAAAATAACCTTCTTAAGTTCAACCGAGAATGGGGATGAAAGGTGGTTTATGTGACTTTGAACATGGCATGGCTGTTGGAGTCCGACGTGCTTGTTGGAGCATTTGAGAAACTGCTGACCTAGCAGGATTTTCCCAACAAAACCATCTCTGGATTTACAGAAGATGATCCACAAAAAAAGAGGAAATTCTCTGGGCACATATGCCTTGTTGATGTAATGTCAGGCTCACCAAATTTGGTGATGAGTCTCAATTTCTGCTGTGATGTTTCAGACTGGTGATGGTGTAACTGCGTGGAGGATATTCAAGACCCTCCTTGTAACCCTTTAAAGGGTTTGCCTGAACTCAATCAAACAAAGTGACTTGAACAAGTAGGATAAAAGAGAATTTTCTGTCCATGTAAACAAACATCACTACAGTAGAGATCAACCAAAGCCATGTTTGATCAGGTGCTTCGCTCTACTTCCAAACACAGAGCGATCTGACTTCAGACAGAACAGCTGTACGGACCGACAGCTGCGACCTCACTCCTACACTCACCATAATTACTTTGGAGTCATTGTGGCTTTGCACCCCCGTTTACTACTGTCAGCTTATTAAGAAAAGGACCTCCAGGATCACGGCGAGGATCATGTTATACACATGGGAGAAAGACTAAACGCAGGAATATTATCGACTTCATCCATCTGTCCTAATCCTCATAGCTCACTGAACTCTGTGCAGCTCCTCATCTCTAAACAGGACTAAATAATTTGATTTTTTTTTTTGAAAGGATTTTTTGTGATTTTTAGAGCTGTAATGTTAAAAAGAATTGCAAAAAGCTTTGGCTTGCTAGATTTGACAGACGATGCTACAAAAAGATAAAACTGTGCAAGACGAGAGAAGTAGTTAGAGAAGCAGGCTGCAAACAAACAGATCAAACCCACTTTATACGGGAAAACAACTTAATGCGTCACAAGCACTTGAAACAATTATCCGATGCACAGAGACACACACTGACTGCTTCTTAGCAACGCCGCTCATTACCAAAATGTCACGGCCTTTTACATTTTACTCTTCTGCTAATTCTCCTGTTTCACTGTACTAAGACTTCATTTATTTTAGTATTTAGTATTTATTTATTTATTGTCATTGTCAAGAACAATGAAATTGCGTTTGGGGCTTCCATACAACCCCAAAAAAAGAAGAAAATAATAAATACCCCTTAAAACCCAAGTGTACATATTTAACCCAGTGTGACTCCAATGCAATAAGACAATCCTTAGCAATAATGTTCGTAGAAATTCAGACAAAGACCTTACTTTGCTTCCCCCCCCCCAGTGCAACCACTACTACTAAACAATCATTAATCAGTAAATCACTTAAGTACTTCTACACGTATCAGCACACCTCAGCCCAGTACTGCTGCTTGGCATCAGAGTCCATTTGTGCAAAGCCTCCCAGGACCAGAGCCTTCATCAGAGTCCTCTGCACGGAGCTGGACAGCAAGTGGAGAGGTGGGCTGCGGCTGGCAAATTGCTTCGCCAGGTTCCACCAGCTCTCACACTGCACCACGATGTTTGCCCTGAATGGAGAGGGAGGCAACGGGTCTGTTAGAGTCTGACGATCCACTGTGACTCCTGCCCAGTGCTAACCAGAGAAAAGAATAGATTTTCTTATAAAAATCTGCATTTATCAACACAAGATGTGAAGGGAGATGTAATATTTTTGAAAAGCAAGCAAACATGCTCATGGTTAAATTATATGTGGTTATATTATGTGTAACAAATGTGTCATTGGGGAATGGGAAGGTCATCTAAACATTCAGTTTAAATACTGAACATTTATTTCTGATTACCTGAAAACATTATTTGTCTATCAAAGAGTAACATGTTCTTACCTCTCCCGCTTCTCTACCAGCGTCACCAGCAGCTCCACGGTGTCGTTGGCTAGCTCAGCCTCTGAGCTCCACACGGTCAGGTTGTTGATCACCTTTTCCAGGAGATATCCCACAATCCACTGGGCCCCCTCTGTGTCGGCACCAAACGCTGTGCTGAGGGGGATGCTGATCTGAGGAAGGGTAGAAAAGGATGAGCTGGATAGAAGACGACTGCCTGCTTTATGGCCATTATTGGAGAAAAATACCAACTGGTGCAAAAATGTGTATTACAGCGACAGTGTAGAAAAGATCTGATCGATGAAGCGATCGGTTAGCTCAGCCTTATACCTGCCCATAGAGCTTCTCGTCCACGAGCAGATACGTCTTAGCCCATCGTCTGAGGAACCACACGATGTCCTTCCCCATTTGCGGGCTCAAAAGCTCCGTCAGATTCGCTCTGGTTGCCCTGGACTCCACTTCTGACGTCCTCAACACCGCTGACAGCAACCTGAAGGCAAAGGAAGTTGGATTTAGAGCTTCACCGCCATCTTTTTTTTGTTTTGTTTTTACAAATCCTATCCGTTAACAGCACCTAGAGGTATATTTGTCACACAAAAGCACCCTACACAGGTTTCACAGGTAGTCCAGCTCCACCAGGATGGCATATCAACATCCGCCATTGCCAGGAGGTTTGCTGTTTTTCCCAGCACAGTATCAAAAGCATGGGGGACATTCCAGGAGACAGGAAGTTACTCAGGAGAGCTGGACAGGGCCGTAGAAGTCCCAAGAAGGAACAGAATGAGCACTGCCAGAGCCAAAAAATTGACCTTCTGCATGACACTGTTGCAAATGTCTCTGATCAAACAATCAGAAAAAGACTTCATGAGGGTTGCCTGAGGGCCTGAAACCCTCTAATGCAGACCTTCCTAAAGTGTGGGGCCATTGCAGGGGGGGTGCGGCAAGAAAAGGGAAAAAACAAAACACAACAATGCTTGGACACTGCTATCACGGGCGCCCACACAAACGCAAAGCAGGAGAGGAAGCATCGCTGAATATGTTTCCAAACCAACTTCATTCTAAGCCAAAGACTAGAAAATATGGTGAAGCATGTCTGCCCTTTGGTTTCACCTGCACAAGTGCCGAGGTAGGTCTCCCTGCAGAATTGGTCTTTCCTTTGTAGGGAGCAGCGCTGGGCTCTTCAAATCACAGACAAACAGGATCCCACATTCTTGATTTTTAGTTCACAAACACTTGTAATGACTAACTACTCCTGACATTTTGGAGATGTTAGCTCTGTATACAGTAAAGTTACAGCAGGATACAAATAATATCAGGCTGATCCTGCCACGATTTGTTCCCCCGGTTCAAATCACAGACAAACAGGATCCCACAGCTGTTGATGTTTTTAAACCCATTTTGCACAGAGAGGCATTTTTTGAAAAATGTATTGATAGCAATGTTGAATATTATTACACAGGAAAAAACAACTACATGTAAAATAATCACACCATGACGCCTCTGCCTTTGTAAACGGAGGGACAGTAACTGCGTGTGTGTAAGCGTGTAAAACCTGCAGATAGTCAGATTAACAGTATTTTGTTTCTGCAATTCCTCTCATGTAAACAATAACGTGGCGCACAGCGTGACGTGAAAAAAGGCACATGCCTTTGACGCTGCGTGACGAACTCTGTATTCCTCGTCCACACGGAAACGCAAAAAAGGAGTTTTAAAAATCTCAGTTTTCGGTGATTTGAAACGCCGTTTCCGTGTGGACGACACAGCTGCGTTTACAAAAATACCCGTGTAGGTGCGGACGCAGCGTAAAAGAGTTAGTGGTTTATTTATTGCAGTTTACTTGTATTTGCTTAATTGTTTACTAAATGTTTGAGGTGTGAAATAAACTGCAATGGAGCAAAATATGGGTGTGTGTGGTTGGAGGATGTGTTTGTGCGTGCGTGTGTGTGTGGTTGGAGGATGTGTTTGTGCGTGCGTGTGTGTGTGGTTGGAGGATGTGTTTGTGCGTGCGTGTGTGTGTGGTTGGAGGATGTGTTTGTGCGTGTGTGTGTGTGCGTGCGCAAGGGGGGGCGCGAACATTTTTCTGTAAAACAAAGGGGGGCCCAGCGAAAAAAGTTTGGGAACCACTGCTCTAATGAGTCCATATAAGCAGACTGGCATTTGTCATTGATTACCAGAATTGGCAGGCCCACCACTGGCACGCTGTGCTTTTCACACACTGAGCAGAAGTGACAGATGTGAAAAGGTCTCGAGAAACCACAGAGAACGTCACGCTTGTAACCGTTTAACATGGTTCAGCATGTTCAGTGTCTTTATTTCTATCCATTTTGAGATGGCCAATAAATATACCAATGTTGAATATACAGCTCTGGAGGAATTAAAACGCAACAAGGAGACTATGGAGAGACTGTGTAGACACTTTATACTTATACCCTGTGCACAGGCATATTTAATGCCTGGCCATTGATTTTATTGTTAGCAACGAAATTATACCCCACCGCTACAGCAAAATGATCACATATCAGCTGATGATCCTCTTGCTGCCCGTGTGTTAAAGAGTAAGCTTCCCAGTCCACACACACACACACACACACACACACACACACACACACACACAATACAAAAGGACAGAGAGACAGAGGGCTTATAGCAGCTTACAGGAGGACAGTGCACAGTTTCACATTGTTTGCAGAAAACAAAACCACGCTGACATTTATGGGGCTGGGGTCGCCCGCTCGCTATTGGGAAACCTGATGCCATCAGCCACTCATATCTGCAATCCACCACACACACACACACACACACACCTATACACAATGAACAATCTAGAAAAGACAACAGCACCATGACCTTCAACAGACAACATCAGTGGCTGCTGTGAATGTCTATTGTCGTCACTGTGATCACACACACACACACACACACACACACACACACACACGAATGCCTTTAAACAGACGAGCATCCAGTGCAATGATAAAGCCTCCGAGCAGCCCAAGGCTCCCAACACTGCAAGCTGCACAGCTAATAGATGCTAAAAAATAAATCCTATCCGGTAACAGCTCCTAGAGCTATACTTTGCATGCTTGAGCGTATTTAATTATCTGCTGGTGTATTTTTAGCACCAACATTTTGCACTAATGTACAACAATCCCAGAGTAACAACAGTGCGACACAGAAACTAGAAAAAATGACTGAGGTGCTGCCGTCGTAAAAGAAAAAAAGCTGGAAATATCAGCCACCCTCAGTAAAAACTCAAATATTTGTGAATTACACTGATGCATGTTTTGTCACACGTGTGCATTTATATTTAAAAGAGTCAAAGGAGCTTGCAAAGAAAAGCGTCTGGACTTCTTTAAGTTACTTGAAGACGTTTCACCTCTCATCCGAGAAGCTTCTTCAGTTCTAAGGTCAAATGGTGAGGTGCAAGCTCCTTTGACTACGATGACCTGGATGACTGAGAACCTTCACAGATATATTTAAAAGAGTTTGTCTGGACCGCCCAACATTAAACTATCGTATTACCACAGTACGTGTTCCTGTGTTTTTACAGCTCCACATTCAGACCTGAGTGAATGCAAAGAAACGAGCCCACCTTTAGATTTATGGGACAATAACGGTGACAAACTTTGCGTCCAACTAACTCCTGGCAGTGAGGAAACTGCACGTAGAGAGGGAGGCTTAGACTCAACACACAGTTTAATCTGTATGAGTCCAAAGATGTGATATCAGAATTATAAACCAGCAGTCAAAATGCAACAAAAAGCACAAAGCAAACAAAGATTCAACGTTTCTACAGTCTGGAGCTGCAAATTCTAACTTTTGAAAACAGCAATGAATGTGAGATTTAAGCATCTCAGCTACTCAGAAAAAATGGTTTTAACATGTGTGGGTCCCCGACTACTGGGCAACTACTTCTGCTGACATCTGAAGACACAATGACAAAACTCTCAGACAGCTGCTGGAACCTTAAACAGATTGTTGTCTGAACAGCTAAGCCAGAAGAGCAAGTAACAGCGTACCACAGCTCAACTTAAGATACTTAAATTTTTAAAAACATCTGAAAAAAAATGTGAAGGCTATGACAAAAAAACAAAACAAAAAGCAAACAAACATGAAATAAACAGAGCGCAATACCTGATCACAGAGTCTGTGCGGTTGCAGCCCGGTATGGACGAGGCCTTTTCTCCCGGTGAGCCGAGGATCTGCAGCGTTGTATTGATATCCACCTCTGTTGAGTGTTTGATGGAGAACTCCATCACCTCTGAGGGGATCAGCGGGGTTTCACCCTGAGGATCGTCTGCTAGTAGATAACCTAAAGAGCACAGACAGGTACAGGTAGCCACGTTGAAGCCTGCTCATTTTACTATGAGGGTAAAAGTGAAGTGAAGAAAAATTAACAGTTTAAGCTCTAACTTTGGCTTTTGTTTCATTTCCAGTCTTCTATGTTTGTAACTGGAACATTTTTTGCTCTTAGACTGTTAAAGGTTGGACTGTGATATATTTGCCAGAACATTCAATTTTTTTTAAAGATGGAGTGTTTAATGAACCTTCTGATGAAATTATAACAAAAAAATAAATGATTATTTATTGTGTCAGCCCCATAGACTCCCATGTTAAATGTTCTAACTTTACCACAGAAAAAAAAAACATGTTTACAACCTGACACAAGAATACCATTTTGGTCTCTCCAACTCATTCTTCCTTGATGCTAACAGTACAGGGAATACATTTTTATATACCCGACTTACGCTGTAGCTGCTTTAGCTAATAGGTGCACTGAAATAGGTCGCCTTATAAGGCAGTCACCTTCATTAATCAAATGACTGGGGTCTTAAAATGTGCTTATGGTGTTGGTTACGACCCTAAAGCTAAACTAAAGCTGTCAAAATGCAAGCTAAACAATTAATTCATTTAATTCAAATTAATATTATAATTAACTGCTAATTAGCAACTATTTATCAAAAATAAAATATGAAAACGGCATTGGTCATGTCAAAAACAGGCACAGCTCTACTTTCTCAGGGCTAGGGTGCTAATTGTTTGTAATAACTGAAAAGAGACAAATTTAGTGCAAAAAAAGTGTTGCATGCATGAAATACACTTACTCTGAACTCGTTTTAAAATTAGATTTGAGAGAAGAAGAAAAAAAAGGAGTCTCCTTTTGGGACACTTGTCAACCCTGCCTGAATGGTAATACAGAGAAATTCACAATAATGGCTGCAATATTTCATTAATTAAACCCACAGACTGGGTGGGGTTCTGTTCTTCTGTCCTACTAACACATAAAGCCATTAAATGGAAAAAAGCTGCACTGGAAAAAACATTTATGAGAACTTATTAAACAGCCATATTCTTTTCTACGAGAACATCAGATGGCTTCTCATTTACTTTCTCAAAGTGTATTCAATACTATGTGTGCATGTATTATTTTTGATCTTGGGAAGTTTGCACTGAACCCCAAACACTGGGAAACTACTCTCTACTCTCAGAAACAACCACCGTGAGGTAATGCAACAGTGCTGGATTTACAGTAACTGCAGGTTCAGAGAGGAGGGGGGAAACTGTATAACCACACACAAACGCAGTATGAGTCAATCTGTTTTTCGTAATATTTCTGTCCTGCTGCTGACCTGAGACCAGTATGAGCCAGTGAATGTCCTCATATAAGTCATCCAGGACTTTACGGTCCACTGATCCAAGGTCAGACGAGGCCATAAGGTGCTGCTGGGTCCTCTGCAGCTGGCCGTGCAGTCGTGTTACTCGGTCCTCCAGCAGGCTGCAAACAGGTCAAAATGGAAATATAAAAATAGAAACACAAGCAGTGCAGCACTTAAAAAAAACTGAAAGAATACAAAAAACTAACCAGATAAAGAAACAATCACCAGATCTGTAATCTGAAAGAGGTCACACCAGGTCGAGCTGGTAAGCTGCTGTGTGTTTACCTTGTGAGCAGAGGGATACAGTGGTCAGCTGCCACACGTCCCAACATGCCAATGCTGGACAGCTGGTCTGAGAACAGCTCTCTGTCGTCTTCCTGCAGCTCGTTGATCTCTTCCTCATCGTGAGAGGAAATCCCGTTCACCGACTGAGCGTGGTTCAGGAAAAGTGTGAGATAAATAACATGTTGCCGAGTCCAGTGTTCTTCGTGTACAGTAAAGAAAAAGGCTCACCAGGTTGCGCGTGCCGTCGGGAGCTGCCAAGTGACACTGGATGTATGAGTTGAAAACTTGGATGGCTGGCTGCACGAAGCACCCGCGAGGGAAATGCTCCTCGTCCTGCACGAGCGTTAGCCACGACTCCAGCAGCTTGTCATAGGCCTCCATGTAAACCATGTCATCCTTATCCAGCTGAAATTTATTATAAATTCATTTTAAGCAAAATTGGAAGGCCTGTGAACACTTATTACCGCAAAGTGAACTCTAAAACCTTTCTCTGAGAACTGGATTCGATGAAGAGGGGTCGAAACTCACCACTTCCTCCAGGGCGGCGCTGCGTCCAAACGAGCAGGTGAGCAGCGTGAGGCAGTTGATGAAGGAGGTAAAGAGGTCGCTGGGCAGTGCCGTTAAAATACTCCGTGGGAACATGGTGATCAGATTGGAGATGATATTAGAAATGCCGACTGCCTCCGAGTCCTCGATCTCAATCCTGAGAATGAGGATAATAAACTTTATGAGCTAACAGAGCTACAAATATGCAGCAGATTCATCTTTAAAGCCATAAATCAAGGTTTACTGTATCTGCTGTGGGAATACCAGCAGAAAATAAATGAAAGTAAACGTGATGCACATTTCAAACACTTTCAAAAAGCATCTGTTTAATTTTCAGTTAAAATCAGTGCTTTGGCCCAAGGAAGGCCAGTTTCCACTCCACAGGGTGAGGCTGAGGCCGAACTGGGGGTCACTTTCCGAGTTTCCCTGCTGGTGACGGAGGTTTGGAAACACACATGAAAGTTGATCCTTAACCAAAACTCGTGGGCAACTTGACCCCTGAGCTGTTTTCCACAGCTGCATCGGAGGTTATTTTTATAGTGTTTCAGCATCAAACACCACCACGCACGCACGCTGCAAGAATTCAATTTCAAAGAGCATTTTGTCATCAGATTGCACTGTGAAGCATGCCGTGACGGGACACACTGGAAATCATACTTTCCTCACATGCTGAATTCTGAAAATGAGATTTGAATGGTTTTAAATCAGTTTAAAGTGGGAAGAAAAAAGGACACGTGATAATGTCTTATTTCAAAAGGTTGTCAAAAAGGCAAAAACAAAACAGAAACAAAGGCCTTTAAAATTTTATTGTGTGTTAAGAATTTTGAAACTTATGGCTGGCCATTTATCCAACTCTGAAATATGTCCCATCTTTTATATGTGAGTTTTATGGGGGGAAAAGAAGCTCCACATGAACAACATAACTGATGAAACCAGGCTGGAACGGTTTCTCCAAAAAAAACAACAACTTCCTACTTAAAAGCAATACTTCTCTACTTAATAACAATAATATAAATAAAGGTGTTGCAAAGGGAATTTTATATACAGTATCTTTTTAAAACAACATCCTCGTGTCAATTGTGAGCATGAAGGCTTTTTTAAAACTAGCTGTACTGATGTTAAAGAGTTTTTGAAATATTCTGATAATATTTAATAATTATATCTCAACCAAATCATGTAGTGAGCAGGACATTAGACCCTCGTAAACTTTACAGTGTACAGACATGCTTGGCTTGCTACCAACGAGTGTGTTGGGCCCTTTATACCATGCTATAAGCTTTTGCTTACCCGATGTAATAAATGTCCAATTAAAGTATAATGAAAAGCCGCAGCGCCACTCCAAACCACCCTGAAGATTTGTTTTAATGTATTTGCACCTTCCTTGTGTTGCCTTTGCATTTGAGCTGACACACCTCTCCACACTCAGACCAAGTCAGAGAGTAACATTGTTAGAGAGCCTAGCCAAGGCCTCTCCGATGGACTTAAATTGCGAGCAGAACCGTTCAATCGATGTAGCTCGGCCGTCCCTCTCCACATGGTTTTCCGATGAGGCAACTGGAAAAAAGCTCCAAGAATAGGTCATTACAGTGAGTGAGAGTTGCTGAGAGGAGGAAAAAAAGAAAAACGATAGAGACCCCTCCTCACTTGGTCACATGGTTCAACAGCGAGCATGTGTGTGCATTATGTGTCTGATCTGCACATACAAGTGCACCAATTTAATTCACATCAGAACCACAGTGACCTCACATACACCCACAATTAAATAGAAAACTTTTCTAGTATACTGTTTCAGACCCATGTATCACTTTGATGCAAAAACCCTAATTAAAAACATTACTGTGTTAAAATTCTTTTTTTTATATATGGCGACTTCTATTAATGGTTAATGCTAACATAAAGAGTGCAAGCCTGGTTACTAAAATTACCACCAAACTAAAGTATTATTCAGTATAAATATAGAATAAATGTAACTAAGTAAATGTGGGTTTTTTGTATGAATTGATTTTAAGCTTGTTTGGGCTAAAAACTAAAAAGTGATAAGCTGAAACTCAGTGAAACAAATGCTGACTAAGGTGAGTAAACCTATTCACATTGATCTTAGATTTCACGTATTCAAATATTAATCAGTGCCTTAAAAAAAACAAAGTATCTGATTGACAGACTTTGGTATTAAAGTCTTATTAAAGCGAAACACTTGTGATGCAATTTGCACAGAAACTCAAACCAGCAATTACAGTACAAAAAAAATCAAATAAACTAAAGCAAGAGTGTCGTTTTTAAAAGGAGTACAGGGCTTGGAGTGATTCCACTGTTTTGTAGCCAAAACAAGTCAAATCGAGGTCGAGGTCCAAACATATCAGATTTTTTGCCAAGACATAAAATCTTTAATTATATTCTAAAAAGACCTGGAAGAGAGGCGGAAACCTAAAAATAGGAGTAACTGGATCTCATCTATTGCCTTATTTATCCTCTTATTGTTAAAAGCAGCTGCACTCTGAACCAGACTGCACTTCATTGGAAAGAAGAGAATTAAAACAGTCCCAAGAAGAGAATTAAAACAGTCCCGGCTGGCACAACGACAAACCTGAAACCCTTCCTGAAGCTCATCGACATTCTGAAGGCCGCTACAACTCAGAAATTTTTATTCTGGAAATTTCATCAACTGATAATAAAATATAAAACCTTCACTCATTTCGTTTAAAAAAAAAAAAGTCCAAATCTGGGTCAAAATTATTTCTCACAAAGGGCTCAGTAATAGTTTGAAATAACTTAAATTTCTCATCAATGCTCGCTACAACACGAAAACAGGTCCCATCTTCATTGAAACATTCAAGCATTTAACCTTCTCAAAGTGATTTAAATTGGGCAATCAGGCTGCAGGCATTTTTAGGGTTTTCAGAGAGAATAGGTTAGGCATCGCTGACCTAAAGGTGAAAGATCCAATGCTAAAATTCTGATGAGGCATATTACCCATAAAAACTAAACTATGCTAATTATAAAAACCTCTTGATATCTAATATTTTGAATTTTCCTAGAGAACAGCTAGAGTACTTGAAATTTACTAGAGAAATATCCTATTCACATTTAAGAACAAACATAAGTCAAGAATATTTGAATTTATAGGACTCTCACAGCTTAATCACATGTGTCCTTTAATAGTTGTGGAAATTCATTCTTCCACTTGACAGTTTTTCTTTTCATTATAACATTATAATATAATTTTTTTTAAGTGCCATCAGTTTTACAAAGTGAATCTGTTAAGAAAATCCAATTAGAAATCATCAAAACACTGTTTTAGAAAAAGGTTTGACTGGAAACATTTTTTCTAAATGCTGCAGTTTATAGATAGTTTTCATTAAAAACAGTCTGATTAAAGTGGAAGGTTGAAATCCAAGGTTAATCCAGCCAGGATGCTAACTAAGCGAGAAAAAGATGAATCAGTAGTTGAATTATCTGCAGCGATCGTTGGGTTTATCAGTTTGTTGCAGAGAAGATGAAGATAAGAACTACGTGTAAAGGCCACTGTTGTAGGTGAAGGATACATATTTGATCATTTTTGTTCATATAATCTCTAATGAAAGTATACGAACTGATCCAAAACATAAGAAGTAATCAGGAGTTTGGTAAGATCCAGCACCTGTGTTACGCACTCAGCAGTGTGTAACACCGGCTCTCCTACACTACAGATCCACTGAAAATATTTGTCCATCGACTAAAAATGTATTTTTTCTAGAAAAAAGAAAATGACTTCAAGGTTGTTCCAGTGTGCGGATTTTCTCGTTTGCATTTTGAATCATAATCAATTAGGCAAACAAGGAATTTGAAGAGAACACCTTGGACTTAATGTTTTGGTTCTCTGTCATTTTATAGACTGATTACATTAATATAAACTGAAGAAGTAAAAACAACAAAACAACTATTTATACTGGGACAAGGCTCAGACCGCCACTGGTTTCAGCCTGAAACCCAGCTTCAGCTTCTTAACCAGTAACTCTTGTCCCACCCTGCTGCTAAAAGATGGAGAAGTAACCTCTTTCAGTGCATCCTTCCCAATCCCAAAACACACTGATTGGCTGAACCCAGATGCAGAGACAATCAATAGCCTCGCAATATTCACCACAAGATCACAAGCTCTACACCTTCACAGGAGCACTGCTAACAAGCAGGTTCCAAAACAGGAACCCCAGACAGAGGAAGTGCTTTGGTTTCCACACACCTGCCAGCACAATTCATTGTGACAGCTGAATAGAGTCAGCCAAGGAATACAGCATAAATTAGAATATGCTTGCATATACATTGGTCTCCGCTTGGAGATTAAAGAGGGCTTTTTTTGTTAGATGTGGTCTTATCCAAAGGTAGACATACACACTCGCAGGTTACTCTGGTAATAAATCCTTGAAACCAGACTCCCAGATTATTTTGTTAGAGAATGTCACAAGGCAAGCGCTGCATTACCTCTGACTGGAAGCTCTGGTTACGGAGTCATGACTCAACCAAAATTACAACCCTATAGGATGTGGCTGGAAACATCTGTAGTAAAAAGGCTGAAAAAATGTGAAGCACTGAGGCAAGCACTGGCTTCGAGCTGAGCTCCAGGAATGAAAAACATGTATAGACTGCACTGATAATAAGCTGAACGCTGGAACACTCAGTTTAGTCTAGTGGAAGCTGCGCAATATTCTGGTGCATCTCTTTCTTTACAACTAATGAAGACACAGTACTTCTGACAACAGAGCAAATGCTACCTCCAGCTTTCACATTAGCAAGCAATAGTAAAGACATTTCGATTATAGAATAAGATGCTCGACTGTGGCTGACCAAAAACCTTAAAACAAAAGCTGCGTTATCTCACCTCTACACTATGGAAAGTTAATACTAACAATTATATCATAAAATTTGATTGAAAAATGTGCTATTAAAAAATAAAATCAGGCTTATTTTCCTTTTTACATGATGTATCCTTTTCGTTTTAGTCCTCTGTTCATATTTTGACTTCACGCTCTCATGTTGATGGGTTGGATCGGTTAATTTAATTTAAAAATACAGATAAAGCAGGCAATCTGATTGAAACGATGTGCAAAATCACTCAAAATAGTCGCATTTACTACATATAAAACATCCACGACAGCAGACGTATCTTCTTACAGTTCATATGGTCTGTTGTGATTTACATAAACCCTTTTGTTTGCTTGTACTTAGTAAGAATCAGGTTTTTCAAATAAAAACAAAAGGTTTTAAACTGTAGGGAGAGAGATGCTAAAAGGGTTTCAACACGAGCTGCCCAGCTGGAATAGGCAAGCAAACCACATCAGTTTTATTACAGGGTCAGGCAGTTCTGTATTAGATTAGAGGAAGACTATAAAACTGATACAAAAAACACACCCATACCCGGTATTTTCCAGTGTTCGAGAGCTCGCTAATGTCAGTTTTTGTCTTCTTTGGTTAAAAACGTGTCTCCGTGAGAAGAATAAAGGGATAATTTAATCCACTTCGACGTAAATTTAGTTTAAGAGGAATCTGAGAAACATAAGTTACTAGTTTGCTGCATTTGTCACTGAACTGGAAGCCAGTTTCCTGCAGAGCGCGCAGATGCTACAATCAGAGGCTGTTAAAACAGAGACTCAACAAGCAATTACTTCCTGTAAATAAAGCACAAATGGTACAGTATGAGTCACGCTTCTGCTGACGTTGGCCTCCATCACTTGTTGAGTCTCTAAATTTAAGAAACATGACAACCTTGAGATACTGGGGGGAGATAAACAGCTTTTGAGGCTGTCACCAAGGATAATGTAACCACAACAGTGCTTGCTGCTACTGTTTTGTGCATAATGTGCTGTATTCAGCCGAAATGAACGCATTTTAGATGGAGTATTAAAATTAAATCTGCAGAGTTTCAGCCTTTGTAACACAATGCTCTTCCCAGTTCTCTCCTGGTTTATCTGCTTAACCATCTGTGTGACTGATGTAGATAAAGGTAAATAGCTTTTACACTGTAGACACACTTTATTAATGGAGCAAGACAAAGATCAATTGTAAACTCAGTAATTCACCCTTAGATGATTTGAATGCTTTTAATGTGTGTTAATGTTAATGCGTTTTTTTTTAAGTTTACATATTTTTGGAAATGCACGTGCACAATAGGAATTATTTAATAAAAGGAAACATTTATTTGGTGCAGCTCGTGGTCAGTGTGTATTAACCTTGCGATCTATGGGGAAGCTACTTTAACATGGAGCCTACAGCACAAAACTTACTTGTTATTGATAACAACGCTCTGTGCTTAAAATTTAATGCGGAAAGAGTGGTCACCATAGAGACTGGCCCAACTTAATGTGGTTTACATTCAGCAGCCTGCAGCACCTGATTAGCAAGTTAGAGTGCATAATTGAAAAGAGTGCATACTTTGCAAAATCTAATGTGTTTTAAATGGCAAAGCTAACATGCTCATCTTAGTAGGTACAATAATCACCATGTGGAGCAGATTAGCAAGCATGCAAGCTAACCCTTTCTGAATAACCAAAACAAAATGCAAAGCACAGATAAGGCTGATGGCACTGGCAGGAAATTCTGACCTTTACTTGGCTTGCTATCATATTGTGGTTTATAACTTAAATCCTTCACAAATCAATGACATTCAACTGACCGTCGGACATTACGATTCTGCTAACATGGCTAAAACATCAATGTTTCTCAATAACAAGAATTCAATTTGGTATCTACTTTTGATACATTTCTCCATACCTGTGCCAAAATTCGACTTCAATACCTCAACACAAGCACATAAACGAAGACTACTGCAGTAACTATTATAGTCACTCACCCATTGATCATACTGAGCAGCCCCTCCATCAGGTGGGCCAGGTAAGAGATCTGGGCGTTCTCATCTGGGAATACAGGCCCGTGCATGGAGGCCAGCTGGGCCAGGCACTGAAGGGAATCCTGGGCCATGTCAGAGTCCTCTCGAATCTTCCTGTGTACCTGAACAAGAGGAGAATTTCTTTTTATCATTGTTTTTAAAGTAGAAAAGCAGAGCCTTCGCATAAAAAGGACAGAACCTCTACAATAATCAGTCCACAATGAAGCAGTGAGTGCTCTGGATAATGAAGTACTCCTGTACAGCAAACGTACGGAAAACTGCTGAACACCGTCTGTCAGCTTTAACAATTTAGTGAAGAAGAAAAGATGATCTTTTTCATCAGTCTTCATCAGCCAAAAGGAAACAAAAGTTTCTTTTGGACTACACATGATCAAATATTAATATAACCTAGAGAACAACAATCTTGAGCAGCGCTTGAACACACTTGACCTGCCCATATGGAAAAGAAATAGAAAAAACTTATAAAAGCCTTGCATCAGATGTGGACTACTTCATATAGTGACTCATAGAAGGCTTATATGATTTACTCATGAAAGTGGCCACTTTCATATATTGTTTTAGGAAGTGTCCAAAACATACAAGTTTCATTTATATAATTTTCTAGGGATCTTATATCTGTTTTCACTCTTGTATGCTTTTCATACAAGTTTCACACAAGACAGATACAAACTTTATAAGATTTATATAAATCTTTTCAAAAATGGGTGGGCTCGGCAAAACCTATTAGTCTTATTTTCTCTTTCTTTTAACTTAGGAATGGTATTCCAGTTATTCAAAAGTCATTGCAAATTACTGTGAAATTATTTGTCACCTAAATTTCAACAATATTATTTATTAAAATTATTATTATTATGTTCATCGTCAGACCTTTCTGGCAGGTTCAAGAACAAAAGCCCACGATAAGTGTCTGACCAGTAAAATGTAGTCTGTTCCTAATAACAAACATGACCAACCATCCCAGGCGAGATTGTTGTGGCACAACCAAGTGACCTGTAAATATACTGACCTGTAATATTTTCATAAAAGACAAGCAGCACGCAGCATTCATGAATACTTAGACCGACCGTTCACATCCTCTATGGACCATTTTCTTAGATATTTTTTAATGACAGCGCTATTGACAATATGTCTTACCCATCAGAAGTTTAATGATAATGATTTCTGAAATAATATCTAATCAATGTGTGACTGTTATGTCATAATTAAACACTGCCCGTGGCATTCTGCATTTTAATAAGTTTTTATTCTTAAAATTAAACTGCAATGTAACAAACACCACTTTGAAATAGAAATGTCTCAGGTCAAGAATAAAAAGGTGAACCTGCCTCATCCTCCTGTCCCCAAAAGCGAAAAAAAAAAAAAAAACCCATACCAGCTGATAACCTGCAGGATTTATACTCACTGGTGTAATCCCACTACACAGCACACTGAAGCGTCGTGAAATGGCGAATTGATTGTGATCTGTCACTGTGACCCAGGTCTCAAACAAACAATGGCTGAGCAGCCTCAATCAAAATAGAAGAGGAAGAAACAGACTCCTGATGGGGGAGAAAAACAACGAAAACTAAACTGGATGATTCCGTCTCAGTTGCGAGCTTCCATTCAGTTGTGGGATTCGAGGGTTGGTTTGTTGTTTAAGGTCACACTTCAGCAAGAGAAAAAGCATTATTGGATTTGACTGTGCATGCAGACAGGCAAGTGTATGGCAAAGCAGCAGCAGTAAAAGCTCTGAAAGTCATCACAGCCTCTCAGCAACATGTGTTTCCACTATGTGCACGTCTGGAGCTCAAATTCCTTCTTCCTGTGCGCTGTGGCTCTCTTCTCAGCCGGTCCGGGCTCTTTTCCTTTTTCTTCTCCGGTCTCCTCAACTGTCATCCTCTTAAATCCAGAGAGAGTGCTCCTTCATCAACTCCACACTCTTAAACCAACACATGGCCCCATCGCTGAGGCAATCAAACTTTCAACCTCCCTCTCTCCTTTTGCTGGTGCTTCCTCCTCCTCCCCTCAAATGTTCTCCCCTTCTTGCTTCCCCCCTAAATTCTTTATCGCCCCTTCTCCCCGCTCCTCCTCTCTTCTCTTCCCTACAGCTGTGGTGTCCGTTTTGTCATAAGCCGCGCTGCTGGGAAGAGATCTCAGATGCTAACGTAGCATAACGTTAGTCCTCTCCGTCGCTGCCCTCTTCCAGAGCATGAAGTCATCCTCTGGAAGAGCTCAGCGAGAGGACAGGGGAGGAGGCGAGAGGGGCAACTGGTGAGTGAGCGAGAGAGAAAGAGGGAGGGGTGTAAGAGGCAGACCCAAGCGAGACCCAAGGACTGAACAGCGCGAGCTCTGAAAAAGCAGCTGCACCAGCGAGTGAACCATGCGATGTCAGTAATGTCAGTCGCCTCGACTCTGACTATAAGTAGAGATACTCAGCGAGCACGTGCGAGTGAGTGTGTCCGGGGGGAGTGGATGAAAGCAAGGAGAGCTTTCTGGCACAGGTGATTTTCTTTATTTTGAGGAATATAAAAAACACCCCTTATCAGTATATTAGGGATAGCTCGCTATTTAAACGAATCTTAGCCAGTTTAATAAAAACTCTATTCCAAAACAAAAGATCTTCTTTCAAAAGGTTGTAAAGTTCAGTTTGTTCACATCATTTTAAATGGGAACAGGCTATATAATAAACTGATAATCAACCTCCATCCTCCTGAATTTCTGTGGATCCAGCATTTGGCATCTTCTGTTAGTGAGTTCTCATTCCAATTTAATAAGCTCCAAGGCTACGAGAATCTGTTATTGAAGCATCGCATCCCTCCTTGCTCCGTCTTTGTCCTTTAACTTCAAATCGTGTTTAAAAGAAAATGAAAACATTCCAGGGAGGTAAACCGGGCAAACGAAGCAGAGATAAGCAAAGATTTGATTTGTTGTGGCCAAAATCCCCCGGCACCCCCATACTTCAATAAACTGAATTGGAATTGGCCATGATTTGGATTGTGTTAACAATCCAATTCAGGGTAACAGATTTATGGTTCACGACTCACAAATCAAACCAGAAAAAATAAAGAAAGAAATGCGCTCCTGACACCTTTGGCCTTGAAATATGCAGATTCCTCCTCTGAAAACTGCTCTTTTGCCATTTGTCTGTAGCTGGGGACCCAGCTCTCATTGCTAATAATGGTCCTCGACATGAAAGCGGGGTCATTTTGACAAAGAACTTTGTGCCTGATGCATTTTCAGGTCTATTTTAAATTTGCAGACTGGAAGTACAAAAAGAAATTGACTTTTAAGGAGCACTAATACAGTCCAGAGGTAGACAAGGAGACGACCCTCAAGGGACTATTAGACAAATTTAAATCAGGTATCATTTTTATACTCAGCTTTAGAAAACTACTTTATGTTACGAAATGGGAGGGTGTAATATCGGCGCGCTGACAAACACTAGTAATCCTTGATTATTCCATCACAAATTAAGCACATAAAACATCTTGAACTTTGTTTGGTTGTTTTTCCAACACTCTGACGCCCAAAGAGATGCTGCTGCATGTGAAAGAGGCCATCACTACACTGAAAAACAAAATAAACCTATCTTAGCAAAAACTTTGGAGGGGCAAATCAATCTGGCAGATATCTTAAAAATTTGATGTTCACTGATCAACTCGCCAAAATAAAAAGGCCTTAAAAAAAGACCATAGAAGACAACTATAGGAGATGATTGCAAATTCACTGTTAAAATATGTTGTTATATAAAGCCTGTTGCTGATCACTAGCACGACTGGTTTCTAGATTTATCAAATATGAAATCCTGACTGCAATACTCCCTGTTGTGGAGATTATCATTGATACCCTGAAGTTCAAATGTATTTACTACTACATATTTTGACAAGGCACCAAACCTCGACTTTCATTAGAGCAGCTCTCATTAGATTAAACAGGATTCAAACTCCAAAACACACGCTTTTCAGTGTATATCAAAGTACCAAGCTTCAACACCTGACACTATCGTAGATAAATTATGTAGCCAGGCAGAGAAGAAAGAGTGGTAGAGTGGGGTGAGGAAGACGAGAACCAGCAAAGAGAAAAAAAATGAAAGAAAAGGACAGGTAGACAAGACGGGGAGAGGATGCAGACGAAGAGCAAAAGAACAGACAAAGAAAAGGAGTGGGAGAAAGGGAAAGGCAGGGAGAAATGAGGAATGATATTTATAGAAGGAGACAAAGCCTGGTGTCTGTTACCTCAGGGGGCTCAGAGGCTCATCTTTCTGTTTTTTCAAATCAACACAGTGCTCCCAATTTATTGTCTTCGCTCGCTCTTTTCCACCATCACTCTCTCTTCCTCCATGTCTCAGATTGGGTTACTGTCTGCCCGCAGGCCTCTGCTGCAGCCTCATTAGTCCCTGCACTCCACACTGATTGTGTTTACTGGTAAACATGTAATGCTTTAGCGCATGCAGGCTTTTTTCTAGTTGGCATGTAAACGCAATTTCATATCCCAGTAATCTACATCGTAATATAGTACATTTTATATAACTTAAGAAACAATAGACAGTAATTATAATTCGGTGCTCGTTTTCGCTACTGTTGTAAATACTGAATTAAAAAGAAAAAACGTGCACTTAAATTTGCATAATAAAACTGGCCTAGAAAACCTCTCAAATTTGATAAATGTCCCACAGCATATACTCTATCATCCTCTATCTCATTCTCAGTTCAGAATAGCTGATGCAGAGGTTTAGTAGAGAGTCATCCCGTAACCTAAATATCTAGGTACAACTGGCAAATGAGAGACTAAGGCATTTCACAATCCTAGTTACTAAACTTTTGACCTTAACAACCAGCTGGTTCTCAAAGAAATGTGTAAATTTAAATGCCTAATGGCTCTGTCAATAGGAAAAAAATTGCAAGATTGCAAATAGTTACAGTGACTAACTAGTTACCCAGAGGTTGAGTGTGCAAACCCTCAACTGCTGGGTAACGACATTCAATTGCACAGGAACTGCACAGCTCACATGGTAGGAGGCAACCATTCTCCAACCAACCACAGTCAGACTGAGACAGCTTGGTGAAGGTTTGCAAATAAGTTCCTTCTTATTTACAAATGCAGACAGTTTGACAAACTTCGGCAATCTGTGTCAATCTGCACCAATGAATGTAACTCTTATATGATGCGTCTCTTTTGCAACATGAGACTTAATTCAACTAGGTACCAACTTGTTGTATTCTGGTTATATTCAAACTCAAATCACAACAACAGTCGCCTCAAGGCACTTTATATTGTAAGGTAGACCCTACAATAATACATACAGAGAAAGACCCAACAATCATGTGAGTCCCTATGAGGAAGCACTTTGGCAACAGTGGGAAGGAAAAACTCCCTTTTAACAGGAAGTAACCTCCGGCAGAACCAGGCTCAGGGAGGGGCGGGGCCATCTGCTGCAACCGGTTGGGGTGAGAGAAGGAAGACAGGATAGAAGACATGCTGTGGAAGAGATAACAAGTATGATTCAGCACGGAGAGGTCTATTAACACATAGTGAGTGAGAAAGGTGCCTGAAGAAGAAATACTCAGTGCATCATGAGAATCCCCCAGCAGCCTCCACCTATTGCATGTATATAGGTGGAGGCTATACATGGGGTCTTGCTTTCCTGAGCGTCTATGTCATTATGCAGTTAAATCCCCGATCTGCAGCAACAACATCGTTATTTGTGGAGGAACTTCAGAATTTCTGTTTCAGATCTATGAGGCAGTAGAAGTAGTTAATCAGAATTGCCAACTTGATCCAATTCCATTGCAAACAACCCAAAACCTGACTGGTTTCATCCTAACGCATCAAAGTCACAACAACAAACTGGTCTCAGTCTTTAAAGCATCCATTTCAAAGAAAACAAGATCACAAGTCGACTGCACACTGCGTGCGTGTCTACTCGTGATGAAATAAACCAGATGCATCTGATTTCATTGCATGAGTTATGTTAGTGCGAGGGTACATAATCACAATTTGATGCTGCTCTCTAAACACTTGGAGGCAAACTGAAACTAAAAACACAAACAGCAAACAACAAATCCATAGTTGGGGGGCCAAAAACATACGTGCCTCCGCTTGTGTGCGCGACCCTTTGTGCTGCCTTCTTTTCTGCTCTTTCTTTTTCGGTTGGAGTGGCAGGGTGCGCCGTGATCACGAGGTGCTAAAAATCGACAAAAGTGGAGTGCGTTTATTTTGAAGGAGCAATCAGTGGCGGTTTCTTCCTTTCAATCTCCAGCAGCCCATTTATCCCCAAACCTCTCTCACTGCTGAAAATTGCATCCACAATTCCCTCCCTCTAAATTGTATTTGTCTGCTCCATCTTTTTCTATCCACCAAGATTACCTCCTTCCATTCCTGCACCTCCTCTAATTTTCTCCTCGCTCTCTTTCCCATTTCCCTCATTCCTCCTACTGTTTGTATTTTCTTCCCATCTCTTGTTTCTTACCCTCTTCTCTTCATCCATCATCCCCCTTCCCTGAATCTCACAGCCATAATTGTCCCGAGCTAAAGCGAGAAAACAGATAAGTGCTTTTCTCCAAAAAACCCAAGGGGCCAGAATGACACTTGGGTGGACTGAGCGTCTTTTCAGCAGCCGAATGGCTTCGACGCGCTGCATAATTATCAAGATGACTTCTGAGATATGTGCTCGTCCTCTCAGCCAGAATGGAGATCTCAACCTCTGCTCTGGGTGGTCACTAATCATCTGCCTCCAGTATTATCTCATTGGTTTGTAGATTCATTCTAGTAATTGTCAGTGAACTTACAGACTGACTCAAGCCACTTGCTTTAATGCCTGCCTTTGACTTTTATTTAGTTAACCTGCTACTTCCAATTTATTGCTGTTCAATTTAGACCTTATTTGCATAGCTTTATAACTATTAACATTACTTTACATTACATTACTTTTGTAATTACTGACCTAAAGAACCATCCGTACTCTCATAAGCTCTGTCCCCATTAAGGTCAGATTTGTTATAGTCCACATTCCAGGCAAGTCAAAGTTTAACCAGGAAGTCATTCTGTAAAGTTTAACTGATGTTTATAACACACAGTATAAACACTAATTTTTAGTTTTACCCTTTCTTTCAAGGTAAGTTTCAGCTACTGTGAAGGACTGCGGAAGTTCTTTGTGATCACCTGGCAGCTTGTGTTTCTTGCTTCCTCCTTCTATATAAACACGGGGGGAAAAAACAAGAAAAAAGAAATCGTTGACAGGAAAAAGTCCAGAGCTTTTAATTATAAAAATATTCTGGATTGCTGAGAATTAAAACATTTTTTTAAAAGACCATTTAAAAAGAAATAAATAAAATTTTAAAATACTGGCAGCTGCCGGTGCTACTCCCCTCAGCTTCCTAGTAGATGGACATATGGCATCAATTTGAAAATCCTAGGGGACATCTTTCCTGATGTATTGTGTTCACAAGATTTTAAGAAAACTTGACCTCTGACCTTGAGGTTGAGGCTAGCGAGATTCGAAGACCTATGGTATTAATTTGAAAATCGTACATCGCCTCCTTCTTGAGTTCTGGGATTCACAAGCTTGCCTGCCTGCCCACCGGAGGTGTGGTGACAATACCCCATCAGCCTTTTACAGCTTAGGGGGTAAACAAAAATAAATAAATCAACAATATGTGCGATGTCTCTGATCAACAACTAAACTTTTTTTGTCTGCATTCACAA
Organism: Aulonocara stuartgranti; assembly: GCF_965226115.1. Lineage (NCBI taxonomy): Eukaryota > Metazoa > Chordata > Actinopteri > Cichliformes > Cichlidae > Aulonocara > Aulonocara stuartgranti. Next base: position 31,024,965 of record NC_138952.1, on the reverse strand, counting down.
CAGCTTCTTTTTTTAAACTCACAGCACTGATAAAGAGGGCAAAGGAAGGGAGACTGACAGGCACCCACCCACAGACAGAGGGAGACTCCCAAGAGGCCCTCAATAGGATGAAGTGTGTGTGTGTGTGTGTGTGTGTGTGTGTGTGTGTGTGTGTGTGTGTGTGTGTGTTATGGTTGGGTTACTGTGGTTGTTAACAGGGGCCCCTAATCCTGGGCTGGGTTCTAATCCTGCCACTGGACTGTGACCCTGATGGCGCGTGTCTATAAGACCCCCCCTCGACACACACAGACACACTCTTTAGCCTGTTGCCACTCAGGGACACACGGCAGCTGAGACAGCAGAGTATCCCATTAAAGTGAATAAACACACCCAAACACACCTCAGATCCAAACAGAGGGTATGCACAAACATCTAGTGCACAAGCTCAAACTGTCAAACTGACATAATCCCGTAGAGACGGACGTGTGTTAGCAACACACATGAAAATGGAGACAACACAAGAAGGATGATGGTGCAACATACGCACACAGACACGCACACACCGGCAGCTGACATCTCCACAGCAGCCTTACAATAACAAACAGTTGAGCTACTAGAAATACCGCAGCGAGAGATGAAACGGGAGGTCTGACAACTGAAACCGCCGCAAAAAGCCTCCCGCAGATTCCAGCAGCAAAGAGAAGCTACGGAAAAACGACAAATATTTTTATTCGAGCCAAACGGCCACGATCAGCCAATCAAGTCCTTGATTAGGCTGCTGTAATTTGTACAACAAACTGTGATTACATCCACTGCTTAGCGCCAATTACAGTTAATGGTGATTTCTTTGTGATCAAAGTTGTGACAATCAGAGGGAAAACTTTCTGCTGTGTAGAGAGAAAAGAAGAAGAAAAAAAAAGACTGAGACTGTCAAAGAGTGGTAATTATCAGGCAATGCAAATGAGGGCTTATGAACAAAACATGAGTGTTTCACCAGTTCAACAGCAACAAAGCTCTCCAGACACAGCAGAGGAAAATGACAGGATTGTAGTCGCAGCTGAGAAAGAATAACTCAGACCTCTGGCCAACAGGATATGCAGACATATAACCAATGAAATATCTCATTCAGAATAATTCACAAATAAATAAATTATGACATTTCATTTTTCACATCTTAACGTGAATCATTGAACAACAACAACAACAACTCAAACTCAACTATATGGTAGTAGTTCTGGCATTGTGGACAAATGCTAAATCCTGATGGAAGCATAAAGTGCAGATGACTTGACATGAATACAAAAAAAAAAAGAAAAAAGCATACCATTATTAGGAGGGAGGGTCCCTTTGGTGGTCACGTTCCCTTAAGATTTTTTCATGTTCACTGGATTGAATCAAATAATTTCTGCAGATTTTTCAGTTTCTTCCTCAAAACTCGTAAACTGGATTCAAATCTAGAATATGGGGAATTCTCCTGATATAGTTAAGCTTTTGAAACCAGTGAGAGACACGATGCTGTAAAATGTTGGAAGTAGCCGCACACTGTAAAGAATAACACCCAAGATAAGCTGTGGCACCACAACAACACTGATCTGTATTATATGCCCTAAAATATAGAGAGAGGGATCAGCCGGAGTCCAGATCACTGATGCAGATGTTAATTCTACCGTCTGTAACCTAAGCAGAAATCAACAGTCACCCATCCAGGGTTTCCCAGTTAGCCACCTCGAGGCTTGATGTGTGACCACAATTGTAAAAACTAAACAATCGAAGCCTGTCAGCTCTCGGCAGTATGTCTGCAAAAGAGCCCACAGCTTCAGTAGCGTTTAGTAGAGATGTAGAAGACAGGTGGAAGATAAAAGGAAGGAGCCACATATGGCAGCAGGCAACTGAAAGGCTGTACAGTGAAGCAGTATCTGGTAACTGGCTGCCAGTGAGCATAGATGGATGCTGGAAGGAAGAAGAGCTGACCAGTTTGTTCCAATCCTCTCATCCGCACTGTGTGCTCAGCCAGCGTGGGCCGTCTCTTAAAACACACGGAACAAAAATACACATTTACTTCACCGGGCGGTCCTCTGGACAGTAACACAATAACACGACCCCACGGCAAAGCACTCATAAATCTACTTAATGGTGCATTCAATAAACCCACAAAGCTAGTGCAAACTTAAGATGTGCCAAACGAGGCGGTCAAATGAAATCCTTCTGCCCCACATGAAAAGACGAGTTCTCTCTCTTTGCTTATAATAAATAAACCGCCTGTCAGGAGAGGAAAGGAGGAGACAAGAACAACACAATAAAGAGACAAAATGACTTTGTTTTGGATGAAAACTTTGGGGAAAAGAAGTCTTCTGGTGTAGTGGTGATTCTGGTGGAGGCAACCATTGCTATACAAGTTTCATCAGAAGCTACTGTAACAACTTCATGCATGCGAAAGTGTGCAGAGGAACTCATGATACTTCACATCAGGGTTTAAGGTTCAAATTCAGCATCAAACACTTCAAAATAAATTAAAATAAAATACAACTTTGAGAAGCTGGTAGAGCTCTGAGAAGAAAAACAGAGATCCAGCATGGACGGGATACTCACAGTGAAGAAGAGGTCCATGACACGTGTGTCCAATAGCGCTTCCCTCCAGGTCTCTGTGGGCTTAAGCGTGACGTTCTGCGTGGCCTCGAACATGGCGATGTAGTGGCGCCCCAGTGAATCGCCGCCAGTTAAGGCCAGTAACAGCATGAAGAGGAGGAGGAGGAGGAGAGGGAGGAGTACCACACAAAGAGCACACTCTCAGTTGATATTCTGGTTTCGTTTGACTGGCAGCAGAAACTTGTCAATTGTTAACCAGCTCTTCCTCTCATTGACCCTGTCAATCTTTATTCCACGAGTTTTTGTTTTTTCTAATTTTCTCACCCTGCCCTCCTTGGTGGCTTTGTTTTCTTCGCTCTTCCTTCTTTCTCCTTTGTCAGCTCTTCATTTGCCACAGCTTTTACCCACACAGTAAATCTCAACTTCTTTCTCACACTTTTGCCCACTGTCCCTCTCCCTCCATCTGCTTTCTCAGACTTTCCCCGGTCTTTACCCTCTGACTTTGCCTGACACCTTCTTCCCTTCTTGTCCTCTTATTCACCCCTCTTCCTACCAGCCCTCCCTTCTTTCGCTGTTTTCTCTCTTCTGCTTCCTCAAGATCTGAAAAGCTCCAGACACACTCTCGCCGCAGCCAATCCACACTTGGCCTCTTTGTCCACTCCTCTGCAAGACGTCCTCGAGACTCCTTACTGCCCTGAAACACTCCCCCTCCCTCCTCAGCCAATCACTTTGTCCCTCCTTCGGACTGCTTCCCAGTCCTGAAACCAAGGCCCCCCTCATACTTCTATCACACTCTGTCCTCTCATGTCAATCAACACTCTTTTCCCTCATGAACATTTTTAAATTGTACTCCTTGGTCCTAACATGACACTTTCTCTCTCCTTGTCCGCACAACCCGACCTTCTCATTTGAAACCATCATCTTAAACCCACAATCACTCTGTTCTGAAGGCTATAAAAACATTTTCATCTTAATGTCCCTCGTCTCCTTTCTCCCAAACAAATCTGTTTTCCACGCTCTCACAACACACAGTCTCCTTATTTAAGACTTTCTCTGCACCCACAAGCTTTTCACAAACCCACAACACACACACACTCTCCCTGTCCTTATTCTAAAACTCTAAAGACACATCCACAACAAGCTTTTTATTTTCTCCTTAGCTCATCAAGAACAATCCTTTTTACTACTTCCCTTCCCTAGGCCAACCGGGGCTTTTCTCTCTCCTTAACCAAGCACCTCACAAAAACCCACAACACTTTGCACTCATCAGACAATTTGTCTTGCTTTATTAACCACCATCAAGAACCACTTCTTTGTTCCTTATCCCCCCAAAAATAATAAATTTGTCTCCTACTGTAAAATACATTTTCACCACAAATCAAACAACAAGTAGGTTCCTTCTGTTTTCTGTCCTCCTGGCTTTTGGAAGTGCAAACAATCTCTTACCTCACTAGAGAACAATCCATCAAACCTCTCTCTTCATGGCCTCTCTGCAATCCTCCCTCCAACGCCGGCCTCGTCAAAACAAACTCCCACAGGAGACTCAATAAACCTGAGATTATCTGTATATATCAACAGCTTCACAGCTTCAGTTGACGCTTTTCATTATGAATTAATTTACTGAATATTTTTCTAACACATTCTCTCATAACCTGCTTAAAGCGCATGGACAGATGGATTTTTCTGACAGAAAACAAAAGACACTATCCCAAACCAAAGGATGACATCAAATATTTTGTTTGCCAGAGGAACGGTTTAAGGCCCGACCAGAATCAGCTACAACTGAGGAGAACCATCGGCTTTCATGTGTGAAAAATTAATTTCCATAGTTGCTACCAACTGCTAAATCCCAAGTTAAACCCAAAGGCTAAACTGGCCTATCCATCCATTTTCCTAACTGCTTATCAAATTCAGGGTCATTGAGGGCAGGAGCCTATGTCAGCTTTTACGGGGTAGGGGGGTGGACACACCCTGCACAGGTCACTAGACCTAACACAGAGAGTCAGACAAGCAATCACACTTACATTCAAGTGCACAGCCAACTTTGAATCATCAGTTAACCCAACATGCAAGTATTTGGACTGTTGGGTTATACAGGAGAACCTGCGCAGGCACAGGCAGGACGCGCTAACTGCACACCCAAAGCTGCACCCTCCCCTCACATGAAACTCAGGGACACACAGGGTGGAGAGAAAAAAAAAACCCAACGAAAAAATAACTTAAAAACAAACAAACAAAACAAAACAAGATTAAAAAAGAAAAGAAAAAAAAAAGCACACCGATCCATATCACTACCCTGCGGCTCAGTGACAGCACAAGGAAACTTCCATAGGAATGTTTGATCAAAGCCAAACGGCGACAGAGGCTGGCAAGGTCACGCATTCCTGCCACACCAGTCGACAGTCACTCCCCGTGCACACACCCCACCACAACACACCACACCACACTTCTCGGCACAGAAGTTGGCACCTGTTTAAGGGCCTGTGGGATTGTGTGTGTGTCCGTCCATCCAATGATTGGCTTTCAGGCTACTTTAAAAATAGTCGTGGCGAGGCACAGGACCTCTAACTGAACCTTAGGGGGAATGAGAAAGAGGTCAGATAAGTAGTGAGTGTTCCTCAATGACTAACAAACAACTGGAGTTAACCATTTCATTCTGATTAAACACTTTCCTTTCACGATTAGTTCCTCTGAAAGCCCCTCTTAACTTGATTTTAAACACTCTTTTTTTTGTCTAGCTTAAATGTCAGTTGTCATGTTGGCTTTATAAAACTAACCAAGGTTGTTGCCTCTTAACGTTCCTGTCATGTTCTAAATCAAATTCCTGTTTGTCAATCATCAGTGAAAAAGCCCAGGAGAAAAAAATATATATTTATGAGGCCAGAGACAAAAGAGAGAAGCAGGTTAACGCGTGGTCCTAATGCAAGTCCGGCTAACTTGCGACACGCAACTAGACGCAGTCTCCACAGGGAGGGACCACCTCTGTGATAAAGGCCGTACAAACACTCCTAAAGATCAAATGACTGAGACTAAACTCGCAAAACCTCAGGAATGATAACTACACAGCTACTTCAGACATTTCATGCAGATGGACAGAGCAGTGATGCAGTCTGACAGGCAGAATTACAGGAAAACTGGAAGAAATGTAACTGGTTTGAACCCTCCACTGTATTGGATTAAGAGCAGATTATAAACACTAGTGCTCAGGAATACATGTTATCTTTACAACTTCCAAGCAGATGACTGAAAATAACTTGGAAGCAACTTTCTAGGAAAAAGATAACATAATATAGCCAAGTGCAGCATGCTTATTAACACTTTTTATACCTGTGCAATGTCCTTGTAACGAAATGGAATTTTAATTATTTTATTTGAAAGTAAATATTTAAGGGCAGGCCTGCTAAAATAAGTCAGGTTCTTACAAGACCATATTATGGAGTGGAAACATTTTCTCCTCCTACATCTTTTGTTATGGATAGGCGTAGCTTTGGGTCACGTGGTGTCAGTAATAGTGATTGTTATATCACCTGTTCACGGCCCGAGGGAAATTTTGTGAATGAGTGGGTGATGGGGGAAGTCGACTTTTGCTGATCGCTCAAGCTTAGAATGTTTTTGTTCACTGTTTTCTACGGATTTTAAGGATTTGACAACAAATAAAGGAGTTTTAACTTGGAACTTTGACTAACGTTTTAAACAGCGGGCGCGTCAACATTATTCCCCTATTCAGCTGCTCGGCGACTCAAAGGCTTGACAGTCGCCAATATTTGTCAGCAAAAGTGCGACGGCAATGGACCGTCCCGCAATCAGCGCTGAATAAACGCCGATGCGAGCCCACACACCGCCGCCACTACACCCGTAAAAGCGGCTAGACCGACAGATAAGGAGAAGACGACGGTGGTATGTAAACTGTGTTTTTGTGCTGCGTATTGTTTGTTTGAACGCAGTTTGGATTCTGACCATACGAAGATGTTTTTGTGACACGCCCACCGCTACATTTGCTGTTGGATTTGGTGTGTGTGAGTTGTGGCTCTGCAGGCGTTCAACTGAGTTTGAAGGAATTGCTGTTGCCTTTGTTTTGGATTTTGGCATGCTGCTTATGTTGAATGCTTAAAATGAGTGGATCACAGGCTGCATCTGTTGTTGGAAAAACTGAAAAGGATAAAAGAATAACTTCCCTCACTGAGAAAGCTCTTGCAAACAAAATTGAAACCATCCAAACAGATCGGAAAAGGCATGTAAACAAAATGAAAAGTGTTATGTCTCTTAAAGAGCTAATGAAAGATGATAAAAATCATTCACAAGTCAAAAAACAGTTTGATGAGTTAACACACCTGTTTAAGGATGCCAGTGCATTGCATGAATCTTTACTTTCTCTAATCTCATTTGATGAGAAAGCTAAACAAAATACATGGTTCTCAAGCATCTCTAAATACAATAAAGGGTTTATGGAGGATGTTAAGATATGGCTTTCTGAAACTGATAAACATTCGGGGAGGCCATCATCTGACAAAGCGCAGTCACAGGAAACTTCCCTGAGAGGAGAAATGGAGGTGCGAGAGCACACTGGAAAAGAACCTCAATTATCTCTTAATCCTCAGAATGATGTTAATGATGACGTGTTGCCATCCGACAGTGTGTCAAATCAAGGCAGTAGGTCAAGCTCAAGAGTATCATCTACTTCATCTGCACGTCTCAGGGCAGAAGCTGAAATGGCCGCCTTGCTTGCACGTCAACATATGCTGAAAGAAAAACACTCTCTTGAAGAACAAGAGGAACAATTGAGGAGAAAGAAAGAACAACTTCAGCTTGAAGCAGATATAGCTGCAACTGTTGCAAAGGTGAACGTGCTGAGAACTGGATCCACTAAGCGGAGCGTCGCTTCACGGAAATCTAATGGAATGGAATCATATTTTAAAACAAAGGGAAACAGCCTTGAAATTCTTAATGCTGATGCAGAGACTTTTGTTCCTCAGATGCTTACAGAAGGAAATGCAATCACTGGGAATGCAGAGCTTCAAGTAAAAACAGTGCAACAGAATATGAAAAGGGAAAGGCCTGCACCAGCTCTTATGGGGCCTTCTGACGCCTTTGGATCAATTCCACCTTTGCCTAAGCCACAAGCTGCTCTTCCAGTAGCCAATGAAAATCTGTTGTCCATTATGGAAAAACAAAATGAATTAACTTGTATGTTGGTCCATCAGCAAAGTCTTTCTTCACTGCCCAAAAGGGAGATTCAAACCTTTGATGGTGACCCTTTACATTTTCAGGCCTTTATGCGCTCGTTTGAACAGGTCATAGAAGCAAAGACTGGCGATGCTGGTGACTGCCTGCATTATCTTGCACAGTACACCAAGGGGCAGCCCAATGAACTTGTTAAAAGCTGCCAACATATGTCTGGAAGTGCTGGATATGTAAAGGCAAAGACTCTGCTGTATGAGCACTTTGGGAATGGACATGTGATTGCATCTGCCTATTTGAACAAAGTTCACTCATGGCCACTGATTAGATCGGAAGATGGAAAAGCTCTTCAGGCATATTGTTTGTTCTTACGTGGATGCTGCAATGCAATGGAAGAGATTGATGATCTCTCTGAATTAAATACACCTGCCAATATGCTTGCTGTGATTAGAAGACTGCCATATAAGTTAAAAGACAAATGGCGAACAGTAGCATGTGACATTCAGGAGAGGCAACATCGCAGAGCCGCATTCATTGACATTCTTTCCTTCCTTGAGCGTCAAGTTAAAATCGCAACAGATCCCATCTTTGGAAATCTATGTGACGTTCCAGCAACACATCTAGCAGCCAAGGGCAGCAATGGAGGGAAATGTTCTCCACATCTAAAAGCTAAAGGAAGTAGCTTCGCCACAACAGTCTCTGACGTCGAGAGACAGAATCAGATAGAGGCTCAAGATCGTCACAGCACTGTGAAGGCTTGTTTTTTCTGCAAAGGCGGACACACACTGGAGTCATGCGCTCTGCTTGATAAGAAACCTCATGATGAGAAGATTTCTTTTCTTAAAAAGAACCGCATTTGTTTTGGCTGTTTGTGTACTGGGCACATAAGCAAAGAATGCAGAAAACGCCTTTCATGTAAAATCTGTGGCCTCCGACATGCAAGTATACTCCATATTCACCACAAAGAGAAGAATGAAGTCAAACCTAATAATGAGGCAGATAACATTCCTGTTACGATCCAGACTAGTGGTCTTACTGGGGCCGGTGAACAGGACTGTAAGCTTGCCATTGTGCCAGTTAAAGTAAAATCAAAGAGAGGTCAAAGAATAGTGGAAACGTATGCCTTTCTGGACCAAGGGAGTTCAGCATCCTTTTGTACAGTGGGTCTTATGGACAAGCTGAATATTGCTGGGAGGAGGACAAAGATTCTCCTGCGCACCATGGGACAGGAGAAAGTGGTGGACAGTTTCATTGTACCTGAACTTGAAGTTGCTGGATTGGACAGTGACATGTACTGTGATATGCCTAACCTCTTCACTCAGCATAAAATGCCTGTAGATATTGGTAACATCCCAAATCAACAGGACCTGGATGACTGGCCACATTTGAAGCATGTTCATTTGCCAGAAATTAAGGCCAATGTTGAGCTTTTGATTGGCATGAATATGCCCAGAGCTCTAGAACCTTTGGAGGTCATCCGGAGTGTTGGCGATGGTCCTTTTGCCATTAGGACTGTGCTCGGCTGGACTGTGAATGGGCCACTTAATCGAGAATGCTGTGGAAGGCCAGGATGTTTGGCAACAGTCACTGTCAACAGAGTTTCTGCTGTCACACTGGACAAGCTATGGAAACAGCAGTTCAAGATGGACTTTCCCGAGAGCAGCGATGATGAACAGATGGGGCTGTCAAAGGAAGACTTGAAGTTCCTGGAATTGGCCAGCAAGACGGTGACTTTGGGGGATGGGCACTACAGCATTGCCCTGCCACTGAAAGACCGAGACATAAGAATGCCTGACAACCGTGCAATTGTTGAGCAACGAGCCTTAGGTTTGAAGAAAAGGTTCATCAGAGATAAAGACTTTCATAAAGACTATACTGCCTTCATGACAGATCTTATATCTAGAGGATATGCAAAGAGAGTCCCAGTCACAGAATTAGAGCGCAGTGATGGGAAGCTTTGGTATATCCCTCATCATGGGGTTTACCATCCTACCAAGAGGAAGATGCGCGTCGTCTTTGACTGTGCAGCATCATTCCAGGGCGTCTCTCTTAATGCGCAGCTCCTGAGTGGTCCTGACTTAACAAACAGTTTGGTTGGCGTACTGACGAGGTTCAGAAAAGAGCCCATTGTTTTGATGTCTGACATCGAGGCTATGTTTCATCAGGTGCATGTGCCAGAGGAAGATGCTGACCTTTTGAGGTTTCTTTGGTGGCCCGGTGGTGACATCAATCAGCGCATGCAGGAGTACAGGATGGGTGTTCATTTGTTTGGGGCAACGTCCTCTCCGAGCTGTGCTAACTACGCCCTGCGGAAATGCGCAGAGGATAACAAAGCATACTTCAGCCAGCAGGTGATCGACACCATTCTGTATAGTTTTTACGTCGATGACTGCCTTGCTTCAATATGCTCTGAAGAAGAAGCCATCAATCTTTACTCAGACCTCAGAGACATTTGCGCCAAAGGTGGTTTCCACTTAACAAAGTGGATCAGCAATAGCCGCAGTGTTTTGGCAGTTATACCTGAGGAGGAAAGAGCAAATGAAGTTAAGGAGCTAGACCTGGATTGTGACCTTTTACCTGTTGAGCGGGCATTGGGAGTGAAGTGGTGCCTGCAGTCAGATGCATTTAAGTTCTGCATATCTATCCCAAACAGACCATTGACTCGGAGAGCAATCCTATCCACAGTAAGCTCCTTCTATGACCCTCTGGGGTTCCTTGCTCCTGTTATCTTCACAGCCAAGAGAATCCTTCAAGATCTGTGCCAGAGGGGGATAGGATGGGATGATGCTATACCATCAGCAGTTGCTCAAGAGTGGAAAAGCTGGGTAGAAGAATTGCATCTGTTGAACAACATCAGCATCAGACGATGTTTAAAGCCTTCTGACTTTGGACAGACGACCACAGCTCAGTTGCATCATTTTGCAGATGCGAGTGAGAAGGGCTATGGGGCTGTTACCTACCTGTTGCTGCACAACAGTCGCTCACAGACGCACAGTTCCTTTATAATGGGAAAATCCAGAGTGGCACCTTTAAAACCAGTCACAATCCCTCGCATGGAATTGACGGCAGCAGTGGTAGCGGTTCGCATGGATAGAATGTGGAGGAGGGAGCTGAGACTACCTCTCCTAAACTCTGTCTTTTGGACGGACAGCACCGCAGTGTTGAAATATATAAACAATGAGACTTCCAGGTTCCGTGTTTTTGTGGCGAACAGAGTGTCAGAAATCCTCAAGGCTTCTAGTGCCTCCCAATGGAGGTATGTGAACACCACACATAACCCTGCGGACCTTGCCTCCAGAGGTATGAAGGCAGAGACCTTTTTACGTGACACTGAATGGATATCTGGTCCTGCATTTCTTACACAGCCAGAGAACAATTGGCCTGTGAACCCAGGAAACTTGCAAGAACTTCCACATGAAGATCCTGAAGTTAAGGTGTCTGCTGCCATCGAGGTCTTACAAGCACACGATGATGATCATCCTCTGACCCTTTTAATCCATCGTGCCTCATCCTGGACTCGTCTCATCAGGGTGATGGGTTGGATTTTGAGGTTCAAGACATTGCTTTTGCATCGCAAGAAGAAACATTTCCAGTCTGCATCTGATGCAATTCAGTCTGAAGATGCCCAACATAAGGTTGATTTCCGGCATGGCTTTCTTTCGTTGGGAGAGATTGAGGATGCTGAGATGCAAATAATTAAGTTCTGTCAGAGGAAAAGATATGCCGAAGAAATTTCTCGTCTCCAAAGTGGAGAGTCTGTGAAACGAAGCAGCCACATATAAGTTGAATCCTGTTTTGGAGGATGATGTGCTGCGGGTTGGCGGACGTCTCAGTAGAGCTGTCATGTCAGAAGATTCCAAGCGTCCTGTCATAATTGCTAAAGAGCTTCACATTTCTAATCTCATTTTACAGCATATTCATAAAGAGGTGGGTCATGGTGGAAGGAACCACATACTCTCAAAGCTGCATCAAAAATACTGGATTCCCGGTGCTGGTACTTTGATTCGAAGCATCATGTCGAGGTGTGTGACCTGCAGAAGATTTCATGGAGCTGCAGGCCAGCAGCAGATGGCTGAGTTACCTGAAAGCAGAGTGACCCCTGAGAAACCCCCATTTAGCTTTGTTGGAGTGGACTATTTTGGTCCATTTGAAGTGAAGCGCGGGAGAAGTCTTGTGAAGCGGTATGGTGTTATTTTTACTTGTTTGGCAATTAGAGCAGTACATATTGAGGTTGCCTCATCCCTTGACACTGACTCTTTCATTAACGCCTTACGACGTTTCATTGCAAGACGAGGTCAGGTACAAGAACTGCGCTCAGACAACGGGACTAACTTTGTGGGCGCAGAGCGCGAGCTGAGACGAGCTATGGAACAGTGGAATCAGGAAAAGATTTCTGATGCTGTGTCTCTGAAGGGAGTGAAATGGATCTTTAATCCTCCAACTGGATCGCATCATGGCGGAGCATGGGAGCGGTTGATTCGTTCTGTCAGAAAGGTCCTTAATTCCACTCTCCAAACACAGCATTTGGACGAGGAAGGGCTCCAAACTGCTCTTTGTGAAGTGGAGTCAATCCTCAACAGTAGACCCATTACGCTGGAATCCACCGACCCAAATGATTTGGAAGCCTTAACACCAAACCATCTCCTTCTTCTCAAGTCAAACCCGTCTTTACCACCTAGCCTGTTCCGGAGGGACGATCTCTACGCACGTAAACGATGGAGGCAAGTTCAGTATATGTCTGATCTGTTTTGGAAAAGATGGACTAAAGAGTACTTGCCACAACTTCAGCAGCGCCAGAAATGGGGAAGGATTAAACGCAACTTCGTTCCTGGAGATGTGGTCCTTATAGTGGATGATTCTGCACCTCGCGGTTCCTGGATCATTGGGAGAGTCACCGGAGCTGCACCAGATGAAAAGGGGCTTGTGCGTCAGGTCTGGATTAAGACCCCAACCAGCCATGTGTGCAGACCCATCACAAAGATATGCCTTCTTCAGGAGACTTCTGACCCATGATTATGACATTTTGACACAGTGTGACATAACTAACTTTGAATTGACTTTAATGTTATGAGATGTACATAAGACTGACTATATTTAGGCTAAGTGCTGGTAACCTCTGGCCTATGACTGACTGACCATGTGCAGACAGAAGAAAAGAAGAGAAGACATGAGAAAATAACTTTGGTGGACTTTTGAGTATGTTATGTTGTCTCACTGGGTGTCTGTGATATGATGAAGTGTGTGTTGTGAGTGTGGTGTTGGATGTGTAATTATTACTGTAAAAATGTAATAATTAGGGGCCGGAATGTTATGGATAGGCGTAGCTTTGGGTCACGTGGTGTCAGTAATAGTGATTGTTATATCACCTGTTCACGGCCCGAGGGAAATTTTGTGAATGAGTGGGTGATGGGGGAAGTCGACTTTTGCTGATCGCTCAAGCTTGGAATGTTTTTTGATCACTGTTTTTCTACGGATTTTAAGGATTTGACAACAAATAAAGGAGTTTTAACTTGGAACTTTGACTAACGTTTTAAACAGCGGGCGCGTCAACATTATTCCCCTATTCAGCTGCTCGGCGACTCAAAGGCTTGACAGTCGCCAATATCTTTATTTAACAGTCGCCATGTTGCTGTGCACCATGTTCTTTTATTCAACTCTTCTTTTATTTTACCAATATTAATGCGATAAGGACTGTTTTCCTTTAACTTACAAGAAAAAAAATACATGCCATCACTATTATAGGCAATCACGACCTTACAATCACTGAGTCTGACTTAATTTTTTTTCCTTTTACAATCATTGTTCAAACGGAGTCTCTCCTCTCTTGTAAAATACCTGGAAGTTAGGTAAAGTTAAAAGACTCCACTACTCGACTACTTGCAATGTAAGACGGGGAAATATTGCTTGTTTAACCACAAAATTACCAAGAAATTGCGCAGTACTTAAAATTACTTGCAGAATAATTTGTCACCCTTCCTGTAAAACACCTGAAATTAAGTAGCACTAAAATGACTCGCGTTACCTAAAATTACTAACACGTTACCTAAATTACAGCATAATTCTTTCTTTGTTTCCTGTAAAAACATTACTTGTTAACCCCTTATTGCACTTTACCTACCTTTAAGTATTTGTAGGTGAATATAATATAATCCCTTCATTGGCTTCCTGTTAAATCCAGAATTGAATTCAAAATCCTGCTCCTCACATACAAGGTCTTAAATAATCAGGCCCCATCTTATCTTAATGACCTTGTAGTACCATATCACCCTATTAGAGCACTTCGCTCTCGCTCTGCAGGCCTACTTGTTGTTCCTAGAGTATTTAAAAGTAGTTTTCAGGCCCCTCTTCTGTGGAACCAGCTTCCAGTTTGGATTCAGGAGACAGACACTATCCTACTTTTAAGATTAGGCTTCAAACTTTCCTTTTTGCTAAAGCATATAGTTAGGGCTGGACCAGGTGACCCTGAATCCTCCCTTAGTTATGCTGCAATAGACTTAGGCTGCCGGGGGATTCCCATGATGCATTGAGTTTTTCCTTTCCAGTCACCTTTCTCACTCACTATGTATTAACAGACCTCTCTGCATTGAATCATATCTGTTATTAACCTCTGTCTCTCTTCCACAGCATGTCTTTTATCCTGTCTTCCTTCTCTCACCCCAACCAATCACAGCAGATGGCCCCGCCCCTCCCTGAGCCTGGTTCTGCCGGAGGTTTCTTCCTGTTAAAAGGGAGTTTTTCCTTCCCACTGTCGCCAAAGTGCTTGCTCATAGGGGGTCATATGATTGTTGGGTTTTTCTCTGTATCTATGAAGCGCCTTGAGGCGACTTATGTTGTGATTTGGCGCTATATAAATAAAATTGAATTGAATTGAATTATAATGACATTACATTTTTTATATATTTGTAATAACTAATGTAATTTATGACCGTTAAGCACTGGCTATTAGTATGGCATGGCTCGTGCATGTTCTCTGGGTTTACTTATAGATGTGGTACACCCAATATGTCCTTTGTGTAAAAGAAACTACGGACAATTTTTTATTTCCTCACTTAAATACGATTAAAACATTTATGTACTTTTCTAAAGCAGTTACATGACTTAAAAGTTACAGTTTGAATACCCACTTCTCACTAACTGTTCACGCACTTCACGTTCACTGCTTATAAACAGAGGAGCTTGCTGAGCTGACGAGTGAATTTACAATTTCAACAGCTCTTTTAAAAACAAGAGGGAAAAAAAAAAAAAAAAAAGATGGTGTGGTTGAGTGTGCGTTTGTGTGCGTGTGTGTAGCGTACGTGCCTCCAGGATGAGTAATATACATGGAGTGACTAGGACATGTGGCTGTGGTTTGGTGGGTTTTTAAAAGACATCACCTGCTACTATATGAACTGTTCCAGCAGGTTCAGGAATAACCAGAGTGACACGTCAGTTTTCCCACTGCAGAGATAAGATGTACTGACAGACGCACGCACACACACAGTAAACCACTGACCACAAGAGTTTAAATCAAATACAAATGAAGAGATTTGAACACCCAGAGCTCTCACATGTAGCTTCCAAAACTGCCATCATACAGACATTCAAACCAACTTTGTAACACCTTCATTAACTCCAGCCAACAAAGAAACACTAATAAATCAGAAACAGCTGGCTGTTCAGCACTCATGGATGCACACTACCTCAGCCCAGGTATTGTGCATCAAAGCAGCGCTCCCCTCTTCGAAACGTGAGGGAACACAGCTGCAGTTAAAAACCATCCTCTTTCGCTTCGTGAGCTATAATTCAATGCACACTGCTGAGCAAAAAAGCAACCGCACGACTCAAACGGAGCAAATGTGGGCAGATTCCTTTCATGGCGTACTGAGCAGCTGAATTATGCGCACCACAAGTCCAAACAACACAATATTTCAACGCCAAATCTGGTTTGATGATTTTGTTACCACATGCTACTCAAAGTGAACAAACTATAAATTTAATAATATGAACACTAATGGTACGTTGTCAGCTCCTTTACAGATTTCTAGAATAAAAAAAACAAGCGTTAACAGACCGAGGGTCTATTTACATTTACCAATATTTCAACAGTAGCCAAGGACAAATCTGACTTCATCATTCTAGATAAGAAGTTAAAGTATCAGAAAAGTTATTACATTTTGTTTTGTGTCATTTCTTGCTGTGCCTCCATGAAAGCCTAAACAATGTTTTTAAATAACACTGTTGGCAACTAATGCTAAAACTAAACTCTTCTTATATGAAATTGGTGGGATCCTGAATTTTATGAACAATCTTTAAGATGTTTCAGGTTGTAACACAATAGTGAACTCTTGTAGGGGGACGCAAAAAAGGACGATGCCAGTGAGTTTTGTTTTGTCTTCTTTTTTTTTTTTAAATGCAAATAGCTAAACCAGTCAATAACATGGCAGCAATTCATTGCGTAAGTACACAGACATGGTCAAGACAACCAACTGGAGTTCAAAGTGAGCAGCAGAACGGTGAAGAAAGGTATTTTAAGTGACTTTGAATGTGGCACGGTTGTTTGTGCCAGTCGGGTTGGTCTGAGTTTTTCTGAAATTGTTGATCTGCTGGGATTTTCCCACACAACCATCCGAGTGTTTACAGAGAATTGTATGAAAAGGGAAAAATATTCAGTCAGCAGCAGTTCTCAAGCCGATAGAAAGACTTGAGAACTACAGAAAACCACAGCAGGTGCCACTCCTGTCAGCTAAGAACAGGAAAGTAAGGCTACAGACCACACTGGCTCACCAAAATCAGACAACAGAAGACTGGAAAAACGCTGCCTGTTCTGATGAGTCTCGATTTCTGTTGTAACATTCAAATGGTAGGGTCAGAATCTGGTGTAAACAACATGAAAGCATGGATCTATCCTGCCTTGTATTAATGGGTCAAGGTGCTTGTGGTGGTGTAATTGTGTGGGGGATTTTTCTTGGAGCACTTTGGATCCCTTAGCACCAACTGAGCATTGCTTAAAAACCACAGCACACCAGAGTACTGTTGCTGACCATGACCCTCCCTTTATAACCATAGTGTACACATCTTCTGATGGCTGCTTCTGATAGAATAATGTGCCATGTCACAAAGCTCAAAGCATCTTAAACTATTTTCCTAAACATGACAATGGAGCTGATTGTACTCAAACGGCCTCTAAATTCACCAGATCCCAGTGTAATAGAGCAACCTTTAACTGTGGTGGAACAGGAGATAAGGATGTGCAGCCAAGAAAGATGTGGTAGAAGATGGCGCCGGTGTACGTGGCTTGCCGTCCTCGGCTACATCTGCTTCGCTGCTTCTTACCCTCTCTACGCTCTTTATGGACCTTGGCATTGTATTTTTTTATCCTTTTAGTTGTATGCGCATCTAATGGCTGTGCACTGATTACATACGA
The DNA here is from genome assembly GCF_965226115.1 of Aulonocara stuartgranti. Lineage (NCBI taxonomy): Eukaryota > Metazoa > Chordata > Actinopteri > Cichliformes > Cichlidae > Aulonocara > Aulonocara stuartgranti. Next base: position 31,007,819 of record NC_138952.1, on the reverse strand, counting down.
CAGGCAAACACTTTTAAATCTAAGACTCTCTCATTCCTCTCGGCCTGATCCTTGCTGGAACCTGAGTGACGCCACCGCGCCCCGACCGGACCCTCCGACCGGCTTCCTCCACCTACCTATTCCGAATCTACACAAGAAACGCTATAGGAAACGCGGTAGAAGGAGCGGCCGTCGCGTTCGCTTCAGGCTCTACTTTAAAGCCAGAGCCACAGGCTACCCACATGCCAGCCTGGATATTTTATCTTCTTTCCCTCCTTCCCAGGAGCGCTCTGATGCTAAGTTGCTCACCCACCGTTGGATCTGCTTGGCCGACCACGAAGTCTACCCTGCGATTCCTGTGGCATGTTCTCCTGCTCGGGTTTGGATAACATCGCTCCGACGCGGCGTTTGCCGAAGCAACCTAAGTGTCCTACGACGCACCACCCGTGGCGACTTAGCCCCTAGGATACGGATGGCATTGCTTAATGTCAGGTCGCTGGTCAATAAGACCTTTCTTTTAAATGACTTCATCTCCACTAATGGGATTGATGCCTTATTCCTGACTGAAACCTGGATTCGTCCTGGTGAGTTCATCCCTTTTACTGAACTTCTTCCGTCGGACTGTGTTGCTTTTAGCTCACCAAGGCTTACTGGTAGGGGTGGCGGCGTAGCCTCGGTTTTTAAGAATTCGTATGCAGTTCGGCAGCTACCCTCACCTACCTACTCTAGCTTTGAAGTCCAATTATTGGAGATGACTGCATCCACGACCACACTCTGCGTGGTGGTTTATCGACCGCCTAAATATAGCAAATATTTTATCACGGACTTTGCTGATCTCCTAGGCTCCGTTCTTTTTAAGTATGGTTGTGTTCTCATTGTCGGTGATTTTAACATACACACTTGCTGTAAGGATGACTCATTTGCTAAAGACTTCCTTGCCTTAACGGACTCTTTTAACCTGGCTCAGTGGGTTAATGACCCAACGCATGTTAAAGGACATACTTTGGACTTGGTTTTCTCATATGGTCTGGACATTTGTATCAAGGATATAAGTGACGCTGGGATCTCGGATCATTTCCCAGTTATATTTGATACTGGCTTATGCACTAATGAACTACATCCTGCGGCTCCCCTTCGCCCGCTATGTGTAATTAATGCTGAAGCGATGTCAAACTTCTCTATGTCTTTCTTGGATTCTGCATCTGTCACTCTCGACTGTTGTTCTTTTCACTCGGTTGATGACTATGCTAATTCCTTCCTATCGCTGATTTCTTCAATCCTTGATACTGTTGCCCCCATTAAGATGAAGCGCCCTAGAACCTACTCTCAGTGTTGGCTTAATGACACTACGCGCGCCTTACGTCGCGTGTGTCGGCGCGCTGAGAGAAGGTGGAAAAAAGATAAACTTCAGGTTTCCCATGACATGCTACGGACTAGCCGCTTAAAATTCCAAAGTGCTGCTAAAACGGCCAAAGCGTCCTTCTTGTCCAAAATCATCCTGGCCAATGACCATAACCCCCGTACCTTATTTAAAATTTTTAACTCTGTGGTTAACCCTTCCCCAGACATGCCTTTAATTCATTCTCAGGGTCTTTGTGAGCGATTTCAAACTCACTTTTTAAAAAAGGTCTCATCTCTTAAGTCCTCCCTTCCCCCTGCTTTATATCCTCTCCCCATTCCTGAGTGCATTTCAACTTTCCACCAGTTTGAGCCTGTGTCACTTTTGACTCTTAAGCGGCTAGTTGCTCAAATGAATAACACCAATACTGTGCTTGACATTCTTCCATCTCGTTTAGCTAAGGACTGTTTTGATGTAATCGGACCTAGTATCCTATTTCTTATGAACTTTTCCTTGCTCTCAGGCTGTGTTCCTTTGTCCTTTAAGCATGCTGTAGTCCACCCGATTCTTAAAAAAAGAAATTTTGTTACCACATGCTACTCAAAGTGAACAAACTATAAATTTAATAATATGAACACTAATGGTACGTTGTCAGCTCCTTTACAGATTTCTAGAATAAAAAAAACAAGCGTTAACAGACCGAGGGTCTATTTACATTTACCAATATTTCAACAGTAGCCAAGGACAAATCTGACTTCATCATTCTAGATAAGAAGTTAAAGTATCAGAAAAGTTATTACATTTTGTTTTGTGTCATTTCTTGCTGTGCCTCCATGAAAGCCTAAACAATGTTTTTAAATAACACTGTTGGCAACTAATGCTAAAACTAAACTCTTCTTATATGAAATTGGTGGGATCCTGAATTTTATGAACAATCTTTAAGATGTTTCAGGTTGTAACACAATAGTGAACTCTTGTAGGGGGACGCAAAAAAGGACGATGCCAGTGAGTTTTGTTTTGTCTTCTTTTTTTTTTTAAATGCAAATAGCTAAACCAGTCAATAACATGGCAGCAATTCATTGCGTAAGTACACAGACATGGTCAAGACAACCAACTGGAGTTCAAAGTGAGCAGCAGAACGGTGAAGAAAGGTATTTTAAGTGACTTTGAATGTGGCACGGTTGTTTGTGCCAGTCGGGTTGGTCTGAGTTTTTCTGAAATTGTTGATCTGCTGGGATTTTCCCACACAACCATCCGAGTGTTTACAGAGAATTGTATGAAAAGGGAAAAATATTCAGTCAGCAGCAGTTCTCAAGCCGATAGAAAGACTTGAGAACTACAGAAAACCACAGCAGGTGCCACTCCTGTCAGCTAAGAACAGGAAAGTAAGGCTACAGACCACACTGGCTCACCAAAATCAGACAACAGAAGACTGGAAAAACGCTGCCTGTTCTGATGAGTCTCGATTTCTGTTGTAACATTCAAATGGTAGGGTCAGAATCTGGTGTAAACAACATGAAAGCATGGATCTATCCTGCCTTGTATTAATGGGTCAAGGTGCTTGTGGTGGTGTAATTGTGTGGGGGATTTTTCTTGGAGCACTTTGGATCCCTTAGCACCAACTGAGCATTGCTTAAAAACCACAGCACACTAGAGTACTGTTGCTGACCATGACCCTCCCTTTATAACCATAGTGTACACATCTTCTGATGGCTGCTTCTGATAGAATAATGTGCCATGTCACAAAGCTCAAAGCATCTTAAACTATTTTCCTAAACATGACAATGGAGCTGATTGTACTCAAACGGCCTCTAAATTCACCAGATCCCAGTGTAATAGAGCAACCTTTAACTGTGGTGGAACAGGAGATAAGGATGTGCAGCCAAGAAAGATGTGGTAGAAGATGGCGCCGGTGTACGTGGCTTGCCGTCCTCGGCTACATCTGCTTCGCTGCTTCTTACCCTCTCTACGCTCTTTATGGACCTTGGCATTGTATTTTTTTATCCTTTTAGTTGTATGCGCATCTAATGGCTGTGCACTGATTACATACGACAGGCAAACACTTTTAAATCTAAGACTGTTATGACCTTTCAAACTATAGACCGATCTCTAAGCTTTCGTTCTTGTCCAAGATCCTGGAGAGACTAGTTCTCTCCCAACTCCAGGCGTACTTGGACACGAACAATATTGCTGAGAAATTTCAATCTGCCTTTAAGCCATTGCATAGCACTGAAACAGCGTTGGTTAGAGTTCTTAATGATATTCTTGTAATCACTGATACTGGACGCTCTATGGTCCTAGTTTTACTGGACCTCTCTTCGGCCTTTGATATGGTGGACCATAACATTTTATTACTAAGACTTGAGCACACTGTGGGTATTAGAGGCACTGCCCTCGACTGGTTTAAATCATACCTCGCTGATAGATCCTTATCAGTTCACTTAGGCACCTTCTCCTCTTCCTCCGCTCCGGTCTGTTGTGGTGTGCCTCAAGGATCAGTTTTAGGCCCTATTCTCTTCTCATTGTATTTGCTCCCTCTAGGCACAATCTTTGAAAAATACAATATCGCCTTCCACTGTTATGCCGATGACATACAGATCTATTTTGAACTTACTGACGACCTTGCTGTGTCCCTGCACTATTTTCAAGAATGCATGCGGGAGGTCAAAGAATGGTTCCTGAGTAATTCCCTCGTTTTAAATGATAAGAAGACTGAGATTGTGGTGTTCAACAGTAAAATCCCTCGTGCCCAACTCTGTGCTGCCCTGGGTTCCTTTGCTAGTTTTTCTTGTGACTATGTCAGTAACTTGGGTGTACTGCTGGATAGCTCGCTCAAACTCGATAAGCAAGTGTCTGCTGTAGTGAGATCTAGCTTTCACCAACTGCGCCTTATCTCTAAGGCTAGGCATTATATTCCGCATGAGGACCTGGAGAAGCTTATTCACGCTTTTGTGACCTCCAGGTTGGATTATTGTAACTCCTTGTACTATGGTCTTCCCTCTTCTCTTCTTCTTAAACTGCAAACAGTCCAAAATGCAGCAGCCCGCCTTTTGACTGGTACCAGGAAATTTTGCCATATTACCCCTGTCCTAGCTAGCCTGCATTGGCTGCCCATAAAGTACCGTATTCAATTTAAAATATTACTCCTTACTTTCAAAACTATTAATAAATTAGCGCCAAGTTATCTTAGTGAACTTCTCAAACCACATACTCCTGCTAGAACACTCAGATCTGCCACTCAACTACTTCTGACCCAACCCAGATCTCGACTGAAGTCCCGGGGTGACCGTGCGTTTGCTCTGGCTGCCCCGGTACTGTGGAATACCCTTCCTCTCGACCTCCGCGCATCTGATTCCATTGCACTGTTCAAATCACGATTAAAAACCCACTTATTCAATCTTGCCTTTCCCTCTAGTTAATATTTCTTTTATGATTTTATATCATGCACTTCTATGCTCATTTAAATTCTTGTTTGCTCTGTACCTGTTGCTTTCCTATGTATTAGTGACAGTTATCTGCTTGCATATTTAGTACTTGCTTTGGTCCTATTTCTATTATCCTCCTCCTATACTCTATTTTAATTGTTAAGCACCTTGGCATACCCTTGGTTTTTAAGTGTGCTTTATAAATAAAGTTTATTATTATTATTATTATTATTATTATTAAATCTGCAGCAAGTGTAAAATGCTATCATGTCATTGTGGACCAGAATCTCTGAGGAATCTATACAGCACCTTATTGAAACTCTGCAATGAAGAATTACAGCACTGCTGAAGGTAAACGGGGTTCTGTGTTAATTTCTTCTTGCTTCCTTTATTCTCTTCTTGCACTGAGATCATGTTCTCAGACTCCAATTTTTAACATAAAACAATCAATGCCAGTATTGAGGATTCACTTTAGTTTGCTGACTGCAGACTAAAGATTGGTTTTCAAATGGCTAACCAATGCCAAGTTTCTGCAACTCTGTGACTAAATTGATTTTGCCCCTTTGCAACATCTATTTCAGCTTCACATTTCCAGCTCCTTCACAACAGTAGCTACTTGCAGACAAAGCATGTTGCAAATCAGCATGACAGTATTTTTGTAACTGTTTTAAATGGCCAACAATCAATCCATCTCAGCAATCAACGTTTTGCAAGCCTAGACAACCTTGATGCTGGAGGATCCTGGATTAGCAAGCTTCTCCTATATCCTCTATTCATTATTGTTGATCCAGACTAAGGATGGGCCCGCTGCACAGGAAGACTGGATGAGAGTCTGCCAGTGGCTGTGTGAAGACCGCAGCGCTATGCTAAGGCACGTGGTAGGGTTTAAGTGATATATCCTGTCTTAAGACTCAACTGCAGCCTTGCCATGTGAAATAACAGTCCAGGAATACTTCCTCAGCGATGCCACCCCCTCCCTTTCTTTACCCCAATATTCCTCTACTGTTTGGCCCCCCCATCGGTTTACACAGCAGTTGTCATTAATTCTCCCTCTACTGGATTAAAGCAGTAACACAGTAATTACACCACTGTGCTCAACGTCAGCTTGCTTTTTCAAGATCAGGAAGTAATACTGTGTGGACAAGGCTATGAAAGTTGGTTGTATATTAATTTAATTAATTAATGTCATCGATGACGCACAGCAAGAAGTGAAATGATTAGAATTAGAAACAGAATATACTTGAAATCTCTCACAGCCTTGAAAAATGCACTGGCTGACTAAATGTCCATCGGCATATGCGGCATCTGTATTCTCCCTCCCACCTGTGTTTAGACAGTAGTCGCTAAAGATTCGCCATACAGGTCAGGGCCAAGGCAAACATCCAGCATCAGCTTACACGCTCCTAATCCTAACCTTAACCTGAGGGTCAAAATGCCTACAGACTGATCCTTAAAGACGAGAAAATAGCGAGCCACGCAGAGACGACTGTCTCTTCAGTACAAGAATAACTCCTATTCAGGCAGCTGGGGGCAATTATTTCTCAGAGAAGGTAATGCCAGTTTTATTAAGCTTCACAAACGTGTAAACAGTAGGGGTGCAACGATGCTCGTATCGATATTGAACCGTTCGGTACGCATATGTATTGAACAATACAAAATTTTTAATTTATTTTATCAACTTTCCTTCTGACGATGCTGTCTGTGTTGAGCGCTCAGTGGATCTGCACTCGACAGTGCAGCCTAGGCGGAGTAGTCGAACGCAGATTCACTGAGTGCAGGGCAAGCTAGCGAGACAGAAGTTAAGCTCTGGTTGCAACATGGCAAATTGAACCTCCCCCACCCTCATTCAGATCTGGCGTTTGGAATTATTTTGGTTTTTATGTGACGTATGACCCTGAAGGTAAGCGAGTCATGGACTAAAGTAAAACAGTATGTTGGATGTGCCACGCAATGCTCAATTACATGGGTGGGAACTAGTGTGTTAGCGCAGTTAGCTCGTTAACGTGTTGACGCCATCCAGCCCCACGCACGGGGCGATCCGCGGTAGCTCGTTAACGGAGATTTGCCGCGTTGTGCTGTCAGCGTTAATCTCGTTGAAATGACGTTAACGCCACTAGTGGGAACACAACGAATATGACTGCACATTTACGCCGACATCATCCTCGTGCAAAGACAAGTGGAAGCAGACAAAAACAACAAGCACGCATGCTACAAACTTTACCCGAGTCATTTAGACAGCCGTTAGCACATTATTCTCCTTATGGGGACCTGATATGTTTAATATGCTGCTGAGAATATAGCCCAGAAGAAGCGTATAGTATAGCTTTTATTTTGGAAAGAGACATTTCTCTGAAATAAACTCTTTTCCAAAGATGAGTGATTTCTCGATCAGATAGATTTATTATTTTTATTACTTTGTTGTTTCAGCAACATTAAATTTAAAAACTGTACTTTTGAGTTAGAATATATATTTATAATTTTAATAAATGACAAATTAAAAAGGCATGAACATTTTTTTGTATCGAAAAAATATCGAACCGTGACACCAAAGTATCGAACCGAACCGAGAATTTTGTGTATCGTTGCACCCCTAGTAAACAGGCCACGTGACATCGCAATTTAGACACCGTCTCAGTGGCAGAGGCACAGAAAGCCGTGCTTTAACTTGAAACAACTTGACATTCAGGGAGCTGATACGCCGTGAAATCTACAGATGGGTAAAAAAATAAAAGTATGAACCGCTACAGAGAAAAGACGAACTTAGACTGATTGCAGAGACAACCAAATCATAAGGAAAAAAATCTACATAAAACAAACACGCAGGGATGGAGGCTTATCCATCTGTTAGCTCAGACAGCCATTTACAGCACCTGACTGCTGCCACAGCCTCAAGGCTCGAATGCGGCCCTGGCAAGAGTCAAGCTCAGTGTGGAGTGACAGTGTCCTACCAATGCCTGGGGAGCGTGTCTCCACCAGATGACACCAGAGCCAAAGGGCCGAGCTTCAGACGGCGGCGAGGACAGATGACATGCATGCCGCTCGGTTCATCTGAGGGAGGGAGGCTTTTTAAAAAGGCTCTTTTGAACTAGGAGAGAAATGCGTGCGCGCTTGTGCGTGTGTGTGTTCGTGTGAAAGGTAGTTGCTGTCAGCCATGCAATTAACGAGAGGCCCCCTGATAACCACACTGGCATACGTTCGTCGCCACGCAGCAGCACAGGCGTGTTGTGACACTTGCAGACAGGCGGCCGCACTTATCCGGGCCTCCCAGTGGTCTTCATCAATCTGTTCCCCTTTTCAACAACAGACACTTGAAGATGTCACATACGCTCACATGGACATCAAGGAGAATACCACTTGAATTAAGAATTTAAATGTTATTTTTATGGCCGAAGACAGTCCACTGAACATTTATGACAACTCAACATCGAGAAACCAGAGAACTACAGCTCTATTTGCATCCAGCTTATACAGCGATTTAAATATAAATGATGCAGTTATCTTTGCTTCTCAGTCATTCAAGCTAACTGAAGCACTACCTGCTCTTATGGTTGCAGTTCAATTTAAAATAACATTACACATTAAAATATCAACTATAAAAGTGATTACATTTGTCATGTGCAATGTACAGGCTCATAGGATTGACTGTACAATTTTCAAGATTCACCTCTTCTGAATAAACAAAAGATTAAAATTCTATTAAAGTCAGGGTGTGCGAAGATGAAAAATTCCTCAATACTACTACATGCAATGTTATAATATCATCTGGAAATCTGGTTAAAAAAAAATAATACATTTGCATTTATAAATAGAGTCTGGTTAGAAGGCTTGGGTGGTATCAAGCTATAAAATGGTATGTAGGTATATAGATAGAATGCTCCTTGTTCCGATAAGATGACACTGATGTGCCATCGTGAGATGATATATTGTAGTGCACTGCACAAAAACCTAAGCGCAGCTTCTGATGAAGGAACATCCAGCTGAGCTCAGTGAGCTGTGAAACATGGGGCTGCAAGTCGCAAATGAAACGTAAATAGTAAACTTTAAGTATTTTGGGTTTAGTCCTGTTGACAGAAGAGAGCCAGCCAGCACAAACAACAAATATAGACTATTTGTTGATAGAAGAGTAAACACAGCAACACTTCTGGATCTACATTTAGCCCGCTGACGTGCTGATGGTCTGCTCCCGTGACAAGAGTCATCAGGGCCTGCAATAAGCTGTGGAAGAAGTTATGAGCTTCCCAAACTAAGGAAGAAAATGATCAGTGTAGCTAACAATATGAGTGCTAGCATAAGCAGCCTTATTGTTAACATGCCTGTACTGAATGTGGTCATGCTACGCTGTGGTCCAGCAATTGTCAGTTTATCCTGCTATTACACGTAACAGATGCAGAAGCCTGGTATGTGCACTGCAAGCAATCTAGACTTCTAATTACACAATGGAATTTATATTTAATCATCAGTTATTTTCTATTAGTTGCAAGCTCCCAGTCACATTATCTCAACCTAATAGGTCCCTCACACGTACAGCAACTGCTCTGGAGGCTTCGTATAGACACCCGACACTAAATTCAAATTCAACTGTTGTCTAAAAATTGACTGTGCTCGCACAAACAGAAGACTTAAAAGTGTATCTTTGAGAGCGCACACGTATTGCTTCGAGCGAGCTGGGCATACCAAGGGGAGCCTCGACAAGCTGAGCCGGGGGTGGTGGTGTATTGGAATGATACGGGGGATGGACATACAGACACCTCTTTGAAAATGATACACTGCCCTGGCTGGCAGCAAGCGCCACTCCAGATCCCCTCAGACAGGCAGAGAGGATGCCAAGCAGTTGGGATTTAGACTGTAATGAGCATGGCTGCGCACACACTAAGACACACACACATGCACACACACACACACACTCTAAGTGGCTATGTCGACTCAACAATGCAGCCAACTGCAAAGATTACACGGATGTGTGCAAAAGAGATGAACAACAAAGCAAAACTGATAGACCGATATGAATTCCTGGCCAATGCATACCAGCATAGTCACATACTAATACCAATTAGGGTGGCCATAGTGAGGCTCTATTTACACTAAAAAAAACACATAAAAGTACACACAAATAAAAACCTACACTTATGAGGACATTCCCCTCAGTCTCCTCCTGAAACCCATAACCTTCAGAAAAAGGATGCTTACAAACAAAGTCGACTAAAAATATTTGGGTAAATAAAATAAAAGAGGGAAGGTCTGCAAAAAACAAAGCAGACAACCACGTAAACGCACACACACACTTTTTTATATATATATATATATAAAACATCGTAATACTGTTTAACTTTCGCAGTTATTGCCAAACCTCTTGCACTCAAGTTGTGTCTAACAATGTTTTCAGATTTCAGCTCATAAACTGACATAAAATGTTAAATATTATCATAACCAGCTGAAGTGATGATCAACACAACAAATATGACTTCCTAGACCTTATTACTCCATCCTATCAAACATGTAACGAGGTTACCAAAGACAAAACAAAGAGTGTAGTTTGATTGAGCTCAATAGTGTAGCTGGATGGGCCTGTTTTTTTCCCCCTGACCTTCATGTGTCAAGACTTAAAAATTTAATTTTTTAATTGTGGACTTTCCAGCCTTGCATCAAACCTCTTGGTCTCTTAGAAAGAAAGGATATAATTGGGAGGCAGGAAGTTCCAGCTGAGGACGTGATTGGCCAAAGCCAAGTAGCGCTGGAAGACAGAAGACATCTGGGCATTGAGGTTTTCTCGGCGGCTGAACTCCTGCAGCACCTCCATGGTCATCATGAAGATCTGGCGGAGGCCGTCCTCCTAGAAGAAGTGGATGGAAGAACAGATGGATGCATGAGTTAAAGAGCAATAAAGTGAATACGTCAGGAGAGCGTAGAGGACAGGTGGGACAGCGGGGGACAAACCTGGAACAGTCGCTTGCAGTTACCGTGGAACTCCATGCTGAGGCCAATGCTGCTGGTCTTACTGGAGCTGGAGAACTCACTGAGCAGAGCGGTCAGGATGGAGCAGGCCAGCGTTTGCTGCAGAAGAGAATGATTGTATGATTGTGCAGGTCAATGGTTACATAAAAAGTTACACTAACATCCATCTTTTTCGAAGATTATTTGTCACGAGCCGGAAAGAAGGAAACCTCTTGAGGCCTCACGTGAAAAGACCGTCTGCTAACTGCAAACACAGATGATTAAAGGGCGCATGTTACAGTTATCCCCATCTGCACTTTTTTTATTCTTGGAGTCAAGTAGAGTAACTTTACATGATTTACAGTTTCCTTATTCTTAATGCAGCTCACCGCTCCAAATAAAGCACCTGTCTTCTGATTGGCTGCACAAAAGATTTCAGAAGTGGTTGGAGAAGCTTTGCCGACAGCCAAAACGCAGCATCCTATCTGAAGCCTGAGCTTTGGTTTACAGGAATTACATGTATACACACTGATCTCATTGTTTAAAACTGAGGACATGTTTATTATGAGCAACTGCAACTTTAACAGTGAAAAACATCCGTAAGTGTACATGTTTTAGAGCGTGCTATTGATGAATGTCCCGCGATACACAAATCGGAGAAGAAGCAAAACAAAAACAAGTTGTGGTTGGTAACAGGAGCACTAACTGGACAGCAGAGAAAACAAAAAATTAGAAAACACTTTGTGTTGCCTTTTGTATGAGCTTGTCTATGGACCAGCAAGAAGATATCCAGTCATCACTGGATATAAAAAGGACGAATCAACCCATTATATCCTTAAATTTCTTGTTCATCCAAAAGATAAACAATGATTAAAAATAAATAAAAAAAGAAAAAAGAATCTGAACAAGAGTTGCTTGATTAATATGTCTCAACAACTAATTATTGATTTTGAAATTCAATATTTAAAACACTGTACAAATTTCAATTAAAAAAAATTAGGACGCTGTAAAAATGTAAATAAAAACAGCAATGATTTGCAATTCTCATAAGCTCACCTTTTATTCACAATAGAGCACAGAAAATTATTAAACAGAGAAAATCTATCATTAAGAAAAATATTAGCTCATTTCAAATTTGATGGTAACAAAAGCTCTCAAAAAAGTTGGAATCGGGCAGCAAAAGTGGTACCAAAGAGAAACAGCTGGGGGATTATTTGGCAGCTAATTAGGTAAACTGGCAACAGGTCAATAACATGATTAGGTATAAAAAGAGAATCTTAAGGAGTGTCTCAGAGGTAAAGGTTTACCAGTCTGCAAAAAACTCCCACTACAAACAGTGGAATAGTTTATGAAAGAAAGTCCTTGAGGTAAACTTGTGAAGATAATATTAAAAGATTCCGAAAATCTGGAGAAATCTCTGCGTGCAAAGGACAAGGCCAAATATTGACACTCGATGCCTGTGATCTTTGGAGCATATGCTCCCATTGAGATGAGGCCTTTTTCAGGGAAGGCCTTGAATATTTCCTAAACCACATACTGCATCTATAACAAGAGCATGGCTTCACAGTGGAAGAGTTCAGCCGCTGAAGTGGCCTGTGCAGACCTTTTACCAATTATAAAAACATTTTGGCACATAATTCAATGAAAAATACATCAAAGACCCAGGACTGTGAACAGCTACAATCCTTTATCTGACAAGAATGGGACAGCATTCTTCTCCCAGAGGTCCAGCAGTGGGTCAGTTCCCAGATGTTTACACAATGTTGCTGCTACACAATGTTGTTGCTACACAGTGAGAAACATGGTCCTGTCCCATCCTTATTCTGTGCTCCCTTGTGAATAAAATATTGGTTTATTAGATTCAGTTTTTATTGACATTTTACAGTGTTCAACTTCAACGTCTGACGAAGACGTCATAACCAAAAAAGGGCTTTAGGGCCAGATTCAAAAGACTGGGGGAACATGGTGTCATTAGAAGGTGACCATTTGGGGGATTTCAGTGCAAACAACAACAAATAAGTTTGTGCATGATCAATAAAATTCAGTCTGATTTGTAGGGGGCGGAAAAAAAGCACTTTTAGCCCTTTACACAACATAGTTGCCTTCTCGTATGAGAAACAAATGAAGTAGTGCCACCTACTGGATTAGGATTTCTTTTCAGAGCAGCATGCTGAAGTCATATGATTATATTTTCTATATATGGGAGACAATTATTTTGCATTTAATGAGCAAATGTGGTAAGGCGCACAAGTACTCTGGCATTAATTTTATACCCTGGTATGTTTTTTTTCCCTTTTTTCTCTGATAATAATCGAAGCACAGGTCCTCGATGTCCTTTCTTTTAACCGCAAGAACATGCCTGAAGCTGCTTTCTCAACATAGCCTTTGTGCCATTTCTTTCTCTATTTTCCAACTGCGCTGTAATCTGAGCCAGATCTGAACCAGGGAGCCAGTGAGGCTCACCAAGCCCCAAATATAACAGATACGAATCAAAGCTTTAATCCAGTTTTACTAACAAGAAGTTACTCAATACTTTCCATTAATTGTGCACATTTGCAAAGTCTGGATAACTTCTTCCATCTTTTTGGGCAATTACTCAGTTATTCTGACAGTGTATAAATGTGAAGTCTTGGAGCCATAATGTCTCAACTGTTGTTTCTTTTCAATTTATCTGTGCAAATGTATGATGAATGAAACCTAAAAATCCTCATATTTAAAAATAAACAAACAAAGACAAAAACCTTTTTCCCCTCTCTTGCTTAACCTGATGATGATCAATCCCGCCCCCCGTTTGGCAAATCTGATCACGCCGCCATCTTCCTCATGCCAAAATACAAACAAAGGCTGAAACAGGAAGTTCCGGTTCAGAGGAAGGTCGCGCGCTGGACGGATCAATCGGTGGCCGCGTTACAGGACGCACTCGATGACGCAGACTGGGGCATGTTCAGAAACAGCTCCGACGATGACGTCAACGTGTTTACGGAAGCGGTTGTGGGATTCATCGGGAAACTAGCGGATGATACCGTGGAGACAAAGACTATCACAACGTTTCCCAACCAGAAGCCGTGGGTGGATAAAACCATCCGCGACGCTCTGAGATCCCGCACCGCTGCCTACAACACGGGACTCATGACGGGGGACATGGACCCGTACAAAGCCGCGTCATATAACGTGCGGAGGGCGGTGAAAGAGGCGAAGCAGCGCTACGGGAGGAAACTAGAGTCACAACTCCAACAGAGTGACTCTAGGAGCCTGTGGCGGGGACTAAGGACAATAACGGACTATAAAGCACCAACAACCGGTATGACGAACGCGGCCGTGACTCTGGCAGACGAGCTGAACACTTTCTATGCTCGCTTCGAGGCTGCAGCTAAGGTCTCCAACAATGCTAGTGTTAGCGGCACTAACGGCTGCAGACAGGAAGATACTGCCAGCACCGGAAACGTGCTCGTCATCTCCGAGCATGAAGTAAGGAGAGCCTTCAAGAGAGTGAACACCAGGAAAGCAGCAGGACCAGACGGCATCCCAGGTCATATCCTAAGAGACTGCGCATACCAGCTAGCTCCTGTGTTCACTGAGATATTCAACATCTCTTTATCTCAGTCGGTCCCCACATGTTTCAAAGAGTCCATCATTGTTCCTGTCCCGAAGAAACCCCACCCTGCTTCTCTCAATGACTATCGCCCTGTAGCCCTCACCTCAGTAGTGATGAAGTGCTTTGAACGCCTGGTCAGAGACTTCATCATTTCTTCACTACCAGACACACTGGACCCACTACAGTTCGCTTACCGTCCAAATCGTTCCACAGACGATGCCATCTCTCATCTCCTCCACACATCACTCACTCACTTGGACACTAGAAGGGGGAATTATGTTAAAATGCTCTTCATAGACTACAGCTCTGCATTTAACACCATAATTCCCTCCACACTCACCACCAAGCTGGAGCATCTGGGACTCAGCTCATCTATGTGTCAGTGGATCTCCAACTTCCTAACTGGCAGACCACAGGCAGTAAGGATGGGCGGACATGTCTCAGCCTCCACCACTCTCAGCACTGGAGCCCCCCAGGGGTGTGTTCTGAGCCCCCTGCTGTACTCTTTGTACACATATGACTGTGTGGCCACTACCAGCTCCACCACCATCATCAAGTTTGCTGACGACACCGTCGTGGTGGGCCTGATCTCTGATAACAACGAGACGGCCTACCTGAAGGAGATTAGGAATCTGGAGAACTGGTGCCAGAGGAACAACCTCCTTCTAAACGTCAGTAAGACAAAGGAGCTGATAGTGGACTTCAGCACTAAGCAGGAGAGGAACTACCAGACCCCCGTCATCAACGAGTGCCCAGTGGAGAGAGTGGACAGCTTCAAATACCTCGGAGTTCACATCACGCAGGACCTGTCATGGTCCTGTCACATCAACACCGTGGTGAAAAAGGCCCGACAGCGTCTCTACCACCTCAGACGCTTGAGAGACTTCCAACTGCCCTCCAAGGTGCTCAGGAACTTTTACTCGTGCACCATAGAGAGCATCCTGGCGGGAAACATCTTAACCTGGTTCGGGAACAGCACCATGCAGGACAGACGAGCTCTACAGAGGGTTGTGCGGTCAGCTGAGCGCACCATCCGCTCCGAGCTCCCTGACCTGCACTCAATCTACAGCAGGCGGTGCTGGACCAAGGCCAGGAAGATCGTGAAGGACCTCAGCCATCCCAACAACAGACTGTTCTCTCTGTTCAGATCATGGAAGCGCTTCCGCTCCCTGAATACCAACACAGAGAGACTGAGGAGGAGCTTCTTCCCGCAGGCGATACGGTCTCTCAATCACACCACCACACAGTACTGACCCACACATATGGTTCTTACACACACACTGGACTTTCTGGACTTTGGTTTTGCACAACACTGGTCACTATATTCTTCATTTCCGGTTAATACTTGTACAGCTGCTGTTATTGTGTATATATTTATTTATATTTAGATTTCTTCATACATTCTTATATAGTTCTATATTGTGTATTGTGTATTTTGTTGTACAGTTATTTTATTTTCAACTTTAATTTATATATTTTATCTTATTCTTCCCAGTTAAATTTACCCTTCATTCTAATTTGTGTTGTACAGTTATTTCATTTTTAACCTTAATTTATATTTTATTCCTTCCTAGTTAAATTGACCCTTTTTAATTTTTCATATTTATTTCCTATCTTATTCATAGCCTTTTCCTTTTTTTGTTTTCTTTAGGTCACGAGCAGTTGTCCAAGCATTTCACTACATATCGTACTGTGTATGACTGTGTACGTGACAAATAAAATTTGAATTTGATGATTGATTTTGTGTACATTGTAACTAACAACACGTACTCTTTAGGCCACTGAGAGCTACTCATGTATTATTCAGCTGCGTCTCTCTCACCACTGCAGGGTTCCCGCTGCTGATGAGCTGTCCGACCTCGAGTAAGATGCTTTTGCAGTTGATGCTTTTGTCCAGCGAGCCTCTCTTCACGATGACCGCCACAGCTAGCAGGATCTGCTCACGCACATATTTCTGCAGACTAGAAGGAACAGGAAGGCATTCTGATTTATTTTTCCCGCATCCAAAACATTAAGTTCTACTGGCATTTTTGTAGTGAGGTCTGTAAAAGCTCTACATATTTAATAATATAGTAAACCACAAAGGTTTTGTAATGCATTTATTATTGTTTCTTACTTGGGTCTCTGCAAAACGTAGGTGAGAAGGAATGCCCGGAGTGACTCAATGCTGGTCTTTTCCAGCAGGATCCACTCCCGCACGACAGCCTCCATGATGGCTGTGGCTGCCTGGAAAAGCACATAGTCCACCTTACTGGTCTCTGGAGGGGGAAAAATAACGGGACAAAAGAGAAATATTAGAAGTGAAAAAGATAGTGGGGGAAAAAAAAAGGTTGAAAATAATGGGTTAAATAATAATATTTAACATAATGACATTGAAGACATTGTGAATGCTTCCTGGCCATCCAGTGTAGATGTCAGTGAAACTGTTGGGAAGACAACGATGGAGAAACGTGAACATTTTCTTTGTACTCTATAATCTGCAGATTCTGACAGAAATCTGCAACTATCCTTTGAAGCACCGCTCCTCTAAAACAGCCATAAGGATAATTATTAGGTCATATGTAAATAACAAAATAACTTTATAACTTAAAGCAAAACTGAGAAACATAAAGTCCGAAACAAGTCTTTATATTAAGGCCATCAGTCAAACAATACTGTTTGGTCTGGGTCTGAACAGAGCGCGTTGTGTGTGACGTCTTCTTTGCGGCCGCTTTGAGCGCTCACACTAGAGCGCGTTTGCTGTCACATTTTATTTGTAGTGTGAACAAGCAGCCAAAAAAAATCAGATTTAATAAAAAAAAATCAGAATTGAGCATTAAGACCTGCAGTGTGAACGTAGCCTAAGTTGCTTCCATGTGACTGACTGTGACCAAGATGCAAGTTTCTCCTCTTTAGCCTCAAATATTTTCAGAAAGTTTCAAATTTCAGTTTTTAATTTATCTTTAGCCCAGTCTCCCTTGTACTGAGCTCAGGAGGATGTTAATAGATAAAGGTCCACCAATATCATGAAAAATGTAACTTGCGTTACTGATGCATCGGTGAACAGTGCTGTCCGACATCATCCTGAGCCCACACAGTCATCTTTAACCACAAAATCAGGTTTGCTTTCAACGCAATGCCATCCCAGCGTCTATTCAGGACGAGATTTTTTTTAACGTGTACATTTTAATTGTCGAACTATGCAGCTGCTCACACAATGGGGAACTTTCTCCATTCATATTTGTGAGAGACACTTTCTATAGGCAATTATGTAACCATTTAACCCTACCTGGTAGTCAGTTACACGTATGGATTTCTTTTAACATGAGACAACACAGACAATTTTTTCAACCTGTTATTGCCACGAAATTTACAGTGGACTCTGTACCATTAGCAATCAAACATAAGGTTCAAATCAGTAAAACTGTACAGTTAACACAATGTCCACATATCTCTGTTGATGGGGTTTGCAACAAAAAGCCAATGAATACTCATATTTTGTTTTCAAAGCTGCACAGCTCACATGTTTTCATACAGTACATAAGTCACGGATCAAACAATAATAATATTCTGTACACATGAGACTCCACATACAGACCACATCACTAAAATGTCTAGATCATACCCACAAACACCACAGGTGAAGGTTTATGACAGGAAAAAAACATGAAGGGGAGAAGACACTGAGTAGCCTTTATAAGATAAACTCATATTTATAAAACAATATGCAAGTTAAAATATTAAATACAATGCTTACCCAAGATGTGCTTGCAAATGGCAAAGGGGGACTTGGACTTCCTGAAGGAGAGGAATACATGTTCAGCATGCTGTCTCTGCTCTGTGCTGACCATAGACGGCGGTGCCTGTAAAACACAAAACAAAGTCAGTTTTCTGCAAGTGAGGTCGAACCACTTACACACAGCTTTTAAACAGGACATCAACTCTTCTCCACTGAATGACTTTGAATTAAATACCACTTTCAAAGCTTTAACAGAAGATGGCAATTTTCGAATGGCTTAACTTGTTAGCACAGTGCTGATAAAAAGTATATTTACTTCTACATCAGCTTTCAAACCAGGTTTGCAAATTTGCAACACTAGTTCTAATAAAGCTGGTCTGTATGGGAGGTTTCTAAAACCTTTTTTAAACTGAGGATTAAAGGGTTAAGAGCTCTGCGATACAAATGAGAGACGCCCCATGTAGTTATTTAAAAGCAATCAATAAAATCTTATTATGTAATGAATGGGGAGCCAGTGTAATTTGTCTGGGATTGTTTTACGAGTTCCCCGTGAGTTGCCTGGTTGCTGTTTAGTACCTGCTGTAAACAGGCGACAGCTGCATCACTTAGAAAACAACAGAATAGGGTGTAGTAGTAGTAATATTTCAGAGACAGACTTGCATAAGTAAGTCTTAAGTACAGTTTTGTTGCCCAGGAAAATAAAAGGCAAACAAATTGTTTTAAACTACTAAGATATGCAATAGAAATAAACATTTTAAAGGGAATATGGTAGAATGATTATCTGTATTCTACCTGATGTTATTGTTTGTATTTGTGAAGTGTTGTTTTATCCAATTTTAATTTTACTTTCATATTAAAATCAATAAATCCTAGTCTGTATGAACTTACATGGCTAATAGCAAACATTTGAGATATTTGACAGGACACTACACAAATGGATTGAGTCGTGTTTTTTTGTTTCTCTCTTTGTTATTAAATGTAATCAATCAGTCAATCCATTCCACCATCTAACAGCTTCTGTGCTATTAGAACTGAAAGATGAGCCCTGACTGGCAGCCACTCACTCAGCTCAATGGCAATGCCCCGAGGACAGAAAGCATCACTAAGATTGGAGACAGTACACAGTACAGTATGTACAGTGTACAGAGGAAATGTCTCGTTATAAAAATCAATACTATCGTAAAACTTGGCAGCAAATACTGTTTTTGTACCTTACAGAAGCACACAAAATAACGACAGAAAGCTTCATAAGAATGAAAAATCTAACTAACTCCAAATACACAGAAATAAAAGTGAGATAGTGCAACACAGAAATTTCTATTGAGCACGCTCGCCATGATACAGCTCAGCAGGAAAGTCACATTCCAGACCTAATTGCAGTAAAAGCAGCTCTGCGGCGAAAGGCAGCAGAGGAAAGAAAGGCCTTTTTATCTGAGAGCGCAGACACACGTACACATACACAGACTTTATTTTTTAAGCCACATAAACTACCATGGTCAGATGGCAGACAATGCACTAAAATATAATACAATCTATCATCTCCCTTGATAGTAAAACATAAATGTAAAACAGATAAAGCTGCCACAATGACACGCAGTAAATAAAACGCAGAGCAATAAGAATCAAGATCATACTATGTTAGAAATGTACTGTTTATATTCTCAGCAGCATATGTAGCAGAGTAGTATCACAGACAACCACTGTTGTGGGGTCAAGCTGTGTCTTCATGTTAAGCATATCTCAACTGCTATAGGGTGAAAGGCACGGTACACCCTAAACAGGTCGCCAGTCTACCGCAGAGAGACAGGCGATCATTCACGCCCACATTTCCACCTATAGACAATTTAGAATCACCAGTTATGCTATCATGCACGCATGAATGTCTTTGACCTGTGTGATGAAGCCGGAATACCCAGTCTCCACACAGAAAACCCCGGCCAACTGGGGGATTCAAACCAACTCGGAAGTTGCTAACAAATTTGTGCAGGGACAACATCCACAATTAGTCTAACAACACATCTTTAAAAGAGAAGCGAAATAAGCTTTGATTTTAGGCCTGAATAAATGAGAGGCACAAAAATGACAAGAAACATTATGTAGGCATTTAGTCATAGAACCGGAAAAGTATGAGGTGTGGTCGCACTCCTGACATTTAGACAAAAAAACAAAAACAAAACCCAGTATCAGCTGGGCTCTGCTTTCTAGGATAAGAGCGTTAGACTTAACTTTTTTTTTTTTTTTAATGAATGTTATGTCTTTTATAAAGGGCAAAACCTTCATATTCAGTTTTTGTAACTAAAAACAAAACAAAAATAATTTCTAGGATCTTAATAGAATTTTATTCTTTGGGTCAAAACATTTTACTTTTGAGTTTCACTGCGTAGTAATGTTACCATCACCTCACAAGGTGTAGTATTGTATTTAAATGAAAAACCAAAGATACTGCTGCATCATTGCACACATTTAGAAAAGCCATCCTTGGACCTACATGGATCACTCGGTGGGCTGGTTCCCCTGGCTGCATGTATAACACTCCTATTCTAGAGTGCACTAGTCCCAAAAAAATTTACCTGATAAGCATAATGTTAACATACTGTCACACACTGTGTTGATATAGACAGTCACTTTATTAGGGAAAACTGAATATCTAATCAGCCAACAACTTGGCAGCAACTCACTGCACTTAGGCCATGGTCAACAGGACCTGCTAAAGTTGAAACAATGCATCAGAAAGGAAAAAAGGTGATTTAAATTACTTTGAATGTTATATGGTTGTTGGCGCCAGACAGGCCGGTCTGAGTATTTCAGAAACTGCTGATTTACTGCCATTTTCCCCACACAGCCATCTCTAGGTTTCACAGAGAATGATCCGGAAAAGACAAAACATCCAGTGAGCCCCAGTTCTCTGGATGAAAATGCCTTGTTGTTGTCAGAGGTCAGAGTAGGGAAGTCGAGCAGAGTCACAATAACTCATAATGAGGTCTCTGAATGCACATCACACCAAACCCTGAAGGAGATGGACTACAGCAGCAGCAGCAGCAGAATTGGAAAACAAAAGTCTGCTGTGACATTCGGATGGTACGGTCAGAATTTGAAAGCATGGATCTGTTCCTTGTATCAACATTTACCAAAGGAAATTATTCCAGCACCTTGCTGAATGTTTTCCATGAATAATTAAAAGTTCTTAAGGCATAACGAGAGTCCAACTCGGTACTAGCAACGTGTACTTAGCCAAGTGACCCGTGTGTGTGTGTTTTTGTGTGTGTGTACATGAATCCATAAAACAAGAGGAGCTTGATAAGCAGACATCACGAAGACACCTGCTGCTGACTGAAATATGAACATTTAGGACTTGTGCGTTTGCTAGAACATATTGTTCTCCTAACTGTGCATGACATCAGAAAGGGTGATTTTAGTTTTAAACCCTAACAAGATGGCAGAAAGTACGAGCAGACTGCAGCTAGCACTCAGACTCATGACATGCACATGGTTAGCCACTTGCTCTTAGCTGAAGTATTCAGCCTAATTTGTAGCAACGGGAGCTGTTACGAGAGGAGGGCAGAGGGTCAAACACTTGATGCGAGCGAGTGTTGGAGGAAGCACGGGATAAGCTAGCAACAGTGATATCGAGTACACCGCACCGAGATGCTCAGAGTACAAAAAAAACTTGATGTAACGGCTGAAAGGGCACCGACACGAACCGCTGAAGTTTGTGGAAAACTGAGCCACATTGGAAAGCGTCCAAACACGGAGAAATATTTTAAGGTGATGGTGCCGTGTGATAGGAACGACAGGGAACAGCGGGAGAAATGTTTGGAGAAAGAGCGGATTATTTTTTTTTCTCTGCGGGATGGAGACAACCCAGGCGCTGCGCCACGCATCGCTCACATTCTCCGGTAAAAACTGAACACATTAAACAACAACAACCGGGACCAAAATGACCCCCGCCGGAGCCCCCAACCGCCTAACTCCACCCAAGACTGAGTTAAGATACGTTCGCCGTCCTTCCCAGGGCCGCAGACCGGCAGTGAATGTCTCACCATTAAAACTTTGGCAGCGCTTTCCAGCTGTGTGATCACTTCTGGTGCACCGACCGCCGCCATCATCGTCGTCCCTCTCCAATGACGCGCCATGCGCTCTGCATTGTGGGATTACTGCGCTGGTTACCCGTCGCGTGCACACGGCGGGTTGTGTAACCACAACAAGTTTGTGGTTGCCAGTGTGACGGCTCGTGCAGCCAGCAACATATTCAGTTATTATTATCATTATTATTATTGGTGTTGTTGTTGTTGGGAATGGATTAGAAGTAGATACATCCACAATCGACCTGAAAATGAATGTTATTCTTGGATATTTTTTTTTAAATTTAAATCAACATTTGTTTAAACGTACACACGTATACTTATAAGTTACTAATAAGTTTTTTGTTCTTTACTATTGCAATAACGGTTGCATTTCTGTCATATTTCTTGAGATCAAATTCGCCCATATGTGGCCATGAAGCTAAATATTCCTGTTCTTTGTAACAACAAACTGTAATCAGTATGGAACTTCTGTGTCATGTTCCTTTTATAAAGTAATTCACGAGAATCCAAGCTGGTTAATTTAATTTATACATATATTTTACACACAAGGACAGTGAAAGAATTTACAAATTCTCAGTTCATACATAAATGTAAAAAAAGAGAGAGCTGTCCAAATTACATCATCTATAATACTGTGTAGACATGTTTTAACATTAGCACAGGGGAACTCGGGGGAGGGGAAAAAAGGAGAAAAGATACAAAAAAATATGTATATCTGTATAAATATAAATTCAAGAGTAACAGAATTTTATCACACATTAAAGACAAGCAAAGACTTTGTAGAGTAAAAACACAAAATGTAAAGGATACATGAGTAAGTCTTGAGAAGAAATCAGAACAGAGGACATAAAGTCAGTCAAAGATTGTCAGTCACTACTCTCAAACCTTAAAAACAAAACATATCCAAGAAACACCTCACACACTTTGTGGCACTCACACACTCAGCAGAGAGCCATGGCTGTAATTATAAAGCTTTTTTTGTTTTGTTTTATCTTTTTTGTTAAAGGAGCAGTTCATCCTGGTCAGTGTGGATTGGCAATCCAGTCAATGATATTTAGAGAAGTGTTAGATGTCTGGACCAGCTGAGAGAGAACAAAATGAATGGGGAAACAGCAACAGAGCAGTGAGGCGATGCATCACCACATCATCTGTGATGGATCCCATTTTATCAGCTCGCAGACAAAACTTTGGCTGTGTTTACACACACAATGCTGCTACTCTACCTTAAACCACCACTGGACACAGTCATAACAAATAGCTAAACTATGTTTTGAAATCTGATGTGAAATTTGAACTTTGAACTATCCACTTCGGTCTGGAGAAAGAAAAACAAAAAAAAAACAACAACCAAGGAGCAGCTTCCGAAGTTTAAACAACACCTGAGATGTAACACTGTACAGTGGTGAAAACCCTGTTTCCCTTTCCTAAAACAATGCATAGCAACTAAAAAAGTTGCAAAAAAATAATAACTGAAAAAAAGCTATCTGAATGCTGTGTATTGACCATTACTGTAATATTCTTAACATGTCAAAACTGTGCGTATGATCATGTTGTAAATAACTTTGTAATTGTCATCTTTGTATGTTTTTTTTAAATCATGGTTAAAGACGGTCTTGACCCATCCGTGCACTCCAATTTAAAATTTGATTCATTAAAAAAAATTAATAAATAAAATCTACAATAAACAAAGCTCTAGCAAAACAGCATTACTGCTATTTTTAAATTTTTTTTAATAATATTGCAGTAATATTGCACTGTTGATTGTTGACTTTTAGTTGAAAATCTGATCTGCTCATTCTAAATTAAAGAGTGACTGTCGTGTGTAAGCACAGCAAGCGCTGATGTGAAATAGAGCACGCTCTGTTGCCTTCCCCCAATCAAGAATAACAACAGGTATAAGAAGTCTCTGAAAATTATGACCAAAGTAAGAAGGCAGTCGTTTAACATTGTGTTGCTCGTGTTAGTTAAGGCACGTTTACAGGGAAAAAATGCAAAACAACAAAAATCAACTGTAACAAATCTTATCCACACAGAATCGCTCGAAAGCTGTGACCTCTTCAGCGTCCCCAGTCATCGAGAGAAATTTAGAATACTCCTGGAAAGTTTGGGATTAATTTACCAAACAGTTCAATTCGGCAGAATTGCTGGCTGATTGTCTGTAAGCAAGAATGTACTGGATGTTAGCGTCATCTGATGAGCAGCAGTCCAACACACAACATGGCACTGGTCTGTAGTAAAAAGTACAGAGTTATACACACAAACACTTGAACTTGTGGTCATTTTGGATAAATAAAAGAACGTGTACCAAAACACTAACTCTTTGTTGAAGTTGTAAATAGAGAAAGCTATTCATATTCATATTCTTTTTTTCCTCTGAATTTCCCGAAGCCAACTTTCCTCCCTGCTCTTCATCTCCTAACTCGATTCCATCTCTCTCTCTGAAACAGAAACACTTCTGACTCCTCTCCTCTACACTCAGGGCCAGCCTGGCTGCAGCAGGAGAAGAGCCTACCTTCGAATCATCCACACCCCCACGCTCGTCGTCGAGTGGCGTCACGCACTCTGATATTCAGTTAGAAAGGCACTCAGCTCGTTACTTTCAAACCCCAGACACACTTAAGTCGACACTTCTTTCACCACAACCACAAAAAAAAAAAAACATGTAATAACAATTATAATAATAATGTAAATAATATTAAACACAATAATAAGCAGCATGATGTAACTGAAAAGAGAATATATATATATATATATATATATATTTATATAAACCAATATATTTGTACATTTCAGAACTAAATTTTTAAAAGGATAGTAAGTGTTTAGAAAACTATATATAATGTTTTTTTGTATTGCACATAGTCATACTATCACATGTTTGGCTGTTGTAAGGACATGTTGCTTTGTTTTGTTGTTTTTCTTTCATGATATCCTCCAGATCACAGGAGATTGGTTAAGTTACAATTTACAAAGTTACAACTGTCAGACTGATCTTTGCTAAATAGCTGTACAAGTGTGCATCTTGGTGAATATGTGTGTGTATTTGGAGCTTTGATTCTCAGTCCAACCCAACTAACTAAGCCTAATCTGACCCAACGGATCCTGTATAGATTAGGGGGGTTCTCTTAATTCTCTTGAAGACTGAGAAAATATGTGAAGTGCTAGCAACCTGCCCCACAGTAAACAGATAGTATAATTTCAATACAAGAGCTTCTTTCATCTGATCTAACTCAAGAGAAGAATTTACTGCAAACTAAACCTGGCTTGACTTTTAGAGCCCAATTTAGAGCCAAGTTAGGACAGAAACTCTGTGATTGGAAGCATTTTAACAACACAAGAATATTTCTAACAGAAAACTGAGTTAAAAAGCATCAGGCTCCAAAACATTACACTGAGCTGAAGTTGGCACAAAATGAGGCAGGTGTGGATATATAAGATTCTGAAAACTGCTGCAAAAAAAAAAAAAAAAAGGACACATTTTTCTCTCACACCACAAGAATGAAACTCTTTTTTTTGTGGCTGAGTGTGTGTCAAAGGACTCTGGAAGAATTTCTTTGTCCACCTAGTGTGAGCCAACCTCTTGAAACCTCAATATAGACACTGAAATCAACCTGAAATCCAACATCCCTACACTACTGAGCTGTGTGTGCGTGTCTTTGTAGCTTATTTTGCAGCAGCTGTGAAAACAGGCGCAATCAACAAGTAAACTGGTTCCACTCTTCACATTGCTGTGTCAAATATTTGAGTGTAAAGCAGCTCAGTTAGAACAGGAAGTAGATCCTGTGTCTGAAGGTCACTGTGGAGGTGTTTTAATTGTCCGTAAGACCAAAGGTGGAAGGAATGGGACAAGAGGCTCCTGGAAGAACCAGAATCTCCTTTCGACCAGTACAGTGTCTGAGTCCTGCTCTCCTGACCACCTACGCTTCACCCTCGATGTGGGTGCTCACACCTGCCGTTTCTTGGTCCCAGATGAGGGGGATGTTTTGTATATATGCATTCCACAAGGGGGCAGTGTTCATCTACCCTGTTCTTGCAGTTCAACAATCACAGAGACACATGCACACCTCTACATATACATGAGAAGAGAAGTGATAGGTGGGAGGGTCATGAGCTGAATGACAAGGGCAGGTAAGAGACACGAGCCACTCAGGAAGACTGTCAGCATGCAGCTCTACACATACACGGGCTCACACCCCTCCTCCTGCTCTCCTTCTTCCTCTTCATCTTCCTCATCCTCGTCCTCCTCTTCTTGTTCCTCCTCCTCGTCTGGGCCCATTCCGATGGCTCCAGGTATGCTTAGCGACATCTCGCTTGTCTCGAGCGGTTTAGGGTAGCGGAAGGGGCAGCCGTTATCGTCAAAGAACCTGCGGAAGGTAAACTCATAGAAGGCGTGCTCTGGGTGCTTCCCATGAGGGGAGCAGAGAGCATCCAAAGCCCGGGTGCTGTCCCCGCTGTCACTCCATGCACCGGGACCACCCTCCTCCTCCACTGGGTCAAAGTTGGATGTGTCCATTGGGTGGGCGATCTTGGGCCGGTAGGGGGCCGGCTGCTGCCGCAGATTGCTAGAGAAATCCACCTGGGAGAAGAAGGGGTGAGCCTTGATCTCACCAGCGCCATTGGCACCCAGGCGATCCTCTGCAGAGCAACACAGGCGACCGATGATATCGACAGCCTCTGGGCTCAGTTTGACCTGGGCGGGCACCTGCAGAGTGCTCTCCCAGTTAATGACCTGCAGAGCCGCGAGACAATGCATGAAGTTAAATCAACAGTAAAATATGACCCAGCTCTTGTATACATACTTAATAATTGGAGAAATTCAATGCAACAGTTTTGACTTCAGCTTTAAAGTCAATATCTACACTGACAACAGGATCTGAGTAAGACAACGTCTCTACAAGGTCCACTCAGCTACTGTTCTGGAGCTGAGAACAGTAGCTGAGAAAAACACAACACGTTGTATTGTGTTTTTCCACAATACAATCAAAGGTATATAAGATTGTGGAAAAACAGATGAACCTCACGAAAAGCTATAGCATAAACCTCATAGTGAAATTGTTTACAGCCAGATTATTGTGTTTCCAAAAACATCTGTGCAGCTGTAAATATACAGTGGGCCGTACTGCAATAGACTCAATGACTGCTCATTTACTGGATGTACTTTTAATTGGATTCCAGCTGCTGTCACCTAAGTTGACTGTAATTCCATGCTATCTCATTCTTCTTCTCTATTGTTCACAGAATTTCCTACTCATGGTTTAGGCTGCATTTTCATTCACTTGTCTTTGTGTCATTTTTTTGTGCCATTGAATTTAATTGCTCTTACCGAGTCAAGCAAAGTGAACAGAAGGAGGAAATGAAGAGCTCCTAATTTGACGTCTAACGGACAGCAAATGCAATCTGCCACTGTTTAACTGTCCTGGTCTGCTGCAGCTGATCTGATCCAGTCACTGACTCATTAGGTCACCAATTAAAATTCAAAATAAAAGCAGGGACATCCTCCCTCTTCACTGACCTTAATCTGAGTCTCAGTGGGCGTGGGGGCAAGGAAAGGCGGCTGTCCCACCAGCATCTCAAACAGGATCACTCCCACACTCCACCAGTCACACAGCTGTGTGTAACCTGCACACAACACGCACATCAGGTCAACTGTCTAAATGCTTTCTTAGAACACAACATCCAGTACAATCAAAGGTGTGTCAGTCATCAGATACTGTGCAGTAATTATGCTTTTTATTCTCACACACCTTTGCGCAGGAGCACCTCGGGGGCGATGTAGTTGGGCGTCCCCACCAGGGAGTGTGCCAAGCAGCGTTGGTGCTGTCGGTTGGCGCGTTGCTCCAGGGTCATCAGCCGGTCGCCACACCGGCAGTTGGATACATCGTCCCAGAAATCACTGGGCTCCATGCTGTCTTGTCTAATGTGGCTCCCTGAAGACAGAAGGTGAGAGCAGATGTTTTAAAACCCCACAAAGAGAAGGATATAATACCACATTGCCTGGTGAAATTCAAATTTAACAACCTGGACAACTGACAGTACTCTTGGCAACTGCTCAAATTTGCTACCTGTAAAGTCTGAATGCACCTACATGTTCATTTAATTTTCCCCTGAACACAATGTTTGAGAAAACACAATCAAAACCTGAACTCTCTCTATTAGAAATCACCAAGCATGAGTTGTACAAGAGTCCAACGGAAATTGTGTGCATGTCTGTATTTGCGCATGTCACAAACATCAACACACTAAATCCACACACGGTGTCTTCGTAGTTGAGGGAGCATGTATTTGTATGTCTGTATATTCAGATAAAAGTGTCTCACCCTTCTGGTAGTACTTGGAGTTGTGTGTCCAGCGGAAGCCTGTGCACAAACCAAAATCTGTCAGCTTGATATGTCCATCCAGGTCAATGAGGATGTTGTCTGGCTTGATGTCGCGGTGAATAAAGCCCATCTTGTGTACGCTCTCGATGGCTAGTGTCAGCTCTGCCACATAGAAGCGTGCCAGAAGTTCGGGGAAGACCCCCATTCGGATGAGCAAGCTCATCATGTCTCCGCCGGGGATGTAGTCCATGACGAAGTAGAGGCTGTCACGGTCTTGGAAGGAGTAGTAGAGACGCACCACCCACTCGTTGTCCGCTTCCGCCAGGATATCGCGCTCTGCCTTCACGTGAGCCACCTGCGTAACGATAATCCTGATTTAGCCTGTTGCATAACATCTTATCACAATCAGTAGTGTCCACAAAGACACAAATGTGTTGAAGCGCTGTTCTACAAACATAGAAAAAAATGTGTGAATACTTTTATACACCTGGTGAAAAAGCACAGGCCAGAACTCAAAAGGCAAAAGGAGTGTAGTAAAGCAATAAAAATGCATAAACTCACCTGGTTACGATTAAGGACATCTTTCTTGCGCAGTGTTTTCATGGCATAAAGTGCACCAGTGTCGACTTTACGTGTAAGACATACTTCGCCAAAAGCACCTATGCCCAGCGTCTTGATTTTGACAAACATGGACTTGTCCATTTTGGCACGGCGTAGCCTGTTATAGTTGGACTCTTTCTGGTACAGCATCTTCCTCATTTGTTCTTGCTCTGCTTCGGAAAGGCCGGCCTGGACAGGAAGAAGAAGAGAGGTTGAAGAGGATCAGTAAAGGGAGGACATAACGGCTATGCAACCTCTTCAAAAGCAGCCTTAGAAATAGTTTAAGGATGAGATCATTTTTCAACACTGACTAATAATGACCAAGGAATGAGGCTTGAGCTGAATTCAGTGACTTGACCTTTACTGCTTGTTTAACTCATTACATGACTTAACTGTCTGGGTCTGACTGTGGTGTTTTTTTCTATTCTAAGCATGTCTTTAGGTCACAGCAAAAAAAAAAAAATACATTTTAAATGCAGAGGCCAAAGTTCTGATTCAGGACAAACACATCAAACACAAATGTGAAGTCATTTCGAGACAAAGATCTTACTGTCTACAGCAAAGTCTTGTACGTCACTTCTCTGTGCCCATCATAGTTCTCACCTAAAAACCTGAAGGCTTTACAGGTCATTTTTTAGGCATTAAAAATGTTCTTCAATCTTGAATCCTGAGCATTTCCCAAACCACACTGATGGGATTTTTTATGATTTTTTTTATCATCAGCTTAGGTTTCTTTAAATATACTTTGAAATGAATTTGTAAATACTCAGAGATTGTTCAAGACAGCCTAATCTTCACAGTAAATCATTTGCTTCTATTATATACATTCTGCATTTTACTTATCTAATGCAGTGCAGGATGAAAAATGTTCATCTTGTCTTACCTTGGACATCTCCTGTTCCAGCTGAAGCCTGCGGTTGAGTTTCTGGTGGTAGGTCTTCATCACATTCTCTATGTGCTGCTCCATGTAGAACTTGAAGGCAAAAGGTGAGTAGCTTTTGATACGTGACTCCCTCTTTTCCTCATCTTGTCCATTTTTCCTCACGGGAACAGGGGATGTCTGGATCTGCTTCTTGTCTTTCACTGTTTTTTCTCCCTTCCCCATCTTTGTCTTCTCTTTCACTGGCTGGCTCTCCTCAGCCTTTCCACTCCCTCCGCTGCCACTGTGAGTACTTCTTGCAGCAGGGTTGTTGAGGTCCTGAGCTCCACACACACCTGCAGCTCCTTCCAGGGCCCCTGTCTCACCCGCCGTCCCAGACATTAGGAGGTTTTTGGGGTAGGGTGGTGGTGGACAGCGTGGCTCCTGAGCAGGCTCGAGCGGGTATGTTTCTTCTGGCATGTAGGGCAGAGGCTCTGATGCATCCTGGGCCTGAGCAGTCATCCAGCCAGGGTGACATGGTCCCACAGCTGTCTTAGGTTCTGGCCTCATTACACGGATACTCTTGACAGGCTGTTGGATGGGTGGGGATGTTACAGCTGTGATGGTATTAGGGGGGCCCAAAGAAGGCTCCTGTTTCCCATTAGCAGGTGGTGCAGCCATCCCAGGCCGGACAGCATTTGGGCCTGCAGAGCGACTGTTAAAGGAGTTAGTTCTGCTGGGGACACGCACTTCACCTCTGAATGGGCCCTGGGGCTGTGGCTGTCTGGACTGAGGGGCCCCTTCAGGACCTGGCGGCCCTGCCCAGGGGTGCTCATAGAGGTCCAAGTTGAGGCTGGCCCTAGAAGGTGTCATCAAGCCCTGGGGCAGATCTGAGAAGTCAGGGACCATGGCCACAGCACCTGGGGAACGGGACATCATGTGGACTTGGTGTGAGGTGGGGCTGGCCTGTCGAGGGTGAGAGTGAGGGGCGAGGTACAGGTTAGCAGGATATCCTCCACCTCCTCCCGCTGGCCCATTCTGACCCATGCCTCCTTTCCCTTGCATATTGACATAATTATCTGTGGGTGACATGGGGGGCGGTGGCATCTTGTTTTGGAAGGAAGGGGTCCTCTTGACTCCATAGCCTGCAGACTCCATCATGTGTGTCCTGGCATGGCTGTAGTCATAGTGTGGGCCTGGGACAGGGCCACCTGGTGGTTGTGGCTGGAGCTGTAAAGGCTGGCCAGGGACATTGTAGCTCATCATAGGCCCATGTTGCTCCATACTGCCAGGGTAGCCCTTCTGCTGTGCCCCTGGGGGGTACATAGTGTTGCCTGGGTTGCTCTGGGTGGCCATAACAGATGGATAGGTACCCATACTGGGAGGCCGACCCAATGGGTTTCCCATTCCAGTGACCTGTGCTGCACCAGATGGGGGCATCATGTAGTTCATAACAGGTGGAGCATTCATATATGGTCTGGGCATCTCACCCTCAGGGCCATAACCTTTTGCTCCGTCATACATAGAATTCCCCAGTTGATGATACGGAGGCATGGCACCTGCTTCACCTGAAGCCTCCAATGCAGGCCGGTGGTCCATTGAATTTGGCATGCCAGCTTTTCCTAGAAGGTGCAGGAGGAACTTTTTGTTATCATTTAAATACATGTAGTGAAGAGAAACTAAAATCTACTAGCCAAGTCAATTTGCTCACATGAGGCTGTATTCATACCTGGGGAAGTTTGCTTGATGACACGAACGATGAGCTCATTCCGAGGGTCGAGGTAACTCATCTTGCTGATGTACTCTAAAGCTGCTTCAATGTTCCTGCTGCCCGTCTGCTTCAGCGCCCGTATCGCCATCTCCTGTGAAGAAAGCAGACACGCAAACATTAAAAACGCGTGCGCACACACACACACACACACACACACACACACACACACACACACACACACGCACGCATGCACACAAAACACAACAGTCCTAGTAGGTGCTCAAGCACCTGCATCCTTTCCACTTAGGGTCACATACCAGTGATTTCCTCTGCCAGACAACATGCAAAAACAGTAGGGGGCTGAAAGTCACTCACAAATTAGTTACTGGTTTTTGTATTTTGCAGTGAGACAGATTTAAAGCAAACACAGTTTCTCACACACACACAGACACACACACAAACTGAAATTTTAGAAATAAAAAGACTGTTAGTGAATATACACTTTGCCATATTCAAAGAAAACTCTTTCAACTTGGACATTTATCCTTCTGCTGCATGATCATTTGTATTTGGGGAAATTTTTTTATGTGTATGATTCATAGTCGCAGTGCAGCAGGGTGTGGTCCTGTGTTCAGAGGCACTAACAGAGCAGCTTCCCTGGGAATGACCAGTAAGAATGTCTTCTAATACAGTTTATGTATGCCTCAGTTTCATTTCAAACCAGCTGAATAACCCTTACATCTCTTACCGCTATTTTATACCACAACGTCATATTTTACATCTTAGAGTTCGTTTGGTCTTCCTACCCAGGTTTGGTTTATTTCTGTTGGTTTAAAAATTACATTTGAATAAGACTGGCTGTTATGAAATATGTCACCTTTTTCATTTAAAACCTTTTTTT
Organism: Aulonocara stuartgranti; assembly: GCF_965226115.1. Taxonomy (NCBI): domain Eukaryota; kingdom Metazoa; phylum Chordata; class Actinopteri; order Cichliformes; family Cichlidae; genus Aulonocara; species Aulonocara stuartgranti. The sequence continues at coordinate 30,975,359 of NC_138952.1, read as the reverse complement.
CCTGGCTTTTCTCCCTTCCTCACAGGTGGGGCGCGCAGAGTTAATCCCAGGCCTGGAGACGTGTGCTCAGACAGGTGGGTCACTATAAAAGCCAACGGTATGTAGGTCACCAATGTGAAAAATGCTGGTTAACCACTTTGGCATTTTCTATTCATCAGTTGCCGTGTAATTTACAATTGAGACACTGCAGGAAAAATGCGGAGGAGGGAACAAGCAGAGAATTCTGCTCCAGTCTATGGTAACAATGCCAATCATTCTCTTGGTTCTTCTATCACATTCAAGCGGGACTTCTTAAATGGTTCTCTGCTCAGACTTTGATTTAGAGGGTAGAAACCCACAATGATTGAATTAAAGATTCCAAACTGCATCACCTCTCAATATCTGCATCACGTCTAAGCTGGAACAGAGTGTTTCCTTAAATAACATTACTCAGAATCCAGGCCCCAGTGTAGAAACGTAATGCAGTAAAATCAAACAGACCTGTGGTCACTGACCCTGTGCACAAACTATTTAATAAATGAAAGAAAACTATACACATGAATGGCTGACAATTTGCTTTAATGCATAAAGGCAGTTAGAGAATGACCTGAACTTTCTCAATTTATGACCTATGGGGATCCTATGATACTGGAAAAAGTCCCAGTGCGAGACTTTAAAGATGAAAAGGGAAACACGAGGACCAACTAACCAGAATATCAGTGATATCGCAGCTCATCCACTTCACATTTCACAGGTTACTGCCCATAAAACAACACATACGAGCTTGACCTTGAGCAAAGTTTCATTTCAGACCCATGATCATTGTGTGTAGGTGTGATTGAATTCTGACCAATCCTGTAGGAGGAGTGGCAATTTTTGTGAGTGCTCACTGGTCCCTTGGCCAGACAATCTAAAAATCAGTTGCAGCAGTAGCTGGAGTACAGAACAAGCCAGAGATTCACTAAGGGCGTCTGCCTTGGTCAATATGCCAACTGCATTTCGTTACCTTGTACTTGTGACATGTGCAATGACAATAAAGTTGAATTCTATCCTATTCTTTTCTATTCTATTTTAAAGTGATGTCACAGACATGGTTTGCACACCTAAGTCTTTACAAGACATGGGCACGTGTTTCAGACTTGGCACTGGGCTTATCATTGAATATCAGAGTTTCTGTGACATTGACGCTGCATGATATTAACTTTTAAGGATGGCGTTTAAGAGAGAGAAAAAACTGCCTAAAGAACACGAGAAAAAAATAATGATGAAAACTGGGAGTGGCCCTGACACTTTTTTACATCTGTAAATGGCACTGTGAATACCTGAGGATGTACAAGAACACTGACCAGTAGCCTGGCAAAAGATCCAACATGACAATGAGCCTAAGGACACTCGCAGCACCTCGCAAGATGGAAAAAAGATTAACTGAACTGACCTAAACCCAATGTTCAATGATTATAATAGCTCTGGAGTATTAAAAACAGATAGGTGAAGCAAGATAACACTCCAGCAAAGACAAAAAAACCAATTATCTCAAGAAGTGGTAGAATGTTTCTCCATAATTATCTATGCCAAGGAGGATGGAGATAAAGAAAAGATGTGAAAGTAGTGGGGAAAAAATTAGTGCCTTTCTTTGCTTAGGTTTCTAATGTAAGTCTTGCATTTCTGAACAGTCATGATTTCATTTGTCATGCAGAAAAAATGACCTAAAATTCCAGTAAAGCAATTACGGTACTCGAAAAGCTGATACAATCTAGAGTGATTAAATGTGCACACACACAAGCACCCAACCCACTTGTTAAACACGATATCTGTTACTGATACACTGCTTTTTCAGTCAGAGGTTGCCCATTATACAGTTATTATCTTGTTTGTTTAATCGGCTTCAGTTAACCCCCAGCAGGGCTTGAATAGTATCATCCCAATGTCGCTCACGCTACGCCCGGTTTGGAAACGCAAATCCTCTGCACCTCAATATGTAATTTTAAAGAAACCAATGATACCACAAGATCATCATCAGTAGCAGCATTTCAACAAGCAAATCCCTACATTTATAACGTCTCAGTTATTTACTTGTTGATTGCAGGGTAACATCAGGGTTTTTTAAAATCCCTCCTGATGACAGCTTTCAACGTAAAAGATGATGATGATTTATCGTCGTGAACTTAACATGGCCTTCATAACCGTAAATATGCAAACAAGTGGGACAAAAATCTGAGAAAATCTGAGAAAACAAAAATTTCTCCTTCCTTCTCCGAGAGAGCAATCCACACCTAGATGACTAAAGTCCCCTCAAATGACATATGATCTCAGTGCAAAGACATGTGAAGTCAGACGTCTCAGAGCAGAGCAGGCGCCCCTAGTGACAACATGAAGGAACAGCAAGTGCGTCTTCTCCCCTTTACACCTGATGATAAAGGCTAATGAAATACTTCCTTTGGTTGAAATGACACAATGCTGAACGACTCAACTAAAAGACTGCGCCATGGATGTAAAGTTGGTTTTTGAATATATGATGTTGTGACAATTTGTCATTTAAGCCTTTAGCCAATCACGAGTCATCGTCATATTTAAATAACTCTGTCATTTTAACATATGCTTAATCCGACCACCCTCAATTTCTTTGTTATTAATAATTTGTTTTAAATATTGTTCAAAATGTACATCTCATCTAAAGTCCTTTGAATGCTGTCCTTGTTTGAAACATGCTATATAATCTATCTATATGTAACACTCAGACTCAGACTTGCCATGGTTGTCACTGACACTAAACACATTAAGGGAACACTGGAGGCGTTTTCTCAGAACATAAAACAAAAGGAAAAGCGTGTAATCGAACATCAGAAGCAACAAAATACGGCTTTGTCTGAATGGAAGGAAGGAAATGAGCAGATGAGAAAAGTTTTATCCCCGAGGAGCCATTTTGTGACCCTACTTTCTGCGGTTTCTCAGAAAGACTGGCTGCCTTTATTTGTCAGGAGTAACCTAAATCAAACATACTAAATGGCTTAAAAATGGGACCATGCAGCAACTGTGGGCACGGATGTCTTTGAAAGCCAGGAAATGCCAAGGCGACACACTTTCTGTGCCCACGGTATTGTGTGTTTGTGTACGGCATTCATCTCTGTATATGTGTGTATAAATAACACTACTGGATGCAACGTGCACAAACCTCCTTTTCTGTGTCTCCTCCCTTTGCATGCACATAACTTTATGTGCCTTAGCTTAAAACTGACCACACACACACACCAATGTTTATACTTTGTTTCCTGTGTATGTGTGTGTGTTACATTCCTGCATAGCCAGCAGAGAGTGTTGGCTGCCAGAGCCGCCCAGTAATGTCACTTTTTACCCTTCTCCCTTCAGTCTTTCTACCTTGCGCACTTTTCTCATGTAGGACTTTTTCTTTAAACATTCTCTTTTTCTCTCCAGGAAGGAGATAAAGTTAGTATTTCTCTTAGTTATAGGCACAGAAATGGACACAATTATGGAGTGACAAGTGGAAAAGAGATATAGAAATCAAAATGTTGAGTGTTTGCCTCTTTCCTTGAGTGGGTGCGAATGCATTATCATCAGTTACAGAACATGCAGAACATGTTCCCTTTCTTACAACCAGGGAAGGTGTGGGGTTTCCAACATTTTAGAAAACCTCAGACAAGTTCAGTGGTAGTAAAGTTTGGGATATTCTCAAATCAACCTAGAAGAAATGACCCAATGCCTTTTAGGCGTTTTAAACAGCTGCACTTAAATACGGTGAACAGTCAGATGACATGGAGATGGCAGCTGCTCTTCAAAGGTCTCCAATGCATTCAGCTTATTTCTACACAGGACCGTGCACATGATAAAACATGGATGAAGCTTCTGGATTGGAAAAGTAAGGCTAAAGCGTAAGTGCCTTAAACCTGCTTTCAATTTATTTCTTTTTTTTTTTTATAAAGTGCCAAATCACAACAACAGTATCCTGGGTGCTTTATATTGTAGGATAAAGATCCAACAGTAATACAGACAACACCCCTACAATCAGAGCACCTCCTATGAACAAGCACTTAGCGACAGTAAGAAGGAAAAACTCCCTTTTAACAGGAAGAAACCTCCAGCAGAGCCAGGCTCAGGGAGGGTCAGCTGCGACCAGTTGGGGGTGAGGGGAGGGAGACAGGACAAAAGACATGCTGGGGAAGAGAGCTATTTAATATGAAGGCCACCAGATGGTGATAGCTGCGGTTGTAAAAACATTTCCAGCCTATATAGAAGTGTTTGGGAAAACAGTGTTTGACTTCTGTAAATATCTTCCTGCTGAGTTTTTACTCACTCATTTGGGGTCAAATTGAATAAAAAAAATTTTTTTTGTAAATCTTGGCCATGAAAAGTTTAAAAAGCTTGATAATATTTATTGTGCAGTTAGCGCTGTTTCCTCACAGCAAGAAAGAGTTCGACTCCACCATCTGGGCGGGGCCTTTCTGAGTGGAGTTTGCAAGTTCTCTCCATGTTTGCGTGGGTTCTCTACAGGTACGGCATCCTCCCACAAAGAGATGCACTAAGTGGGGTGAGGTTAATGGGTGACTCTAAATTGCTCTTAGGTGTGAATGGTCGTCTGTGTCTCTATGTTTGTCCTGTATAAGATTTGAGACCCGTCCAGGTTGTACTCCGCCTCTCACCTCCAGCCTCCAGCCCTACCACAACCCTGATAAGGACAACCGGATGGATGAACAGATGAAGGAAAAGAATAACATTCAGAATGATAAGTGGTGAAACCCATTAAAGGTGTTTCCTTATCCACAGTCATCTCCATTTCTTCAAAAAATGTAGCTTCTAAATCATGTAAAACTGTTTTTTTAATAAGCCAAAAATATTGAATACAACAATAATTGAAACTTAAACAGCTGTGAGACAGAGAAAGTGGGATATGCTGAACCCTCAATACAGCAGTACTCTGCTTTTTTGGATATTCCTCTGTTTAACAATGCTCTATGTTTGTGTATGTGTGAGTGTGTGCGTTAAGCAGAGGCGGGCCTGGTGACCCTGGCTGTCATGGCGACAGATGTTCGTTGCTCACATTCCTCAGCTCAGGAAGCAAGAATTCAAGCTATTTGCAATCTGGATGGGCTCTCTCCCATCTCGCTCCTTTTCTCTCTCAGTTGAAAATATCCAGGCCACATTTGCACCCCTGTCATAATGGTTGCAGGCCGCAGGCCGCCGAGTTATCCAAACGCATAATCACCAGCCTACAAACTAGACGGAGACACACAACCTGCTGTGACACATTGACAGAACAAGCACAAACAAACACTGTTTTTCCCTGCACTATGGTGATTTGGGAATTTTAATTATCATTCTCACCCATTTCTGAGACACACTGCAGTGCAAGACCCTTCAAATCTAAGCCACATGGGAGATATTTTGGAGTGCAGTGCAGATGGGACATGGAGAGAGAGGTGTCCATGCCTCATTTTTGCATTGAGGGCTGTAAAAGAAAATAATTCTGTCCTGTTCCATCATGCAAAAAACTGCTTAGCAGACACAACAAATGCACCACAACATTTAAGCCGAGAGACGCCTTTCTTACAGTCATTATTACAGTGCTAGCTGAGGAGAGCCTTTTTTGTCTACCCTAACATCACAAACACAAGCCACACTGCATCCAAGTCACGTCTTGCGTTTCCGCAGGTCCTTCCTCCCTGCAGCTGTCAGACTGTACAATCAAAACTGCTCCCAACAATCACAGATGTTTACACCTGCGCTGTAACTGCAATAATTTAATCAACCGATTCGCACTACAACCTGGTTTGCCTCTTATCTGTAGTTATTTTTATTTAATTTAATAACTGTACAGTACTCTGTTTATAGTAACCATATGTAAATATGTAAGAAAAATTGTGTATTTTCTGTTCTGTGTCCTGTGTACTGTTTGTTGTATATGTGTCTTTCTGGCTGCTGTTACAACCAAATTTCCCCTTGTGGGACAATTAAAGGATTATTCTATTCTATTCTATTCTATTCTATTCTATTCTATTCTATTCTATTGCTGGCCTCATCACAACATAAACACTATCATGTATGTTTTCTCAGACGTTAATATGCTTAGCCAGTTCACAGACACAGGAAAGGGCCTGTGAGGATGGCCTAGAAGTTTAGAGGAGAAAAACAAAAATCGAAGAATGTAGCCCCCCCTGCCCCGCCCCCTTATTTCCTTTCATTCCATTTCATCTCAATGCCTTGCATTCCTCCCCCACCCTCGATCCCCCTCCAAAACATTTCCGCCTATTAAAAAAAATATTATTATGTAACGAGCCACATAGCTATGTAATTTGTCGCTGGAAAAGACATGAGAGATGAACAGAAGGAGAAGAAAGACAAGACTAGTTGATAAGAGCTGACCTGAAAAAAATATGGAAAAAGAAAATAGGAGTAGAGGGGAGGAGCTTAGCAGCTCAATTCAAAATAGAGCAGTACTTATGGCTTATTAATGATGCAAACAAACAAAGCAGTAGTATGTGTGCACAAGCAATGAGACACTGCAGTTTATACTTAATATGTGGTTAAAGGTTTTTCACAGCAGAAAAAGCATACATGTAAAGACACTTAATGTTACTGAGGCATCATTAATGGCTTCTACTTTTCCTAACACAATGTACTAAAATTTCTGATGTGAAAAAGTGCTGCAAACATTCACCCACACAACATGTGAATGTGGGCAGTCAGTCAGGCAACAACTCTGCTAATGTCTGCCTCAACTCAGGATTAGGTGGTGCAAAACAGCTGCTCAATCGGAATCTGTCGCTGCTTAATATTCGAGGGTGGTTATGAGTGTCAGGGGACACAAACCAAATGTGAAGAAGCAACAGTCTTCCAAGTGTGCAAATTCATTCAAAGATACTTTACAATCCCTTTGTAAGGATGGAATATGGTGAATTTTAACAACTGGTGGTACAATATTTAATAATATTTAATATTCACCAGACGATCCTTTAAACAGATTGTTTTTAGATATGACATTCAAATTCTCTTATCCATATTGAATGTCATGCACGTGTCCTCACACTGTGGGTTTTTTTTTAGTAGCACGTGTTCTCAGTGTGACAGCCGAAACTATGCTCCAAGCTCAAATTACCTGTCTTTAAAGGTATATCATTACTGATTTTACTTCAACTTGATTTTACTTTGACTTGTTTCTGTACATTTCTGCGAGTCTCTCTGTTCTTTGTATTCACAGTGTCTGACAGACAGACCAGAGACAGAGGAAGAGTAGGAGAGGAGAGGCGACACGTTGGGTGGTGACTTGGCTGCAGCAGAAGGAACTGTTCCACCCTGCTGCCATTGAATGTTCACTTCCTGTTTGTATTGACTGGGCCCACAGTGCAAAATGGTGGTAGCAATGGTCATCTAGGCAGGACTGCAGTAGCCCGTCAGTGTTTTTTGTGATAGCGTCCAAAATAACTTTTCTATATATGTGCATGTTCAGACCCACCACCACCACTACCACAAAAAAACCCCCAAAGACAATTTAGGCTTTTTTTGTTGGTGACAGCATGTGACATTGATGGTTTAGATACCCAGCTAATAGCTAGCTCATATTTTAAGCCCATTGAAATTGTTTGTTTTAGCAGAACAAGGAATCCTGTATACTTCAGTGTTTTCAATGTAAGCAAAAGATAAGTCACTCTAAAAGACTTTCAGATTTTGAGTATTCTGAAGTACTAAGGTTAATTATAGTTCCACAGGCTTCCACGCTAAGACCAATTCTATTTATATAATACATGCTCACTTTAGGCACTATTATTCAAACCCACAGCATCCATTTTTGTTGCTATGCAGATGATACCCAGCTTTATCTATCCATGGAGCTAGATGACACACACCAATCAGTTAAACCGCAGGAATTTCTTAAAGATATAAAGACCTGCTTCTAGATTCAGGGAAAACTGATGTTATTGTAACCTGATGGTGCTATTTTGGCCTCCAGGAACACTGTGAGGGATTTTGGAGTCGTTTTTTGACCCAGATATGTACTTAATCGTGTATATTAAACAAAGATGAAAAAATCTTTCTTGCATTTGCACAATATCTCACAATTAAAAAGATCCTGTCTCTGTGTGATGCTGAAAAACTAGTTTATGCATTTATTACTTCCAGGCTTAATTATTATAATACATGATTATCTGACTGTCATAAGAAGTCTCTGAAAAGCCTTCAGTTGATCCAAAATACTGCAGCTGGAGTCCTGACAGGGACTAGAAAGAGAGTTTAGATTTCTCCCATATTGACATCACTTCACTGCCTCCCTGTTAAATCAACAATTTAATTTAAAATGTGTCACCTCAAATCACCTTGAAGAGACTGTTAATGTGATTTGGTGCTGTGTAATTAAAAGTGAACTTATGTAACAACATCCAGGTAAAGGTTTTGAGTTCAACTTGACTTGCAGAGTCTGCTTGAGAAAATCTAAAATGTACCTCAAAACATCAGCAACCAAATAATCTAGTCTGAAAGGGATTCATTCCTTAATGCCTAAATATTTGTGCTTTACCCCTATTTACGTGCTCCTGATGTTGTGGTAATCCCTTTGGTCCTTTTGAATTAGCCATTGCCACATGCCAGCCAACACACTTCTAAGCATCCAAGAAAGGCAGCAGTTTAGGCTAACTATTACCTGCTTTAATAGGTAGCTAATAATTTCAAAGTACTGTTCGCAAGATGTAGTTAAAGCAAATAAATCTGAGCTGATGGAATCTTGGATAATTTTTAATAACTTAGTGAAAATTAAAGGGGGTTAATATCTGTTTTGTTGGAACTCCTATCAAACCACGACAGTAGTTCCAACAAAAGAGAGTGATAGTAGTGGTTTGAATGACTCGGGTAATCTTTAATGGGAGACTACTTGAATATATCATACTTTTCTTCTAAAATCTAGTTGAGGAGACTATAACAGCATCTCAACTCAAAGTTCTGCTTGAATAAATGTTCTCAGTACGAGTGCCATATCACCTTAATGAACATTTCCCCCAGGCTTGTAGTTTAGAACATACTCGCCAATGAAAATATGTGAGGCATTCCTGCCATCCTGTTGGGCATCCAACCAAGGAACCTAAAACCTGAAGTTTCTGTAAACATCATGGTCTCAGTTGTGGAGTGAGATTTTCTCTACAGACCACTGTAGCCTTGTGGGGTATTAGTTATTTTAGTAGTTCCTGAGAAGGAACTACTAAATTTAGGTTTAAGATACAAACACACACCCAATGTCACACTTTCATGACATCAACAACTGCCATGTGAATTATGTAAGGAATTAGCAGCAACCTCAAACAACCCAAAAGATAAGGTGCATCAGTTTAAATGTGCTGAGAGGCCTGCAGTTCAGAACTCAGTGCATTAGGAGGTGGACACCTTTAGGATATGTTCTAGTCAGGACCCAAGATATACACATTTTATAATCTTAAGTATTTTTTTTTGTCAAGGAACGAAAATAATAAAGGAAACTCTTATAATAACATTTTTTCAGACCTTTGAGGTCCATATTGTATGATCAAGCTCAATAGTTTTCAGCTGGAGTCCAGGTGTCTGTCTTCTGTCCTCAGCCAAAACATGGAATCTGATGTGTTACTAAAAACTAAGATGTCACATGAATATTTCAAGACAATTAAACAAACTTGATGGATTTGGTTTCTCAAAACTAGAAACAAAACAGGCAACAAAAAGTGTAGCGGCTAATAAGTTAGGTAAGAAGGATTAGCCAAATGTGCAGCCTTACACCATAACAATTATCACAGTATAGTTACAAAACTGACATTAGCGGACCAGTGAAACAGGTAAGAGACGAACAGACAAATGAATTGCTGTGCCCAGTTTAACTCTAATGTATCACACATCGAAACAAAATACAGAGCAAAGGTCCCGCTATCAGCGAATACCTGACATACAGGGGATGTTTGGCTGTGATAAGCTGAAATCGATTTGGCTGCATGGGGCATTCTCCCGACTCTTTTCCCTTCACATGTTGTGTATGGGCTTGAGTGGCGCATTCTTCACATACCGTGCTCAATCACAGGGCTCATCCTCAAACTCTTTAACCACACATGTAGCAAATCTGGACTCACTGTATTTTGTGAAGATGTTCTGTGATGTAATCATCTGGCTTAATCCCCCCCAAAGCTCATCTCTCTCTTTCCAAAGAAATCTTTAAAATGTAAAATAAAAATATGTCTAAAAAATAAGCAGCTTTACTGAGTGACTTGGGTGAAAAAGCTTGAACTGGACTCCTCACTTCCCGTGGAAACACTCTCTCCTCACCCTGACCAGACTTCTGATGGAGTACTTGCATTTCTTAAGTGGGACAGAGCCCGTTTAGGAAATCCACCTGGTGTTTTAACAATCAGCCCAGTGTTACATAACCGAGGCACTATACACTTAGCTAAGCAGACTGTGCATTGTATTTTATCTAAGAGCACAAAGCATCCCTGAAAGCTTCCTCTAGAAATTCCTGACTGACAGAAAAAAGTGGGTTTGAACATCTAAGTCAAGTGGGAATGGTGGGAACCGACACTGATGACACCAATGACTAACATATTCAAAACTGTTTAAGGGAGTCTCGTGATTGTTTCACAAATTTAGCACATTTATTCAACCAATACGTCTGGTCTTGAGAAGATCATAGATTCAGGTAAAACTGAAGTTATTTCGCTAAGACTGAGGTTTGTTTTTTTTTTTTTGTTTGTTTTTTGGGGGGGTGGTGGTTAAAAAAGAAATCCAGCTGAATTCTAGTAACTTAATGTCACCTTAAAGCAGACTGATTTACAACGCTGCGTGCAATGCATTAAAATACTACTGATACTAAACAGTTTGTTAAGGTAAGACAATTGCACGACAGAATCACCCATCTGCTCCCATAACAAGATCATATACTGCCGCTGGAAACACTCCCTATCTCTAAAACTCACCTTGTCACAACCAGCGTTCACCAACTCCTGCAGCATCTGCCGGTTCACCTCCCCGGCGCCTGCTGGGTGTCCTGATCCAGAAGTTGAGCCGGATTCAAAGGGCTTGAGGGACTTGCGGATTTCCCGCAGCGCATTCTGGTAGTTGTTGAACTTCTGCGGGGGTCTGAGCTGCTGCTGTCGGCTGGTTGTGTCTTTCCCGCTCTTGGAGTCTGCCCCTTTGCCTCCCTCATTCCTGGAGCTACTGCCATGTAAAGCCTGGCTCACCAGCTTGGCCGGCTGCTTCAGGCCCTCCTTGATCTCTTGAAGCCTTTGCCGTGTGTTTCCCACATACGGGGCTGCGGGGAAAGTCTTGGGCCTCATGGCCACAGTGCCCAGGGCAGGCACCTACTCTAAAAAGGGAAACACGCACACAGAACCACACACAAGAACACACTCACACACAAACTGGCACTCACTGCCCTACAACCCTACGAAAGATTCCCTTTAAGCTTGCTGACCTAAATAGATAAAAAGCCTCCAAGAGCACAGATTGGAGGCACAGGTTTTATGATCCCTACTCTATGTCCCTAATTTTTTTCTATCTCGCTTTCTGCTTTTGATTCCTGCTCCCGCTGCGGTGGATGAAGGTGAGGCAGGAATACTATAGGCATTACATGGTGTGATTTTCAAGGCTCAGGTTCCAGCTTATTCCAGGAAATGCAGCTGGTCACAAGGGCATCGTGGAGCCAAACGATGATGATGCCAATCTGCGCCTGTGGGTGAAGAAATGAAGTTAGAGCATGAAGACTGGGCTTCCATATCCCATTCAATTTTATCTAGATTTTCTAAAAATCAAAGCACATACAGTAAAAAACTGTTAACAACTTTAGAAATGTGAGATCACAAGATACCACACAAAAGTAAGCTGTTCTGCACCAATATAAAGTGAAGTAATCCTTGTGGAGCCAGTTAGACCTTTTGGAGGTCAAATTGACTATCAGCACTGCATATGTACTCTCACATACTTTTATGCATAATCCAGGAATGCTAGAGGTTAAAAAACACCACCTGCCCCCCACCCCATCAATGCATAGCTATGATTGAACAATTCAGCTCCTGTCAACGCTGATACTTGGTCATCGGTAAACACCCATCTGAGAACATGGGGTCAACACAAATGTCCGACCCTCCCTGCATCAGCGCCTCTGCCTTTTATGCTCCTCTGTGATCTTACATATGACACTGTCTGACAATCTTATCTAGAAGACCATGCTCCGCAAGAAGGTTACTCCGCCAGTGCAGATGGGCTTTCTGTCCAGAGCCTCAACTTTACAAGCTTCTCATCTAGGGCTGTGCGATATGACCAAAATCTCATATCCTGATATAAGAATTTTATCGTCCGATAACGATATAAATCACAAAAATGTAACATTTTCTGTAAATTCTGTGAATCTCGGGCAGCTCGACTTGCGTGAAGTGTTTCCAGCTGCGCGTCATGTAGCTGGAGTCGAGTGTTTTAACCGATGCATGAAACTATACATTTTTAAACATACGTTGTAACGGCCGCCGATTTCTTTGTGAGTATTTATTACACGGCGTGCTGCGGGGAAAAGCCTGTTCCAACGTTTGAGTCTAAGGTCTATTTTTTAGCACCTGGCGGCTTTTTTACTTCTCATCCGTAAATAATCTGCTCTTTCACGTGATTCAGTTTATTTTGAAAAGTCTCAACAGGATCTTGAGCTTTATTGTGAAAGGTTTATGTGGAACATAAACAAGCAGACACGCGATGGTTTTACCGTCGTTGTTGCTAACGACAAAGCATAAAAACAGGTGCTTGTCCGTCCGTGGTGTGGTTATATTAAATATAAGAGAAAGAGAGAACTTTAAGAAATTAATATAGCCACTACAGTGACCATCAAAACGATGAAAAAATATTGCTGTAAACAGTTTATTTTGCGACACCACGAAACAAACGATAACGTAAAATGAAATGATAGACGTTTTATATCGTCATCCGATATATATCATTATATCGAACAGCCCTATTCTCATCTAATCACAAATACTGTACAATAGCACAGCAGACCTGACTTGAATCATATTAAAGAGGTCAAGACCATTTGGCAATACTAGATTTGATTAATATGATACTTATGTCTCACATTAGTCAATTTATGAACCATATCAGTTGAGTTAAGAGCTTATATATCAAATCAAACCGTTAAAAGTTAACGAACTTGAATGTGTTTGCCTCGGTCTTTCTTTTCTGTTGGTTCCACGTGAGTAAATCTCGCCTTACTTGGCATAGCATTACCTCTGCAGAGGAGAGACCCTGAAGCTGACAGGCAGCCGGGTTTCCTGTCTAACTGAGAAGCTCACAGGCTTCAAATAGTTTTAGAGAAGCAATGCCAGGTCTCCAGATACCAATCTCACCAGCACTGAAAAACTGCTAGATACAATCCTCTTCTGGCAGGTTTCGACATGGCTGTGGTTTTCAACTCATGTCTGCAATTCCAACCATTTTGTGAAGCAAACATCTTTCAATTGATTGGGTTCTATTTCAAAAAGTCTTCTCGGCAGGTATTGAATTACACCTGACAATTATCCTGAAAAGGAAAAATTACTTATGGGCAATTTTCCTCTTTGCCTAAATAAAATAGTTATTTTGTCAATGAGAACATTTTCTGTACTTGATCTACACAGACCTGAAGAGAAGCTGCAAACAACCTTCCTGTCTATGTGCATAAACAACGAATGAGTTATGTTCACCACATGCTTACGTATTAACAAATACCTAAGGGCTTTCATTAAATAACGTACAGCATGATGGATTGAGAGGGGGAAAAAGCAACTTTCTGCAGCAGTCTGACCAAGACCAGTGATTATTTCTCCTGCCACAGACCAAGGAGATCAGCAGGTCATCGTACTATTACAGTCAACAGACACGGACACAGAGCCGAACGTGTCACTGTTGGTGAGTTATTATGAGCTCGTAACAACATTACATCACGAGAAGAGCTGCTGTTTGTGTGCTTTCTAAATGTGAATCATTATGCTAGCCGCACAACTACTTCAAATTCAAATTTAACAAAAAAAAAAAAGGGCGACAAAATTGCTTTTTATTCTAACGGACAAATCAGAGACGTCACAATTCTACCCTCAAATTTAAGCTCAGATTAAATGATGTCAAATGGTAAATGGCCTGTATTTGTATAGCTCTTTTACTAGTCCCCCCTAGGGACCCCAAAGCGCTTTACACACCCAGTCATCCACCCATTCACACACACATTCACACACTGGTGGAGGCAGCTACAGTTGTAGCCACAGCTGCCCTCAATATTAAACAATGATACATTTCAAGAGTTTTTCAATATGGTTCCATGTCAATATCTAGTAAGATGAAAAGTTATCAAAATGAGTTATTACTATTATTATTATATACATGTGTTTATTTAAAACCAGCCACAGAATGTGAAACAATCCACAATTACCAGGCAACCACCTATTTTTTTTATTTTGTAGATTCAAGAAGGTTACGTCCTATTTTTACTCATGACTGAGTCGCGTGTTTGTTCTCAATTAGCACAGAGCAGATAGCGAAGTATGTGCAGTATTGGATTTTTGGAGTTTTCTGGTTGAGCTGATTTACTACAAGTTTCCCCGGCTGATGTTATCTCAGGATCGCGGTAGTATTCCCAGAGCATTTCATTCCCACCCCCCACCCCCAAATGTTCCAATTTTTATATAACTAACATTTATGTATAAAACTTGAGGGAGTATTTCGATGGCATACATCTTTTTTAACAACCTAAAATGTTTTATTGAATGTCTTAAAGTAGCCAGTTGAGCATCGGGTGGATTCTAATTTTTTCCTCCTCAAACACCATTAACATTTGTCTCTGAGATATCATGACCACAACTTCTTTTTGTACTTACTATAGCTGCCAACAGAGATCTTTTAAAGCAGCAAATGACTTCAATTTAAAGAAAGTGTTTGCAGATACCAAATTAAACATCCAGATGTTTCCATCAGTTTCAAACGTGCCACAGCTTTGATTCACTGATAAAGTAATATAGTCTGAAAACTTTGAAGCGATGGTGATGCATCATACTGAATTCTTACACTATCCCAGAGACTCCCGTGTGTCTATGTGGAGGTACAAAAGAATACCTTCAAAAGAAAACACACCAAAACTAAAATTTACAAGTCAAGTTTTGGTCTTAGGCAATGCCAAACACAATCCACCCAGTGCTGTGATATTCTATATTTAGATAATTAAAAATACATTCTTAACAATATTATCTTAATCTTACATCCCTCAGCATTACTACCAAGCAGCTGCAGAGGAAAAAGCTTCCAAACATTAAAAGCTCTTGAACTGCATCCCCAATCTCCTCCTCCTCCTGCTCCTCCTCTCTAGCAGTCTCCATCCCTTTGGGCCATTTAAGGAGGACACAGCCTTCACTGTTTGTACAGATCAAACTTTGCATAGACAAAAACATGCTTTTTCTTTTTACACTGCTGGGTGGTGGGGTAACATGGGGCCAAGCTCCATAAATGTTGCCCCATCTCCGAGATCTCTTGCCTCCATTCCTGCGATGCTTCAGGCGTCGTGTCCAAGCAATGAGCATTCCTTTCCACAAGTAAGTACAAGTAAAATACCGCAGCTCAATCACGGGGCAGTACGCTGACCAAAATAACCCAAAACACAAACTACACGGACAGTATCTGTCTATAACTACAAATCTGTAAGAAAAAAAAAAAGACATGACTCTGCCCAAAACAATGCTCTACACATAACCACCCCCATCACTGAACCTTACTCCTCCTTTGACCTAACCCTAAACCTAAGATGACTTAAACTTCATGCTTTTGGACTTTTTGCCTTTTAATGGCACATGTGACACTTTAAACGCATGTTTCAGGTTATGTCTTCGTGGACATGTGTTGTTCATAACAAACTTTAGCACACTATACCACAGCTTTCTTTTTGGTCTCACCAAAAACAAAGCTACCCACTGTGATGCTAAATTGGGAAAGCATGCATTCTGCAATCTTGGACCCCACAGAATACTGAGCAACGCGAGCAGCTGGCAGGTTAATATTAATAAGATTGCCTCTAACCTGCCTGATGGATCTGAGAGAATGTGGACGGTCATATCTCTGCTGTGTTTAGGAAATTACGAAGCAAGAGGAGGCGGAGGTGGAGGAAAGAACACAACTTCCTAATGGGCAAAGCTGGCCAACAACTAAGCTTTGGGTGGAGTAAGACAGGGGGTAGAGGTGGGTGGGACCAACTCAGTTAACATTGCAGGACACATCACAAATGTGCAGGCAGGGACAACAGTTGATGGAAACTGGCTGCAGCTGTGAGAGTGCAAGTGTGTGTATATAAGAGGGAAACAATTTGGCTCTTTCTGTGTGTATCTGATGTACTGCAGCTCAACCCCAAAATCAAACCGATATGTTTTCCCTGTAGCCTTTCGAGTCATCTACCCATCTATATTGTTTTTGTGTGCATGTAGCCCACTTTTGTACATTTGTCCCTTTAAAACAAATATGGTAGTAGTAATAACATGTAATAATCCCTGCATACTTCTTACAATCCACTGTGTTGACAACATCACCACCAAAGCATCTGTTTGTATCCCAGTGGTTCCTTTTTGACAGATACCTCTGACGTGCATGACACCACACTGCTGCGCCACCCTAGTCTGAGTGAAACTGGTCCGACTGTCTGAAAATGTGACCCCCCTGTTACAGGCATGAACATCAAGCGTCCATTTAAAACATGTGACTTTGGTTTGCATCACCCAGGTCTGCTGTCACTGCTGAACTAATCAAAGCGCTGGACTGTCTGGACAGACAGAAGTGTGTCAAGCAGAAAGAAAGAGTGTGTGTGAGTGTGTTTTGTGGATAGTAGTGTGGTACCAGTACACCTGAATGAAACGCACTGTTGCATCAGGGCCAAACTATGCAGGCCCTGAGAGAAGTGAAAATGACAGAATCAAATCAGATGACTCCATTTTCATTTTCAGATACAATATAAAAAAATATTCTGACCTGTTATGAATTATTTTATTAAGCTCAGTTCTTATTAACTATGAATCTGTTCGCTCACTTTAAACAGTGAAATGAATGCAGGATCTTCTGACTAACAGCATCTACAAAGCATAGCTTCTGTTACTGTTAGTGATCCTCAGAAGAGGCACAAGTTAGGATGCCCAAATAAGATGCAGTTACTTTAAATGTACACAAATAAACAAACATTTAAACATAGACTAAACCCTTAAATTGAATTCCCACATTTGCACCAAAGCTTTAAAACTAGCGTACAGTGATATTTGTATAGGCATAAAGGTCCGGAGAGCCCTGTTTTAAAGCGCTGGGGCCTTCTCAGCAATATCCCAGGCTTGAGTTGGGGGCTGAGAGCAGCAACACATTCCAATGCAGGGAGAGAGAAAAAATGGAGGCAGTCCTGTAAGCTCCAAAGAGGCTCAAACATACAGAAACTTCAATTTCGTTTTCCATAAGCCTCGCTATATAACACACCCATAACGGAACGTTTTGCTCAGCAACAAGTCGTGGAAATAAGTCACACCACCACCACTCCCCTCCCAAAAAAAGCAACTCTCAACTTACCATGTGATAGAAGTGGCGAGAATAACTCAATATGAAGAGAATAAATTCCGTTAAACGGCAACTTTTTTTTTCGTTAAAGAGTCCGGTTCTCGGTTGTCGAACGCGTACACCTAGCTCAGTGGGTAAATATGATGAAATGAGCCTCCATTTTCTCCCCAAACTCCAGGCAGGATCAGAACTTCAGCACAAAGTTGGACACTCTCTGCATTGTTAACATTCCTCAGGTCACGTGACGGACCAACGCACGTCAGCGGACCTGAAGATCGTCTATTAGGCAACTGCCGTTCACTCCGTTCACGTTGTTAGCTAGGTGCTATTACCGTTTGCGAACAAATTAAAATTAAAAATGTTTTTGTGTATTCGGCGTCGTACAAATCTTTTTTTGTTGAAGTGCATCAGTAAGTTTTACTTTTGATTTTAATAACGAGTTAAGTATAGAAACAGAACTGCGGGGTTCTAGTTTACGCTGTCAGTGCAATAGCGAGTAGTAACGAGCTGTGGTTTTCACCGCTGCAGTGACTGCAAAAAGCAACGGAGTGAGACGTCTTGATTTCCTTCCTCTGAAATATTCACAGGCGGAGCTTCCTCCAAGCATTTTTCCCTTTGATAAATAAAGTATATCTGCACATTACATTACTCAGTCACCCCTCTCCGGCCTTGGAAATAGTTTTTACCAATGACTCAGTGTGAAAGCAAATAAAACGTTATAATAATGTCAGTTATCACAGGACAACACGTACAGCACAGAGCTTCAATATTTTACACGTACACACAGAATAACATAACGGCGACTCTTGGGTACTGGGTAAGCTGATGCAATTCCACAACTTTATTTTTTCAGTCACAGGAGCTATATTAAAAGAGAAACTAAACAGGAAACCTTCAGGAGTTTACACATCATGGAAGCACATGCGTCCGTAACAATAATGTCAAACAGCAATGTAGTGTGAGAACATGAGTTTATAAACTTCTTTCATACATGTCAACCTAGAAGCTCTTTTATTTTAGAGCAGAAAAAACATCAAATAGGAAGTATTGACTTTGTTCTTATGCATGTAAGAACTAAATACAGACAGAATAAACCAACAGTCATTTCACAAAGCCTTTTAACTACTATTAATACTGGTATTTGGCCTTGCTTGATAACAGTCCTCCAGCGCCACTCACTACCTTAGGAACGGGCAAACACCATTTAAACCAGCCTGTAAGACTATTTTAATCAGTCAAAAAAGGGGGCTTTTCGCTCCCTCCATAAAAGAGCAAGCAAGGTCTGCAGATACAGTCTACTCAGTCAAAGACTTAATAAAAAAAAATAAAAAAAATGAAGCATGTGTTCATCCAAAGTACATGCACTGCTGAAGAAATATATCAACCCATAGTACTGCTAATTAACTTGATTTTTATAGTTTGTTTAGAGCATCAGCAGTGCCAAACACCATGGCTAATTGAAGGGGAGAAAAGCAGGCAAGTGGACTAAATACTGTGGCTAGATGTCCTTATGGAAGCCCCAGAGCAATACAGTGT
Organism: Aulonocara stuartgranti; assembly: GCF_965226115.1. Lineage (NCBI taxonomy): Eukaryota > Metazoa > Chordata > Actinopteri > Cichliformes > Cichlidae > Aulonocara > Aulonocara stuartgranti. The sequence continues at coordinate 30,956,303 of NC_138952.1, read as the reverse complement.
CAACCAAAACATGACCAGTCAGAAAAGACAGACAAGCATCTGTTGTCTGGGATATCCAGGGGTCTGAGAACAGAAGGCACATTCTGAACCTAACACCGATTATGAAGCATCACCTGTTAAAGCCCAGCACCTGAACTTAAGTGTAGTCTTTGTTATTGGAGCATTCCCAATTCATTTTTGGGCCCTGAGCCAATTGTATTGTAGCCCCTCAAACCTTAGGAGAAAACATAAGTATAAGTGTAGTGACTTTAGATTAGTTTTGGCAGAAGGTTGAGCACACAAGAATGATGTACCTTAAAAACAAACAAACAACAAAACAATGGGAACACACATTTAGACCTTGTTGACTACAGATGCTGACTCATCATGCACATCTGGCTTAGGGACCAAACCAGGAAAAAGTCCAAAGAATAGTGCATGATGTCAAAATAAATATCTGTAGAAAATATGGGCTGATCTGGAACAGCTTTACAAACTAAGGCACCAGCAAAGCAGCACTACTAAAATATGTAATTCAATAATCAGAGGGGTTATCTTCAAATTAAAAAAAAAAAATGCAGATATACTGTATATCAGTAGAAACTTTTCAGTTGGTGTGTCTACATTACTGAAAGGTCAAACCCTTTAAAAAGATCAAAATTTCAGTTGCTGGGTAACCTTTCTGGAAATAACCCGCAGCCTTGTATCATAACTACTGCTGTGGCTCGTGCTCATGGACCAAAGCCTGTCACAGTCTCCCACAGGAGAGGACAAACCAGTGAGAATGAATCCACATGTTAAATGTAGCTGATGTACTCATCTAACAATGTGTTTCTTCAGGCTCAACAGCATGTCAGCAATACTGTTTACTTCTGCACCAACACAAAAGATGATTCTTTTGAGATTTTTGTATTAAATAAGGAGCTTTAACTACTTTGGGAAAATTAATAATTACCTAAACACGTGGCTCAGTAAAAAAGGACATCATTGTTAATCACTGTATACAGCTCAAGCTAAAGTCTAATTTTCTGTTCATCAACATCATCATTACTATTATTTTTTAAACCTGCAAAACCAGCAAATCACTGCTGATGAAGACATTGAAGACATCTGCCATTCCAAGATGTGCTCGAATTGCCAACTTGTAGCTAATCATCACAGCTGACTGTACTCTTGCTATAAAAAGTACCTGGCTTACAAAAATGTGACTATGCCAAAAACGATGAGTTTACAACCAGTACTCCTTCACAAACCACAGGACATTTCTGTCCCTGCACTGTGAACAGAGAGGAGACACTGTGGCCGAGGAGTACTACGGTGTACTACTTTGTCTGGCATTTCTGTTATTTTAACCTCTTTCTATGCATATTCCTATGTGCACAGTTCCTGATTTAGATGCAGGGAAGCAACAAAAAAATAAATAAAAATTAAAAAAGGTTTAAGCAACATGCCACTTCTCTGCAGCAGATGGATGTAATCTGGTAACTACAGTCAGGGATGGGGAAGACACACTTAACAGTCAGAGATGTGGGATCAGTGGAAATGCATTACCCAAACTGCAGTGTGTATACTTCAGCATTTACAAGTAGCTAATAAAGACATATTTCATAAGGGCTTTACTCAGTTTTCACCCAAAGCCTAAACAAAATAAATTCTTGCAAGTCAGCCATTCTTTGTGAGGGGAGGTGCATAACTTAATGACATCACATCTCAGAAATGTGGTTTCTGTATTTGGAGAAATGGTCCTATTGCTAAGTATAAACTGACCCAGATCACAAGGAGTGACATAGATTGAAAGTTAGTATAGTGGAAAAGTATAGATCTATTTGCTGTAGTCATGATGTAGTGTCGACACACAGACACAGAGGGACAGCAAGAAGTGCAGTCCAAAGCAGTAAAGGGAACTGAAGAGCCTGATCAGCATTAAAGGAGCACGAGGCGTTTGTCTACACATCACTCGAGTGGAGCAGCAGAGATGCACAGGTTGTTTAAGGCACAGGCAACTTGCACAATCTTATCAAAGGTTGAGAGGTTCGACGTGCGCTCAGAGGCTGCGGTGAAGGCGCTCTCGACAGGGCCCGTGAGCATGGCGTACCGCTGCTTTACCATAGAGATCACCCTCTCCACATGCCTCTGCACGCTCACTGTCTCAGAGGAAGGATCAGCCAGCAATGAGCCCTCTGTTCTCCCATATGCTTCTCCCTGGTAGCTGTCAGCAATTTTAAACAAGGCTCCACGTGCTGCCACGGAGTCTCCAATGTCCAGGTCACGGCTTGCCAGTACGACATCGCCCGGGAGAAGCTTGCACAAGAATCCACAGCCCTCAGCCAGGCTCTTGTCACTGACGTTTCCCAGCACACCCCTAGAGACAAAAGTGACCACGCCTTGTGGAGCCACGCCAATCAGATACTTAAACACGTTATAACTTGGCCCCGCCCCCTGAGAGACCGGGTCCTCGAAAGGCACGGTGAAACAGTCTATGATGACGGCGCAGTCAGGGTGAGAGGCTCGCAGCGCAGCTGGCAGGTTTTTACGGAGCTCAGCTCTGGAGGGCCAAAAGACAGCCGTTGGCACCAGAGTAGAGGACATGATGCTGACCATCCGGTGAACTGTTCTGGTAACTGTGCCGACTTTCACGCCAAAGCGATAAGCCAAGTCCTGATTGCGGAGGTCCAGGCGGAGACGCATTAGTGTCAGCAGCAGCTGCTGGAACTTGGAGAGCTTGACGTTTTTCATTCCATCCATGTGAGGTGCCAGCAGCCACATGACTGTCTCTAAGACAAAGTAGTTGGGTAAACCAGTGTAAAACTTCACTTTCTCAGCATCATTCCTTAAGGAGTTCTCTGAGAGAGACATTTTCTCCACAGACTCCTTGAGGGCCTGATTCTCCCTCTTCAGGGCTTTCAAGATGTCATCAAAGTTCACCGGGACATCAGATGTCTGGGCAAACTTTCCTTTCTTGCTGTCACTCACAGACTGATCATCATTATCATCATCATCATCTTCGTCGTCATCGTCATCATCATCATCTTCAGTGCTGAGGGAGGAGGCACTCTCCTCTGCAGTGGTCTCCTGTTCCTTCACCTCAGGATGCTTTTCCTGGCCCTGTTCATCCACCGCAGACATGCCCTGGCCCTGGAGGAACAGCAAGGCATTGGCTGCCTCCACCCGTGCTTCCTGTTTGTCCACGATCTCTAAGGCACCCGGCTCCTTCATCTCTGGGCATAAGGGAGCCGCCGTGAACACAGAAGGAACATAATCCGGAGAGCGCGGATTCTTCACCTGTTTACCTGCATGTGAAAAAAAAGAATCTAATTCAAATTCATCTGTTTATGATACTTGTGATTTAGAGTGCTCTCTCATTTTGTAGCGTGCAATACATAAAATAACAAACAGTTGCTGTTGTTCAGTCAGTACATCCCTAATTAATTTTTCCTCTACAAACAAAATTTAAGCATGAAAATCTTTGCACACAAAAAGATTGCACACACCAGACAATAAAAACAAAACAAACCTAGCATTAAAATACCACGTACCATTAGCGGCATCTACTTTCATATATTTAGTAAACAAAATTTATAACCCATCCCAGCTGAATTAATTGCAGTAATGCTACATTTTATTTCCATCTGAACTTAGTTTCGTAGAGCTATTTTTTAGATATTCAAAGGCTTACAGCTACAAACACCGCCTTTTTCCAGTCATTTTAATCAGTGAGGGTTTTTACTATGTGATAGTGAACCTAAACATGTTTATTACCCGCTGCAGTTACACCGACTATGCCACTGTCCCTCCTGACTTCATGCAACCTTTGAACACAACACTGCACTGACAGCAAAAAAAAACCAAACTCCTTGGTTTTCTAGACACGAGTGTTTATGTGGAAGCCTAGCAACATCAGTATGAACTGGTTTACTTTAAAAACAAACAAAACAAAACAAAAAAACCACACAGGGGGACACTTTTAGGGTTCAGAGTGGTTTTGCCTTCATACCTGAAATGAAGTGAGTACTACAGAGCCGACTGCCGTCGTTCGGCACCCAGCCCTCTCGGTTCACAGCAGCTATCCAGCGCTGCTTCCTCTCGGGGTCCCGTGGGAAACGGTAGAAAGATAAGGTGGTGCCTGGTGTCCTTCTGTTCCTGCAGCCTGCCACCACACAGGTGTGAACCATAGTAAGGCCACGGAGAAGCGTGGAAGTGTGCGCTGCAGTTTGCTGGGTGTTTTGACTCCCAAAATGGTGGTCTACCAGAGGGCGACAAAAAAACTGTAGTTCCGTCATCAACGGCCGTTAGCTTTCGTCACTCTGATTGGACCATCTCGGGACGACGTCATTGAAATGCGATCTTCACTCACGCCGAGAAGCAGAAACGCTAATGTCCCGAAATCACACAAATGGTTAATTTGCTCTTTTTTAATTTTCGAAAATGAACATGACGAAGGAAAAAACAAACCACAGCAACTGGAAACAACCACAGACAGTATAAAACAGATGCAATATACCTGTAGCTTATTAGATCCCTCTGTTAATCAGCTCTGAAACTGGAGTACAGTACTTGGCTTTCATCCACAGCACACAACTGTGATACAGTAGCTTATTTCAATACAAGTGTGTTTAGACTGCACAAAGATAAAACTCACTAGTTATATTTGAAAAGCCAATTACCAATTTGTTAAAGATCAAGATAGTAGTAGTCACATGCAACACATCACAGCAATGAGCAATAAAAGTTCAGGATTTTCTGATTAACAGTCTCATTTGCTATTTTATTTAACTTTATACAAATGGGTAAGGACAATTAAAAGTGAGCTGTGGTAGATGGATAAACCATCTATAGTTTGACAATGCATATTCATGTGGCTGAATTATTAACACCCATTGGTTACTGCAAGTCATGTGTTATACTCCCGCTGCAGAAGACTGAGCTTGCTATTGATAAAAGTTTAGCCTTTTTAATCCAACAATGTCTCAATATATATCTTTATGTATTATACGAATCTGTACTACTTGTCTAAACAACCAGTTTCCATTTTATTGCATACAACCATGGAAATGCAAATTATTGACTCACAGGTCCATGTACTATTTACAATCAAAACACAAACCATATACAATATAAAGGATAGCTGCTTTCTCTGATTGAGTTCATTTGTTGGGACTCTTTTCATAATGTATGTTTTTCTTTGCTGTTTGACTTGATAGATAATCTTTGCCTGCAGCTTAAGTGCTTAACATCACATAGATTTTCGCCAACGGATGGACAAGCTTTAGATGTGTGTGATCAGTCTGTACACAGAGGTGTTCCGGTCTCCTCTCACATGCTTCAGTCTCTTGAGCTCTGTGAGACAGAGGATGTATACGGGGGCCTTGGTTCCGACACTGATGATCTTCTTCAGCTTCTCCATCTGAAACTCTGTTGTTTCTCCTGCAGAGGGCGCCACAGAAAAGGGACAGATTAGAGAAATGAGAGCTTGTTCACATGATGATTTGCTGGGATACCGCTAAAATAACAAACACACCATGTCTGTAAAAATCTGGCTTTTTGAAACGTTTCGGGGGCTTAAACTGGAGGAAATCTATTTGGTATACAATTCCAATTATGTAACTGATGATGGTAATTTTGTAGCTGAAACCTCACTGAAGCCAGATCAATGTAAAACTGATGAAACCAGGCAAAGAAACAAACTGACTGTTCTGCTAACAATAAAGATGAACAGCCTGGTGCTGGTAGCAAATGTCCTGAGACATTTTAATCAAGAGATCTGCAATCAGAGAAATAACAAACATCTCTTGTTTACTTTCCAAATATCATACTGTTATCTTGAGCACTGAGTATAAACAATTATCTGAAAGCACAACAGTGGATACAGCCATTATATGACCGTGTGTACTTTGAGAAAACGATGTAGATCTATTCAGCTGGGACCTAATATGCTCATTTCCAGCTTGACATGTTTATTTTTGGACTACATCAAGTTAACTTTGCATGATTCACAGCTTTAAATAACTGTTTATCTGAATGTGGCCCTTTGTGCAGCCCCCACAGTTCATCCAGTGAAAGGAGCAGTTTTAGCTTCCCTCCTTCACCACCATCCTTCCCAAGGCCACTTCCTTTTAAGCCAACTTTCTTCTCATGGGATGCTCCTCACAAACAGAGCTGTGCGCCTTACAAGAGCATATAATGGATATTTTCTTATGAGAAAAACACAAGTGAAAAGACAGCAGTTTGAAACCTGAGCGTTTGGGCTTACAAGGATCACCGACATCATTTGAAACTCTGGTCGTGTTTAAAATGAGCATCTACTATTGTAAGAGTATGTATATGACAGGAAAATATGAAATATGATGACAGGCTTGGTCGTATACAGATATTATATGTGATGTCCCCACGCTTTGATTTTAAAAATGGGACAAATCCTCAGATTTGAGTCTGATCAGGTGCTTCCCTGATGGTATTGTGTAATCAGTCTGAAGCAATCTAAAAGTTTAACACAGTACAGCTAGTTCTTGCTGCTATCAGGAACAATTTGACAGGTTTATGAATCCTAATTTCTCATTGGGGTTGTGTCAGGAAGGGCATCTGGTGTAAAACTGCCAAATCAAACAGGCAGCGCTACCTGCTGTGGCACCCGCTTGTGACAAGGAAGCAGCCGAAAGCAGCTTCTGTGAATCCAGATTTCTTGTTACTTTAGAAGCTCAGTTTTTTTAAACAATTAAACCATTTTTTAACCTCTCATGTTTGTAACTACAACGGGGTGGATTATAGATGATCTCCCATTGAGTAACCAAGGGAAACATCGCCAGCACAGACCTGTTCATTCCCATTTGGTTGTTTACTTATGCAAATAGCACCCTCTGCTGCTAATTAACAGTCCAAACTAACAGAGGATGACAGCTTTATTCAGGGAAGGATTTCAGCATAACCGTGAAAACTACTGGACGCTATTTTTAAAACAGGAAGCGCTCCTCTGATTTAATAAAGGAAATCTGTGGAAGTCCAGTGTAACTGCAGTAATCAAATCCAACTGAACAAAAGTCAAACCAGCAAGATAATTTGTTTTCCAAGTTTGCAGCCAATCTGAAAACCACTGTGTGTGAGATCACAGGTGTTTTCTAAACTACTGACCACGACATCAACACCACTGCCTCAGTGAGAAGTTTAAACTGCTGCGTCAGAGTCTCCGTTTCTCACGCACCTTGACTGTGGTGTGTCCTGTAGTACATTAATGTATGATTACATTCTTCTCCACTACAGTTACAAAGCTATTCAATTCAATTCAGTTTTATTAATATAGCACCAAATCACAATAGCTGCCTCTAGGTATTTGATATTGGAAGGTAAAGGTCTGCAATATTACAGAGAAAACCCCAACAATCAGAGGACCCCCTATAAGGAAGCACTTGGCAACAGTGGGAAGGAAAAACTCCCTTTTAACTGGAAGAAACCTCCGGTAGAACCAGAGTCATGGAGGGCGCAGCCATCCTCCATAACTGGAGCTGTTTAAACAAGAGCTGCATTCATCCATGACCCTGTGCACAAATATAACACTGACCTTGATACTCTGCCATGAAATTGTTGATGTTGTGAACCGTTTGGTTGAGGCTGTTCAGGCTCATCTGCCTCAGGTAGCTCGGTAAACTCTGGAACTCGTTCTCTGACACTTCAGGCAGACTTGCAGATCTGGGAGAGGAATGGATGGAAGGTGACACGTCACAATCAAAGTTTTGAAAGAAAGACTGCAGGCACGCATCATGTAAGAATGGATAAAACTGAGTGAAATAAAGAAATTAACACATATTTCATCAGGAGAGACTGAAATAAGCAACACAAAAGTTCAACATTTATTAAAAATATATACAAATGATATCTCATATCTAATATTTTACATTAATATTCTTCTCTGCTACCGAGCACCAGCCTGATCTGCAACTTTGGAATGGACACACAATAAAAGCTACTAATTTAGAGTTCATGAATTAAATATTGCCACCTATATCTATATTTCTTATTTTATAACGGGCTACCTGTGTTTCTTTTTGTCAGGCTTGACAGGTGGGTGTTCATTTGTCATTGTTGTCTTCTTCAACTGAGCCTGGGACACAAGCTACAAAATAGGAGGAAAGAGCACGAGAGGAAATTTCACAAATTATAAATGTTATGTAACATTTACGTCAACAAGGAACATGAATTTATCTGCAAACAGCAAACCTATGGATTTCAAAAGTGCTTTTATGGGACTAAACAAGACTAACTTTACAGATGTCCTGTGTGACAGAGCTCAGGTCTGGCATCTCCGGGGTGGTTGGCTCTTGGTAGTGTGCTCTTATACGAGGTGTCCCCAAGCTGAACTCCTGGGTGAGTCCATCCAACTCCAGGCTGTTGACATTGGGCTCCTTAGCCACCTTTTCATTCTCGCTGAACTTCAGGATTTTCCCATTGCTCTGTAAATGACAGGAAAAACTTTGACCTTTAAACATGTTTCATTCACATTTTGATAAATCTCATCTGTGCACAGGAATGAAAATCAAATGAGCAATTTTAGCTCATTTTTGACTTCATGTAAAACAACAGAATTTGTTTGCTAGTAAGATGCTTTTAATTTTTTTATTACACCTTTTTTCTTAAAAATTTCTTGTGGTGAAAAAAATATTTTGATATATTATGATGGACTGAAAACATTTTTTTAGAAGCTATATTAGTCTGTTACTATAAGAAGGAAGTTTCCCTTCTGGAGATTACAGTTCATTTTATTTAACCAACCTTTCATAAAATCTAGCCATACAGTGGGGCAAAAAAGTATTTAGTCAGCCACCGATTGTGCAAGTTCCCCCACTTAAAATGATGACAGAGGTCAGTAATTTGCACCAGAGGTACACTTCAACTGTGAGAGACAGAATGTGAAAAAAAAAAAATCCATGAATTCACATGGTAGGATTTGTAAAGAATTTATTCGTAAATCAGGGTGGAAAATAAGTATTTGGTCACCTCAAACAAGGAAAATCTCTGGCTCTCACAGACCTGTAACGTCTTCTGTAAGAAGCTTTTCTGTCCCCCACTCGTTACCTGTATGAATGGCACCTGTTTGAACTCATCATCTGTATAAAAGACACCTGTCCACAGCCTCAAACAGTCAGACTCCAAACTCCGCCATGGCCAAGACCAAAGAGCTTTCGAAGGACACCAGGAAAAGTATTGTAGACCTGCACTAGACTGGGAAGAGTGAATCTACAATAGGCAAGCAGCTTGGTGTGAAAAAATCAACTGTGGGAGCAATCATCAGAAAATGGAAGACATACAAGACCACTGATAATCTCCCTCGATCTGGGGCTCCACGCAAGATCTCATCCCGTGGGGTCAAAATGATCATGAGAACGGTGAGCAAAGATCCCAGAACCACACGGGGGGACCTGGTGAATGACCTGCAGAGAGCTGGGACCAAAGTAACAAAGGTCACCATCAGTAACACACTACAACGGCAGGGAATCAAATCCCGCAGTGCCAGACGTGTTCCGCTGCTGAAGCCAGTGCATGTCCAGGCCCATCTGAAGTTTGCCAGAGAGCACATGGATGATACAGCAGAGGATTGGGAGAATGTCATGTGGTCAGATGAAACCAAAGTAGAACTTTTTGGTATAAACTCAACTCGTCGTGTTTGGAGGAAGAAGAATACTGAGTTGCATCCCAAGAACACCATACCTACTGTGAAGCATGGGGGTGGAAACATCATGCTATGGGGCTGTTTTTCTGCCAAGGGGACAGGACGACTGATCCGTGTTAAGGACAGAATGAATGGGGCCATGTATCGTGAGATTTTGAGCCAAAACCTCCTTCCATCAGTGAGAACTTTGAAGATGAAACGAGGCTGGGTCTTCCAACATGACAATGACCCAAAACACACCGCCCGGGCAACAAAGGAGTGGCTCCGTAAGAAGCATTTGAAAGTCTCCAGACCTCAACCCCATAGAAAATCTGTGGCGGGAGTTGAAAGTCCGTGTTGCTCGGCGACAGCCCCAAAACATCACTGCTCTCGAGAAGATCTGCATGGAGGAATGGGCCAAAATACCAGCTACTGTGTGTGCAAACCTGGTAAAGACCTATAGTAAACGTTTGACCTCTGTTATTGCCAACAAAGGTTATGTTACAAAGTATTGAGTTGTATTTTTGTTATTGACCAAATACTTATTTTCCACCCTGATTTACGAATAAATTCTTTACAAATCCTACCATGTGGATTCATGGATTTTTTTTTTCACATTCTGTCTCTCACAGTTGAAGTGTACCTCTGGTGCAAATTACTGACCTCTGTCATCATTTTAAGTGGGGGAACTTGCACAATCGGTGGCTGACTAAATACTTTTTTGCCCCACTGTATTACATCTGACTTGTCATTTTGTTTGCCATAAAGCCGTGAGCATCTCTGGTTAAAAGTAAATGCTTTCCTGTTCGTCTTACGCTTTGTAAAGAATTTCCCAAAGCAGACTCTAGGTTGGGCATCACTGGCAACTGCTTGTCCTCTAAACCCGTGGTGGATATATCGGGCACATCATATTCCCAGGTGCGTTTGAAACCAGCTGCCCTGTTACAAGGTGGGGATGGAAGATCCAAGGTCTGGGTGTCATTATCCGTTTGCATAACGGATGGCTCAGGCTGCTGTGTGCTCTAAAAAATTAAAAAGGTGATGTGAAATTAAAATGTCAGAAACAAAAACACACAGTTACATTTTATTTCTTACCTTTTTGGTACTGACTAGTCTGTTCACGTACGGCGTTTGAAATGCTGGGACTTTGGGTGTGGCAGGTAGGTTGCCAGGGTGACAGGGGAATTCTGGGACACCAGTGCCTTGTGCAGTTGGAGACGAGTGACCGTTTGTCTTTTTGATCTTGAATCCCGGGGTACAAAACACAGGCGGCTCTGGTGATTCCAGCTTTTCAGCTGAAGGTAATCAAAACAATGTCACAGGAAGATATTTAGAACCATTTCACTGCAGTGCTTTCTCTTAACAGCCTGGTGCCGTTTCTCTACATGTGCTACTTTTATTTTTCAAAATACTAGGTATTTTAAATACATAGTATAGAATTTTTAATACCTTCAGGTGGCATCTTTGAAAAACAAGCAACATTTCAGATAGAAAATGGTGCACTGACAAAGCCTTGAGCTGTTTAATAAAAACAAATGTAGTTCCCGAGTACTTAAAGCTGATCATTTTCTATGAAAAGCTCGTTTTGGTCAGTGTTTTTTTATTTCTCTTTTGGACGTCAGATTTCGCTGAACAAAATGTTCAGTACACTTTTTTTTTCAGATCCAAGTAGTGAAAAAATCTGCACAAGTGTGATGTGGAAACTTGTAGTCTCCACTGGCTAAACGCTGGGGATTTTGTATCATTATTAAACTTAAGACAATGAAAACATAACCATATTCAAACATGCACTTTTTAATTAACAGGCATCAGAATATGTCATGACATAAGATTACTTACAACTTACTAATAAATAAATAGTAAGATATTTTAAATAGTTTATAACACTCGAAAAAACACTGTTTAGAAAATGTAAGATGAAAATAAATGCAAAGGGAAACATCTGATCATAAACTAAGTGCTGGATAAAGTCATGCAAGAAAAAGACAACTGAAGAAGAGAAACATCTTGTTTCCTGAATAGTAAAGACATCCGATTTCTTTACTAAAGATGTATACTTTATACATTTGTGTGAAAAAAACGTTTTCACTGAACTCTGTTCAGTCCTGTGAAAAGGTGAGTACACCGTTCCACAGAAACTAAGATCTTAAATAGCAGCTAATCAAATAGCATTCAGGCAGGGTGGTTATTTGGGATCGTTTTGCAGACACAGGTCCTGGACACCTTGAAGTCATTCATCGACCATGAATTTCTCTGTATGCCAAAGGATTCTAGAATCAAATGTGAGACCATCTGTCCGACAGACAAAGCTTGGCTGATACTGGGTCATGCAAGAGGACAACGATCCCAAGAATATCAGCAAATCAACAACAGAATGGCTGACAAAGAAAAGAATCAATGTGTAACAATGGTACAATCAAAGTGCAGACCTTAAGAGAGCGGTGCATAAATGGCCACAGACTTGATGTTGTAAAGAAGAGTGGGCCAAAATTTCTCCAGGACAAACTGACAGACTGATAAAGTTATACAGACAATTACTTCAAGTTATTGTCTGTATATTTACTTCAAGTTATTACTTCAAGTTACGGGTCTAGACGTGTCTACAAAGTACTGAATCATTGGGCGTACTTAGTTTTTAAACAGGACAGCGTAGAGTTTTGTGAAAACTTTCTCTTTTCCATGAGTGTAGATGACAGTCACCTATTGTGGGGTGAAGAAGAGCTATGAGGTTGACAGTTTCATACCTTTAGTCTGCAAACTGTCTATTAAACCGTTCACTGGTGGTTCAGTTGTGTCCTGTAATGGTCTGTTGAACAAGAAGAGACTCATAAAGTAGGAAAAAGCAGTTTTACACAGTAAAGTCTTAAAGGACCTGCAGTAGTAACACTACAAACCCTGAGTGTGGCCGACAGGGGTCATTATAGTTCATACCACTCTACCTTGGTTGGTTCTCAGTCTTCTTGAACAGATTCATGGTGAAGTCATTGTTCAGACACATTGTGTGCTCTGTGATGCCAAAGTCGTGCATCTGGGGTGTTTGGAGTTCGTAGTCATCCATTCGCAGGTTACATTTGGGGGTAATGGGCATGGGCGATGGTAGAGATGCTTTGAGTGAGGGTTGAGGAAGGTTCATCTCAGGCATTGGGGGAACTTCTGAACACCACTCAGTCCCAGCCAGAACTCTCCTTAGGTGCAGTTCAGACAAACCAAAATCAGAGAGCTGTGGAGTTCGCAGCACATCAGTGTTGGGCAGCTCTGGTTTTGGAGCCATTGAGGAAGGATTCCCTCCATCCTCCTCCTGATTTTCCTCTTCCACTGAGTCGTCATCTGCTTCTTCATCTTTAGCCTCCTCCGCCTGATCTTTAGGCTCTATACAAGAAAAAGTCACAATAAGAACACCATAAATGCATGTCGCTTTTCTTTTAAGTGAAAAGAAATCATTACACGTGATTACCAGTGTTATGTAGTCGTTTTGCCATTGTTAATACTTACTGGTTGATCTCTGGGTGTCACAGGGAGCTTGGTAACCATAGTTCTCGCAGTGTCTCTTCAGCCTCTCAATGTCCTTGAAGACTTTCTGGTCCATTACTCTACACGCCTTAATGAAGCTGCTCGCCTCATTATTCTTTGCTTTCTGCTGAGCCAAGGCATCCTGGATCTGTCCCTACCCGAGAAGAGACTAGAAGTGATGAGCACTCACCATTCAAAAATGAACCGCCCGACCAATTTACAATATTAGTCTTCAATAAAGATATTGCTATGAATAATCGGTTTATAAATGACACACAGATATTCCTTATGATGCTTGAAATAAGCGTCAAGTTAACAGAAGTCAAAGACGTGGAAAACCTTTGGCAGCTAAAGACTTTATATTATTCTCACTTCAGTGGAGAGTTCAACAATAGCAAAATGGTTTTACCTGCAGTAATACATAACGGGTAGTAATTTTGTAGGTAAAATCAATAGCGTTTTGTACGCAGTTACACAGCACAGAAATGCAATTTAATTTTTATGCCTTCTGAACAAGTGCACTCAGGCATTTCAAATGACAAGACTTGCTTTTATAACGATGCAGGCCAAACTGTATTTAAAAGAAAGGCAATAATTAGAGAATAACCACATTTATCTTGGCCTTTTGAAAGGGTCTGTCTCTGAGTTGGGAGCCACAGTATAAAGGATGTAAAAGTGTAATAGATAATCGTGCATCACCACAGTTCTACCTTTAATATGTTAAATACAAAGTTTGCCTAAAGTAAGATTTTGAGTGCAGGACTTTTGAATGCATTTGGTTAATTTTACATAACGCATTTAACGATCTTTGTTGCAGCTGCTGATAAAATATTGCATTGTCGCGCTAACCTGTGTATATGTCGCCACCTTTAGATGCAATTTAAAAAAAAAAAAGACGTGCTAACTTTTACCTTCAGGTTCCCTACGTCACAGTTCAGTTCATGATAGGCTCGCATCGCTCTGGCTGTCTTTTCTGAAATAGAAAAGAATTCATATTGAGATATGTGCGATGAGTTCACTGTAAGCGATTTAAGCAGCCTGTGTGTCAGCGTGTTTCTCACCGCTCTCGTCGTCGTCGCTGTTGCGGTTTTCAAATGCGAGCTGGAGCTTGGCAGTCTCAGATTCCAGAGTCACTGCCAGCTTTTTCAGCTTCCTGAAGAATTGTGTAGTCGAGTCCATTTTCAGGCAAAAGTCCGACACGAGCAAAAGCGCACTCAGTTACTCTGAAACCGACGTCAGACCTTCAAAGGCCGTTTGTTTATCGTTTCTATGTCGGCAGAAAGAACTAAATTTCAATTTTGGCGCCTCTTCCGGTATTAAGCGGAAGAGACTTCTTCTTCTTCTTCTTCTTCTTCTTGGGTTTTAGTGTTTAACGTGCAAAGGGTTTTATTCGCGCCCCCTGTGTTAACAGACAAGGTAAAACTGACGAACGTTTGATATTTTTCTATTTGACAGCGCATTTTAGTGGCATGAGTATATGGTTACTTCTTCATATCGTGCTCGGCATTGTGACACTGAAATATTTATTATATTGTTTAATCGACTTGACTCCATTTCAACGTTGCTTTTGTCTTAATACTCCATGACCTTTTATGCAACCTACATCAGAAGATGTTTCTGGAGAATTCAATTCAAAATGCTGTGCAAATAAACAGAATGGAACAGAGAAGGATATCATGTGTAGCAAGTATAAAGATTAGATGCGCTTTTTTGTACAGTATATGTTATTTTGAATAGTCTGCAATGCTATATTTCAGGATAAATAGAAGATGACCCCTCCTTTAATGTGAGATAATGCTCCAGGTCTATATAAACACATTCAGTTACCTCCATTTTAAAGAGATGTCAATATTGTTTGGCTCCACATGCCCCAGAAATAACCCGGATAAAAGGTTAAATACTGAGACCATGCAGCCAGGAGATGGAGCTGTATAGACCCAGAGAAACTGAACCCAGGAAACCTCTGATGAATAGAGGATCTTGTGTTTGTCTCCACAGCCTGGATCTGCACTGGACTAAACGATTGGAAAATGACATGTACTATTTATACAGGTATTATGTGAAAATATAACACCTGCAATACATGTGCACAGGTGAACATGCACCTCTCAGCATTTCACAAATGTTAATCTAGCTTTACATTAATCTGTACGCATCACTTTTTTCTTCCTCTCAAGTTCAAAAAGGTATTGTAGGTGGAAGGCGCTTATCAGATACACTGATTTTATATAAATAGCGCACTGTGAAGGTCAGCACAAACCTGCACACCGAACAAGCGAGGTGAGGTGTAAAAAGAACCAGAGGATTTTTGATCTGGTAAATGTCACAGTGATTTACACCAACTTCCATCATTTCTAAATCTCAACTGTTCATTTTCTCCTTAGATAACCTTCCAGAGGACAGCTCAGGAGCCATGGCGATGTTTGGAAAGGTTTTGGAGCCAGTGGGCTACATGCAGACTGTGAGGTGGGTGTTCCTCTTTGACATGATAATTCACATTGTAGCTATGCAAACTTATTGTTATATACAAACGGTTTTTTTGTCTTTTTTTGGGGGGGGGCTAAACCAGGAGTGTCTTTACTTACTTGCTGTGCACAGGGTCTTGGTCCAGGGCATCTGTTCCTATCTTGGTGGCAGTGCTACACAAGAGGAGACTGAGCTGGCCAAGAAGAACTTGGACCACATCGACCAGGAGCTGGGAGCAACGAGCTACGGCCTGCTGAAGGACCAGGAGGTCCATCAGCTGGAGAACGACCTGGCTGTGGTGTACTACCAGCTGGGCACTGCGGTGAGAAAACTCTACGACCTCATAAACACAATTTTATGTGGAAGGTTGTGTAATATAGCTGAATAAATGATGCAAAGTCTAGAAAAGAGACTATAAAAGCAAGTATTTCATTAGCAATGGTGATAATTTTATTATATAATTATTTAATGGGTATGCAAATAAAATGAGCAACTGGAACATCATGCCTCAAGTTCTGGGACGTGAACATTTTATCTTTATTCACTGATCCCATGACAGACAAATAAATAAATACATTAACATAAAACCATACACAGACTGAATAATCCACAATTAAAATCAAAGAAAATAAAAAAAAAATGCTAAAAAGAAATCCTGCCTGTGCTCTCCTTTTCTACTCAAAACACTTCTTACATACGCCTATAGTCTAATATATGTGAAGTTTCCAACCTCTGGACCCTATTCTGACTGGAAGCAGGTTTATTTATCAAAACCTGGGCCAAATTTTCAATTGCTAGCTTCACCGTCAGTTCTCTAAGGTGAAATTAATCCTGGGAAGTGTCTTTTTTATCAAATTGTCTGAAAACAGGGTGAAGGACTTGGAAGCACTGGTGGATGTAAAACAGTATTATGGCAATAAATTGGCATATATAAAGCCTGAAGAGTACAAATATTTAAAAGTAAAGCACAAAGACCCCTAAGCTTACACTGGGACTGCATTTGAATTCATCACTGTGAGTGTATTATGTAAAAATATGGGACCAGATGTATGATTAAAGCATCTGCTCATTTCTACTGACTCGTATTAACAGGCTTACGCCTTCTATTTTTCTCTTTAATTATTTCCGCGGCTAAGTGTGGCATTTGGTTATGTCATAAGTTTACAGGTATTTGAATTTGGTGCTGGTGGTGGATAGGGTGGCAAGGTGGGGTGGTAACAAAAACACAGGCAGCAAATGAATTCATGGAAACGTTTACCCACTGTCATTTTCTGGGTGGCTGGTTATTTTTGGAGTGAACGGATGAGAGATAATGAGACTCTTCATCAGCTAAAAGCTGCCAAATGTGAGTGCAAACACCTAAATTGATAGAAAAGGTGCTGAGTGTGAGAACCGGAAAAGCTTTATGTGTCCTTGTCCAGATTATTTACTAACATTCCTTCATATTAAAGGAAAATGCCATGTTTTTAATTTGACCTGTAGTAAACTGAAGTATAGAGTTTATTATTGCCCCGAACCACTGGGTTTTAGATGCACTCCATCTCCTCTGGTTTTAGGTGAGGGCCCAGTCAGACTTCACCAAGAAGGAGACTGAGGTGTTCCTGCAGTACGTGCAGGATTACCGGCTGGAGAGGCAGCTAACAGCACTCTACAATCGTCTAATGGGAGTGTCGGCGCTGACAGACCAGCCCCCACTGCTGGAGGAGGTCATACTGAGCCACAAGCCCAAACGCTGGGAGCTGAGCGAGTTCTGCGTCAAGGTTAGTGGATGTGGAAGGGTGGTGCTTGGTGTGGAGGGGTATTTGTGATTAACTCATTTGGCTGCAGGGAGTCGGGGTCATTAAAGTTTCATTTTTTTCTTATTTGACTTTCATTATGCACAGGCACGCAAGCCTGAGGTGAGGTTTGTGCAATCTTATGCACAAATGCACACACACTTTTTTTGGCACATTTATCTTTGTGAGAACCTTCACTGGCAAAATGCATTATTTGGTCCCCCGATCAAACATAAATTAGCTTCGAACCTCACCCCCAAAATACTTCAAACAGCCCATTGAAGGACAGTCTGGAAAAAAAAAAAGAACTGGTCACTTTTTCAACACGCCCTCAGTTTCAAGGTCTAAAGCAGTTTGGTATCCCGTAAATACAAATCTCCAATCAAGTACAAACCAAGAGAAAGGAAAAAAATATATAATTAAAAAACAATCCTGGAACTTCATTATATAAGATCCAAAAATGAAGACTCTATGTTAGATGCAGTCACATATATAACAGCACAAATATATCCAATCCCACTGAGAACGAGTTATGGAAAAAATGCAGGAGAGGAAAATGCAGTGAGAAGCACAGCTGTACCAGATTAACTATTAGTTTTCATAGCAAAAAAGATAAATGTGACAGAAAGGCACTGAGGTCCCGTGGGGAATGAAGCATGCTGCATCTGTCTTCTTGCTATGAAAATAAACTGAATATTTAATCTGCGGCGCTGTGACCTTCTCTTGTCTTTCTCGTGAGCTGAGTCGGCAAATTCCACCTTTGCCTGTGCTGGGAACAAATGTGTTCTGTCGCTTGCTTCGATAGATGAAGAGCTCAGGCTTTAAAGCTAAAATTTAAAAATCATTAGTTTCTTGTAAAGAAACTGAAAGGTTACTGGTTTTATTACCATAAAAGCATTTTCCTCCTTTATGCACAGAATCAAACAGACTTCTTTTTTTCTATTTCTTACATTTAAAAGTGACCTGATGGTCACTGTGGGTCCTTTAGTCCATCTGTCATTCCCCTTGGCAAGACACACAGAGCCAGTCTGCTACATAACGACTGTCCAATTTTACAGGAAATGAATCTCCCAGAAGTCACAGGCTTGTTTGTTATATAAAAGCAGTTAGATGATTATCTTTAAACCATAATTGGCTGTGTGGGGTCAGCACTGACCTCCTTGTTATAAACAAAATGTAAGACGGTGTTAAAGGAAGTGTGCACACTTTGCGCTGCTTGTCCGTTTAGAACAGTTGTTTTCTTCAGTCATCACCGCAGTGAAGAGAAGAGTTTCCATCCAAGAAAGTCAAATCAGTCCAGAGTCCACTTATTAAAGGGCTTAAGTGTGGATTAGCCTTAATGCTGAAGCAGCTTCTGCTTCTGAATGAGTAAATTTGTTTGCACGTTTCTCTTTTCAAGGACTGATTTGCACAAGTGCACTTATATAAAAACACGGCGAGCTAACTGATGTGAAATGATAGTTGCAAAATGTGCCTTCATGGTGTGGTTTAAATAAAAATGAGAAAACGGAGCTTATTTTGCACACAGTGTATATAGCTGCAGGGTTTACTTTGAGAGAAGGACATTTTGAACCAACTATAGTAATCAAAGTCATGGCTGCAAATCATGTGGTCAAGCCTGAAGAGCCCAACCTTGCTAATCAAAGAAACTACAGCCAAGTTTCTTTAACCTTGAAGAACTTATCATAGATAAACATATTTTAGGTGATAACGTAATCTGCTGTGATTATGCTTCTGGTGCTGAAACAAGAACCAAGGCGATGTCATTTTGTCTTAAACCAGACAAAATCTTACATCTACATAAGATAATTACCCAAACCTGAAATAATAATGCTTTGATTATTATTAATATTATTATTATAAGAACCCTCTGTGTTGTCACTAAAGGAGCCTGACTAACACTGGATATGCTTTTTTGACTCATAAAGGTCAGGTTTGTTAAAGCCTTGCGAGCAGTGATTTTATTATGAATTACAGCTGTTACTCAGAAAGGTGACTGGGTCACAGGAGAACAGTCAGTTTGTCATGTGCATTGTCATTTTTTTCAACATACAGTGTTAGGGTGAGGTGTATTTACACCATTTAAAGGCAAAAAGCATGTTTATTAAAGAGCTGTTTTGTTCCTGTGGTTCCACTTTCTCAGACTAAAATGCTGGCTAAAGGATTTATGGGTCATGGACACTTTCACATGTTCACGTTCTTTTTCTCCTCTTTCTTCTGACAGATAAATTTTGTCCTGGGCACTGGTCTGCTCTGCCTCTTCACTCAAGCTTCCCTAACAGGAAGAGACCAGGCTCTGCTTATCAAGAGCTGGTCTGACCGTATGGGCGCCCTGTACAGGAAAATGAAGAACACGGGAGGTCGCTGCTTAGGCTACTTCCTGGAGCAGGCGGAAGAGGATATACGGCAGCAGCTGCAGGAGGCCGTCCACAACCGATTTCCCCCAGACGAGGCGGCAGGGAGCATCCTGAAAACCCTGGAGAAGAATTACGATTGGCTGCGCTGGGCGGTGATGCTCCACCCCGCTGTGGGACCCAAGGAGGAGGAGGAGGAGGAAGGAGGAGAAAATGAAGGTGAAGCGACAGAACGACAGCCTGGCAATTTGCTCTCCGTGGCATCTGAAGCTCCTATCCCCCATGTGGTGGCGTGCTACCGGGACACACCCACTACACTGGATAAAAGCCGCATCCACCAGCTCATCGTGGATTTGGAATGGAAGATCCCCAACCCACCACCTGAGGTGTACGCTTCCATAGAAGAAGACCCAGGCAGGGCTAGGCGCTACCTGGCTTCCCGCATGCTGAAGAAGCTGCAGGAGGGGTTGGGATCTGGTGTGGCCGTCCATGTTGTTCCGGGCAGGATGGAGATGAAATGCAACTTCCCTCAAGCCTCCTACTACCTCTATGAGTACAAACACCGGCTGGCCTCAGGCACCGTGTGTGTGTTTGGATGAAAGAGAGATCGTCTGCTGGTCTCATGCACATGTTTCATAATTCTGCTACACTATCAGCTTTAGATTTGTTGGTGGATATCTTGTGTACTATTGCCTCTAAATAAATATTATTTTAGAGAAAAACAACATGCACGAGTATTTGCCTTGCTTTATGGCTAAAGTCCAGTTTATTAAAACTTGGGTCTTATCCACACAGATGAGCTAAAACATTACAACCAATCACAGATGAAATGATTCTCTGAGCTATACTAGACAATAAGTGATCTCACAGTCATTTTGTTGAATGTGGGAGAAAAGTTGCATGTGTAGACCTGAGAGTCTGTGACTAGGACCAGATTTTTATCACGATGGCCAGACAACTGGGTCGGAACACTTTAGTAACAACTTCCCTTTGAGGGAACGTTTTTGGATTCACGTTGGCGCCGCCTTGCAACTCACAGGACTTTGAGGATCTGCCACAAAGTGCCAGATAACCACAGGGCGGAGCATATTAGAGAGGTGATCATAATTTTTTAGCTCATCATTTTAAAATATTTAAAGAAAATCTGAGCTGGACTGCATGAAGATTTTTATTACTATGGTCACCTGAGGAGCACAAGACCAAAATTTCTCTTTGTCTAATAGTTTAAAGCCAAATACCTGAGAAACTCAACATTTCATCAACTGTGCACAGTGCAGAGCTGTTAACATGGCAGTAAATGTAATTGCTGAGATCTGGGAATAAAAAGTTCAAAGAGGTTAAGAACCCAAGAAATCAGACAGTCAAAAGTGCATATTCACGATTAGCCACACTACGACTGTTTTGAGGCAAAACATCCATCATGAACAGGAGCACTCACAGGTAGATCAAAGATAAAACAGCTGGTCTAAACCAGTGGTGGGCATTTCATTTTTCCAAGGGACCACATGAGATACGGACTGTTCCAGATGGCCGCACTAATTATTTGTTATTATTGGTGTAGCCCTCCACAACAGTCCCTAACTGTGATAACTATTTGAAAAAATTGGCAATAATTTTACTGTATGCCTTTTGCATAAATAAGTTCCTCCAACAGCCAAATTAGTGTAAAACTACTGCTCTCCTTATTGCTTACATTTGACCAAATTTTTATTCTTTTGCCACAAATAATATGCACTGACTGAGTATTTTAGTATGAATGTAAAATCCTGTTTATTTCCATAACCTGTCTAAGAACTTACCCCAGTCTAGAGAAATCCTAGAATAGCCGGAGTGCCCAGTTTCTTGTTGCTGCTTACCTATACAGCTGACGTAACAGAAACGATTTGCCTAGCAACAAAAATGGCTAGTTTATATAGCGTAAGTGTTGTCTTTCAAAATGAAAAAGATAGTGGAAGGGTGAAAGGCTAGCAGGCACATGTGCATACAGCCTACAGCAAAGATGAATTAATGATAAGTATTTCCTATGACCATAAGGATGTGAATGACCAGATTTCTCTGTGTTCCATGTAAACACTAAACCAGGATAAGCTTCATTACTGGGATACGGAGAAGAAGGTGGCTGAGATCAAATCCTTCACCATGTTTACTGTTGTTTATTACTGATAACTGTTGGATCAGCAGACATAATAATTCCTAGATTGAAAGACTTTAAAACTTTCCATAATGTCCTTGAATAAGAGTCCAACTGGCGTCCATGTGGGTGAGTCTCATGGTCCATGACGCAACTACCTAAAATGCCCAAGAAACGCGTCGTCCTTTTAGGTAATACTGTAATTCCAAGTGCTGTTTTTGTTCTTACACGAGTCCACCATCAGAGTTGAGCAGAGCCATTTTTTCCAAGTCCTTCCTGACATCTGGGAAGCCCTCCAGCGCATCCTGAAAGTCGTCCCAGGACAGAGAGAAACACTGGCAGTCGGTCAGTGCTTTCACTGTGGCCAGATGTTTGCCCTTGTTCAGCACACATGTCTCTGTACACACAGAAGGGTCCGTAAGACTGTGGTTAATGAGCAAATAAAATCTCATGACGGGGATGAGATCTGACAATTAATCCTAAATTAAAGCTGAGTTGTCCGAGGGAGGCCTGCTAAGCTTTAAACGTCGCAGAGATCTGCTGCCAAAAAGATTTGGAAGTGTGCGCATGTAATGATGGAGAATTAAAGAAGTCAGCCAAATTGGCAAAAAAGGAGAAGATTTAATCACTTTGGTTCAACACTGTTCTTCTAAAACACAAATGGCAACAAAAAAAAAACAAATAATAAATATTCTGCAGAGGAAATAATTTGGAAACTTTTCAAATTAAACACATGACACATGCCTAAAATTGAACCCCTAACCATCACCAGTTATTTTTTTTTATTGTTTTGCAAGGCCTGTCTTAGAGCTCATGAATTATTATTAGACACCGGCAGCAACTATATTTGAGTAAATCCAACTCACCTCCAAAGAAGTCTCCATCACACAGTTCCCTTTCATAGGAATCGGTCTCCACAAGGACTTGGCCATGATCGATGAAGAACATGCGGTCGCCCGGGACATTCTGTCGGACGATGATGTCTCCTTCCTGGAAAACCTCGTACTGCAGTTTGAGGAGGACGGTGTTGATAAAGCTTTGATCTCTGTTCTGAAACATCGGCACGTTTCTCAGCAGCCGGCTGCACATCACTGTCACAATTTGCTGAAAAATACACACAAATGAACAAACACAAAGCTTGGTATGACAAATGAAGATAGACGTGAGCTAAGAAACAACAAATCACACTCAGTTCAGGCAAGATTAAAGAATGAATGAAAAACAGATATTTATGTACACTGAGTGAATGTGACCAAGATACACAAAAGCATAACTGTGAATCTGTATGTATGAGGATGACATCTCATATAGATATCAATATGAGATCAACCAAAACAAATCAATCTCAGCCAGTTTGGAGATTAGCAATAACCCCATCTATACCTCTTTGAGTGCTGAGGACACGGTGTCCATGACGTCCTTCTCATCAAACCACTTCCCTCCATAGCGAGCCTGGTAGTAGTTGTTGATGCGAAGCTGCAACTCTGGAGGGAGCTTCATGAAGGCCATGTAGTGCTCCAAACGGCTCATCTGTTGAAGATGGATAGAATATATTACATTAGATTACCATGTATAGATTATATCATAAGTTTTAAATATATTACTTGAACAATTGAATTCAGAATAACGATAAGTGATTACTTGTCAATAAAAGTTCAATCTAACTACAAAAAGTCTAAATTAATCAGGAAAAAATTCATTTAGAAATTACATATGTTGAAAGGAACTCAATATATTTTCACTACTGCTAATTTCTATTATTTCCGATAGAATTCAGGTAGAATTGACAGAAAGTAGAGGAATGACAAAGGTTTGGTGAGCCAGGAACTAAATCATGGCTTTAGTTGCTTAGGGCATCTTAGCCAAGCAGAACGTATATACTGTGCAGTGCTTCCCCCCCGTTTTTAGTCGGTTTAACCTGTTTATTTCTACACTGTACTTGCTGTTTAAGGAGTATAAGTGTCACCCATGAAGACCTTGCTCTTGTACTCCTTGGCCGCTGGGTCAAGGTTGGCGATCATGGCTGTCGCATTGGCCACGAGGACGGTGTACATCAGACATCCGGACACCATGCTGACCATGACGATCCACATTTCAACATAATCTAGAGAACAAAACAAAGACATGCCAGTGCAGTTGAGTGTTCACATCTGAGGGAGAATATAGATCATATTTGCTTTTTAAAGTGGCAGAGAAAGAAAACTTAAACTCCTAACTTGTTGGAGCGTCCATAGAGCCATAAGAGAGAGCAATCATCTGGGAGAGAGCTCGGAAAACACCCCATGAGTACTTAACGATGACCGTGGCATTCTGAAAGGAAAGGTTCAATCATTATTGTCTATTATTTATCATCGTAAGACAGGCTTCTAGGTTAACATTGTTAATTTTTTTTCTCTTTTTCTCATTATTGCATTTTTACAGTCCTTAATTGTCTACATTGAAGACAAAGCGAGAGCTACAAAACATCTCAGTAAGCACTGATGTGTAAAATGAGCTTCACCATCAGGTTTTCTTTGCGGACCCAGCAGTCGTTGGGAAACTCCTCCAGCATAGGCACAAAATACTGGATGCATCCGTTCCAGTGGCACAGCAGGAAAATCATTGTGAAGAGAGACATGATGCGGATGAACAGGCGAACCACCTCCAGGTTTGCATTTGACACCTGTCAGGAAAAGGGTACACGACACTTGGTCAGCGGGTAATACACAGCATTACACTGTACTGATAGAGTGTTTGACCGAGTGGACATCTTTGCAGCAGCAAACAGGGTGTACACTTGTTTTAGGGTCAGCCAGCTCTTTCTACTGTATTAAGGATTCATATTCACTCATATGAATGTTGTTGTTTTGGGGTGTGGAACAGCCATGATTTAGTTATTTATTGGGCAAGCTTGAAGGATCAATTTGACCTTTTTATCGTTCTGGTTTATTAGAACCCAGGTCTTACTTTAATAGTTTTGTTCATTGTTGAAATATACAACATTGCACGATCACTTCAATACAGCGAGGTCAGATGGTACGAGAAACATGAGGAGCTAGGCTGTAAGTGAGCCGGCAGTTTAGTCAGATTATCTTAACCACCTCATTTGTTAGCCCTGTGATGGGTCTGATGACCTAACTAAGGTGTACCTTGCCTCTCACCCTATCACAGCTGGCCCCAACCCTACACAAGTGGAGAGTAAAATATATGTAATGGACTTTATTTGCAAGTAAAATAATGGTAATTGCAAAGGAAGGCTGAGAGAACACGACTGCTGTAAGAAGACAAGCTCAAAGTTGGAGTGGGACGTTGATGTGTGAACTATGAGGAACACGTGGGCTAATGGTTTAATCATTTTCTTGTGCCAATGTACATGTTTGATCATTCAGCTGCTTGTATTTCTAGCTTAATGTGACTTCAGAAAAAAAGATAATGTTTTTTAATAAACTCAAAATATGCTCTAAGGACAGATTTCTTGATCCAAACCTAATTTACCAGTCAGTTAAAAGCACACTACCCACAGATGCCACAAACTGCCACAACGGACAAGAAGCTTAGTGCAACAAGAACACCTCCAAAACGCGAGCGACGTGTTGATAAAACACTACATTAACCCTCAGCCTGCCACTCTACCATGATCTGATTCCTGAACAGAGCCCAGACTTTTGGCTGCACGATCTGTTAGAGATGAGACAGGCAGCTTTCATCAAAAGAGAAAGACAGCTAAAGCACAGCATAAAGTTTCCAGGATTTATGGGAACCCCCAACAAAACACACACTACAAACCATTTATTATTGCAACTAGATAGATAATGCGATAAAAACACCTTGCCAGAGAGATAACAGTGTTGTTCTATATGAAACTGTCATTATATTGACCATTTGTTACATAAACCCATGTTGATTGAGCCCAGTGTTTCTGTATTTACTGTTTACTAAACACCGACAGGCAAATTCACTTAGAAAATAAGCATATTGCCCATCAGTGCACGAGCATGACATTGCTAAGTGTCAGATTTGTCACTAGAGCCCGGTGTCGTAAAGTATCGGCAGCAGGGAGGAGAAAGGCTGATTGAATTTCAGAGGTGAGCTTTGACGACTCTCTGGCATTTAAACTTACTTTCTCCACTTCGTTGAAGAACCGGACCAGCCTGGAGACTCGAGCCAGCCTGATTAAACTGAGGATCCGCACAAACATCAGTATCCTCATCATCTTGTTGGTCTTGGAGGGGTTGTCATCGTTGTGGTAATGTAGTCCCTGACATTGTACATTAAAAATGCTGCAATTAGAATCTTAATCCACCTCATTTGCTCATTTATAACTTTGCTTAAGTGTCAGCAACGCTTTCTTGCTTTTCTAAGTGCTAACATATACAGTACAGAAGAAGTACAGTGTTGGCTTTTCCTGCCTCTTCCTCTTTATTATTACCGCAAACAGCAGTATGTAGCCAATTGGGAAAGCTGCTATAACGTCTGGAATGAACCATGTCCTCAGGTAGCTGACTCGGATCCGCTTGATATCCAGAATTGCTTCCTGTAAAACAGAACAGAGCAGCAGAGTGAGCAGATAGATGAAGGCGCCGTTCACCATGTGCTACAATCGCATGTATAATTTAACACTCGAACTAAAACAATATTTGGCGAGTTCATCCAAAAGTAAGTGAGTGTGATGTCAGACGAGCTTGGCAGGGTTCTGAAAATGTTACAGAGGCACATGCATCAATATTTCAAGCAGACCAACCAAGAGTAAATCTGGCAAAACCAGATGTGCGGTCGAGAATAAACACAGGAAAAACATCACAGATGGGCCATTAGGAAGACAGAAGTCACGAAACACGAGCCAGCGAAAACAAACAGGACATATTGCGCATAATACTTAATTTGAAATGTTATACTTCTCATTCATCCACAACATCATAATCCCCGTTACAAAATCAAACAGCAGTAGCCGTTTTCGCCCGTGTCCAGGAGCTAAGGGGGATGCCGTTAATCTAGCCTTTCGTGTATCGAGTAGATTACAGATGGTGCAGAGATGGAATGTATGTGCTCGTCTGCACCCGGATTATAGACTTCCAGATTGTGTCTGAAAATAGAATATAGCCACTCTCACCTCTGCGTCCTCGGTTATGATCCCCGTCCGGAAATTCAGTGCCACATCTATTAGGAACAAAGTGTCTGAAAACACGTTAAAGCCTTCCCATGCCAGCCCGCTGTTTCCGTCCAGAAAGGCTATCTCCATGGGAATCCCAATCAGGTTCAGAAATGTGATGACCATCATGATCAAGATGTAGTAACTCCTAGGGGAGGAATGACCACAAAAACATATGTGTGACTTTCCAGTAACTCTTATTTTCCATGTCACAGTGTAGTGGAAAGTCTCACATCATTTGCTAAAAGAACTCATTAGACAGCCGGTAAGGCAAGCCGATTCATGCACACTAAATACTCTGATAATGTAAGTGTACATCTCCTCAGCCAGGGTACGATTGCCAGGCTCAAATAACTCTGCTCTCTGATCTCAATTGTTTCATTCCCTCTCTAATTTCCCTCCATCTGATCATCTTACAGACTAATATTAGCAATCCTGCATATATAATACAAAACCAGCTCTCTGTGAAAACGCGTTCCTTAAAGAAGTCATTTGATAGGTCCGTATTTTTCTTCTAACTCGGTTATTTCTTATAAACCTTGGATCGTTCTTTTAGGTTTCTTGCGTCACTTTAAAATCTACTTGTTTCCTTTTATCCTAAAAATAATGCATCTGATTGTCGGCTTTATTTCTAAGGCTTTCTCTATTGTGATATCAGAAGAAAATCATTCTCATTGCCAATTAATGACTGGATGAATAAATACTGTTTAGCATTTAACACTTTAAAAGTTTAACCTAGAGGACTCAAGAGGAATTCCTCTTCTGTCTCATCCAACAACGGTGTGATTTATGTAATATGGTAAACTTATGGTACTCAGTAAATCTATACGCAGTATCTATATTTGTTTTCATTAATGCACTTATTCTAATGATATTCAAAGGAACAAGTTAATGCATTGCACCTTTGTATTTCCGGTAAATACTCCAAAAACTGAACTATAACATGTATAATTATTCATTAAATGTAAGGGAGAAATTAAGTAATCGGTTAACTATAAAAACTTGCAGAGACAGACCAAAGAAACAGTGGAAGTGATATGCATGACTGACCTCAATCTATCAGATATATTAAATACCTCATGAGGCTGAAAGGGTGAATGACAAAGACTCCACTCTCCAGCTGTCGGATACACTCCTTCTCCACGGCCACCTCGCTGCCGTACACGTACAGGGACTGTCTGTTCAGTTGCGGGAGAAGCAGGGCTCTCCATCCACAGTTGGCTTTGGTGCATGCTACGTTGGGACCTTTCAATTTCTCCATGGCCAACTTTAGTTCCCTGTGATCAGCCGAATGCCATCCTCCCCTCTGCTACTGCTGCTTCTGCCTCTTCTGAGGATGAGTAGAGCCTGACTCTACCAGCTCTGACCTCTCCTATTGGTCACAAGGTAATATTCTAACAAGCCTCCCAACCTCAGGGCTTATTGAAGCTGCGCGGAGCGAGGCGAGTGGATACCCGCCTTTCTGCTCGATCCCTCCCTCCCTCCGCACCCTCTCCGTCTGCCTCTCTCTATTTCTGCCCCACTCCCCCCCCTACACTTCTTTTCTTTTTCACCCAGCTCATCAACTATTCAGTATCTGTGTCTCATCCCCACATAAATCAAGCCGTGTCAAGAGGGCAAGGTCCAGCTCACATTAATACCAAAGACAATGATGGGTGTGTGCCTGTACAGGGGATGGGAAGGGATCGCAATTATTGTCATGTGAAATATACATCTGGCAGCATGTACAGGGACAAGTTCAACCTGGGCCACCTCTAACTGGGGATGTAATTAAACCCTGTACTGTGTTACCTGATACTGTACATATGCATGCAGCTTTGAGCCAGCTCCCATGTTGTTTGTTTGCACATATCACATCAGTAACAGTAAACAAAACAAAGGCTGAAATATTTATTTCCCTGGATGACAAAATGGAAAATTTGGCGATGATTTACCTGGATCTTTTTTGAACTCTGTTGGGTGGGTGGGATTCATTGCAAACTTGTTAGTTTAGCAAACGAAAAATAAAACTGATATTAGAGGTTGTGCCAGCACAGTGGGATTAACTTAGAGACCGTGTCAGTGGGTAAGGTGAATTACTGGCAGCTTAGGCCATGGGATGTGTCTAATAATGTGAGCTACATTTTATGAGATGAAATCTTTTTTAATAACTTTGTACAACTGTCCCTGTGGAGAAGGGTACAGGAAACAATAAAAATGGTCGTGTATAAGAAAATTCTCTCTGTTAGAGTCCAGACTTTGCAGATTTGCAAGGGAAATGCTGTTGACGTGATTGATGTGTGTGTGTGTGTGTGTGTGTGTGTGTGTGTGTGTTAGACCTGTGCCAACCTGTCCAGGTGCACAGTCTCTTTCCCTCAGTGTGTGTCCTAAAATAGGCTTCAGTCCTTTGTGACCTCAAATGTAAAAAAAGACTTTTACGAGATTACTGGATGTCATACTGATGTAGTTTTCACTTTCACTGACATGTAAGTGTTAAGCGCTGAATTCAGGCTACATGTCTTCAAATAATAATGCAATGTCTGGCAGAGATCTGGTTGAGTGACGGTGATGTGTAGGTTTGCTTCAGAGGAAATGATTACTGAAACCAAAAACGAATAAATTAATGAAGGCGAGGAAGGAATTTAGTTTTTACGACATTCCAAAAACAACATAAATTGCTTTTCCAGTGATTTTCTATGACTAAGAATGTATTATATTTTTTTCTTGGTGTATTTGGCTATGGTTAATCTAGTAAAGTTAAGTAAAACAATATTAATATAGGATACAAACAATGGATTTAACACATTACACACTCTGTAAGCCATTTACCTCAACTTCCAGTTCTGGCATTAAAACATACACAACACATTCAGGACATCTGTAGTTCAGGAGGTACTTTTGGTTGTTTGCTAATCAGAAACTCGGTTCATTCTTTTTCAAGATACTGAACCTCAGATTGTCCCCGATGCATGCTTTGGATGACTGCATGGTTGTTAGAAAGCCATGACAAAAGCAGCTCAGTGAGTAACCCAACCTGCAGTTTAGTTGCAACTGCCCTTCTTTGTTTTCAGTGTATGTCACAAGTTCTCTGTTTCAAATACTAATCAAACAATAGTAAAATAGGAGGCCTACATTTGTCAGAAGCTGCTGAAAGTTTTCTGCCAACTGGACAACAAGGCATCGGGCGATCAGGACTCAAACTGTGGCTCTCCACCTGTCTTCCATTTGTGAACACCAAAACAGTATTTGGATCAAATTGAGCATAAATTGCAGACAACATATGCATTTATATATGTGTCATATACACAGTAATACAGTGGAAAGCATAGCAAAGACTGCAGAAAATGGAAGTGCATGTATCACAGCACAGAACAATATGCTTACTTGCTTATTTATCTAGCACACAGCTGGCCCTCAAACTAGAGTAAGTGACTCTGTGCCGCTGCTTACGCATTGCTTTGTTGTGGTGACGCACAATAGACCCAGTAGACATGTTGAAGCACACACATACCTTTCGGTACTGCAGGTCCGAAAATGAACATTTTTCATATTCCAAAACTCCCGAGGCAACATTGTGTATATTGCGCCCACCAGCAGCAACTGCGTCTTACACAACAGAATATCTTACAGAGTTGTGTAGAAAAATAAAATCTGTGCAGTGCTGATGTTAATTTTCTGAGTGTACACGTTCTTGATCATTACTAAAGCGTAGGTTTTATAGGAAGCGTGATGCTGCAACAAATTATTTCTAACTTTTACGATAAAAATATTTTTTAAAAATCTGGTTGCAGCTACTCAAATGTGAACATTTGAAAGTTAAATGTTTGAGTTTGGACTCAATAATCTGCAATCATCCAGCACTGACATATCATTAATAGCACGGTGCAATAGAACTTCATGCTTGGTGATGTCGACCATGTGGATGAACCTGATATCCTGAATCATAAATGTCAGCTGCCCTTTGTACATTTTTTCTAATGTACTAATTCTGTCTGTCTACAAAACAGAAAACAGAAGAACATAATATAATGGGAATTTGAGAACATTTTAGCATTAGCACCTGTAGAAATTAAATGTTATATACCTATGTGGTATGTGACTTTTGTTGCCATGATGCCAGGTCTCTCTTGGAAATGAGATTTTTAATCTCAATGAGATTTTTTTTACCTGGATAAATAAAGGACTAATAAAAATAATAAGAAATGATTAGGTACAGTTTGAAACATTTTCAGATGTATTCTGTACTCTATACCAAGCAGGTTTTCTTTATACTGTCTAAGTAAATGTAAATATATAATGTATTTTTCATATTATCGCTTTCTCTACTTGATGTGTATGTGTATTTTTTTGGTGGAAATATAGGCAGTTATAGTTATATAGTTCATAATTTATTTAGCAACATTTCTCTTGGTGTTACATCTGTAATGTGATATTTGGGTCTTTTATTCAAATATATTGTCCTACATTGTGTAGGACTATATAGATGCCCTACCTATTACAAGAAATACAATTGTTTTGGTTGTTTAGCCAAATTAAACCTTAACTATGAAAAACCTTTAACAATCAAAAGGGGACATTAGTTGGACATAACTATTTGTGATCCCTCTTTTCAGTTCAAACAGAATATTTGAAATAGCCTGACCCAGTGTGGGAATATGACAGATAACTAGCTGGCTAGCTAACTAACAAACTAACTAAAAAAGAAGTCTTAAACTTAGGGTTTCAATTTTAAATGTAAGTTAATGTAAAAAAAAAAATCAAATTAGCTAATAAAGGTAAACCAATCAATAAATAAGCAACACATAAGTTAATGCTTGAATATTCAGCACTGAGAATAATTTCAGCATGCGTCTAACAAGTTTACCATACATTCACATACCTGTCTGCCTGGTGGTAATACAGTACTACATTTCCCAAAAGTCTCTAACACGGCACATGACATTGTCACGTGACTTTGACAGGCGACCACGTGTTTCCCGCATGTTAGTTCCATATTGAAGGTGAATCGTCGGTGTACTGGCGGCAGTGTCGGCCTCCCCATACAAGTAAGAGAGCGTTACACAATATAGCTTAGCTACGTTAATAACGAGCAGGAGGCTTAACTGCTACGTTACGGCTTGAGTAGGTTTGGGCGAAACGCTTGTATGTTATTAGTTATGTCATCACTGTTAGCCACCGTGAGCTAACTTTGTTAGCTGACAGTAACATTACGCAACAAGGGTTAGATAAAGCTAGTAAACCACAACACTGAGGCAAACAGAGGGTTTGTGGGGTTTTGTTTTGTTTTTGTTGTTGTTGTTTATTTATTTTAAATTATTATGAGCAACTCTGAAGGCTCGGATGCTTCAGAGTAATGTGTTGTGTGTTGCATGTGGTGACTTTGCCGGTTGACCTAATCATAAGTACATAACTACCTTGTCATTGCATCAGTTCAGCGCCCTTCAGCAGCAGCATAAATGTAATGGTAGGACGTTTCATTAGTTGATTAGCAGTTTTATGAAACGTCATAATGAAGCGACACCAAAAAATATAAAATAGTGGCTTACTTTGGCGAATCCTCACACTTTTCTTTTATTTAACTGTATTTTGTATCATTATGAGCTTTTTGGTTGGACCGTGAGTGTTTAGAGTATTTTAGTGGCATTGCTTTCCTCATCCCGTGTTCTAGTCGTCAAATATCAATTTGTCCTTCGTTGAATATTAAAACAAAGCTAAAGCAATTCATGGGATCACAGTCGGTTCACACCTCTTTATTTGACACGTGAAGAAAAATTCCTGTTGCATATTCCAGCATCCCTGTGAAAAGTGTTTGTCAGCTGATAAAGACGTATGTAAATCTAAATGAAGCCTGAGTGAAAATACATGCATGTTACTCAGTGGTTAAAGTTTGCCAGTCCTCATCAGCTCATTTCCTTGTTTCAGTCAGAAGATGTCAGCCCTGTCTGCAGCCAGCGTCGGGACTGCAGCTGTGACTGAGAGCACAGAGCAGAAGAAGCCACTGAAGCCATGCTGCGCATGTCCAGAAACAAAAAAAGTCAGGGATGCTTGGTGAGGAGCTGGCCAGAGAAATTGAAATGGTCTTCTCGTTTTAAGTGAGAATGTTTATTCATCCATCATGTTTGTTTCCACCAGCATCATTGAAAAGGGAGAGGAAAACTGCAGGGACCTTATTGAGGCACACAAAGACTGCATGAGGGCACTTGGATTCAAGGTCTAACTAGTTCTTCTGTGCGTGCTTGTGTGGTAAGTATTGAATAAAACCACTTCAAACAGTCCCAGTGTTTTAATTTTTCTAGAGAACTAGAGTCATTTGTAGCGATTAAATACCACACTAGAACATGTTGCTGTGAGCTTTAATATAAATATAGAATTGCAAGAACTTTGAGTGACACACATTTATCAATATTATTATTCATACTGTTGAAATGAATCTTGCATGTGATGGGTGCACACTGAGTTTCCATGCCACTAGTTGAATGTGCTTTGACAGCCTCAATATATGTTTGAATAGAGTCAGTGTGGCGTGAAAGTGGGCACCTGACCTTTCTGTGAACCATGAAAAAGCCGGACCTTACTGTGGTATCAGCGTTACTTGTTTATACTGGGTTTAACGGCTTTCCCCTTTTGCCAGGGCAGCACTTTTTAGGGCAGCTCAATTTAAATAAAATATCTTCCAGATTTTCACTTGCATACAGCGTCAGGTGTGATGTAGTAGTCATGTGAATTGCTGATTGTGTGCATTTTGGTCTCTTGCAGTGTGCTGCTGTGTGTGGAAGGTGACCCTGGGTATTTGTTTCTTCACTCCCCCCCTGCACTTCTTATTTATACCTTTTGTTGGATTAACTGTGCGAAAACTATTTTTTCAAGTCTGCAAAATCTGAGAAATTCTGATGTGACATTGAATAAAAATCCTATGCAATAAACTTGTTGTGAAGGTTTTTTTTATTAGTCGTGCACTCATCTTAAGGTTTGCATTGAAGATCAGTTCTGCCAAGGGAAACGGTTGCTTGCCACAGTTGCTGTTCCTGGTATGCACTTACAGTTAAAAATAACTCTTGCCCCTGCAAAGTCAATACTTTGCGTATCTGCATTCTTTTTCCACAGTGTGTCACTGTCACTGAAGTGTGCTTGGCTGTGGACATCATTTTCACACTTTGAAAAAACACTTGAAAGGAATGCGATAGTGTATTGGAAAACACTCCTAATTCACTTCATATTATGCCCACACTGAAGGGAATATATACATACATATTATATGTATACCATTACATATATAGGACCACTTTAAACATAGTAAATGTCCCTCAGTAGTCATGTAGGAAGTGTTTCTCACATCTCTGTAGGCTGACAAGTGTAAAGTAAAATTATTAATATAAAAGATTCAATACTGTACACAGGCTGTATAAACAATCTTTCCAGTTAACATAAGTTATGTTACAATTTACATTTTCTAATTTAATGTGTTTTATAATTTTGCAGTTTGAAACTATTATGTTATATATATATATGTTGCCAGTCAGCAGTTTAAAAGTCACCACAAATCATGTCAGATTCTTACTTCAGTGCATGCTTATACTAACTTAAAATGAGAGATTATCTGTTCACTTAGCTAACATTCATAATTTTATGTCTGCAACAAATTAGAGAAATCTTACACAGAAGGGTGCTCATAGAGAATGCTAAAACCAAAGCTCTTTTTCTCAAATTAAAAATGAAGCAATTGAGAAATTCGCCTACATTTATTGCTTTCTTCTTTTGCACGTGATCCACCTCTCCGACAAATTGCACTGAAAACACACTCTCCACCCTGACGGGAGGAAAAAGCACGTCTGGCTGTAACTTTTATTGCACTGAATTTAAAGTCCTTTTTTTGATTACATTATCTCTGATCATTTAGTACTGCAAACAGTGTGTCTCCTTATTGCCAATATTGATGTTTGGCTGATATATTGGTTCATCACTCACCGTACCCTAAAGGAAATCATAGACATAAGAAGCCCAACTAGCTTTCATCTGCTTTTATTCACTAGGATTCAGATTGCTGTCCTCCTGTTAACCAGAGACAACTGGCAGGGCAACAGCGACACAAACAGCCAAACGGAGAGAAAGAAAAATCAGTCAAAAACTGGAAGCACTGTTGCTGAATATATGGAGTTTTGTATTCTTGTACCTTGAAAATCAACACTTCTTAATATTAATTTCCATTGCAAAGTTTTAATTTTAAAATAGTATTCATTCTTATTTTCACTGAGCAATATTCATATAGACTGATATTTAGTCCCTGTGAGCTGTCCACACACTGAGAGCCGGATATGTGAGGCGATGTTGGTGTGTGTTTATACCTGAAATCTGACCTGAGCTGCCATCCTACTTATTGCAGTGTCTCTAAATATGCACCAGCAGAGCCACACTTCCTGCGAGCAAACTGGACTCAGTGAAGCCTGTGTGAAACTCTGAACCCCCCTGGAGGAACTTCTTTGTCAGATAAAAAAAAGTGGGTGACACTTTGTGAGTCTCTCTGAGATACTACTTGTTATAGTCCCTCTTCTCCCTCCTGTTTCCTGCCTCCCTCTCCCCTCTCTGTCTCTCTTTCTGTTATGTTAAGTAGCAGGCCTGCTTTCTGTCTGCCACTCTGTCCTCCTTGGGTTTCAATTCCAAACATGGTTATCCTTCTAGGGCCCTATCGACTCCCCCCCTCGCCTCCCTTATCCCTTTCTCTTCCAGCTGGTGGCTCTACGGTGCAGGCCAGAGGGTGAGAAAAAGAGACAGAAAAGCACAGCAAGAAAGACTACGGGAAAACTTGGAAGGGAAAGACGGGAGAAGCCAGAGGAGAGAGGAAGGGACGCATGATGAGAGGAGAAGAAACAGAGGAAACCCATTCCAGCTGTGTTTCTGCAACAAATAGAGTCGTGATAATATCTTCATGGTGAAGAATTTTCTGCCGCTGCACGCCAAGGGAACAAGCAATTACCTCTGACATTTTTGGTCAGTATCAGGCTGTTTATTTTTAATCAAGCTGTAATCCAAACAGATGATCTAGTAATAGGACAGAAACAGCACTTAGTTTGAGTGGAAAACAAGTCTTATTGGTCCCTTCTTAAAAAAACAAACCCACAAAACAAACAAACTTTGCTTTGTGCACCAAGAACCTTTCCAGAACTTATTCGAAAAGATTTAAACATGAGTGCAGACAACTCTAGCCTGCTGGACAGCCTGCTCTTTCCCCCTCTCTGCGATGGCTGGAGCAACAACACAGAGGGAGCCATCTACCAGTTGGGTAACACCATCCTGTTTCTGGGCTACATGGGAGGAAGCGGGGCCTACGGGTGCCTCTTCATCTTCGGCTTCCTTTGTCCCGGTTTCCTGTGTCTTCTTCTGTGGGGATTGCTTACAGTGTGCGGCCTGGATGTCTTCACCTGGAACCTGCTTCTACTGCTGGTCTGCTTGCTTCAGCTCTGTCACCTCCTTTACCGGCTGCACCAGGAGGGCATACGAGGTGAGGAGCTGGCCTCCCTCTACCAGGCGGTCTACCTGCCCCTGGGCGTGCCTGTCCAGGTGTTCAAGGAGATTGCAAAGGCTTTTGAGAACAAGGTGCTGGAGCTGAAAGCAGGAGAGACTTATGCTGTGGAGGGAAAGACCCCCATTGACCGGCTCTCCTTTCTGCTTTCTGGAAGGTGAGTGAGTGGGCAATGTGTTTGTGTGTCTGTGTGCACAGACGATTACACTTTGACACACATCTCCAAGATGGCACGCACCTAAAGTGTGGCCGTAAAACACATGTAGCACTACATTTTATTATATCGTCTTGTGATGCACCACTTTAAGTTGCCAAGATCCCTGCTTTATGACTCCTGGTGGAGGCGTTTTACAGAAAAATCAGGCTAATGAAGTGGCAATCAGCAGGAAAAAGCTAATCCGAGAGCTAATAAAAAGAACTGACACAGTAATATTCATACATAAAAATACAAACACAACCTATCTCAAAATGTTGTGAATACACACATAGCTACTGCTTTTACTTTTTTTTGGTGGTATTCATATCTTCGATTTTGCTAGCTGTAGTAGTGTTGTAGAGTGATTGTTATCACGGATTGTATCTTACTGTATCGCATCGAGGGTTCTGTGAATCCCCAAACACCTGCATGATAAAAGAAAAATACTTGTAGGTAAAGCTCTTTTTAAAAGTAGAAATAAGCTGCAAACACCAAATCTGTATCACCTTTGAGGGTGATGCAGGGAACATGTTGGAGACTGTGAGTCTTACCAAAACTGCCATAGCTGTGTGCAATGAACTTGCAGTCTCATTGTCTTTGAAACGGTTTCTCTAAAGATGGTG
This sequence comes from Aulonocara stuartgranti, assembly GCF_965226115.1. Classification (NCBI taxonomy): domain Eukaryota; kingdom Metazoa; phylum Chordata; class Actinopteri; order Cichliformes; family Cichlidae; genus Aulonocara; species Aulonocara stuartgranti. The sequence goes on along the minus strand of NC_138952.1, from coordinate 30,919,008 downwards.
GCCACCTGCATTTAGCTGAAACCAGTTGCAAATCAAGCAATATACCAATAAAATGGCAATTGGGCAGTCGTTCTGTGATAATATGGCGATTAAATATGAAGAATCAGCAAAAATCCCAAAATGATACAGGGTCTCAGTGGTCTTTTTGCAATATATTGGAACATAATTGCAATATAACCAGTTGGCAACCAGTTGATTCAGCCTTTCTACAGTATTTAAAACATTACTGGTGCAAGCTGACTCAGACTAATTGCAAACTGTTGGCAGTTTGTCTGCATTTATAAATTAGAAGGCAACGATTTGCAAACCTTCTCTAATGAATCTGAGTGACTGCAGTCAGTCAGAGCTGGACTGTAGCTGTGTTGAGACAGGTTGCCTTCCACCAGGTGACCTGTCCATTCACCTTGCAATCAAAAGTGGTTGACCATTTGGTCTGTGCAACTACTTGCAATCAGTCTCTTTAGTGTAATCAAAGGGCAGCTACCAATTTCCAGTTGCATTGAGGTTGCTGTTCTATTTTTAATCCAGTGTGACCGAGCCTTTGCCCAGTTACAGAGCCACTTGGCATGGAACAACAATAACATTCATTAGAATTCAATTTTCACTATTTTTCAAGCTCTGATTTCTTCTCCTTTTTCTCTGTTTTTTTAATTTGGAATTTATCTGCTTAAATGTCCTCGCTGGTTAGTAAAAAATGATGAAAATGAGGGCAATGATAATAAAACAATACAGTAGTTTTGTCTGTTAATTAAAAACACAGAGCACCCTAACCAACAGTGATGTTAAAAACAAAAACTTTGCACCTTTATTATTGGGCCTATATGCACATGCAGGCTAACAGTTGCAAAGATGCTGTAGTATTCTTTATTTTCGATGTAGAAACTCAAATGCATGCAGACACAATCTCTGAGTGCTTTGCATTGTTGTGCAGACATTCTGTCCACATACTGCCACAGAGTGTTGAGATAATAAAGTCACTTTAGTAGGCAAAGTTAATAAGAGTGCTGTAACAGACCGAATAAATGAAGCAGAAGGTGCTTAAAGAATGTCAATTTATACCGCAGGCTTACATTTTTCCAATACTGGGAACCCCCCCCCCCTCCCTCCATAACATCACATAAATATTTAAAAGTAAACTTAATTAATGACTCTGAGACTGTTGGCAGTACATAACCGTCAAAGGAACTCTGTCCTCTTCCTCCAAACATCCTCAAAGCAGAGCTGCATTAGATCTCACAGTCCTGGAAGCTACACAAGAGAAATGTTGTAAACAGAGTATTTTTGTCTGTGACTCACTGGTGTGTCGTCCCCCTGCTCACTGCCAGCTGGTTAAATCATATCTTTGTGCTCCCGACAGGAGAGTGACACTGACTGCTCCTCTTACCTTAAATTAAATGTTGGCCACGGTGCTGACAGCTCTGAGTTTACAAGCCAAATTTGGAACTACGAGCAAATGAGCTAAACGTTTCCTTTCTTACGCTGTGAATTCTTGGCAAAGATTTACGTTTTATTTTTCTATTCATCTGCATCTTCTGATTTGCCAGAAACACGTATTATTACTGTTGTGTTGGAAAGCCTTTCTTTTCTGTGCAATTCATGAGTAATTTTCAAAGCCAGATGCTTGATATGGTTGTATTCCACAGCCAAATACATATGTGACCTCTCATTTAAAAACAGTGGACATAAATCTGCATCTTTTGGGAAGATTTGGAAAGGTTTAGCAAGTTGTAGGAACCTGGTTTTATGTATTTGCTCCCCTTCAGGAACAACAGTTAATCAAATCGGGGAAACAGAACTCTGGAGTAAGCCTGTGTCCACAAAATCTGGACCATATAGTACATATGCCAAAGTGCCAGCAGTGCACTGACACTTTTAAAATGGGATTCCCCAATTGAAATACCTTTGGTTGTGCCTTGAGGGTAATTAATGCAACAACACTCTGGAAAATAGCTTGCAATTAACACCTATTGTTTTGAAGTGTCTAAATAAATGCTTCTAGCAGTTTTAGCACACAGTAATAGGCTCTAGAGAGAAAACCATTAACATAATAACAGTGATACAGCTTTTTCCAATACAAATGTCTTTGTAATCTGGGCTTGCCTTAGCTTGCCCTCATCAGGTTGTAGTGACTTCAGATTTGACTTTAGATTTAGTCAGATGACCGAATATACACGATAGTCCCATCATTGATATGAACACGTTCAGCCTGCAGTGAATGAAGAACAAAACACAATAAAGTTGTCGTGCATAGAGAAATAATTGGTCCTTGAAATGAAAGAATCATGTGTTAATTTAAAACAAACAAACAAACAAAGTAGTAGTGGTGCCGCAGCACATGTGGGAATGACTTGAATTAAAATCTTTTGCAAGAAACCTCAGGACAAAAAATCCCTGCACACGATTGTTTATTAGAGCTGCTAATTCTAAGTAATAGGTCCCGTTTCTCAACCTATTTGAAAACTTACTTCATTTGATTAGTAATAACATACTTAACCTCTGTCCACTAAAGTCCGGTAGCTTGTCTGCGGCAGGTATTTCTGCCCATATCCACCTCCAGCGTCTTAGACCTGCTGTGACCTCCAACTCTCTCTGCTGTCATTATCACTTCTTAATCCCGTTTCCCTTTTTAACCTTGTATCTGTTGCTCTCTGTCTCAGGATCAACGTGTCTTTGGAGGGCCAGTTTCTGCATTACATCCACCGACACCAGTTCCTCGACTCTCCCGAGTGGGAGTCTCTTAGACCAAACGAGGAGGGAAAGTTCCAGGTACAGTGTCTTTATGCATGCTCAATCATCCAGGTAAGGAAATCCCAAAAATCTGATTCTGTTCACCTGGACTTGGCATTTTTTAGCGGGTGAAACGTTTCGTCATTCATCCAAGTGACTTCTTCAGTCTCATCTGACTGCAGGTTTCCCCAGCTGTACATTTGCATAATGACCAACACTAGCATCACTGACCAACAATGGGCTGTGAGGTCAGTTTCTTGATGCTAATTGCCCAAATTGTCATGACCATTGATCAACAACCAAATACAGGACACTGATGCAGTTTCTGCTTAATTCTGTAAATCTCAGGCGTGGAAGTAAAATCAACTTGAAAAGCTGTCACTGAATGAGCTTGAATGAGGAACCAGAAGTGGATATCAAGTTGTGTTTTTTGCCATCCATCACACTCAGCATCTCACTGATAAGCTGAACAGGGAAAAGCAGGGAAACATATCCTGTTGCATTTGATTGGTTCAGTTAAAGTAGAAACAAGGCCTCGAAATCTTGTTGGACGTTTGGGTGGTGCTTTAGTTTTAAGGGGCTTTCAGACAGGGAGGGTGTGCCATCTGATGAGGTGGACTAATACAAGCAGAGGTGTATGGGCTGCTTTCATTATCATTTAATTAGCAGTTTTTTGATTTATTTATTGTGTTTAAAATGTTACAAAACGGTAAAATATAATAAATGTCACCCTGAGGACATTATTTAATTAGATCAACAGTTTAAAACCAAAAGATATTTAATTTACCATTATATTTAAAAGTATCAGCAAATACACTGATCATTTTAAAACAATTATAATTGCACTTGTAATAAATAGTTATATTTTACGAATTACATCTAGTAGCTTTTTTTTAACCTTCAAGGCTACATTACAAACCCAACTGTCAATGAATGAAGTAGAGTGGCAAGGGAGATCTTATTCGCAGCTCTTCGGATACAGGAGCTTGGTGAGGAACTCTCAGTGTGACATTTTAACACAATTACCCATTTAGCAGGCTCAGAGTAGTCCATAAACTCAATATAATTCACAAAGTGACCTGCTGTGCAGGCAGTAGTTATTATAAGATAGTCAGTGTGACTTCTGATTTATGCATTAGACTTTGATAAATATTGGCTTGTTATTTTGTTTAGTCTTTTAAAGCACAAGTCATAAGATCGGGGTGGCGCTGACCGAGGAACTCAGGAATACTCACATCCAACTTATCAATAATGAGTTAGCCACAAATGAAGTGTACCTATTAATTATTCTACTTTAAATGTGACATTAAAATGTAGAAAATGTTCTGCAATAAACAACTGACTGAGACGATTAACTCCTAAAAAAATGAAGTCACAAAGCTACGGTGACTCTGAAAGATCAAACGCACTGCAACCGAAGAAAACGTTGTCAAATAGAAAACACTCCAAATGCAAAGGAAGCTGAATAAAAAAAGATGAATTAATCACAGCATAAGTGACAGAACAGGCTAACACTAAACGACTGATAGCAAAGATGTTTCCACAGTATTACTTCTCTTGTGTTTTGTATGCTTTGGTAGCGTTTTTCTGTTTGCTGGTGTTTTCTTAGGTTGCAGTGTGTTTGACCTCTCAGGCCACCAAACAAATCTGAAACACGTCCATTTTCTTACAGACATCTATGCAACTGGACTCTCTTTGCAACTAGGTGTCGCCCCCTGATGGTCACTAAAAAGAATCGAGGTTTCAGGCACTTACACTTTTTCTTTCTTTCTTTCTTTCTTTCTTTCTTTCTTTCTTTCTTTCTTTCTTTCTTTCTTTCTTTCTTTCTTTCTTTACATTTATTTTACCTGGAAGCTTTGTCAGTATGCGGTGCTTTGGGAATGAGAATATGTCGGTGAGGCTATTGCTCCAGTGCTTGCAAGCAAAACCAGAGCCAGCTTCTAATGACGTTGTTCCATGCTGCTAATAGTGGTCAAATGTTCTAAAGTGCCTCTTTTATACACTGATAGTATGGTGTGTCATTCATTCTGCCCAGGTGACCCTGACAGCAGAGGAAGATTCCCGTTACATCTCATGGCGTCGCCGCCGCCTCTACATGGTGATATCAAAGGATCGCTACATCGCCCGTCTCTTCTCTGTAATGCTGGGACACGACATTGCTGAAAAGCTCTACAACCTCAACAACAAGCTCTACATCAAAAGTGGCGTGTTGTTGGACATCCGCCTGCCAAGCCTCTACCACGTGCTGGCTCCTGCCTCGCAGGGCAGTGAGGGTGGCAGCGGTAGTGATGGAGGCCCTGCCAGGGAGCAACAAACTGAACAGCAGTGCCAAGACCCAGAGCTCACCTACCAGATGCCTGACAGATCTAAACCTCAGCCTCTCCAGCCCAAACCTCAGGGACCAATGAAGACAGCCGTGGAAGAACCCTTGCATGACCCTTATCACCCTTCCTGGGCGTCTGACCCGGAGCTGCCCATTGGTGAGGACTCCACCAGCCTAGTCCTGGAGGACTTTGCTGATGTGGCGGGCTCCTTAACGGATTATGGCAGTGAGAGGGAATATTTGAGGTAGAGAGGGAGGGTGCTGGAGCTAACACACGGGGGCACCACTTAAGCTACATGTAAGTACCGCACCTGGGCGAAGGGTTGCATGGGGTGGTGTGTGTGCATGGAAGGCTTGTGGTACACATTTGTTACTAACCCGGCTTTGTGTTGCAATATAATCATATTAATCATTATAATGATAATGACTGATATGATAATTAATATAATCATTATTTTATTCAACATTAGTGGACCTATTACTCTTACTCCTCATTTTTGTCATATATATGTTGGTAGATGGCGGATGCTCTTATTAAACAAGTCTCAAATGAGAAAGTCATCAAGTAATCCTTGTGAGTCAAAAGTTGAGGGCAAGAAGTTTTACCCATCGTGGATCTTTATGATGTCAAAGAGAGAACATATTCATAATATGGTTATCGTAGTCCCACCCATGTGCTGTTTAAACCTTCTGTTTGTGAGGAGTAGCCAGTCAGGCACTAAAACAACTTGTTTCAGAGCGTGGATGAACTGAGGGGCTGCACAAAGGCCCAGTGAAAGATACAAGGATACAGATGTGTTTGGATTTTTGTAGGGTCTTTACCTTTCAAGATAAAGCACCTTGAGATGACTGCTGTTGTGATTTGGTTCCATATAAAAATAAAACTGAACTCAATTCTAAAGTTTATATCCAGGCATCATGGGCATGGTAATTTTGGGCTTGATTTTTTTTTTCCAGAGTGGAATGATTGTACAGCACACGTCTTTAATGACAATCAAAAACAAGAATTGGGTGCACAACTTTGAATTTTGGATACATACAACCCATTGACAAGCTTCTGGCACAGTTCTGGTTGGGTATTTGACCACCTTTCTGGCTGATTTTAAATTGCTTAATATCCTGGCATGGATCTGACCATTAAGCATGAGGTTGAGGTTGAAATCCATTCCAGAATCTTAATGTTAGCCTGATTTATCCCTTCCAAGTTGAAGTTGAAGAATCTGGAGATACTCTTCCTTGTTTATTATTTCACATGATGGTCCAACCATCTTGGTTGACAGTTGGTAAAGTGTCTTTAGGTCTGAAAACCTTGCGACTCCTGTAAACATACCTCATCATTGTGGAAAAATAGTTTAATCTTTGTCTCGTCTGAACAAAAAACTTTGGCTTGTTTATGTGAGAAGCTGCAAATTTCAGTCAAGCTCATTTTGGAGCAAGGCTTCTTTTTGGTCATGACCCTGACCCTGAGATGAGAGGAAGTTGGTTAACAGTTTGCAGTTTACTTCCAGAGCTTGGCAACATGATGACACATTGAATAAATGGTCTGGTTCTTATATATTGCTTCCACTTTCACTTGAGCACTCAAAGTGCTCTGTAACTTGAAAAAGGGGAACAGCTTGTACTTTGGTACTGTTCTTTGAACTGATGATCCTGGAATCTGCAGTTGTTTAGAAATTGCTCCATTAAGTTTCTGGAATGGCTTTCCCAAAGCCTTGACCTCAACTTTTGAAATTTGTTGAATACACTTAAAAACTGGGTCTGTGCCAAGACACCAACCAATTTCAATGAACTCTACCAAGTCTGACAAGAAGAGTGGTCACATATCCACATAGTTATATGTGAGAAGCTTATTGATGGCTACCAAAAGCATCTGGTTGAGATTAAACTTTAACCAAACATTAGTAAACGGTGCATGTATACTTTTAACCATGTGTTGATTAGAGAAAAAACAAAAAACAATCCATCCAATTCTTGTTTTGTAAAGACATTAAAGAGCTATTCTACCCTGGAAAAATAACAGTTCACATCTGCCTCGACATCAAGCCCATGTTGAGTGTATGTAAACTTCTGACCACAACTATAAATATGAATTATTTTGATGTGTAAACAAGGAAAATCTACTCTAGTAGAGTCTCAGAATAAAAATATGAGTCCATTTGAGTGTTTGTTTTGGTTGTACATTCATTTTAAGTATTTCCATTTTCACTGCATTTAACAAGAATTAGTGTGGTTTTAATTTTACCTTATTTACATTACGACAGATCAACAGCTCAAATGACCCAAAAACACATTCAAAGGTTAATTATATAAAATCTGACAAGTCTCAGCCATCCAATATTCTGCCTAGATGTTCATGGATTAATAACAATAAATTATAATATTATTGTTAATAATTATATATTATATATTAATTATATATAATTATATTATTAACACACTGAAGGGAAGGGAATAATAAATACTTTTACTTTGAAAGTGCATAAAAGTTTTACATGTAAAGTTATACATATATGACTTTGTATTACATATGTATTCTTTTGTGTTAAAGTACATATGTGAAAAGTATGTGTGTATATATGACCTAAGAATATCCTAAAAAGAAAATCACATTTATGAGGTTCAAAGTTCATTTTTTGACCTCAGAAACAGGAGCTTGGAAATTCAAGTGAAGGTGTTTCTACTTAAACATAAAAAATCAAATCAAAGGTCTGTAATTCCTTGACAACTGGACACGTTTTTCTATTATTAAATAGATACATGTGCATTATTAGCAAATGTGCTAAGATTAGGTCAAATTGAAGGCTTATCAATTAGAAAAAAAAATTAAATTACAGCTAGCACACAGTTAATAGTTTGGATCGCTTAATTTAGCCAACATTTGTTCAATGCACCATCACATCATCCAGCACTAGCGAAACAGGTGATTTAAAAGGTCATTTTGCTCTAAAGTTGACTCTTTTCCCCTTATTTCATTTATCTTGAGAGGAATTCTTTTGCATTTAAAAGTATTCAACATATACAATAAATCTGACTAATCATTGCACTTGTATTTTTTTTGTTAAAAACTTTCTAACTAGTTCATGCTCATGGTAGATTGCCATTAAATGGTGGCTGGAATTCTTTTCTGCTGGCCTCCTCCCATGCTTTAAAATCAGAACTCCCTCCCTGCCAGCTGCTATGCATTAGTGTGCTTTGGCCACACAGCTCACATGCTTAGTTATGTCTGGCACAGTTAGCAGAGTTAAACTTGTTCTCTGTAAATAGTGAAAACACTTTAACAAATGAACATAGAGTGGGCCCACTGTGGTTGTAGACAGTCGATCGGGCCTTGTGTGTGGGTGTATTTTCCGTGTGTGTGTGTGTCTGTGGGGAATTGTTTCTTTACTTTCTCATCTGTCTCATTACATGATGATGAGGCTTTGTTGAGGTTGGGCAGGCACCAGCTGTGTCCTTATCTGACGAGGATTAGAGCTTGTAAATTTAGGGGATGTTCAGAAAATTCCGTGCCATGCTATTAATCCAGTGTCCCCACCCTTTGGCTTTCTGTCTGCTTATCTGTTCACCCCTCCCCTCCATCTCTGTCTGCCCTGCCCAATCACAGGTGGAGGATCACGTTTCACAGCTGGACAGTGGAGTCAGTGTCAGGCTTGGGTTGCACAGCAGCTGTGAAGCAGCAGGTCAAATCTGTCATAGCTGCAGCATACCTCTCAGTTCAGATTGGAGTCAATGACTTCAAAGCGGGTTGGACAAGCAATCATATGCTCACAAAATTTCAAAAATCAGGACACTACAAGGAAAGAAATCCTCTTCTTGCACACAAATGTATCATAGTCATCGCATCTGTGGGTCTGTGTGTGAGTGGATGAGCAACCGTAAACTGAAATGGAACTGAAGAAAAACACAAGCCGTTTGCTCCTCTGAATCACAGCAGGCAGTGACCAGCATTCAACATTCACATTCATGACATTAATAATATGAACACAGAACAAGTATACTGCAGATATTTGCCGTGTAGTGTCTGGCTATTTACAGGCAAGCACAGTAGTTTCTTGAGAGTGTAAATGCTAAAATCCACTCAAGTATTCAAGAGGGAAAAGGGTCAACAACCTTTTGAACAGGGGTCTCGAACTCCAGACCTCGAGGGCCGGTGTCCTGCAGGTTTTAGATGTGCCCTTGATCCAACACAGCTGATTCAAAAGGCTAAATTATCTCCTCAATATGTCTTGAAGTTCTTCAGAGGCCTGGTAATGAACTAATCATTTGATTCAGGTCTGTTGACCCAGGGTGAGATCTAAAACCTGCAGGACACTGGCCCTTGAGGCCTGGAGTTGCCCAGCCCTGCTTTTGAACCTAGACAAATGGAAAGGTTTAATGCATGCCCATTATTTTGTTTTATAACCTACATGATAAGGGCATCAAGGCAGCTAGTGCAGTGACCATAGGGTGCACATAGTCAATTCTATATAGTTAAGTTAATTAGCATTTAATGAAATTATGACCAACCTAGGGAATCTCAGTTTGGTTCTTCTGGTATTATTTTCACCCGTGACTCCTTGCAGCAGTTTTGGGGAACTCCAGGCCTCAAGGGCCGATGTCCCTGCAGGTTTCAGATCTCACCCTGGGTCACATGATTAGTTCATTACCAGGCTTCTCGAAGTAATTTAGCCATTTAGATCAGCTGTGTTGGATCAAGGACACATCTAAAACCTGCAGGACACCGGCCCTTGAGGCCTGGAGTTCCCCGCCCCTGACTTAGTGCCACAGTGTCTCTTTGTACTGCAAAACTGTAGCGCTAGATTGGACATCCTTGGGTATCACAGAAAAGAAATACTTGGGGCAATCAAATATTGACAATTTTTCTTGCAATTAATGAGAAAATTTAAAATATAAATTGGAGGCGGGTAAGAGTCAGTGACAAGGAAGCTGTTGAACCTATAAAAAGAAGGGGGGGGGGGGGGGGGGGTTACTTCAATGAATGTGTCATCCTTGATAATCCTTGAAAAACTGCACCGGCTGCATTTAACAAAATAAATAAATCATGGCCAGGACCCAGCACAGAGGTGCCCACCTTGTCTGGACGAAGTTAAACTTAGAAATATGTTCTCATATCCTACAAGTAACAAACTGCTGACTATCAGTAAAACTCCAGTTTAAATGAGTGTTTCCTGAGGACACTATACAAGGAACTACAAAGGTAGCTTTGAGTATTTTGGCACACACTGAGACAGATTTCATCTCATCTGTGCAAGAACTGTTACATCTGTGTGGCTTACATCAAAACGAAGGCCAAAGGTGACAATTGGTGGGTGTTATTGCCTTTAGAGTTTTATGACAGAAAAGCTTCCTAACAGCTGGTTAACATCATGAAAAGGCCCTAGTGGTTTTGGTGCCTAAATCTAACCACAAATTAACTGAGAAAAAAAAAAGCCAACCACGTCTAAAATAGAAATAAGACCAACATTTAGTTTCACCAAGGAAACAACACTGCTGCAAAAATCTAGTGCTTGTCAAGGGATCCACTACAACCAAATGCACTCTGTCTACTAGTAAGGCTTTTTTGGCAGACATCCCTTAAACTTCTCTCAGCAGCCAGTTGGTATCCAAGAACATCATGCCACGTGTGATCCTGTTACAAGAGTATCTCTAGTTTGCTACTTATTACTGTTTCACTTTATAGGAGCGCAACATGTTTTCGTCATCTGTAATGCAATTAGGAAATTGGTGTGGACACGAGTTTGCTGCAAGATCGCATCCATCTTAACTTAATGGAACTAAATTTAAGCTTTGATGTTGGCTTTGCAGGAGGTGATGGGAATCTACCACCTCGATTCCAGAGGGTCAGAGCGCCGCTGGCTCCCACTGAAACCCCTAAACTGTGAGACGTCTCTCCTGGAAACACTACTATACCATCTCCTCCTCTTTCTCTGTTCCTGTTCTTCAGTCCAGAGTATGAAGAATATAAATTCTTAACATTTAACTATTTGAATTAAAATTTAAGTCATACAACAAACCTTACTGACATCTTTTAACAGTTTGACATATTATTTAGGAGTGTTAACATTTTCCTTGTTACCATTTAGTCTTTAGGCCTTTAGGCCATGCTATCCCAAAATACAGTGACCCTGAGAGCGTAAATGACCTACAACCTAAGACAACACTGGCAAGCACAAAAATGCTGCAAAAAGCCAAAACAAAACACAGAAGTTGAATAAAACATGAAGGAAGTGAATAAAACTCAACAGATATTAAAGTAGAAAAAAACAAAATCTCACAACATAAGTGTTTTTTGGGAGACAATAATTTGTGAAAGTGACAGAAACCTAAACATGAAGGATTGCACTGAGACTCGTTTAAAAGAAGCGGAAAATTTATTTGTGTTGTGAGGGAGAAAAGTTGGAAGGTAATGTGTTTTAATCGCATGCTTCATACAGTACTGTAGATACATGTTTGCTACTAGCCATAGTAGCAGAAGTCAGGTTCAGTGTGCGCCGGTTATTTTGTTGTAGAATTTTGCAGTGATCCTACGGCCACAGTACACGGTGCACATGGTCAATTGTGTGTGTGAAACAGCCAAAATTATGCTTCACAATTAATATTTTTATGCTAATTAGCATGTAATGCAATTATAGCTAAGCTAGTGAATCTCAATTTGGGCCTTCTCGTATTATTTTGCTTGCGATGTTACTGACCCCATTGAAAAATGTTTCAGTGGTAAATCTCTTCAGCAAACAAAAACTTATTTCTGTTGTGAGGGAGAAAATGATCCAGGTAATGTGTGTTTTAATTGCATGATTCATGTAATACTGTAGCGACATGTTTGCTATTAGCCGTTGACTGTTAGCTTGGCACTTTTGCAGCTATTCTGTCACTTTAATGTCTTCCAAAAAACAGTATTTTGTGAGGGTATTTTTTGTTGTTGTTTTGGTAAGCTTTTGCAGTGTTTTTCCACTTTATTTTTTTCTGTTTTGCTAATGCTAATTAGCGCTTCCATTGTGTTCTTTTGTGCTTTTGCTACATTTTTCCATTTGCTGGTGTTTTCTTCAGTTGCAGTGTATCTGATCTTTCATGGCCTCTCTACCACGAGTCTGAAATCTGCCTTTAACATTTTAAATACAATAGACTATAAAATCACATGTTTAACAAATTAAAAGACTCAGAGAAAGATCTCTCCAGCAGACATGCTATCTTGCTGATATTTTATCAACATGTCCTCATCTATGAATTAGGCCCCAAATAAAATCATATTTACACTATCATATTGATTGGCACTGTAGAACTGAGGACAGGCAGCCTTCACTTTGTTACCTACCAGCACATTTAATGTCTAAAATGTCATTTCATATTATGTGACTAAATTTGCTTACATTTCAGATTGGAACTGTTTTTTATTCAGGTTTGATTTTCACGTGATTTAATGTTACATTTCACTTTGGAAATTTGCTTCACAAATAAATAATAATTATTTTAATGAATGTTGATGTAATGTAGGAGGGTTGCTGCACATTTTCTGGGTCTGATTTTAAATAGCTTTGACAATACATGATTTAAGTTATGAAACAGCTTAACATTGGCAGATGTACATTACAATCAAATCTTCCTTCAAGCTCTGGAAAGCATTTGGCTTTGTATCCTTGATCTTTTCAGACCTGTCTGGAACATTTTACCTGCCAACTGGTTCTGTTGTCTTCTACCATTTCACTGCAATGTTTTGATGTGTCATGTTTAGATTAGTGATCAGATTACCAAATTCATCCTTTTACATGCTCTCTGGTGGATATATATTAGAAGCCTGATTTTTTAAAAATGTTTTTAAACATTGGTGTGTTTAATACACAGGCATAATGTGAATCACGGTATTTGTGTGTTATTGAATTCAAAAGACGAGTGATGAGACTAAAATGAAGTCTAAGTATTTAGAAAACATTCTTTCATGGGGCCAAGATTTCTCCAGATGATTTAAGTTGTTTATTTTCTGACTGTTAGCTTCCTGTCATATCTGTCCCAACCGCACTATGTAGCACTGTGATGATGCTCAAAATGATTTATGTTCCACCCCCAAAAAGTCAAAGTACACACAGATTCACCTCAGTGCAAAAGGACAAATCCTTTTAGCCCTGAAATCAGGAGAAAAGAAAGACATGGTTAAGAGTTTGTTGCTGCATTTAATGCTAAAAGAACAAAAAACAAGGGTTTAGGATGTGAAACTAGACTGTTTGGTTTCATTAACACTTCAACGCTTTAGTGAGTATAGGCAAAAAAGAAAGATAATTATAATATTAATAATATTGTACCAGAAATACTGATAATGTAAATAACCTTTTTCCCCCCAGTTTTAGTCATGATGTTAGAAAATATAAGGCTCAGCCCCCTGAGGTTGAACTCCAATGATATTTTCTCAAAATTAAACAAGGTATAAAAATGTGAAACCATCTCTGTGTTAGTATCTTCATAGGTCAGATTGCTGCACACTATGCACTTTTCAATTGTTGTCGAGGAGATCATTCTCTTTAGAAGTCACACAACTGCACAAGGTCGTGGGACCACCGAGCTCCCCGTTTGATGTTGATGTTGTTCACACACACAGGATCTTTGCGCCTGAAAGAATAAAACAAAAACACACACTTGTGCAAAACAGACTTTAGTCCAAGTGAATATATGTAGCATATTCATTGTAAGAATCCAGTAACTGTTTAGGAATCACTGACATTTTTATATGCAGTGCCCATTTTCTGAGGCTCAAAAGTAACTGGACAATTGATAAACAGTTTTTATGGCCAAATGAGCCCCGTTTCCTATAATTCCATGACAAATTAAGCAGATCCTGGAGACTATGCCAGAATCCCAGCTATCACAGGGAGAGAAGCGAGGTGCACCCTGGACAGCTCACCAGTCTAGCATTTGAAAATTTGAAGAAGAAAGAAAATTTTTTAGAAATGATCTTAAACAAATAAAGGAGGACTTTACTGCCCAATCAGCAGTACCAGCAAAAGACCATGGAAGACAGAAGAAGTAGATGACTGGAAAATTATTATCAAGGTAAAGAAAAACATCTGAGTCAAGAACACTCTCAGGGAGGTAGACACATAACCAGGGGTGCACATAAGTGGTCCACAGGTGTGCATGCGATGTCAAAATAAAAGACGCGCACCAGATAAGAAGTTGCAATGCGCGATTGCGTACATAAGACATTTCCTCCTCTCTTAAACCCCATTAACTCCTTTAAGCAGTTACTTTGGTGTTCCTCCACCTCCAAAGAAATGTCAGAAGGAGTCCGAACCGCAAAAGAAGCGCGTATTCTCAGAAAAGTGGTTGCAGGAGGTGAGCTGGTTTCAAACAAATGATGAACGCATAGAGATGTGGTGCAGAATATGCCGTGAAAATCCCACGGTAGCGGACAAAAACAGTGCCTTTTACATGCACACAAACGCGCGTTGCAATTTTTTATCTGGTGCGCGGCTTTTATTTTGACAGCGCATGCACACCTGCGGACCACTTATGTGCACCCCTGCAAATAACTGTCAAAGTCGACCTTCATGAATGGAAATACAAAAAAGGTGCAAACCACTGATTATTCTCAAGAACAGTAAGGCCAGATTAGACCGATTAGAAAAACATCTGAAAGAGTCTGCACAGTTCTGTAGACTCTGTAGCATGACCAGATCATGCTTTTGAGTTACTGAAGATAAAACTAAATGCAAAGACACTCACAAAGAAGCAGCATCTGAAGGCAGCTGTAGGCTTTGGTAATGTCCATGAGTCCTACACTTTAGGCAGTCATTGACCACAAAGGATTTTCATAGAGTATTAAAAACAGTCCTTATATTTAAAATTATATTAGTTTGTCCAATTACTTTTCAGCTTCTGAAAATGGCTGTAAGTCTGCACTACAATCATTTCTTGATTGATTTAAAGTCCCTTGTGGTGGTGTACAGAGGCAAAATTACAAACATGGTGTCAGTGTCCAAATACTGATTTTTAGGACGATTAATGTTGGCCTGTTAGCCTTTTTTGTTCATAGAAAGAGAGGCGAGATAAACAGGAAACACTGGGGTGAGAGACGAGATGGCGCAATCATGAATCATGTGGTCAGCTCTCTACACTCCCCGAAGTGAAATAAAGAACTATTTAAGCAACTTTAAGCACATTTTTGATACTGGCCAAATTCACACTTTCTGCAAAAGGTTAGATTTGATCTGAAGCTCAAGTAACTCAACTTCCAGCTTCTGATCACAAAGAGAAGGCCGCCCACTGGTGATCTCTGAGGAACAGTAATGCTCTGTAAACTACTCATTTCAGGGTCATTTCAGGTTTATGCCAACCTAAGGGTGGGACAAAAAGGACAGAATGAATGGATTTTACATTTTGGACAACACTGTGTGTTACTGGCACGGTCTGGTTTCAACTCTCTCTCATATCATGACATAACCTTTCAGCAGACTGCAGGACTGGCACATTAAACAGCTGACAGACCTGACACTATTCTCTAGTATGTCCGTTTACCCTGTTTCTTAATTACCTAAAGAGAGAACACCATCGCTGGCATTTCTGTAGAGCAATTTGCTGTAAGGCTTTGGGTGACAAAACAACAACATGTATTGCTGAAAACTATACCTTCATTGACTCATTGCAGCAACGTTTGCTTCTGTTTGTCCAAAGTACTGTAACAGGAAACTGCAATAACAACAAACTGAAGCTGTGTGTTTACATATTTTGGCAAATTTATCATCCAAAGACAGCAGGGATAAACTCCAGCCCCCCGATGACCCTAATAAGCAGTTAAGAAAATGGAAAGGATGGATGGAATAAGCAATTGTAGCATATGCTGAGCATACAGGTGTTTGCCTGTAAATCGTGCCTTGTTAAAATTCATTGGTAAATGTTGTGTTTGACTTTTTATGTGCTACAGAACATATTAAAAAAAGCAGTCCAGTATTTGTTTCAATGAGAATAGGACCGGCGGCTGAACTGAACTGTATTTATGTGCATGTTGTGTCTGCGTCCTACCTGAGAGAGGGAAACTCAGTCACACAGACAGACTTGACGTGGATCTCTGCCTGTCTGTAGAAGCGAGCTCCTGTGTTTGTCAGCCTGATGGAGTTGATTTCACACTGGGGGGTAGAGTGAGCCATCACCGTCCTGTACACTGTTGTATCTGTCTGACTGTAATACACACATATAGTGCATGTGAAAATAATAAACCACACAAGATGAGACAAGCGCTTTCACACAATCAACATTTATCATACTGGGAAGTCACAGCTAAAACAAAGGTGGTGCCATTCTTCAGATTTAATAAAAAAATGACTAAACTCACTAAACTTGTGCTCTGAAAACACGTTTTCCCAAAACTTTTCCCATCTGAACTATTCTACCCATACAATACATCTGATAAAATAAAAAGTGAACACAAAAAAAAACAATACACAAAAATTGCTTACAAAGAATGACTTGTTATACATTCCTATTGAATTTAATTTACCTGCAAACTGGTATGAAAATACTACCAATATTCATCACTGTCTTTTAGTCTCTGTAAACACAGGAACAACTATCTTTATCATGTGGTCTTATTCAACAGTTACTGAAATCTCAGCTCACCTTCCTTTACTGTATGTCTTCAATCAACTATTTAGGCACTTTGAGCCTCTTGATACCAAATAAGCATCAGCCTACATGTGCATCATTATATAGCCCCAACTTATCATCTTCTAATGGCAGCTTCCAGCAGGATAATGCTAAACATCACAAAGCAAAAAGCTGCTTTCTCAAACGGGTCTCATGAAAGTGACGTGCTCATGAGACCATAACCTGCTCTGAATTCAGAAGGACACTTTGGGATGTAACAGAAGTGGAGATCAAGGATGCACAGGTACAAAACCTACATGATGCAGTCACCTCATGTGGGATCCGCAACATCAAGAACAGATGCTTTTTTGGGAACGCCGAAACTGTTGATATACTTTACCAAATAAAGTGCACGTTCAGGGATTCAGATCCTGAATGCAGACATTTTTAAAGTCAGATTTTTCTGCTAGCGATGAGTTTTGGTCATTCCTAATTTTTTAATTTGTTCTTTTTAGGTATGGAACTGAATACAGTACATCCAACTGTACATATTGTACTATTCATTAACTTTAAAGAGTAGGATCTTTGCAATATGACATGCGTATGGTATTTGTGATACTTACAGCCTGAGGATCTGCTTTGTTTCCAGGATGTCAGCTGTCAGGGTCACTTCAATCTCAGCGCTCTTATCCAGTTTCGAAACTTCCAACTCCACCAGGATGTGGTGAGCTGAACAGGGAAACAGTGGGAAAAATGTCATTTTAAAGTACGGTAAAACAGGAATTGTTAAACCGTGCTAGTTTAGTAGAAAGAGGAAATCTTGCTATTGGTGGGTTGGTAGGGAAGAGTCAGAGTGCATAAATGATTAAAATAATTTAGCTGCCTTCTATGTGTAGTGACGAGAGGTTAAGTCTAATGAACGTCATTCAAACTACTCAAGAGTTTTAAATTTTTCTTAACAGGAGATTCAAGAAGATAACATTTCTTTTTAAGAAAAAATGAAAAATTCCACCGTCTCACAAATACACTGCAACACTCACCACAATATGGCTGTGAAGAAGTCGTGAGGAGGAATAGCGTCTGCTCTTTGGGAATGGGAGATATAGATATCCCACTGTTTTCTGATAAACCTGGAACACACATAATTAAAAGGAATGAGTCAAAAGTAATTTCACGTGCATTAACTATGTCTGTATGAGTATGTAGAAGTATATTAAGCTGAAACAATAAGAAGCTGTCAAAAGCCGACGTGACAGTGTCGGCTCCACTGGAGGTGGAAGCAAAAAAGAACCTATCCAGTTTACTTTAAGTGAAATGTCATAACAACTTTATAAATACTTAAGATTTACTTTATAGTTAATAGACTGTATTGTTGGAACAAGTGTTTTGCAATAGAATGGAAGAACCACTGACAGCAGCAAGTCTTGTAAAAATAATGGGGCAGCACTATAGGCTGCAGGACTATTAATATAACTTATAACTCAGTGTCATATTAATCTCGAGCTGAGAAACGTTTTTATTGTAGAGACAAATGACACTCCCAAAATATGCACTCACAGCTTTTCACAGTAAGACACAGGATAGTTAGAAACTAACAGCAGATAAAAGGGAGCAGCAGCAGTCCGTGTGCTGCAGGTGGTCACCCACGTGTTATTACCTATTACTGGACATTTCCCTCTGAAGATGTCGCAGTCCATACAGCGTCCCTTCAGGAAGTCCTCATAGTTGGAGCACGGGATCCCCATTAACGGGCACGAGCCATTCAGCGCGCTCATGTAGACGTCCAGCGCCCTCATGTGGTCACATATCACATAACTGTACACTAAAAAATACAAGAAAACTGACAAAATATTGAACTTCTAAGGGAGACAGATGTCCAGAGACTCTCATTAAAGTAATGGGAAAAAATGTCCAGACGAAAAACTGGTTCTGCTCAAAATCTACTCATCTGTAACTGGAATTTCATTTATAACAAAAAAACAAGGGCGAAAGACACCAATGTGAAAACAACAAAAAAAGAGATCCTTTCCTTCTAGTTCCCCCCTCTCTTTTTGTTTTTGTTTTAGTGGGTCTTGAACTTACTTGAGTCAAACCTGGAGCGTGCACATCCAATCTGGTCCTTCCCTCCATTCAGAAAGAAGTCCACATGGCCAACAGGGATGGAGATGCCAAAATCTGATACAGAAGAAAACTGTCAGCAATTTGTTGCTACATTGCACTGCAAACAAAATTTCAGGTATAAACACAATGTGATTTTATCAGCTGTAATACAAGTGTTAATAAATACAAAAGACTTCCAATGAACTAATAATACAGTCTTTTAGGACATTTTATTAGACAGAAAAAATAGAGTGGTGAGTGAGGTGAGTTGGTAAAGATATGTGGAAGCGTTGCTGGTTTTGCTGCTGTTAGTTACTGTTAGCTACTGTTAGTCTCTGTTAGCTGTTACTAGTGAAACTTTCTTTGAAGTGAATGTAACACTTTTGGACATGGACACATGAGCGAACAAAGTCTCAGGATGCGAGAATGTAATCAAACTAAAGTGTGATTTTTAGGAAACTCAAACCTAGCTTAGCTAGTATACTTAGCTAAACTCGGCTGTTAGCTGGTGTTGTGCCAAAAAGTGATTTGTAGTAACTCTGTGTGTGTGTGTGTGTGTATACACACGTGTTTAACACCGAATATCTTTGCTTATATTCATAAATAGTCTGCAGTCAACAGAATTTACAAAAGGGGTTATATATAAAGTAAAGAAATGATCTGTTTTACAATTATCTTTATGACTGCGTTATTGTACATACTGTGTTCTACCTTATAATCAGTCCAGTCTTTTTTTGGCAACTTAAAATATCTTTATAACTGTTATATTTGTTGCAGTTTCTGCTGCCCTCTTGGCCCGATCTCTCTTGAAAATCACATTTTTAATATCAATGAGAATTTTACATAATTTTATTTATGAGTGTTAAAGTTGGTTTACCAAAAACTGACTGTAGCTTCTACCTGGTGACAAAATGTTCTTTCTGGCTTAAAATGGCTGTTAACTGAGATCACTCATAAGAGATATGTTTGACATATGTTTCACAGAAAATAGGCCAACAAGTAATTTACAACTAATTAAAAACCTACAATCATTTTTTGGCAAATACCAGAAATCACTTTTTGTCTAGCTGTCCAGAGACAGGAGGGTCTGGCAGTAAGTAGTCGGAACAATGTTGGGGATAAATAAGCATGTTTATGCATGCATCTGTGTGCTAAGACCATTACACAACAATCTATTGTGAAAAAACAATGTGAAATTCAGATTTTGTTGCGTAATGCACACACACACACACACACACACACACACACACACACACACACACACACACACACACACACACACACACACTGAATGGGGTTTGTTTTTGCAGAAAATCCACCCTAAAAAAATCTATTGTGACAAAAAAGTCAATATCAAGCCATGATGAGACATTCTGGGTTCATCCAGAATCCAGTTCCCAAAGCAGCAGCAGGGTTGGATAGTTCTTGTATATGTTTCATGTTGGCCAGTTTGAACTCCTGCTGGCAGAACTGGGACCACATCTGAGGAGGCAGAGAAATAATCTCAGAGCTGGCAGACCTGGAGCAGTGTCTCGTGTCTTAAGTAAAATAGTATTATTTTAGTATTTGGATATTCAGTACCAGTGTGCACTTTGAGTTACAACACACTAGTTGGCAAATGCAGTGTTCTGATTGGTCTGATTGATTTTTTTAGAGCTAAAAAAAAGATAAATAAAAAAATCAAGCTTGGTTTGAAAAAACATAAATGCCATTAGGTGTGAATGTGCGAGTGAATGTGAGCGCGAATGGTTGTCTGTCCCTGTGTGTTGGCCCTGCGACAGACTGGCCACCTGTCCAGAGTGTACCCCGCCTCTTGCCCTATGACAGCTGGGATAGGCTCCAGCGCCCCCCGTGACCCTGAAAAGAAGAAGCGGAAGCGAATGGATGGATGGATGGAGTCAAAGGCTATTTCATGGGCAGGTTTAGGCAGTTCCTTCGTTATGTCATTATCAGTTAAGCAGATAAAATGATAAAAGGCCTGGAGTTGATTTGATGTGTGGTGCTTGCATTTGGAAGATTTTGGTGTGAACAGCAACACAAAGAAAGCACTGGTGACCTCAGCAATGCACAAAGACCTGGACGTCCACAGAAGACAACAGTGGTAGATGATCGCAGAATCATTTCCATGGTGAAGAGAAACCCCTCAACAACAGCCAACCAAGTGAACAACACTCTCCAGCAGGTTGAAATATCGATATCCAAAGAGAAGACTGCACGAAAGTAAATACAGAGGATTCACTGCAAGGTGCAGGCCACACATAAGCCTCAAGAACAAAAGTGCTAGATTGGACTTTGCTAAAAAACAAAATCTTAAAAAAGCCAGCACATTTCTGGAAAAATATTCTTTGGAAAGATGAAACCAAGTTCAACTTCTATTACAATGATGTCAAGAAAAAAGTGTGGAGAAGGCGCGGAACAGCTCGTGATCCAAAAAACCCACATTATCTGTAAAATGCGGCGGCGGCAGTGTGATGACTGCCAGTGGCACTGGGACGCTAGTGTTATTTGAAAGAGAAGATTTGATTGTTCTTGAGAACATTAGAGTCTTTCAAAGCTTTGATGACATCAGGCATTTTGAATAATATGCACAACCAATGTGTTTTATCACACCTCAAACTCAAACAAAAGCACATTCATATCTTTGTGTGCCTTAGTAAAGCGTAATGTTACAGTTCCACAGTTGCTCTTTGTTCATAACTTCCAGTAATGAGAAAAAAAAACAGAAGTCATCAGCCTGGCTGATCTGTCAATGATGCTTTCTAAGGGGTTTCATGTAGTTACAACAACAGTAAGTGGTCTAAGCCATGTTAGTGATGGAAATAAACTTGCAGGTTAAGTTAACGTTTTCTCACAGTCAGAGTCTGTGTGGATGGCATCCACAAACTGAGCGTCAGAAGGGTCCAACCGGCTATAGGTGTCCGCTCCTTTAAACATGGGTCCAGCAGGGTCCAGGCCTGTTTGAAAGTTTAATATCTTTTAGATTAAGCACATGCCATGAAATTTTATATTACTAGAAACAACAAAAAGAGTCATTTTTCTCCAGTAGTCTCATAATGAAAGAACTTCAACTATGGTCAGTGTAGTACACATTAGTGCATTGTCCTGCTTTGTGTTTAAAATGTCAAACAGTGTCCCCATGTCCTGGGAACATGACTAGTCTTTTTATATGAGGTTTTTAGTTTGGATTTTATGGTTGTAGTTTATTCTCTACATATTCAGTGACCGTTTGTAAGGCAGAGGTTTGGCAGGACTGAAGAGTAAAAAAAAAATGGGAACAGTAGGAGAGAGGAAGCGAGAGAAAGTAAATATTCAATTTAATGTTCAGTAAACAGTGAGTTTAGCTTTAAAGTTGATGAACTCTACCAGTCACAAAAAACAATAACAAAATCCAAACAACCGTCCTGATTAACTGACCATCAAACCAACAAGCAAGTCAAACAACCATTGTGCCTGCCAACCAACCAACTAACCAACCCACCCATCCTGTGGACCACCCATTCAATCAACGATAAGCTAAGGGGACATTTAGTGAAAACTTTTGAATTTCTTTATTCATCAGCTTGGTGTCATTTTCAAATTTTATTCTTGTTGGGATCAGTGAAGCCTCTGATTTAACCCCACACAAGTCTGTGTCATCAGACAAAAAGACCTGATATTATCAACTGAACAGTGGTGTATTGTGCTGGTGGTGCTCTGCTGAAAGGGACTGAGCCTTGTCAAAACACTTCACAGTGTCTCTTTTCAATGTACTGTTGTTCTTTGAAGAGCCCTGCTAATTTTTCAGGGTCTCACTGAGATCTGTGAGAGCCTGTGCTGTGAAAACCTTCACTGTCTTCAATCCTGTTGTCTCCTTATTTCTGTAAACCCAATACCAGCTACCAGCAACCTAAACTTTATTTCCACCACAAGGAGTATTATTCTGAGGTGGAGCACATGTGCAATGACTTTTTAAGTGTGCAGCTGTGTTTCCAATTCAGTTTTACATTGCAAGAGATAATATGTATGTAAGGTGTCTGATCTCACCTGTGATTCTTCCTATTTTCCCTTCGAACAAAGTTCCCACAAAACCAGCGACATGTGCCCCGAGACTGACCCCGATAAAGTGGAAGGATTGGAGTCTGCAGCCATGATTCTGTTGGAGAAGACAATCGCAAGAATAGACTCTGTATTCAATATAAGCAACCACAAACATATTTTTGTCATTTGTAGAATGAAAAAAAAAAAAACTCTTGCAGATTTTTTTTCATAGACTACATAATATCTAGAAAATACTTCTGTAAAGAGTAAAATGAATTGTGCCTTTACATTGCTCAGGGTCGTATTGTGGCTAACGAGCATTTGAACAGCTTCGCACCTGCAGCTGATTGATGAGGACAGAAATCTGTATGGCCACCTCTCTGTAGATCTCTACCACCAGGTTGTAGGCAAAGGACGCACTGCGGACCCAGTCCACCACCACCACATTCACATCTTGAGATCTTAAAAGCGCCTGGCCTAACCTCTTCACCCAGGAGGGCTTACTCCCCCGGGCCCTGCAAGGATGGGTTGAGGTCAGAAGGCAATTAATAGTATATTAATATTAAAAGTCTAGTTAATAACTACTAAATTCTCTTTATAAACTACACTAAGCTGATGAGCTTTTAAAATGTATTCCATTACAGATTACAGAATACATGCCCCAAAATGTATTCTGTAACGTATTCCGTTATATACGTTACTCAATGAGAGTAACGTATTCTGAATACTTTGGATTACTTAATATATTATCATGCTTTTTACAACTACGTGAATGTATTATTGCTGTGATTTATTACTGTTACTGAAGGTCCGCGGCTCCGAACCATAGTAAAGGGACCTCTGGCTAATACGTTGGTTCCGTGTCAGGCTCGTAGCCGAAAAATAGCTTTACTTTGTTGTCTGGGTCAACTTTGCTTGAGAGAGGCGTTGAAAGGCTGCTCCAACAGAACTTATTGTTTTCGGAGGAAAACACGAACACAGCGCATCGAGTCTTAATAGCTTACTTACAACTGGGCTCGTCAGGCACTCTTCTTGGCTGCAGTGGTTATTATTATATTTACATGCTTCCAGCTCCCGTTTTTGCTCGATGACAACTCCTACTTTTCCACTCGCCTTTTTCTCCCTTCTCGCGCTTACAGACCCATAACGTGTATGGCAGTCCATTCTCCCTGCAACACGGACTACACTGCCCATGAGGCTACATTCTTTAGAGCTTTTTTTTTTTTTTTCATTCTTTAGAGCTTTTTTTAATTTATTTTTTCATTCTTTAGAGCATTCTGCCCGATTGTTCAGTCTGACGTCACTAGCCGTGTCTGGGCCTAAACTCCGCTGCAGGTCCATATATCAAACGATCACTATGGCATTACTGAGAGTTGAAAAACTGTCTAAAATCTTTCGTCTTTAATAAAATGATCAGTGTTCTGCTCTACCAGGTGTAACAATTGAGTTTAACATCCAGGCATCCATAAAAACGGAATTTATGACATTTAACGGAGTTAGAAGTTAGCAGGGAGTTAGCTCGCTAGCTTCTATCTAAATACAATATAGCATGTCCTGACTGCAGGGTTTTGGAAACAAATGAAAACGTACAGCTCTGTTATCACTTCCAACATATATGAAGACAGAAAACTAAACAGCAGTGACGTTTGTAGGGTTACTGAAGTTTGGCTAGCTGGTATATAATGACGTGCTACGTGACCGCTAGCGACACAGCTATGTTAGCATAACATAAACAAGCTAACTTTTTTTTCCACTCGATAAAAGTTAACGTGAGTGTTCTCGGTGGTCAGGAACAAATGTAATCGCATGGCAGGATGCTGTAAAAGGACCAAACTTCAGCCAGGAGAACAACTGAGATAATCCATCCACAATACGAGGTTAGTCATTCACATACTGCTGCATGGGCTAGTCTGTAGCTACATCCTAAGGTTTTAAAAGCTGAGCTTAAATAAATGATTAGCGGTAATAAAAGCCGAGGGAGGTCAACAGTGATCACTGACTGTTTTAGGAGCTTTTTGAGATCAAATAGAAGAAAATACATAACATTAAACATGTTAACAACACAAAAGCCATATTAAACGCAGACTACTTTAGGCCCGGAAGTAGGATTCGTCGTGTCATCACTGAACAACGGATTAGTTTAGCACAACAACAACAACAAAAAAGCGCTCTCTCACCCAGGAAACACAGACAGAAAGAGAGCGTCACCCTGTAACCATGGCAACCGTAACCGTGCCACCTGGAACAACAGAACGTAGCTGTCAAACAAAACCCAAACAGTCCTGACCCGCCACAATATGAAACAGGGAAGTACCGCCGTGTAATCCATTTATTTCAACAAAGTAACTGTATTCTAAATACCACCTTTTTAAACGGTAACTGTAACGGAATACAGTTACTCTTTTTTTGTATTTTAAATACGTAACGGCGGTACATGTATTCCGTCACTCCCCAACACTGACTGTGGCTGTTACTCTAACATAACTGGTGCACAGAATAGCAATAGCACTGATCGGTCCAAAACTATTACATTTGTTTCATTTAAAGATTCAGAGGCTCGTACTCTGAAACGAAATAAGGATCTCACCTGTACCCGTGGATGATAACCTTTGTAGGACGCGAGGGGTTGAAGTAGGAGTTCTCCATGGTGAGGGACGTCTCATTGAATGCTTGTGGACAGTCCATGTTTTTCCTGGTCAGCAGCAGATACTGGACGTTCAGTCTGACTCTTTGCTGCTGGTATTCCCGCCATGTGATGTTGTTGAGATCAGCACAGTGATTATCTTGCTGCCTTTCATCTGAAGCTAGTAGAAGTAGAAGGGCGTAATACATACTATGTAGTTGTTGTTTTAGCCTCACTGTATCACGAAATAAAACTTGCGGGTTTTGTATTTGACAGCATTGTGATTACTACTCTTCTACTACAAAGCCATGCTGTTGTAATAGATGCAGTATGTGTTTTACCATTGGCTTGCTAAAATATGCACAGCGTGGATGAGTGTATGTGCTGCTCTAAAACCTATAGACACATTTAAGGATTAATGGCGCTTTTCCAGACGTGTAAGCTGCCAGTTCAACAGACATTAATGCACCCCTATACCATCAGACTTGCAGGTTTTCGAACTAAACACTGATGACAAGTTGGATGGTCCCTTTCCTCTTTATGGAAGGAAGAGTCCATGTTTTTCAAAAGGAATTTCAATTTTTGATTAGTAGATTTATCTCAGTTTAAACCTTTGATGTTATTGTGAAATGTGGGTTCATATGATTCACAAATCACTGGATTGTGTTTTTATTTACATGCTGCACAGCATCCTAACCTTTTCAAAACTGGATAACCAATTGTCTTCCCCTTTACTTCAAACATCACATAACAATTAGTGTGGCAGTCCTGTGCAGCTTTAAGACTTTGGCTTTACTATATTTGGAAGTAATTATTTAAAATTTGTCTCTACTACGTTTATCTGACCCCTAACGTCATCAGTAATTTACAACACACATTTAACCAACATTTCTCAGTCAACTATGAAGCAGTGCCTAATCGGGACTTCTTGACAAGTTTTATAGGTCTATGCATATTTAATGATCAGATGATTAACAATCTAATAATGTCAGCCATAGTACTATATTAGTCACTTCAGGCATTTTTCTGCTAGGACAATAGCTTCACTTTTGACAGCCATCTTTAGGACATTTTACTGGTAATACATTAAGTATTACCAGTAAAATGTGAAATTAGCATTTTCTTCTTTGATTCTTACAAAGACACTTGGAAGGCAGATAGCAGAAAAAGAATCCCACTTTACTGTAGAGGACAAGTTCCTCGTTTGTATATGGTGCTATGTGTTACGTAATCACTGACTTGCGACAAAAACTCACATAACACAGTCCCTGTTCCGTCTTTCAACCCTCTTTGCATACATATTTAGAATAACTGTATGGAAAAATGATGCAGCAGAGCAAATCTCCTTCATTGGCACAATACTTACCCACCACCAGTGATGTGATGTAGACCGACAAAACACAGAAGAGGAAGGTTTTGCACTCCCAAAGCATTTCTGTGGTGTCAGTGAAGTGAAGGTTGAAAGTAGCTGCCAGGAGTTTGTTAGTTCTTAATGGTGCTCAGCTGCTCTCTTTAGCTCCCAGATTGGTGATCAGCTTTAGGCTTGACTAAATCCCAGCTCTGTGCAGTGCTGTAACACTGAAAGAGAAACTCAGAGTTTATCTGGCAAACATCAGGGGTGAAGCAATGCTGGAATCCATATAAAACAGGCCAAATTAGTCCAGAATATAAAGACCCGGGTTCACTGTAACATTCCACTTTTAAACTGAACGTATCCACATCAAACCTCTCGGTGTCATTTTCTTTTTGTTCACCGAATTCAATTAGGGGGCGAGTTTTCTTTTTTATTCCTTTCCCAGTCTGGGTTTGCTCTGAAAAAGTGGTTGAAAGTCTTTGCCTGGTGGTGAATCCATGACCTCATTTGTATTCAATGGCTGTTTGTTTAAAAGGCTGGACTCTGGCCTGGCTGCCCACTAGTTTGTGTGTGCGTTTGTGTGCGTTTGAGAGAGAGGCATAAGACAGTGACCGGAGAAATCTGGAAATCAGTAATCAACTGATTTTTGAGTCTTAATTCTTTTTTTTACATAATCAAGCAATTCATGTGAGTCCATCACACACTATTCAGTCTCTATGACAACATTCATTTTCTGGAAACCTAACCTATACTTAATCCAAGTGTTCATCACAAACTGCATGACTTACACCGTGAGGAGTTGCTTTTTGTTGTTAAAAAGAGAGGCAGGTTTCCACAGTCTGACTGTATGTCACACTAATAACACTGATACACACATGCATTCATGCACGCACAAATGTAATCCTTTGCATTTTCTTTGTGATAATGTGATTTAAAGCCGTATGTGCAACGTGGACTCTCCACTTAAGTACGGCGAGTTTATTTTTTATCAAATGGCAAAGTTTGCAATGTCACTGAAGTTTGAGATGAGCTTTACTAAAAAACATCAGTAAAAATACAATGAGAATGGGAATTTTTTTTCTCACAAACACTTTATTAGTATTCGTAAGACAGAAACAGCAGGTCATGCAGTAGTTTTTTAATTGAGCACATATCCTCTGTGTCATTTTGGGATAAATGGCTAGCAGTACAGATTCACAGCTCCTGCTCTAAGACAGTATGACTTTAGTGGCTGTGTTGTCAGTCGAACAAAAACATATGACAAAGTTATCAAGGTGTACTTTGAAAAACTTTCACAAACATGCCATTTGAAAGAAATGTCAACACTCATGCTCTGTTTTCACATGCTATACACTTCTGCTTACTGTCACAGGAAAACTATAAATCTGTGTTATTCATGTAAAAAAATCACAATTGGCAAGAATGGAAACAAAACACAACAGAAACATTGTTACTGTAGCTAGTGGTGTTTGGTGTGCATGTTGTAGGTATTCAAGCTTGAAGCCAATGTGGAAATGATTAAAGCTGTAGTTTCATTAATGCTCACTTGAGGCTGGCTCTACATGTATGTCAGTCCCCCTAGACTCTCCATAATATGCTTGCTAGACTTAGTTCAAAGGTTAGCACTTAACCCTGTTTTCTGTGAATGCAGGTATGTGTAGCACTCTTTATCAAACTTCCCATGTGGGTTAATGACGTTTATTATCTTATCTTAGAAAGTTAAGCCTTAAAAACAGGACTTCACAATTCCATGGTTAATTTCAAATTATGTCTATATGTTTAACAGTTTCACAAAAAAATGTATTAATTTTGGGTGCTAATGACTTTTGGTCATTTTTCATCTATTTAGACAAGATTCTTTCTCTCTCTGCTGGCAACTGGGAGGCGAGCCATTCAGTGGTGCGTTTGCGTGCTTCCTCCCAGCTATATTTGGGGACATATCCTAGATCCCTCTTGGCTTTCTCATAGGAAAAACTGAATGGCGTGTTCAACATGATGAGGAGCTGACGGTTCAGTGGCGGGACGATGCGTATGAAAGGCCGTAGGATCCAGGCTACTGTCTCCATAAGGAAAGTTAGTAAGTAGAAGAGGGTGAGTGGCAACATGGGTTTCTCTTGAATACTGAAACCCAGAGGAGACATCACGGCGTGGTTGAAGTCTGAATAACTCACAGGTGGTGTGTCATCAGAAACGAAGTAAAACTTCCCTCCAACAGCATTTCTTTTCTGCGGATCTTTGAGGCTGCGGGATGCTTGGAGATGAGCGGCGGCCACGTTGCCCACATAGACAGGCTTCACAAGGGCCTCGGGGAGCGACATACGAAGCAGAACATTTCGGTTTTTTATCCCATCGACCATGTGGCCTAGGAGGAAGCGGCAGCCCTCTCCATAGATATACGCAGGTCTGAGTGCACAGGTGGCTAGCTGGCCTCCGTTCTGGAGCACCTCACCGTTGGCCTTCAGGGTTTTCTCCTCAGCCTCCCTCTTGGTCTTCCTGTAGTTGATGTCCAAACTGATGTCATAGACGGTGTCCTCACTGCCATTGATTATGGGTTCTCCCTTGGAGTTTGGCCCCATCACTTCAATGGTGCTGGTGTATATGAAGGACGGCACGTTCTCCCGAATACATGCCTCCAAAAGCAGCTGGGTTCCTACGAGGCAAAGATGCTGCTGAGTTAATATAACTAACAATAAACACTGCATATCTCAGAGCAGCACAAAACTTTTATGTTATCAGAGCAACAAGAGAATAAAGTGACTTTTCAAATATCTGCAATTATATTATGTCATCTCTGATTATGCATTTTCCCTTCATTATTTAACTGCTGTTTGTCTGTTCAGGTTATTCTCGTGTCAGGTTGCCAGTTTTGCTATGTATCTGCTTTAAGATACATTATATATAATGAAACCTGGCGCTTGTGCTGTGGTGCTGAACATGGTAAAAACCAAAATGTTAAAAAATAAGAGAACACTTGAATCACACACTGGATCTTGATGAATAAAATATTCAGTGGAAAATGTGTTCCCCCTAGTGATCTTCTTCCACTTATTCAAATCAGGTGGGTGGGTATGGTACACCCCAAACAGGTCTGTCGCAAGGCTAACGCACAGATAAAAACATGTTTGCAACTATTCACACCCTGTGAATCACTCAATTATAAAAAAGGCACCTACAGTTATGGTTAGGAGTTTACATCCACTCATCACGGACGTGAATATTATGGTAATTTTGAGGTTTTAGTTATTTATTCAAACTCTTCTTTTTTCCACAGAGGAATGATTGTACAGCAAAATCTTTAAAGACTTAAACAAACAAGAACTGGGTACACAAGTTTGTATACATATATATGTACATATATGTGTATATATATATATATTTTTTTTAAGGCAAGGCAACAGGGAGAGAAGGTTAGCTTTGCCAAATTATTACTAGAAATAAACGACCAAAAACGACAGTGATCTGAAACACACTGCTGATGCTGTAAAAGTACACCTATATAGACAAACACACAATTTGATATTATCAGTTGTGGCATTCCCAGAGTTGGACCTCAACATTATTGAAATGGTATGAAAGAGCTTTGAATGTCCTTCAAGAGGCCGGGAACACTTATCTTGAAGGCTACTTAAGAAAAACAAGGACGCTTGAATAAAAGAGTTCGGGCTGTGTTGAAGAATAAAGGTGGTCATACAAAACAATGACTTTCAAGCTTGTTAGAATTGCACAGGCTGTTTTTGCCTCATATGCTGTAAAGAAATGAGGAAGGGCTCAACACTGTTGCCCAGTACTAGGAAGGAAAACTGTCATTTGATTTGCTGGTGAACAGTTTTTAAAATGCATTGGACAGTTGTAGGTTTAACTAAAACAAAGCAGCAGGAATATTCATATGACATGCAAGTGCTTTAAGGAGTGTAAAGTAAGTGTGAACTGGAGGAAGTAGAAGTAAGCACTGGGCTGTAATAGTGAAAGCAGATCAACGGCCAGTTAACACAAGTAATGAAAGCAGTTTTAAATGTCAGTGGTACAAAAAACAAAAACTTTCAGCTGTAAATAATTCTGCTTCTTTGTTTTATGTATGTGATTTGATAAATGTATCTGAAGTCACATGAATTAGGTAAGCCTTCGGTGGATTTGTGACAGCCTTACCTTTGACATTCACTCCGAAAATCTCACTGTACTCCACTGAGTCTTTGATGTCAATGATGGATGCGATGTGGAAAACGATCGATGCCCCACGGCAGCATTTGATCAGGAAATCACCGTCCCTCATGTCCCCTTCGAAAGCTCGCAGCTTTGTCTCACCTTTGCAGTCTGACACAAAACAAACCAGTCACCGAGACAAAGCAGCAAGACGCAAGTTATTTAGTTTAATCTAAAGCAAATATTTGGTTTTCAATCTACTGTATTGGAGACATTAAAAACACATTTACATTACAGCTTTTAATTGAGGAAGTCAGAAAAGCTGAATTCTCAAATCTTTATATTGGTATATTCTTCGATTATGTCAGTAAAAGAATATATATAAGACAAATCTACTCCTGCCCATTTCATATCAATTCATGAATTTTAATCTGGAAAAGGGGATGTTTTGTAGAAAAGAACGGTTTACCCTCCAAACTCTGCAAATACTGCAGCTGTATCTGTTTGTCCAGAAGTCGAATCTCAGCCATTTTCTCTTCTTCCAGCAGCAGCCTCACCAGCCTCTTTCCCAAGAATCCACAGGCCCCCGTCACCACGCACACATCACCTCGCAGAGACATTGCAGGTCTCTTTGTATAAAATAAAGGCCCGTTAACAGTCAAAAAGCAGTTGTTTTCTCTCTGATGCAGAGCCTTCTCAAAAACAGCGGCTAAAAATGAAGAAAAACCCGAATACAGAATTGGTGTTGGATGTTTCGTGATCTGTCTGTGAGGGACGGACAACACCTTCTGTTCTCTCCACCTCAGCCCTTTTTGTAAGCCCAGAAAGTTTCCAAAAAAAAACTTCTTTTCTCTAAGGCAGTATTGAAAAAGGGGATGGGCTCAGCTACTCCAGCATGGAATGTGATGCTTTCTAGGGCTGGACAAAAAAGCAGCTGGAAGGGCTTACACCGTATGCCAAGGACATTTGCTTTTGGAAAATGTAATCTTTTGCTTAATTAGAAGGAGTATTTCATTAGAAGAGGCAGGGAGACTCAGCATGTGACAAAGCAGGAGCTGAGGGTTCTTTGCTGCTTTCTGCTTTCACAAAATGAACAATTCTACACGGAGAGGCACGTACCCCGACCTAAGAAGCACTCAACAAACACTGAATCAGAATAAAAAATCTATTACAAGTAAAGTGTTTAAAATCCCATTAAAGTACAGAAGAACTACTGCTGAGTAGTCTAATATGTAACAATAAACCTACATATATAAAACATGAGCAGGTTCTTCCCACTGAAATGTACTAGTTAAATAAAAGATCATGAAGTGAGACTTCCTCTGTCAAATAACCGATTTACCTGCCGCATAGCACTTCAATATCTTTGACTTTGTTATATTCCACTTTGGCTTCTCAGCTCTTTGGTAATGCATTTTGTGTGTCTTTTATTGTATTTAAGGGCGTGCCTACAATACTCATACACCTTTTAATTACACATTACACTGTACTACGGAGGAACATACACACAAAGGCATCCGATAGCATGGTAAATATTAAATTCATGGCAGTGCAATTACAGAAAAACACTGAACTGGTATTGTTCAGTCTTTAATAGCACTGTGATGACAATGTTTAAACTTCTGTTTTATGTTATATTAACATATCTTTCTTTGTTTGAGTTTAACTGGGGGTTTGGATTCTCCTTCCTGGTTGGCAAAAGGTGTGGCAAAGGGCTGGGGGTCTGAAGTACTGCTGACAGCCTTATTGGACTAAACCACACGCTTCATTGCCTGGGGAGGTGTTTGGAGTTTTATTGTCTTGTGCTAGTTGCTATTTTGAGTTTAGTTTATTGAGTTGACCTTTTTATTGGCCAAGTTTTTGGTTCTGTTAATTATCTTTCATATTTTTGCGTCAATAAAACCCCCTTTTTTTTATTAAACACTTGTGTCCTCTATGCCTTACTGCTCGGTCCCTGACAAGCACAAACACCTCATACCAACTGTCAAGCACGGCGGTGGTGGCGTGATGATTGTGCTTGTTTTGCAACCACAGGGCTGTGTACCTCTGTATTCTAGATGTCATGGTCCCTGTGCCCTGCTGGTCAATCCTCTATTGGGCAATATGTTTGTAGTTTGTTTGCTCTCTCGCCCTCTCTCTCTCACTCTCTCTCTCTCTCTCGCCACGGCGATGCTCACTGCGGGCTCCCGCTGCTGGCCCACACACCTGCTCATCACCACACCGGCCGCTGATCCCAGCTGATTACTGCACTACTTAGATGGCGAGTCTGCACTAGTCTTCGCTGGATCGTTGAGCTATCAGTGTCAGTTAGACTTGTGTTTCGGCTAACCTTCACCTTGAGAATTTCTTATTATTATCCTGCTAACCCGACGTTTTGTGTGTAGATCGTTTTTGGAACCCGATGCGGAGAGGAGTGATTGAAGGGGGAACTTTTTGTACAGAAAGTGTGGAACACCCTTCTCCCAACCCTGTTTCCCACGGACCCTGGCGACCCGGACCCGTTTCCCCTGCACGTTGTATATAGCCACTTGGTGTATGTGTTCACTGTAAATAAACGCACTGTCCTTCGCTTAAAGGAAAACCCTGGCCTGCGCCTGAGTCTCTTTCGGAACCCCTAACACTAGAGTCAAATGCAGGGCCATCTGTGTAAAGCTTGACTGAAATTAGGTCATGCAATCCCCAGCACAACGGCAAATAACTGAAATAGAATTACTGAAAAATAACTAAACCAAGGTGCTGTAATGGTCCAATGAAAGTCACATTTCAAGCTGAAATACTGTGACTGGACCTTAAGAGAGCTGTGCAAGAAAGATCTGACTGGGAAACCACACACTTACTAGGAAACAACCTGTAACTGAGAAGTTAGTTAATGAGAACCATGGCTAACCATGCTTTCTGACCATAAGAATGACTATGATTTTCTGCTCAGTATGACCTTAATCTAGCTGTCAAGGCTAGAAAGTCATCAGATAAGTGTTTGCTGAGATCACAGAGAGAGCAAACCGAGGTCGATTTTCCTGGACTTCATTACAACTTCTATGCTTGCTTCACTTTTCAGACTTGGAAGCTACATCTATCTTTTATACTGTCTATGTTCGGCACAGTTTAATTCTGGAGGTTGTCAATTTGGATTAGGTCACTTTTAGCTAACTTCTAGTGGCCATTTTAAGAAATGCAGTTTTAGGCATTTCCACATTGGCTTTACTGCTTGATTGGCTGCTAGTTAACCCTTTTCTCTAACTATTTATGCCTGCAGACTATGGAGTACTTCTTCAACTACTATGTAAAACTCAGTTAGATTACTATGGTTGAATATTAGAAAAAAACCTTTTTAATGTTACCGTCCAGGCATACCGATATAAACAAGTCTATTTCAGACTTGTTTTTCTGCTTTATTGAGATTTTCAAAGGAGGGGTTTTATAGGGATTCTTTAAGGGGAAACACGAGTAGATGAGATGTGCACTCTACTAACAATGATTAAGTATCAAAGTCTGTCTAGAAAGGTGCAAGGCTACATGAGCCAAAGAAAAAAACAGCCGACATTTCAAGGTAACATCTGTCTGCCAGATGGGCAACTTTGTTTTTACATATACATGAATTATTATTATAAAGTCGGCCATTGTTTATTCAGCAGTGGGTACACTGGTCACTGGGCTGGAAACTCCTGGGTGTTACAGGGTTTTAATGGTCGCACCACAATCATCATATATAGAGCTGATACCTTTCTTAGAACTGACCTATAGCTGACAATGACACTGTTTCCGGCATCATATCCTATTACACATAGGCTAATTGTGTATTCCGATGTAGAAGCTTTGTTTTTTACACTAAGTTTTCAACAGTTTAATAAAATTAGGTCAGTATACTGGAAACGAGTGCTAACAGTGAAGTGCAGCGCTAGCACTCACTTAGAGCAACTTTGGCTGACTTTTTAAACACACAAAAAGAAACCGCAACAGTTCATCCACGCACACTCCTGCACTGCATGTTAGTGTTTCTATTTGGAAGACCTTGGCAAAGCAGCCGATAAGATAGCTGTGTGCTGAGGAGGTGAAGGATAAAGTCTCAAGGGCAGTTTCATCGTCATTTGCTGACATCAAACACCAAAGAGTGAATGTGTGTGAGCTTCTTTGTATCTATGGAACAACAGTCTGATGTGTTAATGGCTGAGAGGACTTTGCGTACAGCGAATAATGCGATTCTGTGTTGCAGCATGAAATTTAATGGAAAGCATTAACAGACATCTTTGCTCATTACATTGTGTTTAAAAGCAGAAACAAACCTCGTGAAAGCATGACTGTCTGTGGATACAGGCTTGATTAATAGGAAGTTCCACACCCAAAATGTTGTCTTTGACGCTACAGTCTAGCTGAAATCTTATGACTCTGTGCCATAAAAACTTCTTTATTTTCCAATGTTTGCCCAAAACCCTGTGGTGTTTTAATCACCTAATCCATGCGTCATCATGACACAAATGATTCAGCTAATTCCTTTCGGTTTAGAGATGGAATAAAATAAATAGATCAAAAAAGCCTACAGACTTACAAACTATACAAAAATAGCATTTGAAATAATGTCGATTTTCTCTCTTAATTCAATTTTTCAGTGTAATTTATATGAAAAGATGATTTTGCCTCTAATTCTGACTTGCTGCCTTCAGTGTCCAGTGAATCAATGTCCAGTCAAACTGATCAGGATGGTGGGTTTGAGCTTTCGTTTAGGCATTATGTACATTATGCATATTCATTACATAATCAACAGATTAGCTGGGGTGCCACATAGCTGGCAGTAAATGAAAGGACAGGAAACGATACTAACAAGAGCACAGTGTTTGTAAGTACGAGTAAAGTCTTCAATGCTAATGTAAGCTAGCCTGCTTTGCTTGCACATGCAACTTGTGTTTGCAACCCACACTACTTCCTGTTTTGCCTTCTTTTCGCCACAGCGTGCAGGTAAATTTCATCATGCTGTGGTCTCACAGCAGCAACAGCCGGAAACCCCCTCGTCTGTGGCTATGAGCTCTTAGCTGTGGGAAGTGGGCAATCTTGTATCTGAGCCTCATCTACTGACCCCTCTGGCAGATGAACTGTCATTGTGCAGGCACGGATCCCCCCCAGAGGCTCCAGCACGTTGAACACCCTGTCCCACACGTCCTTGTCTGGATCATATCGCTGCACGATGTCGACCATGCATCTGCTGTTCCAGGAATATCCTCCCACCACATAGATCTGTCCATTGAACACAGTCACACCTACGTCGCTCTGGCCCCGAGGCATTGGTGACACCACCGTCCACTGGTCTGTGTCAGGGCTGTAGTATTCGCAGCCCAGCACGTCGTCATAGTCGCTGCAGCCTCGGAAATGATTTCCGCCCATGACATAGAGTCTGTCTTCCACAGTGCACATGCAGTGCAGGCCACGGAGCTCCGTCATGTCTGCCCGTCGACTCCACGTGTCAGCGACCGGGTCGTAACACCAAAGCTCCTTCTGGAAGGTGTCACGGGTGATGCCGCCTGTTTGGCACAAGAACAGGATTGGTATACAGATATTTAATTCAAGTAAAAGCATAAATACCACTGCTTCAAAATACTCCAATAAAAATCCTACTTATTCATTGTCCAGTAAAATGTTCTTTTTGACTGATATGATGTGACTCTAGATATTATTTGTACTAATACAAGTTGGTACAGTCATGCTAAAAAATCTTTTCTGCAGAACTCTATGAAATCCTGTGAAAAAGTACCTAAACCTCATGATTTAACAGCATTTAGAACCATCTTTAGTTTAGCCTAATTGTTTTCTGTAAGCCTATCAGTCTCTGATAACATTTAGAGACAACATTTGCTTCAGTTCATTGAGGTTTGTCTGTATTTGTTAACATAGTCTGGACTTTGACAGAGCCAGTGCAAAACCTTGATTCTTCTCCTTTTTAGCTGTAGATTTGCAGGGTGCTTGGGATCATTTTCTTGTTAAATGACCCAACGTGGTGCAAGCTTTAGCTGCGAATAGACTGCCTCACATTTGACTCTAGAATACTCTGATATACAGAGGAGGTCATGGTCTAGTTAGTGCAAGTTGCCCAGAGCATGCTATTTATTTATTTATTTTGTTATATGTATGAAAAGTAAATATTAAAAATCCATGTTTGCCTTAATTTTCAAATGAATGTTGTAAGCTATAATATGTCGTATAATATTGCACTGTGAAATTTAGTATGGTTAAAGAATAATATAAATACTAGAGTAAACTGCAAGAATTATTATGCTTTATTGAAGTACTGAGGTAAGGTGACCTTGTTACTTTCTATCTCTAATAAATAAACTAAAATGTGTTTAATCAAAAAGAATACAGAGTTAGTGAAACAGCAGATGTTGTTTATAAGATCGATATGTACGTGAACGTCTGCAGGAGAGTATGAGATAATGGACACACTGCTTCCTGTGGCCGAACATTAAAAACAGATGTGAGTAACGTCCTTCCTTTCACACCATGAATGCGATGCCAGTGTTCTTTCTTTGATCTTTTGCTTATTATTTATAAATGCCAAGGTGTTTGTCATCCAGAGCAGTGGCTGTTTTGTCATTAGGTGAAGGTTTGTCTTGTTTATTTTAGAGTTCAAATGATCCATTAGTCAGAAAATTAACACTTGCCCTCTTGAAAAGGAAAAATAACCCTAGATCCTTGTACACCTAACGACTAATTCAATAATTGAGAAATCAGGTTATTTTAATTACAACAAGCGAACAACTGAACTACAGTGAACAGTGAAAGTCTGTGTTTTAAGAAATGGTGAATGCTTTGTTTAGCGTTTACAAGTTTAATACTTCGGTAACCTTTTGTTGAAGCAGTGGTTTGTAATCGTACACCAAATTACATGCATTACCACTGTGGGCTTCTTGATGACATGCATACTGTCTAACTCAAAGAACCTCAGGTAGAAAGAGAATGGATGTGTGGATGTCCAAGTAAAGTATGCGCTGTTGTCTTCAAACTGCTATAATGCAGATATATGTTGTAACTTCAGACTGTGGGTTTGAACTTTGTTGCAAAGCGATGTGGTCCCCTTCAACTACAGGTTTCCTGATTCACGAGTGAAACCCGTCTTTCTGCTCTCAACTCTAAAAGCTGTTTTCCTGTCCAAGGTTGCTAAGAAACAGGCCTGAGAACTGTGTGAGAGCCGCTCATGAGACTGTGCATCTCAACAGGAAGTGGTTTCAAATAGGTCAGCCGTGAAGCATTATCTAATGCATTTTGTCAGGGTGGGTTTTCTTGTTCTCTCCAGACAGCCCTTTTAAAACTTTGACAAAACATCTCGACGAGCAAAAAATAAAAAATATATTAAAACGAACCAATTCAAAGCGCATGGTTCAAACACAAATTTGACCTGTTATTGATAACTCTCAGTAAAAAAGGGAGAAGTCAAGTATCATTGTTATACAACTGTAGACAGTCACTCTATAAACCTTTCTTGCTAACTGTTTCATTTGCAACCTCTTGCCTAAGTGTCAGTTCCTCATTTTTTCTTTAACGACAACAGGAATCTTCCTCTAACTCTGACCATGGCACTGATCGCTCTCTCTTATAGAAAATCTATAATTGAAATGAAACTGAAACAACAGTTCTCGAAATGGTTATGTGGTCATTTGTCATTTGCATTGCAAACATAATGACAAATAGACTCCATTCAGTGGTATTTAACACTCTTCTGTGCAGCACAGTGTTTAACCTTTTGAAATCTGCTTTGAATGGTTACATTTTACTATTTAGTTTGCTAGCATGCTCCCATATATCTACATTTTAACGACAAAAGTGAACTAAACAATAACATTTATGATGTAAAAAGTCAGTCAGATGTTGAAATCGTGCAAATTGAGAAAATTAAACATTCACAAGAGCTGAAAATGTAACAGGATGAGAAAAAATGCTTTCACTCACCCAATTTGTAGATATGAAGATAATTTGAATCAAATAATAATAATAGGTGAATACAGTTAAATAATAAATTAAGTTTTGCAAACCTTTTCACTAGCTGGGATTCTGAAAAGATGGTGAAATATTAAATATATGTAAATAGTTTTGGCATTTTCCTGTTAAAATACACAAAGCTTACCTTTATGCTATAAGTACTAGCGAATCTTGCTGTAAGACATAAGCTTTAATTGGCAGGAGAGTGCTGTTAGTACCAAGTTTTGACTAAAAGTCAGATTGGGGATTGTGTTTTTCTCAACAGGTGAAGTGAACACACCTGTATTTGAAGCTCCTTTAAGATTTTAAATTAGATTTAAGACAGATTTCATAAGCTTTGCTTCTGCTACAGTAGAAATCCTCCAGCGTGACCACTTGGGCTTTCATAATTTTACAAAATTATAAATCAATTAAATAAGTTCATTTTTAGTGAATTGGTTGTGTTTCTAAACTATTTATGTATAACTTTAACTGTATTTACTTTAGATTTTAATGCAGGACTTATCACTAATTGTGGACTTATCGTGTCATATTAAAGGTGTAAATACAGCCTATTTCTCATGTTTAAAAAAAAAAGGTGGAAAAATCTGTAAATGCTAGTAATTACTTTATAATCTTATACTGCAGGATTTGTTTTAACAGGGTTAATTGTTGCTGTCTTACCTGAAATGTACATGAGGCCTTCATGGACTGTTCCAGCATGTCCATAGTGGGGCTCCACCATACTGTTCACAAAGGTCCACTCATTTTTCTTCAGATTGTAGCACTCCACCGTATCTGAGCAAAATCACAGAGGGATGTTTATGCAATTTATTCAGCAAATACCTTTTTAAATGGCAGTAAATAATCCTAATAGGGAGAGCTATAACAGATCAGTGATAGCAGCAGTGTCCATAAACATCTTTTGAACAATTCAAACGTTACTTTTTAGTAGAAAAAGAACTGAATGGTAAAAAGGAAGCGGTTTCTAGCTTACACTGAAAAAGAAATTTATTACAGCTCACCAATTTCTCCTGAGGCGTTCCTTCCTCCCACTGCAAACAGCTTCCCATTCAGGGCACTGAGATGGAAGAAAGTCCTCTTGTCATTGAGTGACGCAATCTGTAACCACTTGTCAAATCGTGGATCGTAGCGGTAGGCGCTGTCTATGGCTGTCTTGCCCTTTGTGTCGTAAGTACTCTGACCTGAGAAGTCGAAAAGATTCAGTGTTACCTTGGTGATTGCAACAAAAGGCCATTTACAACCTGTTCATATCAGTGTAGATCATTTATTCATGCTTAGTTTTGATGATGCTTGAACTAAAAACGCTGGCTTATACAAAATTAAATACTCATATTAGATGAACACATGGCTTAAATTGGCTGTTTGTATGTTTATGTGTGTACTCCGCTCTGACCTCCAACAATGAAGAGAAAGCCGCCTAGAAGAGCCACACCATGCTGATAGCGTGGCACCTCCATGGGCTTCAGGGCCCTCCAATGGCCGGTTTTCTCGTCGTACAGCCTTAACTCCCGGCTCACCACCAGCTGTTGTCGCATTACACCACCCAGGACCAGAATATGAGTTGCGTCTGACCTTATCTGTGTCCTCTCTGTTTGCAGGGCTGGCTGCATGTAAGGCATCATCTGGTAGTTACTGGCCTCCAGCAAGAGGTTCACACAGGCTGTCTCAGAGCGCATCAGAGAGTCGCTTTCTTCTTCATCATCCTGAGAGATCTGAATCAGCTCACTGGGGCTCATCAGTGGGAAGCGAATATGCCGCATCAAGGCATAAACAGAAGTTCGGCGTTTGGCAGACTCGTGGTCCAGCCATCCTCTTGCAATATGATAGAGCTCCAGTTCCGAGAAACCTTTCAGCGAATTGCTGGCAAGAGCGTTGGCCATGCTGGTCTCCGAGAGCTCAAGGTAGCGGCCACACTCCACTAACTCTGAGAGGTTCTGACTCACAAACTCACCTGTTGTGATACAGATAATCAACAATCAATGAAAATTACCAAGTTTATTAGAGTTTTAGATATAGTTTTCTATTTAACAATGAGGGGCCACATACAATAAGGATGATATAAGGATAGATATGCTTATTTCAGGTAGTGCTGATGACTGGAAACATTTAATAACCATTAAATAATAACCACTGATAATCAAAGATCATATCACTTACCGATATTCTGCTGAACGTCCTCTAGAAGCAAGTCTGTGGCTATGCGCTCAACTTCCACACAGTTATCAATAGTGATCTGCAATGAACAACACAGAAAATAGAGTCATCAAACAGATAGAGTTAATAGTCTTTGCTCTATACTGCATTGTCATTCATTGCCATGGCTCCCTTCCAATGTCATATTATGTTCTGATCCTGAGTGCATGTGAAGGACAAAGAAGCAATCAGAGGGATTTGGCAGCTCATTAGCTAGGCCTCCAGTGTACTTGAATATAATTAGCAGAATCCTGAACGAATGTGACCTTAAACTGAAAGAAGAAGTGCTCACCTCACTGCTCAGAAGCTGATTGCAAAACCGCAGGACTGGCATGACCTGCAAGAAGTTTGCGGCCTCCAGTGTGTCCTGAAGATTGCCCATGTCGAGGCTCACTTTGGATGTGTAAATGAAGTCTATAATGTTCTTTAAGCCCAACTTAGTGACCCCATGCAGCTTGATCTCTCTCATCTCCTGCTCCCTCATGCCTCCTGAACAAGAATAAGCAAGGATCAAAAAGAGACAGAAAGCATGTATTTGCATTGCTTTAGAAGATTTGCCTTGTGTAGGCATGATGCACAGTCAGCAAGATGCAAAGATGTAACAATGCACAACATGAAGTTTATGCAAATAGGAAGGACAGGGACTAGAAATAGAGAGCATATTTCTCCTGTTTTGGCTTCCCTTCATTGGCTTCCTGTTAAATCCAGAATTGAATTCAAAATCCTGCTCCTCACATACAAGGTCTTAAATAATCAGGCCCCATCTTATCTTAATGACCTTGTAGTACCATATCACCCTATTAGAGCACTTCGCTCTCGCTCTGCAGGCCTACTTGTTGTTCCTAGAGTATTTAAAAGTAGAATGGGAGGGAGAGCCTTCAGTTTTCAGGCCCCTCTTCTGTGGAACCAGCTTCCAGTTTGGATTTGGGAGACAGACACTATCTCTACTTTTAAGATTAGGCTTCAAACTTTCCTTTTTGCTAAAGCATATAGTTAGGGCTGGACCAGGTGACCCTGAATCCTCCCTTAGTTATGCTGCAATAGATGTAGGCTGCCGGGGGATTCCCATGATGCATTGAGTTTTTCCTTTCCAGTCACCTTTCTCACTCACTATGTATTAACAGACCTCTCTGCATTGAATCATATCTGTTATTAACCTCTGTCTCTCTTCCACAGCATGTCTTTTATCCTGTCTTCCTTCTCTCACCCCAACCGGTTGCAGCAGATGGCCCCGCCCCTCCCTGAGCCTGGTTCTGCCGGAGGTTTCTTCCTGTTAAAAGGGAGTTTTTCCTTCCCACTGTTGCCAAAGTGCTTGCTAAAAAGGGGTCATATGATTGTTGGGTTTTTCTCTGTATCTATGAAGCGCCTTGAGGCGACTTTTGTTGTGATTTGGCACTATATAAATAAAATTGAATTGAATTGAATTTGTTAATTATGTATTCAGATGTAAATATCTTTTGTGAAAATCTCACCTCAAAGGAAGCTGTGAGCAAAGAGGAGCCAGAATCTCTAAACAGACTTCCTTTTGGGGGTTTTAAGATGCTTGCTAATGTTTATCTATCTAAAGAGTAAGTCTGAGTTAAGCAAACAGAAAACCTTTTCTGTCTGCTGCACTGCGTTACAAACATACGTACTTCCTTCCTACAAAACTTG
Source organism: Aulonocara stuartgranti (assembly GCF_965226115.1). Classification (NCBI taxonomy): domain Eukaryota; kingdom Metazoa; phylum Chordata; class Actinopteri; order Cichliformes; family Cichlidae; genus Aulonocara; species Aulonocara stuartgranti. Next base: position 30,876,345 of record NC_138952.1, on the reverse strand, counting down.
TATGATGACTACAATGTCACTGTTACCTTTCTTTCTCAATGCAGTGCCTCAACGATAGAAAGGAAAACAAACCTGTGAACATCGCTTTAAAGTAGTCGCTGGATGAAGCCATGATGACTCTGTGGACGGGAAACTTTTCCTTGCTATCTCCAGGAACTAAGACAACATCACAGAGCGTCTCGTCTCCCCGAAAACTATCAAAGCCCTTTGGGGAAAATAATTCGATGGGTTAGTTGTTAAAATGAACCCTCAAAATAATTTAATAACAAACAGCTGTTCAGACAGTAATAAAGACCTTTAGCACATCCTCTCCATGTTCAGTGCTACTGAACACCTTGGACAGGGGCCGGGGAGGAAGCTTGGGCTTTGTTGATTTGTCAGGGCGTTTAGGTGGTATTTCCATGGGTGGTGGGAGAACAAAAACTGGTGCTGGAGCTGGAGCAGGAGGCACAATAAGTGCTGGTGGAGCTGGTCTGTCATCTATGGAGGGGAAACACAAATTTCACTGAATTTGAGAGGTGAGAGAAGCCAATACTCCTGCTGATGCTGCAGGTACACTGAGCTACAGCTAAGAACAAATAATGGATTTCTGCTGCAGTGGAAACATGAAAGATTTAGCATCAAAATCTAATCAGAAAAGCCAAAGTAAGCACATATTAAGCAGAAATCTTACTGTAAAAGGTAAGATTTAACATTATTAAACACAAAATGTTGACTTTTTTTTTTTTTTTGCCTGTCCCGTTTGGCTCTTTTGCCATCAGAATTATTGTCTAAAGGCAAAGAAAGATGCCCAACGGATTTACTTTGCCAAATTGACCATCCCAGCCTTGCCGTAATGGTCCATTTGATTCACCTTTTATTGTTTATTTTATTTTCACTTGCTGAATATGGGACAGACTTGACTGGGGGAAAGAAGGGGAGAAAGAAAGAGGGAAAGAGAAACAGCTGAGAAGAGGGACGGGGGAGAAGGGCAAAAAACAAAAACCAACAGAACGGGCAGGGAAAAAAAAAAATAAAAAAAATAAAAAAAATGCATATATCAATCACCTGGATCAGCTGTTGAGAAAGAAAAAAGAAAACAAGCAGAAGAGAACGAGTAATAGAATAAACAACATCACAATGATATATGGGAATATGACAGTAAATACTAAATATTAAACATTATTGTGCAGCACATAACATAATCAACAGAACACAGTGTGCTTTGAGGTAGGAGCCAAAAAGGGTGTAGTTTGTGGGTGTGATCACCCGTGTGTACACCTGTGAGCATGGACGCGCTTGTTTTTTTTAAAAGGTTCCTTCATGTAATGATCTGCTAGAGGGTGTGGGGGGGCCACAGCCCCGTCCTCCAGGGCATGAAGCGGGTATGGAGGAAATCAAAACTCCAGACATCCAGAGGCCCCCAGAACACAAGAGACCAAGGAAGACCAACAGAGGGGCAGCCGCGCCACTGTCCCAGAAAGAGCTGAGGAGAGTCCCAGATGAGGGCTCACTCAGCAGCAACAAAATGTTGACATTGATAGTTCTGTGTCACCATGGACACTCACCTTGTTGAACAGGAGGAGGAGGAGGTCTTTCTGGCTGAGCCGGGTGTCTCTGATCCCTGGATTGATTCCTGCTGCCTAGACGAGACAGTCTGCGGCTCAGCCTACCTGCCCCGCTGTCGTCTCCATTCGCCCTGCACAGGAAGGATTCACAGTAAAAGAACAGGTCTGTCATTAGCTGTCATTTTACAAAGTGATGTTTACGAAGTGACAAACAATGTTGCAGAATTATGGATATGGTTTTATAAATTTATTATGTGCACTAGTGCAAACAAGGTCACAAATTAAACATCTGGTGAGTTTACTTTAGGTTTCAGCTACACTGTTTTTAATTGGTAGGAATATTCATTGTGTTTTGGCTCTCAGCACTTCCTCTTAGAAGCGTGTAAAAATGCTGCTTTCTTCAGCGGACCCTCTCTACCGCTCAAAGCATCTCAGATCTGAAACATTTGATTAATGATGCTTTTTTCTTGGGAGAAGGCCTAATTTGCAAAAGTCCCTTATCTGTTTTGTAGTGCGTGTCCTGTGGCCTGAAAAAGAGGAAGCAGTGGACTTTTTTTTAAAAAGTGCACTATGTCTCCTCTTAAAACGGTTTCCTGCTGTGGGTCTTACACTCAGGTGAAAAGGCATCTACATGTTTGTTCCATCGACAATAGGAAGACGTGGCCTCACATATAGAATAAAATCCAAATCTACGACACATCAACAATCTACAGAGCACCGCTCAAAAACATGTTCCCGTGTTTTCGAAGTGCAACTATAGACAAGCAGATCCTAACTTGGTTACTAATTACACGTGTGATGAGATGCAATATGTTACAAGTTATGAGTAATCTTTCGGTGAAAGTGCACAATGAGAGACTTCTCAGAGCACACTCATCTTTTAAACTCAACCTCCACTCTGCAGCTTTGTGATTGCAACGCTCTCAGCTGTTGACAAAATCTGTCTTCATACAGATATAAACATGAAAACACCTGCAGATGAGCTCAAAACTGCTTTTTCGGGTGGGTGTTCCTGCTGCAGCAGGTGTCTCCACAACCACATTTTCCCATAAGACACACACACAGACACACACAGACACACACACACACTGAGTGAAAACGTCAGCCTCGTTGTTGTGGCTGGTAAAAACGTCTCTAAAGAATTTTCTTCTGCTCCTTCTTCTAAAACCTTCACCTAAAAAAATATCCTCAACTCATTTCTATTGTATGTTTCACAAAAGTGTTGAATATTGATTAACCAGATGAGAAATGATGAGATCTAATGTAATGATGAAAACCTTCCTTACCCCATGTCATTGGCCTCTTGGGGTTGAGGACTGTTGTTTCGCTGATGAGACTTCCTACATGAAGAAATAAAAAAAAGTAACAATGTATTGGTGTTGCATAAATGTATCTGCGGACCACAAAGCACCTTTTTGCGGTGTCTACTTTACTACAGTAAATTCTTTCTAGCTTAGGTCCGCATGCAATGCTTTTCTAAGTTAGGCAAAGATTTGTACTTGTGTGAGTATGGATTCGACACAGAAATAACACTTCTCTGTTAGGCTGTTTTGTTGGTCTCGCATGATAATTTAGTCAGATTTGCTTCAAAGTTTCCTATTGCAGCATTCTTGTTTTTTCACAGCATATTTGATGTGGCCTCACATGATGGCAGACAACACAACCTTCACTGAACTTCACTTCAAATGTTCTCGTCATCATTCCCATCACAGCTCTCGCATTTCCTCGTGAAGAAAACCTCAAATGTGCATGCTGAAACTGACGTACAGTCTGTGAAAAATTCTGTAATATTTGATCTTGTTATGCACAAAACCCAACCCAACTTCACAGCTACTGTTCAGCAATCTGAAAATATGATTAGCATGCTTGTTAGCAGATAAGCAGATAAGATCAGCTGTGTGACAAACGCTTTGGTTTTGCTTTTTGAAAGGTTGATATTGTTGCGTTCGACCTTTATTGACCTCGTACATAAAGCTCATTGTCAACGATTGTGCGCACACCTGCACTTTACCTCAACTCTTAATAATAATGATAATAATGATAAGACTTTAATACCCATAATATCTAGGTAACTGGTTATAAATAAGTGAAACGCTACACTTCTGTAGCATCCTTGTACAGCTGAAATATGCACACGACTTGGTGGCACTTTGCTGTGTGCTGTGCAGCTGCCTCACCTGCACTTTTGTAAAAGTACAAAAAAGGGACATTTGTGGGTGACCTACCTGGAAGAAGAAAGCTTCCTCAGCAGACTTGACCCGAGCCCTCCCTCCAGCCTGGCAGTTGATCCAAAACAAACTCTAAAAAGAAAGACTGAGCAGAAAATGTCTGCTCCACTGTGCCAGCTGGTTGAAGAGTTGAAGCGTCTGAGTGAGCTTCACCGTTTTAGCTTAACCAAGACCTCAGTTACTTCCTGTGCTACTTCTCTTTCTCACTTTAGGTTTCTTTCCGCATTTTGATGCTCTCCACCCGACAGTGTCACACTTCAGATCATGTCAGCGAAATAAGAAAAGTTATTTCAGAAGCTGCTTTTGCTTTTAGGTTTTTAATGAATCATGTTGACACACACAGGGCCTTTAGTGACCTTGTGTGCTTGCATGATTTTGCAAATGGAGTAACTGCACTGTTCAAATTTTAAAGTCTATAGTTAAAAGATGAATGGAAGCCAAAAATATGCAACATACTGAACAAGACATAACGCAGTGACAACAGACAACATGAACTTTTCAACTTAGAACTTCTCTGGTTCTGATGAGAACCTGACCTGCAGCTAATCCACTTATTAGAAGTTCAAACATTAATTTTCATATAGATCAGATCAGATACTACACTTCAGTTATCACATGAAATTAATAAATCCAGGAAAGAGCAACAGATATTTGCCACATGCTAGAGTTTATTCAGCCATAAGAAATGGCAGCATTTCAAACCACAGTGTACAGAGTGCACTCATGTTGATTCGTTACAGCAGAATAGAAAAAAAAAGCTTTCATGGCAAGTGCCTCCATCCTTTCCTCCCTTCACGATCTAAAACAGCTTGATAAACCTTGAACTGACTCCCAGCTTTCTAAAACACTCACTCACTCATGTAGTCTGGCATGAATATATATCAGAAGTCCCACAATTTATTCCTGATGATGGTTGTTTTCATGTACTGCGTGAGGTAAACTTGTTTCTGTTTATTTTTTTGTTATAATGAATTCTCAGGCTCTTTGTTTAAGTCTCAGTCTGGTTTAGTGGGATAATTGTCCTCAGTGCTGCCCTCTGCTGGCGGTCACAGCTTGGAAAACTGAATGAGGTTCCTGTTGATTTCAGCTACATTCCTGCAACCTGGATCAATAAACATATATGGTAAATGGTAAATGTATGGGTGGATGACTGTATTTGTATAGCGCCTTTACTAGTCCCCCCTAGGGACCCCAAAGCGCTTTACACACCCAGTCATCCACCCATTCACACACACATTCACACACTGGTGGAGGCAGCTACAGTTGTAGCCACAGCTGCCCTGGGGCAGACTGACAGAAGCGAGGCTGCCATATTGCGCCATCGGCCCTTCTGGCCAACACCAGTAGGCGGTAGGTGAAGCGTCTTGCCCAAGGACGCAACGACCGAGACTGTCCGAGCCGGGGCTCGAACCGGCAACCTTCCAATTACAAGGCGAACTCCACACTCTTGAGCCACGATCGATAAAACAGTAATAAAAATAATGCTGAAATGTTCCCTAAAGCCTGTTTATATATTAGCATGATTACAGCCATGTCCTTCAAGTTTGCATCAGACTCACCTGATAGAGCCATAGACAGACGGAACTCATCGTTTAGGATTTGCAGTACGTCCCTCACTCCTTCTTCTCCCTAAAAGATCACACAGGGCATATTTAAATTAAAAGCAAATTGAATTCTGTAATCTCAAATGCGTACTTGGTGTTAACTAAATAATTACTACAATCAATGAAAACAAACACCTCAATGTGCTGTCATAATCGTACCTTGTATGCGAGGCCCCACACTGCTGGACGGCCAATGAAAACACACTTGGCTCCCAAGGCCAGCGCTTTCAGTACATCACTTCCTGTTCTGATTCCTCCGTCAACATAGACCTCAATTCTGCCTTGTACAGTGTCCACAATCTCTGGCAGCGCATCAATCTGTTATAACAGAGACAGAGATAACCTTACTGCACCATTGAACACTCAGATATGTATCTGAGTAAGCTACTATAGGTCAATGAGTGAACAAACAAAAAGAAACCCCGTACTTTCTGCAGCTCGGGTTATTGCTATGAAATTTTACTGCTGTGAAGCGGTAACATAATTTGAAAAATGCTGTGAAATAGACTGAAAATCTGTTTTGTGAAGAGGTAAACAAAAAGACTAATAATCCCAGACTTTCACTGGTTATCTATCGTACATTTTATGAATATGATCTTGAATAAAAGAATGTAGCAATGAATGTGGTCAGCGAGTACCGAGGCTGGGCCTCCGTCCAGCTGTCTCCCCCCGTGGTTTGACACGATGATGCCCTGAACACCATGTTCCACGGCCAGCTCAGCATCCTCCTTGGTCAGGATACCCTTGATAATGATAGGTAGGCGTGTGATGGACTGTAGCCAGTAGACGTCCTTCCAGCTGATTGAGGGGTCCAGGGTGTTCGCTGGTATCCCATACTCCTCTGGGCCTGCTGTCTCCTGCTTACAGTGCATGTTTGTGATTGTACAACTCTTCTTAAGTGTTCACTTTGGTTTATAAATGTGCTGTTTTTACTGAAAATGCAATAATGGGACAACTCTGACACTGCTGGTGCATTTAAGTAACATTAGAGTTTGGATATCTTGTACATTTAAGTTGAAGTCCACCTTCCTGATGGACAAATACTGTACTCCAGACTGTAAGGTAATAGATTCTTAGAAATTAGCATTGAAATTACTGCCAAGGGGCAACGATTGCATCTGTGCCATTTATGACGGTATAAAATCAACATCAAAAACACAGTTGAATATGAGTAGTCTTTGTCTTAGCTCATTTTGTGTTCTTAGAAAAGTACTTGCATGTTTTGGAGCACAATGAATATAGAGAAAACTGTTGGCTGTTACCTGAAATACTCCATCAAAGTTCTTTACTTTGAGATGTGGTGGAAGTTTGAACTGGTTGCGAATGTCATTGCGGCGCTTTCCAGTATAGGGGACGTCGACAGTGAGGACCAACGCCTTGTACCCGAGCGCCTCTACGCGGTGCACCATTTGTTCCGACAGCTTCCTGTCTCGGTACACATACAGCTGGAACCAGCGGTAACCGTTGGGTGCTGCCGCCACGATCTCCTCCACTGAACATGTGGAATATGTGCTGGTGATGTAGCAGGTGTTGAGCGCCTCGGTGGCTGTGAGATGAAGGCTGGGGTGTTACTATGACTCCCGCATTTAAATGTCCAACTTTACAGCAAAAGCATACTTACAGCCTCATGTAAAAAGTGTTTTTGGTGTCCACAGCAGATGTGGGTGAGATTCTCAATAACACACATCTCAAGGCTTAGGGTTATGAAATATTAGGCTTGAAGCCTCCTAGAGTGTTTTCAGTGTTTAGTGTGTTTAATTCAAACACTGGTTCATTTTCCCCCTTAGTGTGTTTCCCTTGTGCAGGTGTCAACACGGTAATCATACTCAGGTGTGGACCAAAACAACTCCAACAACCACACCAAGAGCTTTTCGAGGAGTTTGTCTCAGTCGGGCTCCAAACGAACTCCAGAGTGATTAGTTTACGGTGTGAACGAGTGCCAACCAAAGTTCAACTCTGATCCAACTACCAGAAGTACATTACAAGTTTGAGCTAAACACCTTTCACTAGCCATGTATGCTTTGCATGCTGGAATGTATCAGGGTACCATAGATGCCAGCTAACAGTGAAATTAATGTAATTTCTCCACAGTCTCCAAAAGTCCATAACATGGCACTTTTTCTCTTGCATTCACTTTTGTTGCTCTTGCCCCAGACACATTTGGCCTATAAGCTCAGTGAATGTTCTCACTTTGTGTATAATGATGCTTTTTAGTTCGCTTGGAGTTCACTTCAATTTTTCTCTGTGTAACAATCTAACCATGGGAAAAAGCTACAAATTTACAAATTGAAACTGATTCAGACCACAGGAAACAAACTACAGGTGTAAAAACACCCTTAAAAACACGGGCGACCGTGGCTCAGGGGGTTGGGAAGCGTATCTGTAACCGGAAGGTCGCCGGTTCGATCCCCGGGCTCTCTGTCCTGGTCGTTGTGTCCTTGGGCAAGACACTTTACCCTACCGCCTACTGGTGTTGGCCAGAGGGGCCAATGGTGCGATATGGCAGCCTCGCTTCTGTCAGTCTGCCCCAGGGCAGCTGTGGCTACAACTGTAGCTTGCCTCCACCAGTGTATGAATGTGAGAGTGAATGAATAGTGGCATTGTAAAGCGCTTTGGGTGCCTTGAAAAGCGTTATATAAATCCAATCCATTTAAACAGTTAAGCTGCCAATGAAATTCTCTGACAAAAAACGGCTTGTCCCAAGGCTCACGCCAGCTTCAGTCAATTAAATTCTACCATTTTATTAGCTGCTACTAAGCACTAATTAGCAAGGATTTAACTCTGTGTGAAACACTCTTATACTTTAAAATAATCTAGTGAGTAAAAAAAGCACACAGACAAACAGAAAGACTGATTCATATAGATATGAAAACCATTCACCGACCCACATAATCTTGACACAAAAGTCCTTACCCCGAGCTGTGGCTACCTCTCCTTCATGCCAGGCCAGGCAGTGAAAGGCAGTAGGTGCGATACCGACAGGAAAGCTGATTTCTGTCCCCTGCACAGTGGTCCGTGTGTCGCTCACTGACACGTCCCGCAGGATACGAGGCCTCAGACGGATCCTGAGCGTGAAGCACAGTCGAACATGTAACTAATAAGATCACATGGTACGAGAAAATCTTTGTATATTTTACTGTATTGTGTATACTCATTCAGCAGAAGCTTCACTTTAAAAACAATGTGTCTCAGGGTCAAAACCCTGTCATGATAACACATCAGTAAGGAAGCAACTGGACTTCTTTAAGTTTCCTGAAGACGTTTAAACGCTCATCCGAGAAGCTTCTTCAGTTCTAAGACCAAATGGTGGACGGTCCCAGGTATTTAAAGCTCTAGTGGGAGTTGTCCCTAAGACGGCTGCTGACCCACTACTGATCATGTGCCTCATTACATGAGGAAAGGAGTGAAAAATGACACAAACCCTTTTTTACGCCTTGGCTCATGTGACGAGTCTAGCTTAGCTGCTTTTCTTTCCAAGCTCCTTGGATGATTACGACCTGGATGACTGAGAACCTACACAGACACTTTCCTAATGAAGTTATATTCCTCTGAATGTGAAGAGGACTTGGGGATTCTGTTTTCCCCAAAGCTATTACTGGTGATATATTAAGGAAACAATCCAATGTGATCATTTCTCAAAGGGACAAAAGTTATCTGCAAAATGGTAACAGACTCGTGGCAAAAACATACACTGTGACTTTACAAAATAGGCACTTTATCAGTCTTCATGGAGACATTAGAAAAGCTGAGAGGAATGCAGAAGGAGACACGGGAGAAAACATCCTCCCCAAAATTCTTTATCCCAGCAGTAGTGCAACTTTCCAAACTGTTCACCACAGGAAGTTGGAGGAACGGTGCAGCGTCAACACTGAGTAAAACCCAAACAGCCTGTTACTGATTATTTGGTATCACAGCAACAAAAACTGTACTACAGAAATCAGTTACAGCCATCCAAAGTCCACAGAAACAGGCCGTGCACTCACATGATCTTTGGCTCGGTACTGAAAATGTTTTTCAGTTGTGTTTGCTCCTATTCTATTCATAATGTAGAGATTATTTCTTTAGTGTGTTGAAGCTGCACCACTGCAGTGCTGCCTGCATGTCTGTGGTCACAATGAAGGTCAAAAAATGTTTCTCCTTTGTGCTGCCTTTAGATAGACGGTCTGACAAACATTGTAAAAAAAAAATCACCATGGAAACACGTGCATTATGCTTGTGCAATAACCTTGAATGTCTGGATCAACTTTATTTTGCTCACTGTACCTTTTGTAAGCCAGCAGATTGTCGTCCCTGGTGCAGCATTCATCTGCTCCAGCTGCATAATAATCCCAGGTGGCCTTTGAGAGATGCTCCTTAGCATACTCCTCAAAGTCTGTCAGGCATACCATCTGCATCCCTCCACAACAAACTCCCTCTCTGTGTAGGAGCAGAATTTTTCAGATTTCAGTGTAATCTTGGCAACAAAGCAGCAGAAAATACAATCAAGCATTGATATGTGTACTCTTAGATCTGTGCATATCATTTTAAATGAAAGCATTTCAACATGCTATATAGCCAGTGACTGACTGAAAATAAAGATTTCTAGTGTTCTACTGCTGGTCAATGCCAAGCACTGCTGACTTCATCACAGCTTAATCTTATCTGTTCACTCAACCGGCTAAACAGAATTTTCTGCATTGCATGCGAGATAAACAGCCCCAGTCACTCTGCATGTGTAAAGTTACAGCTTCAAGACTTACCACAAGCTACTGATATTCCAACAACAAAATTCCCCTACTCTAAAAGGACACAGCCTCTGTGAAGCACTAACTATTGCGACATCGCTGCTCAAACTGAAATGCCCCTCCTATCAGTGAATGCAGTGCAATCGATGACCCGCCAGTTAAAGTTCCGCACATCTGAGTAAGAAACATAAACTGGTTTAGTTTTCCTTTTTCCTCTACTTTGCATCCAAGTTCTTGTTTTCCTACCTTTGCTTTTGTCTCAATCAAAATCAAACTTTCATTGCGGCATTGTGAGAGCCGCTGACAGTGTAAGCGACCAGCAGGTGACCCCTGGCCTTATTGTGTTTACACAAGCTGGAAATGTGCTGATGATGACTGCGACTATAGTGAGGACGAGAGGCATCTGACAGTGTCGTGTGGTCCAGATGGAACATACAGCATATGGGCATACATATTTACTCACTGTTTACCCAGGATCCTACATGCTAACATATATACAACAGGGGCTTTTGTCAGGTGGGAGCTCCTGTTTTGTTACATGTTCTTAACAGTCAGCATAAAATTATGAGGGTATGCTCAACATACTTATGCTGAAAAAAAGTTTAGGTGCGCCTGTCCATCTGCTTGTTGATGAAAATGTCTTTAATCAGTCAATCACAAAGCAGCAACCCGTTTAGACATGTAGACATGAGATGACCTGCTCAACCTGAGCGTCAGAATGGAGAAGAAAGGTGATTTTAAACATGGCAGGCTTGTTAGTGCTACATGGGTTGGTGTGAGTATTTCAGAGACTGCTGATCTACTGGGACTTTCCAGCACCACCATCTCTTATTTTTACAGGGCTAAAAAAAAATTTAAAAAAATCCTGCAAGCAGCAGTTCTCTGGAAGAAAATGCCTTGTTGATACCAGAGGTCAGAGGTGAATAACCAGAATCTTTTGTCCTGACAGGAATACAATTCTAACTCAAATAACTACCCATTACAACTAAGATATCTAGAAGAGCAGCTGTGAATACATGGATTCATCTTGGAATATTTTCTTAGAACACTTTGGGCACCTTAGTACCAATTGAGCATTGATTAAATGCCTCGGCCTATCTGTTAATAACCACGTCTGTCCATTTATGACCACAGCATAGACCCTTTGAGTCTTCACGCTACAGGCTTACATTTAGCCAATATGAAGGCTAAGCTGTAATTGTGACATGAACATGGGCCTACCAGGTACAGGTGCCCGTTTCCCCTTTCTCGGTGTGCTGATACAAGCACGTTAGCAGGTGGGACAGTTGAGAAAGAAGTGCTGAATGACGTTGTTAGCTCTTAGCGTTAAACCCGAACCAACCTGTGACTCATCTCAAAATCTTTGGCCGTGCCTATTGAATTTTAGGCTCCCGTAAAAAACATTTTTAGATACTTTAAAATATTTTTTTAATAATTAAAGTGTGTTTGACTGTTTTAATTGGGTCTAAAGTACAAATTAAAAACCAAAGACACTTCTCTGTATGTTTATATTTGTCTTGAAGTCTGTCTTGTACAAACAGAACCCCCCCACACACTATTTGTTTTTGGTTCGTTCCAGCTGGAGATGCGTTACTAATGAACTTAAGTGTAAGTAAAAGTTAATTAAGTAAATAAATAAACAAATGTCATTCTCAACTCACGCTACGAAATATGTTTTTATCTTAATAAATGTATAAAATAGAAAGAATTTCTCTGTTTAAAGTGACAGCAACGAAAAAAAAGGTCTGACGAAACAGGACGACAAGCTAGCTGATAAACTGTTATAAGAAAAGCAACAAAATGTTTTGAAAATGAACTCATTAGCTCTTTTATCCATGACAGTAATTAACACTGTATCTAAATTTTAGATATAGAAAACCTGCATGCTCTGTCTTTATTAACTTATTAACGTGACCATAAAAATTTAATCAATGTTAAAACGGTTTTCTTATGTTACGTTTTATGAAAACACCATGGAGTTGTAAAACTGCTAAGAAAGCTTTGATGACATTTAAGACCATTTAACTATCCAAAGCTTGAACAAAGCTGGAATCCAGAGGCTGTTTGCTGGATGGCCGACTTGTGCAGAAAACTAATGTGTTTACAATCCCTGCTAACTTGACAAAAACTTTCTGGCAGTGCAGTCAATGAATCGGGAGACAGAAAGCATAAAACGGATGTTAAATTTGTATCAATTACTCACCGATTACAATTGTTCATTCTTTTAGCAGAGCTTCTTTCCTGACACATTCATAACCTGTAAACAGACCACAACCAAAATGTGAGCACAACATGATTATTGGCAATACTGTTACTACAACTACTACTGCTACCGTTACTGCCAATTATGTGACCCACATTGCTTTTAGTTCCACAGCACTAACACTCGTACTATGCCAGTGCTTTTAATACTGCTTCTTTTGCTACATTTGCTACATTTTAGTAGTATTACAAGTATTACAACTACAACCACCAGACAAACGGACATTGCAGCTCTTTCCTACACATAATACTGCTACGATTACAGCTAATAGTACTGATACTTTTTCTGACTTCTGCTCATGTACTGGGTTAAATATGTACACTTGGGTTTTAAGGGGTATTTATTATTTTCTTCTTTTTTTTTGGGTTGTATGGAAGCCCCAAACGCAATTTCATTGTTCTTGACAATGACAATAAATAAATAAATGCTAAATACTAAATACTACTAGCACTTCAAATCCATACATATAAAATAACAACACTGCAGAAATTAATACTGTTAGTAGTTCTGTTATTTTGTACACCATTTCTTTTTCTTTTTATATCAATTAAAACAATTGATGTGTACTAGTTAAGGAGTTCACCTAAACAGTTAATTTAACTGTTATTTCCAATGTCTGTTGGGAAATAACACTTTCTGACATCCGCTGTCAGAAAAAAGGTGCATTAAAAAGTATTATTGCTGTGTCTGCTATATAGTAACTATGCTGCTATACTTACGTCTACTAGCATTTGAGATATAAAAGCTGTGCCTACTATTTTTTAAAGAATTGGTTGTTTTAGATTTTTCACCAAAGTGAAGACAAAGTTTGTGAATTTAAATCATATCCAGAGATAAGGCGGCATTTGTTTTTAGTTAATCCACTGTGTTAAGTATTATTTAATAGTAACCTACAAAAACCTTTTAGAACAGAAAACCTTTCAGAATAGCTTTCAGCTATGAACACTTGAGGGCAGTCTAATACTGAATGAAGGTCCTTTCTTAAAGCTCCAGTCAACATCTGCAAACCAGATAAAGAGCTTGTATTTAATGTCTGTCATCCGTGAACACTATACATCTAAGACTACAGCACAACACGGAATAAACCTTGTTCAACCCTGCGCTCAGAGGTCTGTTAAACGTGAATGTATTAATATCCCAGTTTTTATGTATTATTTAAACCTTTTAATAAAAATACTTGAATACAAATGGGATAATTTGCTCAGTTAGATTTTTCTTATCTCCTTTTTTAAAAAAAATGTTTACTAAAAATGTGTAAAACACAAAAATAACCTGCTTTTACTGCACTGTTTATTTTACAGCTCGGCAGGACTGAGATATTATGTTTATTTTTAGGTTCAGTTTTTTAAGTGTGGCTGAATGTGTGTGATGAATGTGAGCCTCTGTCCTGTGTAGACTGTGAAAGGTGTCAGTTATTTAGCTCCATTGAATGGCAGCTGTGAGCACATTGTCCAAGTAGATTTCTAGAATACCTGGTGTTTGGTTTTCAATGTAAGATACAAAGCAATTTGAAGGTTTAATGAGCTACTGTTATACAGTAGGTTGGTGTATGGTACACTGGCTTAAGTAATGCTGCTCACCAAGAAGTCAACAGAAACTGACACTTTGCTGTTTTTAATTTATTTGGCGGCTAAATCCTGAGATCCTACATTTAGATGAATCCAATAACGGGAAGGCAGTGTAAGTAGATAGTTGCTGAAGTGGATAATTCAGTGTCTTACCTTAACCTGTGCTCTTTGGCAGGCCTACAGTAGGTGTTGGTTCCCTTCTCATGTGGCAAGGTCGTGTCAAAGGGCAGTGCAGCCCCCGAATCCTACCTCCCCCACCACAAGCTCTCTCACAGTGTGAGGCTCCGCCCACAGTGGGTCAACAACAGCTAAGCCACTTGTCAGCACTCTTTTTGCTGGTCTTTCTTTGTGCCAAAAACCACCAAAAGCTTGGTCAGGTCAATTCTATTGATCCATCACTCATAAATATACCAAACTCACAATATCGATTAGTGTTTGACATGCAGAAATACTTAGAACACTTGGAGCAACAAACACCTCCTGTTCTTGTTTTTTTATTTAAACTGTGGCAAATAAGTCTCAGCAAGTTTTCAAGTTTAACAGTTCATTAACACAGAAACACGGGGAGGCTGTGGGCACATCAGAAGAATATGACTGGTTGTACAATGAGACAGAATCTCTTTATACTTGTATGAAAGCTTCCTTCTATCTTTGAAAAATCCCCAGAATCACTGCTGCATGAAAATCCCCTTAACTGTCTATGCCAGGGGTGTCAAACTCAAATACACAGTGGGCCAAAATTCAAAACTGGAACAAAGTCACGGGCTAACATTAATATTCATTGAAAAAAAATCTTCCTCCAGATATAAGAATGAATCTTTTCTTATGGACTCAAATAAGTTTTGCTGGAAAACTGAATATGGAACAAGCAAAGCTTAATACTAAACAACAAAACGTTGTTAATTTGGCCCGCGGGCCAGAGTTTGACACCTATGGTCTATGCCATGTAGCCATCCTGTCTCCTCAGCAAAGGCACGACTATTCTCAGACATCCCTCCCTTATTATTTTTAATTTTTATTTGAAGCTTATTTCATCCTCCTTGATGCCCTCCCAACTTTCCTACTTTTCTCTCTCACATGTGCTCTTTAACCCTCCTTCCTATCTTCATATCTCCTTCCTTTCGTTTTTCCTCCCGATAAACACTCCTTCCTTTTCTTTTGCCTTTCTTTATGCTTCACTCTTTAAAGCATTTCCTCTTTCCTTCTATTCCTCCAGTTTCCCCTTTCTTGCTTATTTTCTCCTCTTGAAAACCATTCCTTCTTGTGTTTTGAATATTTTGTGAGAGTCAACAATTATGTGACTGTGTGTGTGTGTGTGTGTGTGTGTGTGTGTGTGTGTGTGTGTGTGTGTGCGCCTCTGAAAAGCTCTTAAGCAAAGTAAAACGAATGACCCTTCCATATTGAATCTTCATTGCACAAGAAAGGAGAATAGCTTTGTAATAGCTAGTTGGATTATTAAACACGAGTGTACAGTAATAGATTTGATCCAAATCTCATCGAATTTAAGAAAAAAAAGCATTGTGAGATAAGAGACTCTTCCTGGAAATGTCAAACTGTTGAGTGGAGTGGGGACACTATGACAGGTGTTTTAAGAATCTCTGTATATAAAACACAGATGTCCCAACCTTTGACATAATAAGCTTGTTATTTTTAGGTCCCCACCAGTGAGTGATGGCTTGATGGAAAGATATGAGAGAAAATGGTATGAATGCCACAGTGTCTCAGCTCATTCTGGATGTAACAAAATGCCTCAAAAAGTTGTTGAAGCATTTTAAAACAGCAGTGGGGTGCAGCGATGCTAAATTAGATTCTCTCGCTCCAATTACGCTTCAGCGTTTGAATTGAATTTGCTCTTTGTAAATACAATATCTTCAGTAACAAGACCTGGCTTCCTGAGAGAAGCCTGTCTTTCTGTGTATGGCATGTCCCTGAAATGTTCTCTTTTTAAAATTTCATTTTAGCTTTAACATAAAGACCATGAAGGTAAACCCAAGGGCTAAATCTGACGAGTAGGACCTGCACGGGGAGGTGTGGCTGTGCACCGAGAGGAGGTGCAAATTGTGTTAATCCACAGCTGGCTTCGATGCTTAATACCACAGAGTTAGGTCTGGCTCCAGGGCCTTCGTATTGGAGGTACTGGACGTTCAGCTGAGTGGAAAACCTCTTCCACATGCTGGCTGAGGCTCTGCCCCAAGGCTGTGGCCCAGCATGCTGCGGCACATGTGTGTTGAATTGCCAAGGTGTTATCATGCCCTGGCGAGGCTCCGAGTTCCTCCACCTCTGTCTCTCTCAGGTTTATTATCAGACTAAATAAAACAGAGTCCACAAATAGGCCTGCAAATCCATGCAGCCCTTCATTTGTCTCTGCAGCAAAACTGTGCATCATGGTTTTAAGATCTGACACACATGCTAGCTAGGGAGACAATCAAGACCACTTATAAAATTTGTCCCTTTTCTGTATTTTTTGGGATAACTTTTGTGTCTCTTTGTTTCAGTGGAAAGTATTGGTTTGAGTATCAAAGTAAAGGCAAAGTAGCGAACACATCAGCGGCTATAAATGTCATGTAGCGGCTGAGTGACGGATGTCCAGAGCATTTGATGTCTGGGACAGATCTGAGTATAACTCACAGTGTGCAGTCATGCCATTTCAGACTTATGATTTAATCCATACACACTGGCAGCAGATTTGTTCACTTTTTTATCAAGGGGCAGTAGTGTTTTGTGTTAAACTTGGGTGCTCAGTTTTTCCCTTAAAGGAGAGAAGCACATGGCTTGATTTGTTTGAAAGACTCATTCAAGCGGGCTTTAAGTTATAAAAAGTCGAATGAGATGACCATGAATTCTTCTGTGGGTTTTAGCTAAAGCATTAACATCCACTTAGGTTTGCCATGCTGCTAATAAACATCATTTTTCTTACCCAGTTCTTTTTGTAGTGTCTTTAAGTTTTACTTTTTGTGGTAAATGTCACATGCTAATGTTTGACATTATTTATAAGGAAATATGACGTCTTGAAATTTAAATGCATGCTTAATGCACAAGTCAGAGTTTGAGTCTGTCTTCAGGAGAGGGTTAGTTTGACATGACATTAAAACTGGAAGTTAACTGGTTTTTGAATCTAAGCATGAGGAAAACGTGATGACAGGAGAGTTTTAACTTTTGTTTTTGCGACTTTTATTTAATGTTAATTTCTTGACAAGTTGTTCCTGTTTAACCACAGTCAGAAACCAGTTGTTGACTTTGGTTGTTACCATCCATAACACAGTTGCCGTTACTGCTTGCTCCTCATGTGTTTATGGTAAAATGTGATCCTGGAGACACTATAACGGGATCTACCGCAAACCTGATTTGGCATGTATTTATGTGTATGTCTGTGTGTCTTTAGACAGAGTTTGTGTTAGAGTCACAGCAGACATGAACCTTCAGCTGTAAGAATAAATTGAATGCAAAGTTATAGGTTACAAGGACAGGTGTGGTCTAGTGCTTGACCAGTGAGTATGATGAGCATGTTGTTCCTTGTCCTAAAGTCAGTTTAATTTTTCATGTATTAATAACTCCCGAATTTGAAGTATTTGACATATATATTTGTCGTATAAGTATAAATGTAGTACTACTTACTGTCTGCAAAAGTTAGTAATGCCAGAAGATGATAATCCACATGTCTGATTTGTCCTTGTGGGATTGTTGGGTTTAAACAGGCAGAGCAACTGATGTGCATTTTGAAATTCCACATATAATTTTCAGTGTTACAAAAGGACTAATTTAATATTTGTCAATAAAAGCTTCTCATTAAGTTTTAGGTAAACTGCATGACCAAGACCACGTTTCTTGACGTCGTACATTGAGTCATACTATCATACTTATACTTATCATACTGAAGCATGATAAGGCATTTTATCTAATAACCTATCATACCACATATCAGTTAATAAGGATCCTCAATCTCCAACCTTCCTTTCATATCAAAAATCCTTGAAAGAGTAGTTGTCAAACAGCTAACAGATCATCTGCAGAGGAATGGTTTATTTGAAGAGTTTCAGTCAGGTTTCAGAGCTCATCACAGCACAGAAACAGCTTTAGTGAAGGTTACAAATGATCTTCTTATGGCCTCTGACAGTGGACTCATCTCTGTGCTTGTCCTGCTAGACCTCAGTGCAGCGTTCGATACTGTTGACCATAATATCCTATTAGAGCGATTAGAACATGCTGTAGGTATTACAGGTACTGCACTGCAGTGGTTTGTATCATATCTATCTAATAGACTCCAATTTGTGCATGTAAATGGAGAGTCCTCTTCACACACTGAGGTTAATTATGGAGTTCCACAGGGTTCAGTGCTAGGACCAATTCTGTTTACACTATACATGCTTCCCCTAGGCAGTATCATTAGAAGCATAAATTTTCACTGCTATGCAGATGACACCCAGCTCTGTCTATCCATGAAGCCAGATAACACACACCAATTAGTTAAACTGCAGGAACGTCTTAAAGACATAAAGACCTGGATGGCCGCTAACTTTCTGCTTCTTAATTCAGATAAAACTGAGGTTATTGTACTCGGCCCTGAAAAGCCTATAAATATGGTATCTAACCAGATTCTTACTCTGGATGGCATTACCTTGGCCTCCAGTAACGCTGTGAGGAACCTTGGAGTCATTTTTGACCAAGACATGTCCTTCAATGCACATATTAAACAAATATGTAAGACTGCTTTCTTCCATTTGCGCAACATCTCTAAAATTAGAAATATCCTGTCTCAGAGTGACGCTGAAAAACTAGTTCATGCATTTATTACTTCCAGGCTGGACTACTGTAATTCATTATTATCAGGATGTCCAAAAAACTCACTGAAAAGCCTTCAGCTAATCCAAAATGCTGCAGCAAGAGTGCTGACAGGGACTAGAAAGAGAGAGTAGGGCTGAACGATATATCGCATTTGCGATAATATCGCGACATGATCAAGTCCAATTTTCTAACCGCAAAGGCTGCGATTATACTCTGGACATGTCCAAATTCATGGGCTGCATCCTCCTGAGGCCGCATTTGTAGACCGATTACGTCACAGCGACGCGCCGAAGGCTGTCCAAATTACTACCATATCCCAGAATTCATAGCCAGCCAAACTCCAGTTTCCAACAATGGCGGCCGCTACTAAGTTTTAAAATTACTCATACTAATCTTTCTGGGTCACAAAATAAACTTTTAAAATATTTTCAGGCGAGAAAGTAGCTGTGTAAACATCAAATATCTGCTCGGTTTATCAAGATATCCCATATTTGCAAAAGTGCTTCGACGTTTTCAGAGGCGTCTGCTACCCACCAGCTCGACAGCTAGCCGGGAGCTCGAGGGTTACTGATGCGGCCGAGAACGGCACAACTCCCGGCACATCATTTTCAGATCACCGCGGAGTTTCGCTGCTCGGGTTAAACGTAATATATAAGTCACTTAGACAACCTAAAAATGTTCTTGTTTGGCTTTTTTCAGTGTTTTGTTTGTTCGTGAGTAAATCGGTTTGGCTGAGATTAAAGTTATTAGATTAGATAAAATAAAACTTTATTAATCCCCCGGGTGGGTTCCTCCTTGGTTTTCACACAGCTGACTAAACGTCAAACAGAAAACTTATTAAACAGAAGTATGAGACAGTCGAGAATTTACACCAGTGTCTGGTTATATTTTAGATAGCAAGAAGCAGACGGCCGAGTTTATTAAACTCCACCGAGACAGCGGTGACGCTAATCAGAACTAGACCGTCCAATTTCACGCCTTTAAATTTTAAAGGCGTGTTTGTGTGTGTGTTTATACAATTGCTATTATGTTTGCACTTTATGTGTAATGTTACTGACTGCAGAGATCAGTAAGATGTGTGTATTTTTTATTTATTAGTTTTATTTATTTAATATTATTTTTTAATTGAATGACTGTCTAGTAGTTCACAGATGTCGAAAAACTGAGTGTGGTAAAGCCACTGATTTTGTTTATGTATATTTCTGCAATCTGCACATTGTACTGACTTTCATTTTAATGTTTACACCAGGGTTCCTTGTCAGCACTTTATGCTCAGATGTTTGTAAGCTAAAAATAAACTATTGTGTATGTTCAAATATACTGTTGTGATTGAAGAAGTTAAATAAAAATGTCAGTCATCAATTCATGCATCACCTCATGTCATCATAACAGAGGTCTGTCTTCCAGGAAAGAACAGTTTAAAATTAATGTAATATAGTATTGGCCATACTATATGATGTATTGCTTGTCTTTGTTTAATAATACAGAAGACAAAGACCTTAAAAAATAATCGCATATCGCATCGCAATCGCAATATTGGGGCAAAAAATCGCAATTAGATTATTTTCCATAATCGTTCAGCCCTAAGAGAGAGCATATTTCTCCTGTTTTGGCTTCCCTTCATTGGCTTCCTGTTAAATCCAGAATTGAATTCAAAATCCTGCTCCTGACATACAAGGTCTTAAATAATCAGGCCCCATCTTATCTTAATGACCTTGTAGTACCATGTCACCCTATTAGAGCACTTCGCTCTCGCTCTGCAGGCCTACTTGTTGTTCCTAGAGTATTTAAAAGTAGAATGGGAGGGAGAGCCTTCAGTTTTCAGGCCCCTCTTCTGTGGAACCAGCTTCCAGTTTGGATTCGGGAGACAGACACTATCTCTACTTTCAAGATTAGGCTTAAAATTTTCCTTTTTGCTAAAGCATATAGTTAGGGCTGGACCAGGTGACCCTGAATCCTCCCTTAGTTATGCTGCAATAGACGTAGGCTGCCGGGGATTCCCATGATGCATTGAGTTTTTCCTTTCCAGTCACCTTTCTCACTCAGTATGTGTTAATAGACCTCTCTGCATTGAATCTGTCATGGTCCCTGTGCCTTCTCAGCTGACTCAGTATGGCCACAAGTGTTTTCCTTTGTGTTGTGTCTCTCTCTCCTCCTGCGCTCTGCGCTCTACTGCGACTCCAGCCCCTGGCTCTGACACCTGCAAACGATCATCTCATCATCACGCTCACTACTTAAGGCGGCTGCTAAGAATGCTTCATCGCTGGATTATTGTGTAACACTCGTCAGTGTCATCACTAGAGCGGCAGAGGAGCCCCGTGTGTTTCCCTCCCCATGCCTGTGTTTCCCGGAGACCCCCTTCCTGTGACCTTCACCTGTATATATCTGCACTTGGTGTCAGTTTGTCAATAAATTGTGAACTTTTGAGAGGGTCTGCTTCTGAGTCACTCCTGTGCCTGACAGAATAATCCAGCCACCATTATGGACTCGGCAGACTCAGCCTCGGCAGCGGCAGCACCTTTGTCTCTGGAGGAGCTTCTGCACCGACATGAACAAATGCTAGTACGGCTCAGTGGAGAGGTGGTATCACTAACTCAGGCTTTTGCCCAACGGATTCCATTGGCTGACAACCCACTTCCCGTGGCCCCTCCCCAGGTAACACACGCTCCTGTTGCCACTACAGCAGCTACAGCTACTACGGCTGCTAGTGCGGTAGCCTCAGTAGCTTCCGCGGTGTTGCTGGATAAACTTTTGCTAACACCTGAGGCTTTTTCTGGGGAGACGGGGAAATGTGCAGGATTTTTGTTGCAGTGTTCCATGCAGTTTCAACTGTTACCTCATGTATTTGTTACTGACAGGGTTAAGATTGCTTACTTCACCCAGCTACTGCGGGATTGAGCCCTGGCCTGGGCCCAGGCCCAGCTGCAGGCTTGCCCTGGAATGTCTTACGATGACTTCCTGTCTCGCTTCAAGTCTATGTTTGACAAAGGCTCAAGTACAGAGGCTGCCGGCTATTGTTTGATCAATCTGAAGCAAGGTAGGCGAAGCATGGCTGACCTTTCTGTTGATTTCTGTACCCTAGCTGCGCAGACCAAGTGGGGCCCTGAAGCTCTGAGAACCACCTTCCGCCGCACCATCACCTTCCTCCGGCGTTATTTTTGGTGGCCCTCCTTGGACAAGGACCCCAGGGAATACGTCATGGCATGTGCCACGTGTGCCCGGAACAAGCGTTCCAACCAACCACCCTCCGGCTTCTTCAACCGCTCCCCACGCCGTGGCGGCCCTGGTCCCACATAGCTCTGGACTTCATTACGGGGCTCCCACCGTCTTCAGGTAACACCACTATTCTAACTATCGTTGACCGTTTTTCTAAGGCAGCTCACTTCGTCGCCCTCCCAAAGCTCCCTACGGCCTTAGAGACTGCCCAGTTATGTACCACCCATGTCTTCAGACTTCATGGCATTCCAGAGGATATCGTCTCAGACAGAGGACCCCAATTCACCTCCTGGGTTTGGAAGGAATTCTGCACGCAGATTGGCGCCAAGGTTAGTCTTTCCTCTGGCTTTCACCCTCAGAGCAACGGACAGACAGAGCGGACCCACCAGGGGCTCGAAGCTGCACTCCGTTGCATCGTCTCCCACAACCAGACCACTTGGAGTGAGCGACTCCCCTGGATTGAGTACGCCCATAATTGCCTGACCTCATCTGCCACTGGACTGTCGCCGTTCGAAGCCTCACTGTCACGACCGGGCGGCCAGACACAGGTAAGTGGACTCAAATGCAGACACCACACGGAGGCTCGGAGGTATAGTGCAAACGAACAATTTATTTGGCACTCAAAAATGGCACACCATGAAAGAGGTAAATGAAACAAAAATGCTATACGTGAACTAAGGGCGAGAGGGAAAACAGACCTCTGAATATTAGCTACCTACTAACGTTAAGTTTCAGATTACGGTACTGAATGGAACATTTTTCTTCTAAAACATAGGGGGGCCTAGCAAAAAAAGTTTGGGAACCACTGCTTTAAGTTATAAAGTTATATTGTTATTTACATATGGCTTAATAATTATCCTTATGGCTGTTTTTGAGAGGAGCGGTGCTTCAAAGGATAGTTGCAGATTTCTGTCAAAATCTCCAGATTATACAGTACAATGAAAATGTTCACGTTTCTCCAACGTTGTCTTCCCAACAGTTTCTTCTGGTTTGTCGTCTCCAGCGATGATAATTGGCATCTGTCTTGTGCAGTGTTGGTCAAGTTACTTGAAAAAAGTAATCAGTAATTAATTACTGTTTACTTCCCCAAAAAAGTAATCCTGTTACTTTACTGATTACTTATTTTCAAAAGTAATTAATTACTTAGTTACTTAGTTACTTTTTAAAAACACGATTTACAACCTGAATAGGTGATAAAGCGATAGATCTTTCAGCCCAATTCTACTTTTTCTGCATAATCCATCATACAAAATGTAATCAAATGGAAAAGTCCCTTTTTAAAACTTGTTTTATTAGTTTTAATCTTTTAACTTTATGCATCAAGCAAAAATTTTATTATATGCAACATTCACTGACTGATAGAAATTTGTTTAATATTTAAACCTATTTTCTGCACATTCCAGCACATATTTTGTGTGTGTGTGTGTGTTTACACTCACTCTTTCAAATAGATGCAAGTAAAACAGCAGAAAATAAATAAAATCAAAGACTAGCGGTCCTGTTGCTCTATTTTCACCTGTAAAGCAGGAGTAGGGTAGGCGGAGGTTTACCCTGGTGCAAGTGTGCTGCGGCGGTCAGTGGAAGAATCCGCGAGTTTCTCTGTGAATTTCCCATTACGTCGTTGCGCACTCGGTGCTTGCTTGGAAGTTTAGGGGTTTTTTTTCGCTGTAAAAAGAAGTTTTCTTCCCACGCACAACGGACACTAATGTTTTTGTCACTTTTTATGGAATCAAATTTAAAGTAAGGTCAGTACTTCCAGGCTTTAAATGCTGCACGCTCATACTCTCTCCCACAATCGATATATTATCCACTGTTGATCTGCAGACAGCTGTTGTTACAAACGTCGCACTTGCTTATGTCATTATCATGAGACATTCTCGCAAAAAAATCACGGTTTTAGTAACGCAGTAATGCAGCGTTCCTATGGGAAAGTAACGGTAATCTAATTACCGTTTTTGCAATAGTAATCCCTTACTTTACTCGTTACTTGAAGAAAGTAATCGGATTACAGTAACGCGTTACATCTCTGGTCTTGTGTCAGCGACGTAAAAGACAGATTTAATGGTACATGACCATTCAAACAGCAGTCACTTTCTAAAACATCAGATATGTATCGGATTCAGTACCATATACAAAATCCCAGGTTGGATTTGAATATCGGATTTGTGCCGTTCACATTGTCATACCATGATCGGATATGGGTCAAATAGGGTCAAAAAAGTCGGATTTGATGCGCTCGCCTGCAGTGTGAACGTAGCCTATGTCATGGCTGTGTGCAGGCAGGCAGGGAAAAAGGACCCAAAATGCAGGACTCATGGAGGCAAACAATTCCCAAAGACACAGACTTGACACTGAACTAAACCTATACTAAACACGAGGGCACAAGAACAAAACCTAAGAAGTAAACCCTTAACCAGAATATACTGGTCCTGTTTGCCATTTGTTCACTTCCTGTTTGCCATTTGTTTGAAAGTTGTGTTTTGATTGTGTCCTGTGAATTTTTGAAATTTGGCCATCAATTTCTGGAGCAAAGACTACTCAAATTGTTGGAACTTTTGGTACAACCCTGTCTGGACTACGACTTTGATACAGGATATTGGACTGGACTAACGGAGTTAACAAGGTAATTGCAGGCTAGCCAACACGTTACCAGGCTAACAGCTGACTGAGGAATCAGCTGACTGAACCTGCTACCAGGGTAACCAGATAAAATGGGGCCGAAGAGGACACCGACAGCTGAGGAAGTCGAGGACATTAAAAAGTCTCTTGACTTCATAATGGAGGAAATTTCTACTATCAGGTTGCAGCAGAAAAATATCATTGAAATTGTGGAGGAGGTAAAGCTCCTCCGCATCCAAAATGCCGAAAAAGATAAAAAGATTGCATACCTGGAAAGTAAGGTCGCTGACCTGGAACAATACTCCAAGATAAACGACGTTATCATCACTGGGCTCCATATTAAACCCCGGTCATACGCTCAGGCGGCAGCAATGAGGAACCTGGAGAGCTTGACATTAGCTCCATGGAACAACAGGTGGCTGCTTTCCTGCGGTCCAAAGGGATTGCCCTGGACTGTAACTCTGTCGAAGCATGCCACCCTCTTCCCAGGAGGAACGGCAACATACCGGCTATTATAATAAGGTTTGTAAATCGAAAGCACAAGATTACGCTGCTGAAACAAGGAAGAAAATTAAAAGGATCTAATGTCTTTATCAATGAACATCTAACCAAACATAACGCTGAAATAGCCAAAAAAGCGTGACACCTTAAGAAGCTGGGAAAAATCCAAAGCACTTGGACGACAAACTGTAAAATATTCATTAAACTAAACGGATCACCAGACCATTAAAAATATGGCGGATCTCGAAAAATATCAGTGAGCAACACGATCTGGACAGCAAACAAGGTAACAGACAACCACACACTCACTTATGACCCACACTGGAAGGAAGAACTCAGATACATCTGGAAGAAACAGCTGCATCAGTCAGACAGTTGCAGAATATGATCAATTGGAACTGAAAACATTTAACTATATGGATCACAATACACAGGACTTGGAATATGAAATAGATCCAGACAACAACTTCTTCTCATCTAGCAATAACAATTGCTGCTACTATACAAATAAAGACTACAATCAGAGGATTAAAACTGAGAATAAATTATCAATTATCCACTTTAACTGTAGAAGTCTCTATGCTAATTTTAATCATATCAAAGAATATCTTAACCAGTTTTCACATCCATTTAGTGTCATTGCCTTATCAGAAACTTGGATCAATATGGAAAAAGGAACAGACTTTGAACTGGAGGGTTAAGAATTCACATTTATAACTAGGCGAAACAAAGGAGGAGAAGGAGTGGCCTTGTATGTGGACAAATCCTTGAAATTTAATGTGGTGGAAAAGATGACGATGGTGATTGATAATGTACTAGAATGTATTACAGTTGAATTTGTAAAGAAAAAAGTAAAAATGTAATCATTAGCTGTATCTACAGAGCTCCAGGTAGTAGTATTGATACATTTAAAGACTGGATAGAAGAAACATTTATTGAAATAGCTCACAAAAAAGTTTTCATTTGTGGAGACTTCAATATTGATTTGCTAAACCCAAATAAACATAAAACCACTGAGGAATTTATAAACACAATGCACTGTATGAACCTATTCCCTAAAATTACTAGACCTACCAGGATTACATCACATTGTGCAACTCTCATAGACAACATTTTTACAAATGACATTGGAAATAAGACTGTAAGTGGACTCCTGATTAACGACATAAGTGACCATCTTCCAATTTTTACAATCTATGATAGGAATTACAAGATCAATAAAATGGACAGTAAAAAAAGAGTACAGACGAGTAAGAACAGAAGAAAGAATGAATGCATTTAAAAAAGATTTACTGAAAGAATACTGGGGTGAAATATATCAGGAACAGGACGTTAATAGTGCTTATAATGAATTCCTTAGAATATTTACATTACTGTACAATACCAACTGTCCAATAAAGCAATATAGTAGGAAACATAAACATATGGACTGTCCATGGATAACAAAAGGTCTGCAAAATGCATGTATAAAGAAAAATGCTCTATATAGAGAGTTCTTAAGAACGAGAAGTAAAGATGCTGAAATCAGATACAAAAGATATAAAAATAGGTTAACTAATATACTTAGATTTAGTAAAAAGGAATACTATATGAAGCAATTAGATATGAAATAATAATAAAAGATTATGGGAAATCCTGAACAGTGTTATAAAACGTGGGACTGGACAAAAGAACTATCCCAAGTATTTCATTTGTAATGACCATGAAGAATACAATATGGATGTTGTGGCAAATAGTCTCAATGAATTCTTTGTAACTGCTGGACCAAATTTAGCAAGAACAATCACTCATCCTGGGAAAGCACAGGAAAAACCCGATACACTGATAGACAGAAATCCATATTCTATGTTCCTCACAGCCGTTGATGAAAATGAAGTTTTTGAAATTGTCAAAAAATGTAAAAATCAGAAATCTTTGGATTGTAATGATATTGATATGATAGTGCTTAACTCATTCACTGCCAGCCATTGGCAGTGAATGAGTTAAACCCATTGACTCATTCACTGCCATTGACGGCTATAGACGTCAATGGCAGTGAATGAGTTAAAAGAGTCATTGAGGCTATTATAAAACCATTTACATACATCTGTAATTTATCATTTCAAACTGGTCGATTTCCAGACAGAATGAAAATAGCAAAAGTTATACCTCTATACAAACCTGGAAACAAACACCATTTCACAAACTACAGGCCTGTCTCTTCACTACCTCAATTCTCAAAAGTTCTTGAAAAACTGTTTAAAAACCGACTGGAAAAATTTATAGATAAACATAAACTACTCACTGAGAGTCAGTACGGATTCAGATCAAGCAGATCAACATCATCGGCACTATTAGATTCAATAGATTACAGTGGGGCAAAAAAGTATTTAGTCAGCCACCGATTGTGCAAGTTCCCCCACCTAAAATGATGACAGAGGTCAGTAATTTGCACCAGAGGTACACTTCAACTGTGAGAGACAGAATGTGAAAAAAAAAAAATCCATGAATCCACATGGTAGGATTTGTAAAGAATTTATTCGTAAATCAGGGTGGAAAATAAGTATTTGGTTAATAACAAAAACACAACTCAATACTTTGTAACATAACCTTTGTTGGCAATAACAGAGGTCAAACGTTTACTATAGGTCTTTACCAGGTTTGCACACACAGTAGCTGGTATTTTGGCCCATTCCTCCATGCAGATCTTCTCGAGAGCAGTGATGTTTTGGGGCTGTCGCCGAGCAACACGGACTTTCAACTCCCGCCACAGATTTTCTATGGGGTTGAGGTCTGGAGACTGGCTAGGCCACTCCAGGACTTTCAAATGCTTCTTACGGAGCCACTCCTTTGTTGCCCGGGCGGTGTGTTTTGGGTCATTGTCATGTTGGAAGACCCAGCCTCGTTTCATCTTCAAAGTTCTCACTGATGGAAGGAGGTTTTGGCTCAAAATCTCACGATACATGGCCCCATTCATTCTGTCCTTAACACGGATCAGTCGTCCTGTCCCCTTGGCAGAAAAACAGCCCCATAGCATGATGTTTCCACCCCCATGCTTCACAGTAGGTATGGTGTTCTTGGGATGCAACTCAGTATTCTTCTTCCTCCAAACACGACGAGTTGAGTTTATACCACAAAGTTCTACTTTGGTTTCATCTGACCACATGACATTCTCCCAATCCTCTGCTGTATCATCCATGTGCTCTCTGGCAAACTTCAGACGGGCCTGGACATGCACTGGCTTCAGCAGCGGAACACGTCTGGCACTGCGGGATTTGATTCCCTGCCGTTGTAGTGTGTTACTGATGGTGACCTTTGTTACTTTGGTCCCAGCTCTCTGCAGGTCATTCACCAGGTCCCCCCGTGTGGTTCTGGGATCTTTGCTCACCGTTCTCATGATCATTTTGACCCCACGGGATGAGATCTTGCGTGGAGCCCCAGATCGAGGGAGATTATCAGTGGTCTTGTATGTCTTCCATTTTCTGATGATTGCTCCCACAGTTGATTTTTTCACACCAAGCTGCTTGCCTATTGTAGATTCACTCTTCCCAGTCTAGTGCAGGTCTACAATACTTTTCCTGGTGTCCTTCGAAAGCTCTTTGGTTTTGGCCATGGCGGAGTTTGGAGTCTGACTGTTTGAGGCTGTGGACAGGTGTCTTTTATACAGATGATGAGTTCAAACAGGTGCCATTCATACAGGTAACGAGTGGGGGACAGAAAAGCTTCTTACAGAAGACGTTACAGGTCTGTGAGAGCCAGAGATTTTCCTTGTTTGAGGTGACCAAATACTTATTTTCCACCCTGATTTACGAATAAATTCTTTACAAATCCTACCATGTGGATTCATGGATTTTTTTTTCACATTCTGTCTCTCACAGTTGAAGTGTACCTCTGGTGCAAATTACTGACCTCTGTCATCATTTTAGGTGGGGGAACTTGCACAATCGGTGGCTGACTAAATACTTTTTTGCCCCACTGTACATCACAAATTCCATAGACAAAAAGCAATATGTGACTGGGTTATTCATAGACTTGACAAAGGCCTTTGACACTACAGATCATGATATGTTAATAAGAAAACTGGAACTTTATGGTAACTGCAGAGCTCACGTAAGATATATTCATTCCAAAGTATCACGTAGCATTGCAATACTAAACAAGGCAAAGCAGGTATTCGACAGAACATCACTTCATATTCTCTACTGTTCACTGGTTTCACCATACTTAAGCTATTGTGCAGAGGTCTGGGGCAACAACTATAAAACCACATTACATTCATTTTTTACTCTTCAAAAAAAAAAGCAATTCGAATCATCCACATTGCAGGTTACAGGAACATACAAACTCACTATTTTTGCAGTCTGAAATATTGAAAATTGATGATCTAGTGAAATTCCAAACAGCACAAATTCTATTCAAAGCAAAAAATAAAGAACTGCCAGGTAATATTCAGAGTATGTTTTTTTTGAAAGAAGGAAGTTATAATTTAAGGGGTTTTTGTAACTTCAAAACAATGAAGGTACGTACTACAAGAAAAGGCTTTTGTGTTTCTGTTCATGGAGTGAAACTGTGGAACAGTCTGAATATGGAGTTAAAGCAATGTCCAAACATAAAACAGTTCAAAAAGAGTTATAAAAATATGATCTTCTCGAACTATAAAGAAAACAAAAATATTTAAATTAAGTGAATGTCTCTATTTAAAAAACAAACAAACAAACAAAAAAACCCTCATGATGCGATATTATAGTATATAGTATATCAGAAATCTGTTCACTATTTTCATTACAAATTATATCAGTAAGGAAGCTGACTAAATATTAACTGTTAATTTATGGCAAAGGGGTGGGAGTGTTTACTTCTTCCCACTCCCTTTCAACATGTAAATTAATCAGAACGTTTTTTTTTGTATGTAATTTGTATAGTATTTTTTCTTTCTTATTTTCTTTTCTAAATGTACTTGTATATTGTTCACATGTTGAAATAAATTACCAATCAAAACATAGATTTATAATAATGATCAAAAAAGCACAACAAGGGAATCCGAATGTAACCCATAATACAAAATTAAACCAAAACATAAGAACTCAAAATGCTGGGTCAAAATGACCCAGACTGAATGAATGGATTATTTTGCGTCACTGTTTGAATCACAGAATGAACTGTACCAAGGAATTACTTGGTAAGTATTACTGAACTGAACGTCTTGTACCAAATGGTTTGACACGCTTGCACGCATTGTTACATTTGCAGTTTGAAGAGGAGCAGAGTTTTAACAGGCTTGACATCGAGTTTGGGAATCTTTCTCGAGAGGCAGCCATGACAGTTCTAAGTTCTTTATGTTGTTTTAGCTCAGCCCTGTGTTGTTATAGTTTACTGTCATCTCTCATAACAATAGATTGCATCACATTTGTCATCTATTGCTACTCTGTATATTGCATCAAAACATTCTGAAACGGTTCGAGGCAGAGTGTGTGCTCACCACAGCCACAGCTGGTTGTATTGAGCAGCTCCACCACATCTTCAGTGTCTTGCTTGACTCACATGATATGGGAACATTTTCTCACCATTTTTGCTTCAGTACTTTAATTAAGTGTCTCCATTGCTATGTTGTCTAGAACACTAATACAACAGAAAACTCTTCATAATCATACAACTGGAACATATGCACTACATTACATAAACAGTCATGAAAAAGAAGGTTAAAGGACATAAACACGTTTTTCTAACAACTATGGCAATATGCTAATCATCTGACTGAAAGAACTATAAAATCTAAAATAATGAGGTCTGGCTGGTTGATACATATTAGCCACTTTTTAAATGGCCAAGCCTTTGTAATAATCAAAATGGATTTGCTATACAGACATTGACAGATCACAGCTGTTCCTTTTCTTGGACAGGATTTTCTATAAATGTTTAAATGAATTTAATGAATAAAGGAAATGCTTAGAAAAGGTGAATGCATGAATATAGGCGAATTTAAAGTAAACTAAGAATTGCCAACCCACATTCTTCTATTAGCGCTACTATAAAAAAGAAGTTAAAAGGTCTTTTGTAACCACCGTCATATTGCAGTAATCATCTTCAAAAAAAAAGAACAAAAATGGAATTTTCTGCCAATATAGTGAAGAGTCAGATAAACCATCATATTACTTTTGAAAGTGAACAATAAGTTGGTTTTGTGGTGCTTGTAGTATGAGCGCAGATGAGAAAAGTGCCTGTCAGCTTCAGGGATTGTTAGCGTGTGTGTGCTGTTGTCATTCTGTTTTTTTTTTTTCACATTCTGTCTCTCACAGTTGAAGTGTACCTCTGGTGCAAATTACTGACCTCTGTCATCATTTTAAGTGGGGGAACTTGCACAATCGGTGGCTGACTAAATACTTTTTTGCCCCACTGTACATCACAAATTCCATAGACAAAAAGCAATATGTGACTGGGTTATTCATAGACTTGACAAAGGCCTTTGACACTACAGATCATGATATGTTAATAAGAAAACTGGAACTTTATGGTAACTGCAGAGCTCACGTAAGATATATTCATTCCAAAGTATCACGTAGCATTGCAATACTAAACAAGGCAAAGCAGGTATTCGACAGAACATCACTTCATATTCTCTACTGTTCACTGGTTTCACCATACTTAAGCTATTGTGCAGAGGTCTGGGGCAACAACTATAAAACCACATTACATTCATTTTTTACTCTTCAAAAAAAAAAGCAATTCGAATCATCCACAATGCAGGTTACAGGAACATACAAACTCACTATTTTTGCAGTCTGAAATATTGAAAATTGATGATCTAGTGAAATTCCAAACAGCACAAATTCTATTCAAAGCAAAAAATAAAGAACTGCCAGGTAATATTCAGAGTATGTTTTTTCTGAAAGAAGGAAGTTATAATTTAAGGGGTTTTTGTAACTTCAAAACAATGAAGGTACGTACTACAAGAAAAGGCTTTTGTGTTTCTGTTCATGGAGTGAAACTGTGGAACAGTCTGAATATGGAGTTAAAGCAATGTCCAAACATAAAACAGTTCAAAAAGAGTTATAAAAATATGATCTTCTCGAACTATAAAGAAAACAAAAATATTTAAATTAAGTGAATGTCTCTATTTAAAAAACAAACAAACAAACAAAAAAACCCTCATGATGTGATATTATAGTATATAGTATATCAGAAATCTGTTCACTATTTTCATTACAAATTATATCAGTAAGGAAGCTGACTAAATATTAACTGTTAATTTATGGCAAAGGGGTGGGAGTGTTTACTTCTTCCCACTCCCTTTCAACATGTAAATTAATCAGAACGTTTTTTTTGTATGTAATTTGTATAGTATTTTTTCTTTCTTATTTTCTTTTCTAAATGTACTTGTATATTGTTCACATGTTGAAATAAATTAC
Organism: Aulonocara stuartgranti; assembly: GCF_965226115.1. Taxonomy (NCBI): domain Eukaryota; kingdom Metazoa; phylum Chordata; class Actinopteri; order Cichliformes; family Cichlidae; genus Aulonocara; species Aulonocara stuartgranti. The sequence continues at coordinate 30,843,908 of NC_138952.1, read as the reverse complement.
CAATCAAAACATAGATTTATAATAATGATCAAAAAAGCACAACAAGGGAATCCGAATGTAACCCATAATACAAAATTAAACCAAAACATAAGAACTCAAAATGCTGGGTCAAAATGACCCAGACTGAATGAATGGATTATTTTGCGTCACTGTTTGAATCACAGAATGAACTGTACCAAGGAATTACTTGGTAAGTATTACTGAACTGAACGTCTTGTACCAAATGGTTTGACACGCTTGCACGCATTGTTACATTTGCAGTTTGAAGAGGAGCAGAGTTTTAACAGGCTTGACATCGAGTTTGGGAATCTTTCTCGAGAGGCAGCCATGACAGTTCTAAGTTCTTTATGTTGTTTTAGCTCAGCCCTGTGTTGTTATAGTTTACTGTCATCTCTCATAACAATAGATTGCATCACATTTGTCATCTATTGCTACTCTGTATATTGCATCAAAACATTCTGAAACGGTTCGAGGCAGAGTGTGTGCTCACCACAGCCACAGCTGGTTGTATTGAGCAGCTCCACCACATCTTCAGTGTCTTGCTTGACTCACATGATATGGGAACATTTTCTCACCATTTTTGCTTCAGTACTTTAATTAAGTGTCTCCATTGCTATGTTGTCTAGAACACTAATACAACAGAAAACTCTTCATAATCATACAACTGGAACATATGCACTACATTACATAAACAGTCATGAAAAAGAAGGTTAAAGGACATAAACACGTTTTTCTAACAACTATGGCAATATGCTAATCATCTGACTGAAAGAACTATAAAATCTAAAATAATGAGGTCTGGCTGGTTGATACATATTAGCCACTTTTTAAATGGCCAAGCCTTTGTAATAATCAAAATGGATTTGCTATACAGACATTGACAGATCACAGCTGTTCCTTTTCTTGGACAGGATTTTCTATAAATGTTTAAATGAATTTAATGAATAAAGGAAATGCTTAGAAAAGGTGAATGCATGAATATAGGCGAATTTAAAGTAAACTAAGAATTGCCAACCCACATTCTTCTATTAGCGCTACTATAAAAAAGAAGTTAAAAGGTCTTTTGTAACCACCGTCATATTGCAGTAATCATCTTCAAAAAAAAAGAACAAAAATGGAATTTTCTGCCAATATAGTGAAGAGTCAGATAAACCATCATATTACTTTTGAAAGTGAACAATAAGTTGGTTTTGTGGTGCTTGTAGTATGAGCGCAGATGAGAAAAGTGCCTGTCAGCTTCAGGGATTGTTAGCGTGTGTGTGCTGTTGTCATTCTGTTTTTCTTCTGCTTTTTTTCTCTAAGAGGAAACAATGTTCCACAATAAAAAAAGAAGCTCTTTGAAGTCGAGGGCCAAAAAGCTGGACTTGTCTAATAACGCGCTTAAAAATGTGTCCTAATGCCTTTCTGTATGAACCCTTTTATTGGGGTGAATACTTGCCATGGGAACATAAAGACTTTATGAAAATGAAAAAGACACATGAAGAACACATAAAACTCATGGTGCGCAGCCCTCGTGTTTCATAATATGTAATAAATGCTGTGCAATGAGTCTTTCTGATCATTGAAAATCTGCTAAAGCTTTGAGCTTTTAGTGCCTCTATGAAATACGAATAGGATAAGAACACTCTCTCGCTTGACCCCGTCTTCTTTCTTTTCTTCTTGCTCATCATCTGAAGATGTTTCGTGTGCCCTTGAGGCTCATTAGAAAACCTTCACATCCAATTGCTTGTTGCTGAAATGTGAATCTACCGTGACATTTTCTGTAATCAGCTCTCTGCAAGACTTTCCATCCTCTGACACATTATGCAGATTGCAGAGAAATAATGTGGCCAATTAGAATCAAACCAAAATCTTTTGCTGTACATAAAACGTGGACATAATCACAGTGGTTTTAACCCGTGGGTTTCTGGACCGTACGTTTTGACTCAGCAATAGCATTTTGACCATTGCCATGCTAGTTCTTTGGAATCAGGCATGACTATAATTAGTCAGAGGAGCAACATTATTTAGGTCAGAGATGTCTAAAAATTGTATGAGAGCAAAGCATAGACATATCTGCTAATTAGTGCTAAGCAGTGTTGGGGAGTAACGGTAATGTATGTAATGTAATGTACCGCCGTTACGTATTTAAAATACAAAATATGAGTAACTGTATTCCGTTACAGTTACCGTTTAAAAAGGTGGTATTTAGAATACAGTTCCTTTGTTGAAATAAATGGATTACACGGCGGTAATTTCCTGTTTCATATTGTGCGGGTCAGGACTGTTAGGGTTTTGTGTGACATCTGTGTTCTGTTGTTCCAGGTGGCAGCGTTGCGGTTGCCATGGTTACAGGGTGACGCTCTCTCTGTGTGTGTTACCTGGGTGAGAGAGCGCCTTTTTGTTGTTGTTGGCATAGCCCTAAAGAATGTAGTCTCATGGGCAGTGTAGTCCGTGCTGCCTCTCTGTCTCTCGCTAGCAAAGTTGACCCAGACAACAAAGTAAAGCTATTTTTCAGCTACGAGCCCGACACGGAACCCGCCGTATTAGCTATAAAACAGCTATATTATGGTTTTACTTGGGCATTTTAACAGGGTGGCCTAGGGGGATTGACTCACTTGTGGAGCCAACCTCAAGTTAGTGGGGTTGTGTTTTTTGGCCCGTCTGCATTGTGTTCATTTTTCAACCCTGGTGGGTGCTGCTTGATCTGTACACAAGTCAGGGATATAGCAAGATGCCATGTTCTTACTATTAAAACTTAGTGCTATTGTACAGCCTCTACCCATGACTTCTCATTAAATCTGGATGGCGTCCAGTAGGAACAGGCAAGTATGCTGATTTGTAGATAGTCAAATGCACACATGGCAACATGCATACTCACATATATGATACCTGTACATTTGTTTTACTGTCTACCTCAGACAAAACAAAGATCAGTAACCGTCTAACATTTAAGGTCTGGTTTTTCTCATGCGTTGTGCTGCTGTCTTTGAGTATATGCTTTATATCAGTGGTGTTATTAAATATGGTGTAATATGACAAAAATACGTTTTCAAAATGGACCTAGGAGCTTTTGGATATGTAGATATTTGAATGTATGAACAAGTTTGAGCTTTCGTAGGAACATCTGAAAATGTTTTAAACCACATTTTACTCGAGTGCTGAGTCTCAAACACTTTTTATACGAGATGGTTTCTGGATTCCCTGTTTTGATGCCTGGAGCTTTGGCATTTTTGCCATAACTTTGGAGGCACAAGTAACCATATTTTGCTGGGAGGGGGTGCCTGAGGAGTGTACTGAAATATAGTATCTATCTAATCATCCATCCATCCAGCTGTGCCTAATGATACAAACATCACTAAAATAGCTGGAGATGTACCTGTAGTGATAACAACCATCTTTTGCACCAGGGTGCAACCATGTTCATTTATTTTCTAAAGTTCTATATTTTAACTTGAGGTCTTATAGGAATGGTTCACTTAGATCTGGAAATGGCATTTTTCTCACACCAGCTCTCCAGCAGAACGAAAAACAGCTGCTTGTTAAGAGTTTAAAAATGAAAAACTCCAAACTGTGATTTCAGAGGATCGAAGGCTTCAGTTTTGACACCAGTCCATGCCCACAGCAAGCTGCTGTACAGCACTAGTCTGTCACAGGATGGACTTGGCTGATGAAAATCAGACACCTGATTTGTGACAGCTGCACATAAAGAAAGACCATTACCATTTCTAAGAACCCAATCAGTCTGATGACTGATATATATTTATATATATTTAGCTCAAAGAGCGAGGCGGGAAGTAAATATTTTTACTGGATTTTTCCATTTAATGATATGCAGCAGATGTGGAATGAGAAAAAGGCGAGAGGCAACACTTTACTGATTGTGCCAGTGCCAATATGAAATGACTGAGCGACAAGTTAGCATTATAGAGGTTAAAGGCTGCATATCCTTTACTGGGACTCTTGTATGTAGGAACTCTTAAACCTCAAATAACAGGGTTTTACAACAAAAAGCCTGCAGTTGTTTTAGTCAAATCTGAGCCTTTGATTGTATGGTTTGGCTGAGGGAACTGAGGATTTGTTATTTATTAAAGACATTATGCTAAAATCTCATTTTCAACTCTGATGAAAACTGGACAAATTGTGCGCTCTTCTTAGGATCGGTTGGCTTTGGCGGGGTATGTGTGTGCATAAATGTGCCTTTGTTCCTATGCATGCGTGTGTGTGAATCAGTCAAAATAAGGCCTCTGAATTTCCCCTGCAGCCATCACTGAAAGTTGTCAATCACCTCCTCTTTTAATTCCAAAAAGATGAGCGCTCACATGCTAAAGCTACACCCTCCTCGCTACAGGCTTTGGCACTGCCTCTGAAGCCTGTTTGTCTGCTCTTAACCCAAAATATGGTTCCAGGATGACGGGCACAAAAGACATATTTATCAAATGAATAGTGGCGCCACATTAATAATTCACATTTTTGTTTGATTCAAAGCATTAAATCTACAAAAATAAGGCATATCGGATAGCAAATGGAAAGCATGACTGTTTATGACTGTGTATTTCAGTTTGTGTGTGTGTGTGTGTGTGTGTGTGTGTGTGTGTGTGTGTGTGTGTGTGCGTTAGTATCCCCTGGAAAGATGAAGTGAGACGTGTTGTACTTGTCTTAGCAGAGGGGTGTTTCATTAAAGTGCTGTATATATGCATAAAAAATATAATTATAAAAAAGTAGGAGTATAATAAAAAACAGAGTTCTGCAGTCTGACTTTAGCCTATAAATAAAGAATAATACAAAACAAATATTGCTTTGCTGGGATTGATGAGTCATCGATGAGTCGAACAAATCATCTTGGCCTTTAACAAATTCCTAAAACAGGTAAAACTGCTCAACTAAAGTGGAATTGTCTCATATCATAATCAAATAAATAGTCTAATAATTGTTTTCATAGGAAATGCATAAAATACTGACTTGGTTTAGCTATTGAAGCCATAATGCCACCACTGCTCCAGTCATGGAATCAGCAAGGATAAAAAAAAAAAAAATAGACTTGGAATATCATCCCCGGAAGACTTTATAGTCAGACAAACACCCTAAATTTACTCTGATGTTTTTGAGCTCAGTGTTTGCTTTCATTTCAGCCTGATCTTTAAATAGGACAACAGATGGAAATTAGCCTTTGGCTATAATCTGGCATGTTTACATTCATGTAATTTTTTTTTTTTTACATTTATGTTCATTAACATGCACTGTCCTAAATAAATAAATAAATAAATAAATAAATGCATCTGCATATCTGTGTAATAACATGTTTAGAATATGAATGTTATCTAAATCTGATAACAATACACAAAAACAGCAAGAAGAGTCACCTTTACAGATCCACTTAGCTCTCAGGTTGTGAAATACTTTAACAGGAGGCGACTGATAGTGAGAACAGGTCAGTGTTGACAGATATTGTGCTTAGAAGGGGTTTTGTAGGCTCCTCTCCTTGAGCATTGCATTCCGTAAATGCATCTCAGTCCTTAGTTTCCACCTGCCATCTACAGTAGGACGCCCCCACCTGGCCACCCTTCGTCTTCACTGACAGGTGAGGACAAAGATCCTGCAGAGTGCAAGGCTTTGCACATGGCATCAGGTTTAACCAGCTGTCACCAAGCTTTAAGGGAATGGAGAAATGATGGAGAGTTTGAATGTGCATGCACGTGTGTGAGTGTACTTGAATGTACTGTACACTCAAGCATATGTACACGCGTGTGCATATGTGTGTGTGCGGGGGACACCGCAGAAACAGGGAACCTGTTTCTAGTTAAAAGCAGAAGCCCCCACAACAAAGGCCCTGGCCGGGGGAGTCATAACGAGGAGAATATCATTTTTCTTTGGCCTCTGTGATCTGCCATTCTTACGTTTCACTTTCAAAGCTCTGCTTGCTGGCAGAAGTCCTCCGCTCCGCATCTCTGATAGACGGAAAGGCGGAAAACTGCCCTCTGCCTCTCCTCACCTCTCTTCTTCCAAAAAAAGGAAAGAGAATGAAAAGAAAAATGCCTGCTTTACTTACCATGGCTGATAAAAGAGTAGTGGGAGCCTGGCTCTGAGGAGATCCTGGTTACAGTAGTGTGTTTGAGGTTTGTGACTTCCTGATAAAAACCTATTTAGGAATTGCCTTCAATTTTCCCACAAAGAAAACAAATCACTAGATTTCTCATCATTTATCCCCTTTTTAAAACACTCAAGATTAAGAACGTTGATGATGTTATACTGCTTTGATGAAGACTGTATTTCACTGGAGCACTGACTGTAAACTGTTGTTGTAACAGGAAACATTTTACCTTTTAGTACCTTATTAGAAGGAACTCTCGAGAGTTTCATTTAAAGCTTTATTCCAGCTGAATAAGACTTTCAAAAGACATTAAAAACAAAGTATGCCAGTGGAAATCATTTGCCCACATCCATGACCTACAATTCAATTATAGAAATTCTTGCACACTTAAATCATTTAGGGGCTAGCTCATTTGTTCAGTCTTTTGTTGTTGCTTGTACACTACACAGTCCATGTTTTAAAAGCAGGATTTATTGCATTTCCTTTCCTCGAACTCAACCGTAGGCTGGAACCTGGCCACTCACCACTCCTTACCCACAAAAGCCCCTTATAGTTGCCTTAAAAAATTCACAAATCATCACAACTTTACCACAGCAAATGTTCTGATCAGTGCGCTTGTCAACAACCAAATCATTCCAGTTTGACCTGCAATTTTTGTGAAACTTTTATTTTACCACATATACAGAAATCAAAACGATCTGTCCGGATTCAGTGTTCTTCCAATCACAGCACTTCATCACTCACCTGGTATAAGACATGTAGCAATAAAAAATGATTGATTTGTTTATTTTTAGACATAAATAGAATGTTTTTCAATTAAAAGGCAATAAGATTGATATGTGCAGATCATTATTACTACATATTCTAAAGAAATCACCTTAAAAGTAGATGCAGGAATTCAAAAACAATTGTGATGCTTAAAATATATAAAAATCTGACCTTTTTAAAAAAAATAAAAAATGTATGCTTATTTTGAATTCGGTGCTAGTAACTATTTAAAAAAAGGTTCATTTTCCTAGCATTGCATTCTGTTTTTGTTTACATTGTACATAATGTTTTAACTTTTTCGGGGAAAAACTTCTGCTTCCGCCGCTCACAGCCAGTGAGAATATTTCTCATATTCAGTATTTATATTTTATGTTTGTAATAAAAAACTTTTTTTAGGAGACAAACTGTGTATTTGCAGTTTGTAATGTTAGTGCGGCTCCCAATTAGAAAATGACTCAATACAGGCTTCTGTTTAAATACTGAAATATCAGTTTTTAAAATTTTTTCAGTTCTATCTCCTGGCTATCAGGTCACTTTGGTGTAGAAACACAGCAGCCTCTGCAGCATCAGTTGTACAATGCATATTGCACGAGCTGTTGGGTATTCCTTGAAGTCATGATGGGTCCGCTCATGTGTTGAGCAGATCTAGGATTCGGACTTGATTCCTGCAGTCTAGCAGGGATATTATTCACTCTACTGGTATTTATAGGCGGAAGGAAAGCGGCTTTGATAGAGCCTCTCTTGAGCATACTCCAAGAAGAGATGTACTCATGTCCTCAACCTCTTGCCTCTTCCCCTTTTCATCTCACTTTAATTCCTATCAGACAGTAAGGGAAACTTCTGAAGCTATAAATATATGGATATATATGGACTGATGTGAGAAGAGAGATGGAAAACTCAGCTCCATTAAAATACTAAGCAGCAAAAGATTTCCATTGAACTGCCTTGTAAAATGCTTAACGGATATTCAAATTTTAGACATCTAAGAGGTGTCAATTGGATGTTTGCTCAGAGGGGATCACTCTGTCAACCTTAATGTCACACACAGATTACACTCCTTTTCTTAATTTTCAGATGTGCCCTCAATGCATTTCATTACTGTCCACATTTTTTGGACAGGGTTTTGATGTGGAGTTCAGGCTTTGAAAAGCATTCAACCATATGTTGCAATTGTTGTTACTGTTGTAACTTCTGAACTCACACACACTTTTACTGAGAAGCCAGAAAAAGGGCCGATGCTGCCTGTGTGCCAGTTGTTGACTGAGATACAGAACTCTGCAGGGTTCCTGCTCACTGAATCTAGGCTAGGAGGCCTCAAGGGGAAATAATGAAGCTGTATATATAGGTATATAATATAGTTATATAATCAGTATCTAGTAGAACATCTTCATGGCAAACATTTCCACTTGCAGCAGGAATGCATTTATTCAGAGATTAATCTGCTTCATTGAGCCAGCAAGAAAACTTGTGCTGCAGAGCACATTTTCTTTTACATTTCATTCATTACCTATAACATGACAAAATTAGAAAGAAAAGAAAACTAATTGGCACTATAGGGTTCAAAGCAATGCTAAACAGCTGCATATGAATCTAACTCAGATGGGATACTTTTATTATACAGGCTTATTATTGAATTTATGAGTAGGCTGTCTGATATTTGTTACACCAAATCTTTCCTCACATCTTCTCCTTATCAATTTCTCTATCTGAATTTGAGTGAAAGCTCACAAAAGTTTCAGATACTGCAGCAAAGGTAAAGAAAAACACATCTGGACTTGTCTGCACTGCGCTCTGTTTTTCTGAAATACTGCTCCTGCTGCTCGCTGCTTCAAACTCACCCAGTATTTAAGTTGCAGAGACACCATCATCCATACATCTGTACTGCAGGTTGAGAGTCACAGTGCTCTGCCACAGCTGCCTTAGAA